>NC_143040.1:49546749-50146749 GCF_057628025.1 Oncorhynchus mykiss | reverse complement strand
TCGGGAATCCACTTAAAAGGGAGAATAATTTCTGAAAGAAGCTAAGTCTGCTCAAGGTACAGTGACACCTTAAACTATTCAATCAACGATCTATCGCAGGTCCAAATGCCTTTTTGACCAGATATTTATTTTTACAGAACTTGTCAAGTCTCCAAAGAGCAACTCAAAGCGGACGTAGAAACCGACATGTAGGCTAATTACAGGGTTATGAACATGGCTAACATGCTACCGAAATGTTTATTTTTATCACTCAACTTGTTTGCTATAATGTCCATTTTTACTGTGAGTCATTGTTTCCGATTCAGTCGAGCGTAGGCTATTCCATGATACGACGCTGGCATGCGACGGGTTTAGCAGGAATAATCGAAATGCTGTCAGCAAGGCAACAATGGCTCCGTGGTATGGCTTACAATACTAACAAAGCCTCTCCACGACATTCATGTTATGGCTTAAGTTAGGTATCTTATTTGTAGGCTACGATGCAGCTACCCTGAAAGGTCCGATCCATATGCTATTCCTCTAACAAGAACATTTGTTAAATTGTAAAAAAAAAAAAAAAAAAAACGAACTAATTTAACAAATAGTTATACATTTGTTGCTATTTATTGCTACAGTATCGACACGGTAGGCCTATCCAATTAGTTGTTGGCGGATCGCGCTATAGCAATAATGTAGCCTAGCTACATTTCTTCTTTAGCCTACTGTTGAAGTGACTGATGCGGCGTTGAAATGAGAGGTTTCCCCATTTCTGGCAATGTCAAAAATTCGAATGTTTTTTTTTTTTTTTGCCATCGTTGGCAGATCAATGTATTAAACTTGAATTTGACTGCAACAGTAACATTTTAAGAACCTATACTATGGCAACTCGAATTTAGTCTGTTAGGGCATACCTCACTGAGGCAGCAGAATGTTTAGTTGTTTGTATCCTATAGGATGTTTAGGTTATAGGAGCCTATGGAGTGTGAAATCCACCACTATGTAATTGAGATGAATCAGAATGGCTCACACAGGCATCTGATTAGAATGATGCCATGACTGGTTTGCCCTATATTGTCCTAAGAAAACTGGGACATAAAAAAAAAAAAAAATAAACATTTGAGTAAGGCACATGCATCCTTCTTGCAATGTGAGGATGAATGTGTAGAGCCTAGATATCAATGAAAACTATGTTTACTCAATTACTCTGTGGCCTAAAGCCAATATACATTATAACATGACAAAGGCCATTAGTTATCTGCTTCCATGGATTTGTGTCCTTGAGGTGCCTGCTTTCCTTCCTTCTAGATAAAGACATGTATTATTTTATCTGGGCAACAGAGTAAAATGTAGACAGTTACTCAGAAATGACAACTATTGCATAACCTGAGAAATATCCCACAATATTGAAGTGCATGGTCTACATATCTTCTGTCACAAGGAAATTAGCCAAAGTAAGTCATCTGAATTGGAGAGATTGAGCTGAAGGTGGTAAGTTATTAACAGTGGATTTATTCTCAAATAAAGTTCCTGTTGAACGCTGACCCAAATTTGGGAAAAGCAGGTCAGTGCTTTGTTTCCCAAGATGTTGAATGTCACCCTGAGAGTCTGGCTGAAGACTCCGGCTCAGGCCTGTTTACCATAGATATCCAGTTCCTTCATTGTTTGTAATGCCAAGGTAGACTGTTGAATGATGAGGTCATTAATTTGCACACAGAGCATAACAGAGGCTCACTAGCTTCCACGAGTTGCTTTGACATGAAGACCACCTTTTGTGTCCTTAGTTTATTTGTTTTGTCAGGGTGCTAGTTTATGATCACACATCCTCAATTCAAATATTATGGTGACACTATACCAATGATGGTTTGGTATGGTTTAGAAACTTGGGAACCAATCTCAGTTATCAGTGTAGCCTGTTACCGCCTGGACTTGAAATATCTGCACACCTAGAAAAAAAACTCCAGGCAGTTTGGAAAACTTATCCCTTCTGAATTGTCCTCTGGAATAACGGACATTTTGGGGTAATAAATACATCACGTTTTCTAGTAATACTACTTCTGGGCAAATAGGGCTATAGTCTTAATAATAACAGTTATACACCAAATATAGGCATAATTTGGAAGTGGGAATATGATTTCTTTCTTCCTGCATCTTAAGGGAATGCAATGCTCAGTTAGATACGGTCTGTAGAGGTGCTGTCATCACCATAAATGCTGATAGTATTTCGACCATGTAAAATATTTATTGAAGCTGAACTGACATTTTATCAGAAACACATTGGGTCGTTTTCACAGCTTTCTTTTTCCTGACAACCGGTCAAGCTGATGTCATTTTGACACTTTGTACAGAAAATCTTTCCTGTTGTTTTTGCTTTATTGTATTTCCTTCCCAGTACCTAAACATCCTTGCTTCCTCGAAAGATGACAGAGAACTTTACCGACGTCAACCGGATTGTAGCATTCATTCTATCGATCTATTACATTATTCTGTTGAGCAAGGGTTTATATAGTCTTTTAGGTAAACATATAATGACAGAAGATAAGCTGCTTGTATCTAATTGTAGACAAGTTGACTAACAAATAGCCTATCAAAATGTCAGAAATTATAAGCAGAAACATATCTAAATCAGGCAAAACAAAATCCTGCACCCCCTGTCAAAAAATCATTATGCAGTCTGACTTTAGTCTATAGCACAATTCGGGTGAACAAACAGCTGACCCTGCGCACCACTCCAGTGTGCTTCTGTTTTCTGGTCTGTTCTGGCCGTTTATGGTAGCTGTCCTAACAGAGGCTGTAATCAGTGGAATGAACGGCTGCACTGCTCAACTGATTGGCCTGATGGACCAGAGCACTGCAGAGCTAAGCAGTTTGTGACATGGCCCTGTAAGTCTGTCCCAGTGACTCACAGACTACATAAATACAAATCGCTGGATGTTTCTTACTGCCCCGTTTAGAGTGAAATGTATAGAGTTCTGTTCCTGATTAGTGAGTTTATGCTGCAAAAACATTTAGGCCTGTCGACTCAGCAGAACGTCTAACGAAAGACCATAAACCTGAGGAAAAAGTAGGGAAAATAATAAAATCCAGGTCAGCTCTCACATCTTTCTTTAGAATAGACTGTGCTGAGCTCTGGCCCAAATCTGTCCAACATAGTGAAACAGACATTTTATGGCAATGTTTCAGAACGACAAGGAAACTAGCCACATGTCAAGATGTACTGGAAATGGTCACAAAATGAGTGAAAGAGTGTATCCTGTCACTGACTGAATGGTGATTGATCCATTATGTCAGTTCGGGTAAAGATGTCTTGGTCAGGTCTGAGCTCAGCAGAAGGTGCCGAGACACATCAATTTCACGGCTGACCCTGTGGTCATCATACTAACGAGCTCTGTGTCCCGCTCTATAGTAACCCCCACCCCCAAGCTATCCCAGCCCTTCATTAGAAGGCTTATTAAACCTCTCTGATACAGTAGCAAAGGCCCCAGATATAGGGACATGCAGGGGAGGGGACATGCTGTCTCAGACAGTGTGAGTCCGGCTCATTAGTTAGCACAGTAGTAAAGCACACAATGAAAATGACGCAGGGAGAGACTACTTGTTATTCCCCCTTCACTCTCCTGTTCAACAATTGGCCGACGTGTCTTGGTAAAATACCATTATTATTAGAATAGCATTGTGATGTCCCAAACTTCAATTTCCAGGTCAGGGAGTCACACATCCTGACCTTTTTGATGGGATCTTGGGACTGCTTTGTTTTATGGTAATGCTGATTGGATGGATGTTTGAGCGATAAACTGGTAGTGCAACCCAAATGAATAGAGAATGCTTTAGAAATCAATAGCCTTCTACATCTTCATTGTAAGTAAATGAAGAGAAACTCCCTGTGGGGCATGGAGCGCTAAAGGCTAATATATTGCCTTGTGAATGATTGAACTGATATAGTTTACTATTAGTTCATGGCCTTGGTGCTTTATTGATGCCAGGGAAATGCATATAACATAGCATCAATTTTGCTAAGATGTTGACGCTTTTCAAAGAGGATAAAATATGCTACAATGAAGTGAATGTGTGTCTCTTTTCTGCTGCTGGTGTTTCAGTCATCAACTGTCTATCTTTGGTGTCAATTGCATTGTGATTGGTCAATGTGCAGTGCCTTTTGGATCATAGAACGAATTTGCGCAGTAACCATTTGGAAAAACTAGACCAATCTGCAACTCTGGACTATAGGGGGATTGTATAAACAGAAGTCAAATGGGCATTTTGCATCTGCTTTGACTATAGAGTACTTAGTAGGTCAAATCATCCCAATTGTTACTGTCTCCCTTATACAAATTCATGGCTGTGCGCATGTGTGAGCTGGACTCTGGGATGACAGCCACTGTTGGTGATCTGATAAAGGCTGAACAGGAGGGGTTTGGGAGAGCTGGAAATTTAGGAAGATATGAGTAGAACCCAGAGATATGCCTGTCTCCTTTTTTCTATTCCTACACGCTCTGATAAGGAAATCCATATAAATTATTGATAAAATGACTTGACTGTCATTTGAATAATAGATTGGTCCTATTCCTGCCTGGTGTTTTGTATGGTAATGTGCTGTGGGAGGCTGAGATGCTCTGTACACTCTTAGAAAAAAAGGTTCTAGATAGATCAAAAAAGGGTTCTATGCTTGCTTCACATATGGCACCCCTTAAGGTTCTATTTAGAATCCTATATGGAATCCAAGGTTCTATATGGAACTAATTCTGGTTCAGTGAAGAAGAACCCCTGGGTTTCCGATTAAAGAATCCTACAAAGGGGTGTCATATATGAAGCAAACAAAATAACCCTTTTTGGTTCTATGCAGAACCTTTTATTCTTAGAGTGTAAGTGGCAGATTAAATACAGCGACCCAATCCACTGTGGTGAGGTGTGTGTGTGTGTGTGTGTTTGCAAGCTACAGAGTGGAAGAGAGGGCATGGGGAGGGCCATGGCGTGAGGCCTTTCCCCTGTCACCTCTCATTAGTGACACATAGCCCAGCTCACCTTGCCTTTCATCTTGCCACTCCCCTCCCTAAACCCAACTCCGGCCCGTCCCAGGACCCTGCTCCAGCCAATCTGTGTCCCTCCCCCACACCCCCAGACATCATTCCTCTGCCTATTCAACATCAGAGTGAGAGAGTGGAGTTAGACTTGGGATGCTGAGGAGACATCGAGTGTCCAGGTCTCAAGGAAATTGTTGTTTTACAAACATTAAGATATGCTTCCAGGATCCTAGTGGAAAATGTGGTTCTTGAAGATGATTGTTTTGGACTCTGGCTGTAAAGTTGGGAGTGTGTTGTTTGGCTGATGTGATGGATGCATTGCTGCTCTGCTTTCTACTGCACCTCAGAGGACCTTTTGTAAACAAGACAGCACATCTGGGTTTTTTCCTCTATCCTAGATATAAAAATTCTCTACACAAATCCAATCCATATTCTCCCTGAAGCCTGGCTTATTTTTAGTTACGTCACCATTTGGGCTCTCGAGTGGCGCAGCGGTCTAAGGCACTGCAGCTCAGTGCTTGAGGCGTCACTACAGACCCTGGTTTGATTCCAGGCTGTATCACAACCGGCCGTGATTGGGAGTCCCATAGGGTGGCGCACAATTGACCCAGCATCGTCCGGGGTAGGCCATCATTGTAAATAAGAATTTGTTCTTAACTGACTTGCCTAGTTAAATAAAGGTTAACTAAAAAAATCCCTCGGATGAAACAAAGATCAACCATAACTTAGTATATGTGAAACAGTTTTAGTAGTTTTGAGTGTATTCGTGTGAATGTTTGGTTTCCCATTGTGTGAGTGTTGAGTAAGAGCTTGTGGTTTTACAGTGGGCCTCTGGGAGGATGGTTATAGTGCTGCTCTATGGGGGAAAACACAGTGATTTATTAGCATGCTGGGGGCGGGGGGACATCCATCTGAGATAAAGCAGATCTCCCATCGCATTGGAGCTCCCCTCCAGCCTCCCAGAGGGTCAGGACGTGTCTTTGTTGGGGTTAGTGGGATGGGTTTGTTGATGGTCATATAATCTTTAGATTTGTATCAAACATTGTTTTGCTTCAAGCTATGATCTGGATAAGAGTGTCTTCTAAAATATAAATGTATGTGTTATCTTTTGATAGTAGACCGTAGCAGACCACCATGACTAACAGTTGTCACTTGTATTTGCTCACATGCATAAAGACTTGCAGACAGTTAACTTACTATTTCAGAGCTCAAACCAAAGAAACTGCCGACCAACGCAGTTCAGAGTAGGGTTACGTCCAGGTTGGGTCAATGGAGGAGCTACCGAGAGAGGGAGGTTGGGTGCAGGGGCGAACTGGGGCTAGGGCTGGGCCTGCAGAGAGAGAGTGGTTGGGTGCAGGGATGAACTGGGGCTAGGGCTGGGCCTGCAGAGAGAGAGCGGTTGGGTGCAGGGGCGAACTGGGGCTAGGGCTGGGCCTGCAGAGAGAGAGGTTGGGTGCAGGGGCGAACTGGGGCTAGGGCTGGGCCTGCAGAGAGAGAGGTTGGGTGCAGGGGCGAACTGGGGCTAGGCCTGGGCCTGCAGAGAGAGAGCGGTTGGGTGCAGGTGCGAACTGGGGCTAGGGCTGGGCCTGCAGAGAGAGAGCGGTTGGGTGCAGGGGCGAGCTAGGGCTGGGCCTGCAGAGGGAGAGGTTGGGTGCAGGGGCGAACTGGGGCTAGGGCTGGGCCTGCAGAGAGAGAGCGGTTGGGTGCAGGGGCGAACTAGGGCTGGGCCTGCAGAGAGAGAGCGGTTGGGTGCAGGGGCGAACTGGGGCTAGGGCTGGGCCTGCAGAGAGAGAGGTTGGGTGCAGGGGCGAACTGGGGCTAGGGCTGGGCCTGCAGAGAGAGAGCGGTTGGGTGCAGGGGCGAACTGGGGCTGGGCCTGCAGAGAGAGAGGTTGGGTGCAGGGGCGAACTGGGGCTAGGGCTGGGCCTGCAGAGAGAGAGCGGTTGGGTGCAGGGGCGAACTAGGGCTAGGGCTGGGCCTGCAGAGAGAGAGGTTGGGTGCAGGGGCGAACTGGGGCTAGGGCTGGGCCTGCAGAGAGAGAGCGGTTGGGTGCAGGGGCGAACTGGGGCTAGGGCTGGGCCTGCAGAGAGAGAGCGGTTGGGTGCAGGGGCGAACTGGGGCTGGGCCTGCAGAGAGAGAGGTTGGGTGCAGGGGCGAACTGGGGCTAGGGCTGGGCCTGCAGAGAGAGAGCGGTTGGGTGCAGGGGCGAACTAGGGCTAGGGCTGGGCCTGCAGAGAGAGAGGTTGGGTGCAGGGGCGAACTGGGGCTAGGGCTGGGCCTGCAGAGAGAGAGGTTGGGTGCAGGGGCGAACTAGGGCTAGGGCTGGGCCTGCAGAGAGAGAGCGGTTGGGTGCAGGGGCGAACTGGGGCTAGGGCTGGGCCTGCAGAGAGAGAGCGGTTGGGTGCAGGGGCGAACTGGGGCTGGGCCTGCAGAGAGAGAGGTTGGGTGCAGGGGCGAACTGGGGCTAGGGCTGGGCCTGCAGAGAGAGAGCGGTTGGGTGCAGGGGCGAACTAGGGCTAGGGCTGGGCCTGCAGAGAGAGAGGTTGGGTGCAGGGGCGAACTGGGGCTAGGGCTGGGCCTGCAGAGAGAGAGCGGTTGGGTGCAGGGGCGAACTGGGGCTAGGGCTGGGCCTGCAGAGAGAGAGCGGTTGGGTGCAGGGGCGAACTGGGGCTGGGCCTGCAGAGAGAGAGGTTGGGTGCAGGGGCGAACTGGGGCTAGGGCTGGGCCTGCAGAGAGAGAGCGGTTGGGTGCAGGGGCGAACTAGGGCTAGGGCTGGGCCTGCAGAGAGAGAGCGGTTGGGTGCAGGGGTGAACTAGGGCTAGGGCTGGGCCTGCAGAGAGAGAGGTTGGGTGCAGGGGCGAACTGGGGCTAGGGCTGGGCCTGCAGAGAGAGAGGTTGGGTGCAGGGGCGAACTAGGGCTAGGGCTGGGCCTGCAGAGAGAGGGAGGTTGAGCTGGAGTTTGTATGGGGCTTTTTGTCTAAAAGAGGTAGGCTGGACAGGGCTGGGGTCTGGTTTCCTACAAAGATCGCCATACATCTGTATTGCATTTACTATTGCCTGCCAATCAACAGGCCGAGAGAGTGCAACAGTCTGAAGTGGTGCTAACCTTAAGCCACTGTTGAGCAGCTTTGGATGGTTTAGAATCTAGATGTAGATATTAAATGATATCAACATTTTGATGTTTTTATTCCTCATATATATATATATATATATATATATATATATAGCCTCTGCACGTATAGCAAATATATGCAGTGTTATACAAGAGGAAGTTCATGATTTAGATTTTCAAAAGGAATTTCAGGGGCAAAAACTGTGTCCATCCTCTGTCTGAAAAAGTATTATTGTTATTTTTTAGTAATGTGAGGTTGAGATCAGGAGTAACAGATTCCTTCACCCCTGGACATGATGTATGGTCTGTTTGAGTTGTATTAACAGTCTCACCGGGGCTTAATCCACATGGCACTTTACTCAATAACAAAGTTACTCAAAAACAATCAAATCACTCCATAGCTACCCCCCCCCCCCATCTCCCCTTCTCAGGCATGGCAGGTTGGGCGTGGGTGTCAGAGGAGGCTCCAGAGGACCCGGCCCTGAGAGAGGGAGCCGATGGCTGATGAATGAAGTGCTTCGCCCGGGCAGAATGAAGATGCAGGAGGGGAGATCCCAGAACAACAAGTGAAGAAGAGTCACAATGGGTGCCAATGCATCCAGCTACTCGCACTCATGCTCCCCTCGTATAGGAGGAAACGCACAGATACAGCAGACCTTCATAGGTAGGTTCTCAATGTTCTTACATGCACTACGGGTATTATAGTAAAGTATCTTAAGTGTTGATTATCAGTGACCTCAACAGACCTTCACGGCAAGAATATGAACATAGAAAAATGATATACTTAAATGTGATGCATGATACAGGAATGTACAGGTCATTGTGGAGGGAGGGAGGTTGGAGTTGATCTTTTCACTTCCAGTGTAACATTTCAATCAGCAACTGATTTTAGGCTCAGATTTCAAATCAAATCAAATTGTATTGGTCACATGCTTGGCAGATGTTAATGCGAGTGTAGCGAAATGCTTGTGCTTCTAGTTCCGACCGTGCACTAATATCTAACAAGTAATCTAACAATTTCACAACAACTACCTTATACACACACAAGTGTAAAGGAATGAATAAGAAGAATATGTACATATAAATATGTGGATGAGCGATGGCCGAACGGCATTGGCAAGATGCAGTAGATGGTATCGAGTACAGTATGAGATGAGATGAGTAATGTAGGGTATGTAAACATTATATTAAGTGGCATTGTTTAAAGTGGCTAGTGATACATTTTCCCCCCTCAATTTGTCCATTATTAAAGTGGCTGGAGTTGAGTCAGTGTGTTGGCAGCAGCCACTCGGTGTTAGTGGTGGCTGTTTAACAGTCTGATGGCCTTGAGATAGAAGCTGTTTTTCAGTCTCTCGGTCCCAGCTTTGATGCACCTGTACTGACCTCGCCTTCTGGATGATAGCGGGGTGAACAGGCAGTGGCTCGGGTGGTTGTTGTCCTTGATGATCTTTATGGCCTTCCTGTGACATCGGGTGGTGTAGGTGTCCTGGAGGGCAGATGGTTTGCCCCCTGGTGATGCGTTGTGCAGACCTCACTACCCTCTGGAGAGCCTTATGATTTTTTTGCAAGAATTCTGTCAGTCAGAAGTATTTCTTTTTTCTTGACTTATGAAATGAATGTCATCTGTCTGCGTTGCTGGGCTGGAAGTGTTCAAGCTGCATTCTATTCAACTTTTATTTGATCTGACTGCTCTTGCAGAGAACTGTTCAGTCATCCACCGCTGCCTCTGTTAATTCCCATTTCAGACTCCAAGCATCAATTCCTCATTCATTATATATCACTGCAGGGCCTTATTGATGGCCTTTTAGGAGTGGCTGCTTATTCATTTTTTGTGTTGTCTGCTTAACGAAAAACCCCAGGCTTTTATAGTAATTTTCCTGTTACACGTTTCTTGTCTGTAGTTCTAGAGACTGGTCCATGCTCAGGGAAATTTGATTGGGTTGAAAGCCCTGTAGATTGCAAAGAATAACTGGATGTTCTTCGCGGTTCTAATGTTTGTTGGTTGTAAGCTTAGCTGTGCCGGCGTAGACAGAGGATGATTCACAGTATTAGAATGACTACTATGTGGGTCACAGTGATGGATGCTCAGGGAAGGAAGGGCAGAGAGACTTTTCTATTTGGCAGTGGTGCCTCTGACGCAAGTATAGGTGGACAAGTGCATTGCAAGACTACCCCCCCCCCCCCCCCCCCCAAACTTACACACAACGTTGTAGTCCATGTTTTACTTCCTGTTGCCGTCTAATTCCAACCATGCCTTAATCAAAGTCAGCTTTATTAGCAGATAGACCCATTGATGCTTGTGATTCATTTTGATAATGATGGCCTGTTCCTTTCATAACATTGAATTATCTGTGAAATGAGAGACCTGAGGCCCTAGATCAAGGGAGTGCCAAGCCTGCTGTGAGGGAGCTCGAGCAAAGTGGTGTGTCTGGACAGCCTGAACAGGTCACATGACGGGGCTAGGAGAAAATACAGATTGTGTTTCCTAGGGTCATGCTTTCAGACTAGAAATGGCAAACTCTAAATGCTACCGAGCCAGAGGAATTGACCGCATTTAAAAAACAGCTGTGGAAAACAAGATACATGTATCATATGCTAGGATTTTATTCATAACTTATTTCCCTGTTCAAAAATAACCAGGACATTTGAACCAGCTGACCTCTGTGTTATGTTGTGTGTGTGTTGCAGGGACGTCGTCATACTCCCAGCAGGGCTATGGCTGGGAGTCCAAGCTGTACAGCCTGGAGCAGGGTCACGACAAGCCCCATGACAGGAAGAAGAAGAGCCTGGGCCTGGCCACCCTCAAGAGGAGGTTCATCAAGCGCCGTAAGTCCAGCCGTTCTGCGGACCATGCCCGCCAGATGAAGGAGCTCCTGTCGGGGTGGGATGTGCGTGATGCCAACGCCCTGGTGGAGGAGTATGAGGGCACAGCCTCCCTCAAGGAGCTGAGCTTCCATGCCAGCTTGGCGCGGGCCAAGGCACCCAGCCTGCAGCGTGACCTGGCTGCCCTTTACCAGCACAAGTACTGCACCGACGTGGACCTCATCTTCCAGGACACCTGTTTCCCCGCCCACCGCGCCGTGCTGGCTTCCCGCTGCCCCTTCTTCAAGACCCTACTGTCCTCCTCTCCGGGGTATGGAGCTGAGGTCCTTATGGACATTGAGACGGCGGGTATCGATGTGCCCATGTTCTCTGCACTACTGCACTACCTGTACACGGGGGAGTTTGGGGTGGGTGGGGTGGAGGACTCCAGGCTGCAGAACGTGGACGTGCTGGTGCAGCTGAGTGAGGAGTTCGGCACGCCCAACTCCCTGGAGGCAGACATGAGAGGGCTGTTTGACTACATGTGTTACTACGACGCCCTGCTCAGCTTCTCCTCCGATGCGGAGCTGGTGGAGGCCTACAGCAGTGGGGGGGCTGGAGGGGGCGTGGCCACAGGAGGCTGCCGGGGGCTGGGTTCCCCAGACAAGGACCTGAGGGCCCACAAGGCCGTGCTCTCGGCCCGCTCACCCTTTTTCCGGAACCTTCTGCAGCGGCGCATCCGCACAGGGGAGGAGATGACGGAGCGCACGCTGCAGACACCCACACGCATCGTGCTGGACGAGTCCATCATCCCGCGGAAGTACGTGCGAGTCATCCTTCACTGCATGTACACGGATGCGGTAGAGCTGGGGCTGGTGCTGAGGGGGAGCCCCTCGGCCGGGAGCCTGGGGGAGGTGCAGGTCCTGGTGGCCGGGGGCAGGGGAGGAGCTAGCACCCGCACTGAGGAGGCCATGGAGCTCTACCACATCGCGCTCTTCCTTGAGTTCAGCATGCTGGCACAAGGTAAGTTACAGTACCAACCATCTCTGTCCTGTCTGTCTGTCCTGTCCAGTCACACTCCAGCTCAGAGCGGATATGAATGAATGGTTCACAGAGAGCTGGTGTTCACACTCAACCTGGGGCTACATGTCCAGTTCTTCCCAGATCCCTTTATAATCTGTTCAGTGTGTGTGGATGAATGGTAATCTGGGAGGCTGCCTGTATCAGCTAGTGAGAATATGCTTCAATGGTTTAAATCCTTTAAATCAGGTCAGCCAAGGTAGATAAATGGGCCGCATCATGAATTTGAAAGTCAATCTTTCATGCTAAGAGTGCTATTTTAATGTGATATTGCCCTTAGCTCTGTGACGGTATGGGTCTGACTGAGGATAGATATCCTCATATAACTGCATCTCTGCATACTGAAATCTATCAAAGGTTAGACAGGGCAGGAGTGTGAGCCAACATCAAGACTTTAATGTAGACTGAGTATTGGCACAACTGCTAAAAGCTTATCTCCATGTCTCTTTCCATCCCGTTAATCTCTGTAGCCCCCTCTTCTGAGGAACCTGTGTACCTATCAGTTTGGACCTAGTATCTAGGTGTGTGGCAATGATAAGTAGGCGGCATGTGAAGATGTATGTGTAGGCCTAACCATAAAGTAGTGACTAACCTTTAACTAAATCAAAGAATAAGAGTAATACAGAATTATGAAGACATGTCGGTGTAATCGCAATAAAATGAGTCTCAATAGAAAGCTCAAACTGGAATCATGTGTAACCCAACAGTTATTCTTTAACGTTTCAATACTCAAATCACAGATATACACTTATTTAGGAAGGACCTGGTACCAGGGTTTAATACCTAAAAGTGTTAATTTTATACAGAGGGGATCCCCTTCAAACCAATAAAAGAAATAGCAAAGTAATTAGTCCCCAATCCAATGACACTCACGGTCCGGAATCCAGGTCACCTGTGCGTGACTGAGAAGCGCAAGAGTGCAAACAGTCCATTGGGCCTGTCACTCAGAGCTTAGTCTCTCACAACATCTCCAACGGTCGAGCCTCCGAGCGGGAGGAGAGCAAAAGCAGAGGTCTTCCGGCGCCAGTAGAACCCTCAAAAAAAATAAATCCTCTTACGCCGTCCTCACTTGGTCAGGGATGCGGGGCTAACAGTTCATCACTGGGGTTACTCAGACCGAGTCCAACTAAATAAAACCAATACAGTGCCTTCAGAAAGTATTCACACCCTTTGACTTTTTCCACATTTTGTTGTGTTACAGCCTGAATTTAAAATTAATTACATTGATATTTTGTGTCACTGGCCTACACACAATACCCCATAATGTCAAAGTGAAATTGTATTTTTATACATTTTTACAAATTAATAGAATATGAAAAGCTGGAATGTCTTGAGTCGATGCGTATTCAACCCCTTTGTTATGGCAAGCCTAAATAAGTTCAGGAGTAAAAATGTACTTCACAGGTCAATCATTTGCATGAACTCACTCTGTGTGCAATAATAGTGTTTTAACATGATTTTTTTAATGACTAACTCATCTCTGTACCCCACACATACAATTATCTGTAAAGTCCCTCAGTCGAGCAGTGAATTTAAAACACAGATATATTTCAAATACAGAAAGACCGGGGGGGTGGTCTATTGGTAGATGGGTAAAACGGAAAAGAGCAGACATTGAATATCCCTTTGAGCATGGTGAAGTTATTAATTACACTTTGGATGGTGTATCCAGTCACTACGAAGATACAGGCGTCCTTCCTAACTCAGTTGCCAGAGAGGAAGGAAACTGGTTATGGATTTCACCATGAGGCCAATGGTGACTTTAAAAGAGTTAGTTTAATGCTGTGATGGGAGGGAAAACAACTGAGGATGGATCAACAACATTGTAGTTACGTGACAATACCAACCTAAATGACAGAGTAAAAAGAAGGAAGCCTATACAGAATAAAACATATTCCAAAACATACATCCTGTTTGCAACAACACACTAAAGTAAAACTTTAAAAATTGTGTCAAAGAAATTAACTAGGGAGGACTAGGTTTTTTTGGGGGGGGATAGAAAGAAATGGAATCGCTAAGCACAGGAGAAATCCTAGAGGAAAACCTGATTTGCTTACCAAGACGACATGGAATGTTCCTGAGTTGCCTAGTTATAGGTTTGACTAAAATTGTCTTGAAAATCTATGGCGCAACTTGAAAACGGCTATCTACCAATGATCAACAACCAACTTGATAATGATGTGCAAATATTGTACAATCAAGCTGTGCAAAGCTCTTAGAGACTTACCCAGAAAGACTCACAGCTGCAATCGCTGCTAAAAGTGATTCTAAAATGTTGAATGCTTATGTAATCAAGATACTTTTGGCCATGTAGTGTAT
This sequence comes from Oncorhynchus mykiss, assembly GCF_057628025.1. Taxonomy (NCBI): domain Eukaryota; kingdom Metazoa; phylum Chordata; class Actinopteri; order Salmoniformes; family Salmonidae; genus Oncorhynchus; species Oncorhynchus mykiss. The sequence continues at coordinate 50,132,439 of NC_143040.1, read as the reverse complement.
GTGGACACCCCTTCAAATGAGTGGATTTGGCTATTTCAGCCACACCAGTTACTGACAGGTGTATAAAATCGAGCATACAGCCATGCAATCTCCATAGACAAACATTGGCAGTAGAATTGCCCGTACTGAAGAGCTCTGACTTTCAACGTGGCACTGTCATAGGAAGCCACCTTTCCAAAAAGTCCGTTAGACAAATTTCTACCCTGCTAGAGCTGCCCCGGTCAACTGTAAGTGTTATTATTGTGAAGTGGAAACGTCTAGGAACAAGGGCTCCGCTGCAAAGTGGTAGGCCACACAAACTCTGCTGGAGGAAACTTTACAGTTTTTCATGGTTCGGGGTGGGCCCCTTAGTTCTATTAAAGGGAAATCTTAACGCTACAGCATACAATGACATTCTAGACGATTATGTGCTTCTAACTTTGTGGCAACAGTTTGGGGAAGGCCCTTTCCTGTTTCAGCATGACAATGCCCCCGAGCACAAAGCGAGGTCCATACAGAAATGTTTTTTCAAGATCGTGTGGAAGAACTTGACTGGCCTGCACAGTGCCCTGACCTCAACCCCATCGAACATCTTTGGGATGAATTGGAACAGCGACTGCGGGCCAGGCCTAATGCCCAACATCAGTGCCCGACCTCACTAATGCTCTTGTGGATGAATGGAAGCAAGTCCCTGCAGTAATGTTCCAACATCTAGTGGAAAGCCTTCCCTGAAGAGTGGAGGCTGTTATAGCAGCAAAGGAGGGACCAACTCCATATTACTGCCCATGATTTTGAAATGAGACGTTCGATGAGCAGGTGTCCACATACTTTTAGTCATGTAATGTATCTGACCAACAGATGCATATCTGTGTTCCCAGTCGTGTGAAATCCATAGATTATGGCCTAATGAATTTATTTCAATTGACTGACTGATTTCCTTATAAACTGTAACTCAGTAAAATATTTGAAATTGTTGCATTTTATATTTTTGTTCAGTGTAGATTGTTGACCAAAAAATGGCAATTCATTCCATTTTAATCCCACCCTGTTAACACAACAAAATGCAGAAAATGTCGAAGGGTGTGAATACTTTCTGAAGGCACTGCAACTAGCCGTCTTGACAAGTCACAGAGTTCAGGGGGTTAACCTTCTCACGCCTCAGACTGTTGCCTAGCAATAGGTCCAGCTCCAAAATATGTCCCCCATGCAACAATGTAACTAAATTAGTCCATGCAAGAACGAGCAAAAGGTAACCATGGGGTGACATCTCTCTGAACAGAATCCCTATATTGATAGCTTGTTTTAGTGCAAATTGTGTTTTTCTCAGCTGCAGACGGTAGGCCAATGTAAATGGAAAAAGCATGTCCGGTTCAGGACTGTTCCTCTGTCCTCCCTCCCTGTTCCAGGAAGGTCTCCAGTGACAGACAGTTTTATTGATACACACATCTCTGCAGAGCCAGCGAGCGCTCCTGTCAGGGCCTCATCACTCCTTTTATTTATCACAAGACCGCAGCCGTCTCTCCATTGCTCTCCCTCTCTCTGGCTGCTGTCACTCTGAGTACTGGAGTTCACCCAGAAGCCCCCCCTAGAAGGTCAGATGGAGCCAAGAGCGTAGATATTGTCAGTTTATTACCGTCACCTCCCATTCCAATGAGTGATGTGATTTTAAACCTGTGGGGGGTGATTGCTCTCTTCATGCCTGCAAGGTTCATTTTAATATGAAGGTGTTTCTCACATCCGCTAGGCAGGGATCAGGATGTGAGGTGTGCTACTAACAGAAACCACTCACACCATTATCTGCCAGCTGATTGATGGGTTCTGATATTTGAGAAACAAAAAATCATTGAATTTTTATATATATATATATATATATATATCTCAACCATACATACTGTGGTTGATGTGTCAAAGAATAGTGGCCATTTGCACATCTGTCTTTAACAGCTACATTCCATCTCTGCTGGAGATCAGTGGGGTTTTGACAGTATTACATATTCGGTAGTAAAGAAGACACCGATCATAGCTGTTGCCCACCCACTCCATCAAATACATACAGACACAGGGATTAGTGCCTCTTGTCACTAGCTGCATCACAGACAGGAAACAATGTACTACTGGGCTGTCGGGACAGTGGGAAGATTTAACCTTTGTCTGTCCTACAACATTTTTTTTTAAGCTTTTCTTGTAAATCTCAAAGTGCTGTTGCAGTTAAAAGAGCATGGGGAGCACAACTCCATGTTTGCATGTTATAAAGGCACAGTAGAAAAGATGGCTCTCACACACACACACACAGCTGGCTAGATCTTCCTCACACCTGTACGAGGGCTGGGAATTGCCAGGGACCTCAAGATACAATGTTCCAAACATATTGCTGCAGAGGGACAAGAGAGCCATGAAGAAAAAAAAACAGTTTTGATCAGTCATGGAAATTAAGTGTTAAACAAATTGGCTCTCTTTTCAAAGAAGATGAAGGAAAAATACTATTTACAAGCTATGAAGGAAAAATACTGAAGTTTTGGTGCAGGTAGAGCTGACTAGCGCAAAAATAATATTGCAATATTGTCCCGTTCACATTATCGATTTCCAAACTACTCCCTACACCATCATGTCTCTCAGGGTTGCCAAGGCAGCTTTGCACCAGGCAAACTGTCACCCCCTCAAATCCCCCCCCCCCCCCTCCTCCAAGCCTTTACTATAGGGTATTTATATCCCCTCTCTTGACCACAGAGAAGCAACAATCTCATCAGTTCCCATGAAACCCCATGTTGTGGTGTGTATCAAGGACCTCTCATTTCGTCTGTACGATAGCCGTCTTATTTAGTTAATTACATTTCCATCTCTCCAGTTTTTTTTCTTCTCTTTCCTCTGTTAGTTATCCTCCTCTCAAAGACACCCCTAACCGTTTTAACATGCCTGCACGCTCAGTCACACACACACACACGCACCTGGTGGTCAGTGCCGTTTTTAAGATTAGGGAGAACAATTATTTATTTTTAAGATCGTGGCCATTACAGCATATTGGATGGCTGTCACTCATATTCCATTCACCCAGCCCAATGTAACATTGTTAGGTTTGGGCAACTACATGATACTCACATTTTCCCTATACCCATCGTGAGGTTGCTCCAACCTAGCCTACAAATTGAAGTTTATAATGTAGGTGCACAGGTCGAGAGACAAATTGGAGTGAACAAGGTGACAGACAGTGTAATCATTATTCCAAACAGTTACAAACTAAATGAGAGTTCCTATTGGACAAATTCAGGTAGGTCCATTCCCGTTTTTTGTTCCGTTTTTAAGAAACATTTTGCAACACAATCGGATGATCACCGATAAATTTCAGCAGCCACATAAAAACAGCATCACTTTCCTTGTTGTATAGTTCCTTCTCGCATTTACGTGCTCTCCTCTCACATTTCCTTTAGTTTGTGAACTTCAGTGCACCACAAACAGCTGTCTGTGACCAGGTGAACAAACCTCTTCAAGCCAAACCTTCATAACATAAATGCTAACCGCTTCACACACAGTCTACGTTGTCACAGTATTAGCTAACGTCATAGTCAACATAGCTACTAAAACTAACGCATTAGTAAACCCACAATTAAATCCATGTGTACCATCATGCAGTACAGAGTACAGCAAGCAGTTTAGTAGTTACATCAGTGGGCCATGGTGGCAATAAATTTAATAAAACCGAACGCTTACCCTAACTTGGAAGAGTTGGAGTGTTGGAAAGCCTTAGCCAGCTAGCTAACATACATAGCATTCCTCTCTGTTTGAGTCAGGTTGTTGAGTAGGCTAAATTAGCGGCATTAGCTATTGACAAAAATACAACAAAATATAGCTCTCTCTCTCTGCTGCTTCTCAATTTTTTAAAGAAATTAATTTTTTCAAAACTGTTCAACTGTCAGTTCATGCTGCAAGAGCTCTGGAGGATGTCCTCCGGAAGTGTACTGTGTACGTCTATGGAAAGGGGTGAGAACCATGAGCCTCCTAGGTTTTGTATTGAAGTCAATGTACCACAAGGAGGGGGGGTGCTCCTAACAGAGTGTTGTTTAGGCAACTATAGACCTTCATTCCAAAACCGTGTGTTTGATTCAATTATTTGGTGACGTGAATATAATTAGTATAGTTTTATCTAAAAATGTTAGTTTTTTAGGTGTTTCACAATTTCTATCTGTCTGAAATTCACTGAGTAGGATGGTCCCCCCTATCCTTCTGTGAGGAGCCTCCACTGACACGCCGTTGGCTGCCAAAACTCTTGCTCACCCAAGTGTCAAATGAGCTGAGAAGGCCCATGATTTAATTTCTATGTGACAACCTTGAGTGACCTCAGCCTCCTGTCAGAGACCTGGGGTAGCTGTCATGCGCATCGAGTTATCTCCGGGCTAGCAGTCCCTTCCTTCTCCTCCTCTCTGTGCCTCATCTGCTCCCCCTCCATCTGATTGAGCTGTGTCCAGGCCGGGGTACACTCACTGGTGGTAGGATTCAATCTGAGAGCCTCTCGTCTCCATCAGCAGTTATCAACCCTATTAGCTCCCTAGCCAGAGCTCACTCACTCACTCACTCACTCTTTTACTTACTCTCACTTACCCTGGCCGATATTAAAAGCCTTGTTCATTTTTCAAACACAGTGAGAGCATTGATAATGAGTAGATCAGCATACCAATGTAGATTTTCCTTTCTACACATATACACACACAGACAGACAGACAGAGCGGGAGAGTAATGACTCATCTGTGGAGACATGCGTGCCATTACAATCATGATTCCTGTGCGGTAAGTTTTAGTAATTGATTAATACCATGAATGACCACACCCTGGGTGGGCAATAAATAACGTTAGTCAGTCAGTCTTCAGAGTTGCTTGCTGATGTGAAAGTGTTTGAGTGGTAGTGAATGGGATCAGAATTGATATCTAAACTTGCCATTGCATTTAAGAGGCTATTGATAGGCCCTGTGTGACTAACAGCCTTAGTTCTGTCATAGCACCTTCCATTAGGAGAATCTGTCAGCCGTTCAACTTTCTCCTGTTACGTTTAAGGAGTCTTGGTCTGTGATATTGCTGTCTGATCAATCATATCTTTGGTTACAGGCAGAACTTGACCTATTACATGAGTGAACCCTAATTGTTCCAAGCAGAGGGGGATTTCCAGTTGCTCCTCGGCAATCGGTTTGCTTGGAAGTTGGCCTTAGACCTCAGGCAGTCGGAGTGAAGCCCATCATTCTTCTTTAGTCTCTCCTCCTTCCTTTTTGTTTTGTTTGAGACCTCCGCTAAAAATTAAGCTCTAGTTACTTGAGTAATCAGACATGATTCAAGTCCACCAGTGTTTACTGGTCCTGAGTGCTGCTGATGTCTTAAGTGGGTTTGGAAACGTTGTTTCATAAACATGGAGCTAAAAAAAACAGCAAGCCCACATCCTCAGTTATTGCCGTCTCACAGATGCAGTTGCCATAATGCTCATTGTGTTGATATTCTAGTCAGTCTGCTAGGCTGCAGTGAATGCATAGTGCCAGAGAGAGAGAGAGAGAGGGGAAGGAGGAAGGGGAAATGGCTTAAGTATTAGATATAATGCCCAGTCTAATCTCCGGCTCATAATAAGGGTGCAAAGCTTTAAAAGGCTGAATGGTGCTATGCATTCTAATGGGCTAATAGAGAACAGAGCTGTCTGCTTTCATGTGCTGCTGGTCTCCACTGGGGAAGCTTTACCTTTTCAAAGGAAGTTGTGTCTGTCTGTGTGTGTGTGTCTCTCTCTACATGTCTACCCCTGCTCAGAGAGTGCGAGAAAATTAGGATAGAATGAGCGGAATACAGAGAGAAGAGATACCGGTAGGGAAGGAAGGAAGGAAGGAAGGAAGGAAAGGAAGTGTGGAATCTATTCCCACTTCAGGCTGTTTATGGAAGATAAAAAGGCTAAATGTCTGCGTCCACATTTCAACCTCATTTGTCCTCTTAACGACACAGGATTTCCATCCTGCGTTTAACACTGTTGGGGTCTGCTTTGCATCGCTCTGACTAGCTAATAAAAGTAAAGGAAGGGAAAATCTAGGAAAATGTATCTTTAACTGTGTGTGTCGGTTGAAGGAGGGAAAAAAAATATATATTTAAAGAGGAGGGCAGGCGTCATCTCCCTGAGCGTCAGTGTCCAATTTCCCAGAGTGCAGTTTCAAAGGGAATGGCAGTGCAGCAGATCTCACGCAGCCCACAGATAAGAGTCCCAGAGGAGCACTGGTACTGGAGCTCATAACCCAGCTAAGCCTAGGGCAGGGCAGCCTGCTCCGCTCTTCTCCACAAGCTAAAGACAGAGCCAGCAGTATGGGGCCTGGGCAGGGGCCACTTCAAAGCAGACCAGTATCTCCGTCTGCCTCAGAGGCACACTGTGTGCCTCTCACTGGCATCGCACTGCCTGCTCTCATTTTCCACTGAGTTGACTGTCAAAAAGTGAAGCCAAATTATTTATGTTCCCTTGTGGACATGCACTAGTTTCCTATCCAAGTTGATGTCATTTGATTGTTTGATGTTTATTTTAGTTCTATCTCAATTGCTACTGCCACTATGACTGCCACTATAGCCATTTCTGAAATTCCATTTCACCCAAGATGGGTTCAAATGGCTACAGTATATCAAGTAATAATTAATAACCCTCTGCAACTTTTAATTCGTTTTTGATTAATGTGTGTGTGTGTGTGCATATGCATACGAGTGCATGAGAGCGTGTGTGTTTGTGCATGTGTTTTCTGTGTGCGTGTATACTGTGTGTGTGTGTGTGTGTGTGTGTGTGCGGCATACTTCCCTCTGGCTGCTGTGTTAGTGTGGTGAACGGGAGGTAGAGTGACTGGAACACGTGAAGGTATCAAAGGCATTTCTGTGGGGTTGTGTGTAACAGTGTTAAACCACTGCCTGCTGTTCTGGTATGTGCTCTGATTTAGGAAACGCATGGAGGGGGGTGCCGGGGGAAAGGGGGGAGTGCTCCCTGTAGTGATGAATCGGAGGGAAACTACTGTAGGCTTCTGAATGGCTCCAGAAGTGACCCCTGTGTGACTGTGTGGCGGGGTATTTATGGTTCAATTAAGTCACCCATTAATACTCTTACTAATGTTCTGACAGGGTATGGCTTCCCATACAATAGATTTACAAAAATGTAGCCTGGGCCCATACTGTGCTGTAGCCAACTCAACAATACATATTTGGCATGACACAGAGAGGGGTTGGCTGAAGCACAGACTGACTGGACCACCAGGCTATTAAAGGTGCTGTTCACTCCGTGATATGAGTGTTAGAGGTATGTGACCCCTGTGCTCTGTGTTCCTGTCTCCTCACCCAGGCTGTGAGGACATTGTGGTGGAGAGCCTGTCCCTGGACTGCCTGGTTCCCATCCTGAAATGGAGCTCTCAGCCCTACGGCTCTAAGTGGGTCCACCGCCAGGCCCTACACTTCCTGTGTGAGGAGTTCAGCCAGGTCGTGACCTCTGACGTACTCTACGAGCTCAGCAAGGAGCACCTGCTCACCGCTATCCAGTCAGACTACCTACAGGTGAGATACCCACGCCGCTGTGTGTGTGATTGAACTGGATGCATCTCCACAGACTCCTAAGATCGTATCCTGTCATGGATGGGCATGTGTAATCGAGTACTCGAACAGACTTCTCAGATTTTTCTTTCTTTAATACTGTAAAACTATTTGGTGGAATGGTTTTCGTGACTGCCCGACTGGACAAGTTACATTTTGTCCCGAAAATTGTTTTAATGTTGTCTTGAAGATTACGTTATTTTGGTTTGACTCAAGTGTTCCAGTTGTGCATGTTTATTTGCGGGGCACAACAAAAAAGAGACCAAGCCAAGTATCACACAGTTATTCTCCTTAAATTGCCTTTCCCCTCTGTTTCTCAATCACTCAAATGCGTTCTGACTGCTCCCTCAACACACGTGTGCTGAGTTTGCACGCAAGCTCCCATTAGGCCTACAGAAATGAATGGCTATAAAAAAACATATCTAAATGATGGGAGACACAAGCTCCCATTAGGCCTACAGAAATAAATGGCTATAAAAAAACATATCTAAATGATGGGAGACACAACCTACATTCCTTGCCAAATGATGTCACCTTTCACTAATTTAAAATGGACTGGTGGATTGAAGTTGGGAAGATGTGTTTCAACAACGAGTTGCAGTTTTGGAAAAATTGTATCCCGTCTATTCTCCACTTACGCTACTTTGCGAACTGCTAGTGTCATTTAGAATTGGTTAGCCTAGGCTATAACCCCCTGAACACACAGACAGGTTCCACACTGAAAATGTGCAAACGCGTGAGTTTGATAAAGACTGAGCGTAGGCTTCTCACCAAACTGATGCCGTAGCCATAATTCATCACCATGCAGTGTTCCGTGTGGAATTATTCATCCATTTGGAAAATTCCAAAGAACAGTCAGAATAAACTAAATCGAATGTCTGTATATCGAAAAGTAGACCAATTTTTGGTTCGTAACCATCAAACCCTTACCAAATTGAGCCCTGTTTCAAATGATCACTCATTGGGAATACCTGTTCCAGAAGCAACATGCGCATCACTTCGCACTGGCAACTTTTGGAAAAATACTCTGTTCTATATTAGTCTGTTATATTACATGTTTTTTTACTATAACATAGGTGTGTCTTGACTGTGAATAGGGCTCTGGAAATAAGAGCCTCTTGTCTGCTAAATTAACTGAACAATGTTATGCCATTGAACCATAGGTTTCTACAAGCGCCAATGCTGAGGTTACTGCATTCCAGAAGATTGTGTTCCATTATAATATAACTAGTTGATATTAGTTTCAATAAATGAATCCTAAATAGTTTTTTTAAATGTATTGACTATTTATGTACTGTATGGGGCAATGTCAGTGCTTTGGTTACAAAAATGTAACTGTCTTTTTAGAATTTCCCCCTTTCACCTCCCCAGAGTTCCTCCCGTCTGCGAGGCAGCTAGGGCATGATTGGGTTGACAATTATTTGGTGAAGAGTGGCAACACGCACACGGCTGCATAAACACAAACCCAAACACACAGCGTCTGGAGTACAGACGGAGTGAGAACGTTCCCTGGAGGCATTGCCTTCTGACATGGCCACTAATTGAAACTGAGCTTTGGTCTGCTCTGCTGTGCCAAGCTCCCTGGGTGTCGCACAGGACGGCTCAGGTGAAACGTTGTAATCCAATCAGACAAATACTGTACAACTCTCAGCCACCACTACACCGTGTCACACCATCAAACACATATTCAAGTCTCCTCACTGAACCGCCTCTTCAGATGTTGCTCCACACTACAATGTTTAACCTTGTCCTTACACCTTTCTTTCCCTATCACCATCCCCCTCTCATCACGCTATCTTTTTTCTCTCGCACTCCTCCCCTGCCCTCTTCTCTCTCTCACTCTTTCACAGGCGAGTGAGCAGGACATTCTCAAGTACGTTGTGAAGTGGGGCGAGCAGCAGCTTATTAAGAGGATGGCAGACCGGGGTAAGATGATACACTCTATAATTACCCTCCGAGCAGACCTTCTAATGGCTGTTGGAAAAGCACCCACCTACAGTACCAGCACCTCCAAAATACACTAAAAGACTGAAATAATTTAGTTTTCCAAGTTTTATCCTTAAAAATGGGAGACTGAAGCACCACGATCGTAGATCGCAGTATTTTTTAGTTTTTTGTGTGGCTCTGAACCCGACTGGAAAAATACTGTATCGTTAAAAAATAACGAGTGTGTGTTGGCCTTACTAACCACATAATTATATATAGAATCACTACCAACTGTGTGTGTTTTGTGGGCGGGTTCTTTTCCCAGAGCCTAACGTGCTGAGCGGAACAGCCCACAGCGTGAACAAGCGGGGGGTGAAGAGGAAGGACCTGGATGTGGAGGAGCTGAAGGAGATCCTGTCCCCCCTGCTTCCCTTCATCCGCACTGAGCACATCCTCCCTGCCAACAGCGACGTCCTCTCTGACGCGGTTAGTAGTCATGGATGACGCGTCATATGGATGTTTCAATACAGTTTCTGATTGCTGCCAATACAGATCTATCATTTATGCCCTATTAATGCCTTAGTTGTTGATTGACCTGACCTTCTTGGTGTGTTCTCTTTAAATGACCCTCTTTCCATTCACAGACAAAGAGGGGTCTGATCAGCACCCCTCCCTCGGACATGCTGCCCACGACTGAGGGGGGCAAGGCCAACTCGTGGTTACGGCAGAAGAACGCTGGCATCTATGTGCGACCACGTCTCTTCTCTCCATACGTGGAGGAGGCCAAGGTAGGACACTCCGCATCGAGGGGTTGCTGGTTAATGGAGAGTATTTTATCTCTCATCTCTGTGAGAGGGTTTGGGTCAGGCCAGGGTATGACCGACTCCTAACCCGTCTCCTCCCCCACTCAGTCTGTGCTGGATGAGATGATGGTGGAACAGACAGATCTGGTGCGTCTACGTTTGGTGCGCATGTCCAACGTGCCAGACACCCTCTACATGGTCAACAACGCCGTGCCACAGTGCTGTCACATGATCAACCATCAGCAGATGGCCAGCAGCCAGACCACCGCTCCGTCCGTGGTAGCCAATGAGATCCCAGGTAAGAGGACAAGACTGGTGCCAATAAGAAAGCCATTTAGTATAACATATTAGAAACGTTGACATGGCCCACCAACCCTCGGTGTGTCCTGTCAGTACCCAGACTGGCGGTGGTTAAGGAGATGGTCCAGAGGCTGCAGGAGCTGAGTCACACCGACCAGGTCCAGAGGGCCTACGCCCTCAACTGTGGCGAGGGGCCCACCGTCAGCTATGAGCTGCAGCTGCGTGTGCTGAGGGAGTTTGGCCTGGCGGACGGGGCTACTGAGCTACTGCAGGTGAGGGGGAAGCCCCGTAGGGTACAGGGAGGACCAGGCTGTCGACTTGTTAAAGGGAGACCTCTGTCCTAAGGACCTCCCTGAAAGACAAAAGTATCACTCACTTAGTGTACTACGTAATAACGTGTGTGTGTGTTATAGTAGAAGGTTTTTGGGATGCTAAATGTTTTGTTTGTTTATTCTCAGAACCCTTACAAGTTCTTCCCAGAGGAGCGTTTTGGAGACGAGAGTCCTGTTCTGGCCCTGCGCCAGGCAGGTCGTTGTCGGGTCAACAGCAGCCCAGCGATGGACAGCATGTTCTCAGACCTGGAGGGCCTGGCTGGGTTTCACCCCCCACTGCCTCCCCCACCACCCCCATACCACCCCCCTGCCACCCCCAGCCGTGCCCAGCTAAAGGGCGCCTGGAGGCCTCGTGTGCCCATCCCACCCCCCACCCGCTCTTTCTCCTACCCCTGTAACCACACTCTTCTCCAGCTCCACACCACAGCCAAACATGGCAGCCCAGACTACCCCTCCGCCCCCAGGCCTCCACCTCCAGACTGCAGCAACCCCCAGGCCAAGGGCCGAGCCCTGCTCCCAGAACCACAGGTGAAGGTCCACATGTCATGCTGTGTTTGTTGCTTTTGGTCATTGTAGCTGTAGAAGTGTATTGTGCTGTGATCATGTATAATCATGTATAACTAGTCGTGTTGGTGTGCTTCTCTCTGTCTCTCCAGCTGAGCATGGAGCCTGTGATGAGGGAGTTCATGCCTGACATCGCTCTGGGTGTCTCTGTAATGACCCTGAGGGAGCACCATATGGGGGACAGGGACGGTCACGAACTTCATGGCCCCATGGCACACCCGGCCCCACTCCTCCCCCCCGGCCCCTGTCCCTCCACTCGCCTCAGCCTCAGTCATGGTCACTCCTGCAAGAGGCACGCTCCAGAGCCAAAGCTGGAGGCCCAGGCAGAGTTCCCTGATCTGTATGACTTCTCCTGCCGAACAACCACCGCAACATCCAGCCACCCCCTGCCCCCCTACGCAGGGCCAGACCTCTACAGCCACAGCTCCTCCAGCCACCCTCCCTCCTACATGTCTGACAGCCAGGGACGGGCAGCTGAGGCACGCTCTGACCCCCTGCGCCTGGACGTCCTAGGCCTGCCCCCCCAGTGGCAGGATGGAGCTCTGGCTAATCCCTCTGGTCCCCAGGCTGGGGAAGGACACATCCCCAGAGGACGATCAAACAATGAGACCGACCTTACTCACGGTCTTGGCAACTTGTGTGGCTCCCCCAGTGGAAACCTAGACGGGTATGAGGAGCGGTCATCAGCCCACAGGGAAGGCCCGAAGGAGATGGCGGTTACTGGCGAGTCCCCAGGTTCAGGGGCCCAGCAGCCACATAGGAACAGTATTAGCGAGGAGGCTAGCAGAGAACGCAGGTCACCCAACAACCCTGACTACCCTTACAAGAAGTCTGCACTATAACCCTCGGGGAGGACCTGGGGTTGAGTTGTCAAAAGGGAAAGTGAGGGAAACAACCCTCTGTCATGGACAGCAAAGCACTAATGAGTGTGTGTGAAGGGGTGGCTAATGATTTTTATTTATTGTGTGTGTGTGTAAGTACCCTACCTCCTCCAGGCCTTTCTCCATGACATAGTGCTGTCTTCACCTCACGTCTCCTCTGAGTGCTACAGATAAGCAGCATCAGGACTGTAGGTTAGTTGGAGAAACAGCAGTGACTGTCAGACTGTTGTATTGAAGCTTGGTGAAGCCAACCTCAATGCTGCAGTTTTACAATATAACTCCAGCAGTACTGTTTGGGAGGGGCTTTGCCTATTTCCCTTGAGCCTTGTTGCACCACAGGTTTGTTGTGACCTCAAAGTTGTGGGAATCAGGAACAAAGATGTTATCATAAAGAAGATCATAAAGACGTTACTATGATCGTCAACCATGAAATGTAGTTCAGATGTGCTGAGGAGGTATAATATACATATGGACTGTAGTCCTCAGGATATATTTTAACTGGGAGATGTATAAATAGGATCTCAGTATAAACTAGTTAACACCAGCACATAGCTTCAATCAGCGTTATCTTCATGATAAAATCGTGTAAAAACATTTTCTTGCTCCTCTCATTTGTATTCCCTCTCTCTGCATTCCTCCAGTACGTACCTCACCTGACAGGTTACATTTGATTTCCCCTTTTTGGTGCTGCATGTTACACAGAAATGCTGATGAGTAATAGGCTCAGGCTAGTTCAGATCAGGCAGGAAGTAGGTCTGTTGAGGTCCTGTAGGTCTGTCATTGTGCTGCCTCTTCAGTCTCTGAAATACAGAGCATTCAGAATGTATTCAGCCCCCTTGACTTTTTCCACATGTTGTTATGTTACAGGCTTATTCTAAAATTGATTAAATAGATTTTTTCCCCTTGTCAATCTACACACAATAACCCATAATGACAAAGCAAAAACAAATATTTGCAGACCCTTTACTCAGTACTTTGTTGAAGCACCTTTGGCAGCGATTACAGCTTTAAGTCTTGTTGGGAATGACGCTACAAGCTTGTCAGGTTGGATGGGGAGCATCGCTGCACAGCTATTTTCAGGTCTCCAGAGATGTTCAATCTGTGTTCAAGTCCGGGCTCTGGCTGGGCCACTCAAGGACATTCAGAGACATGTCCCGAAGCCACCATGCTTCACCGTAGGGACTGTGCCAGGTTTCCTCCAGACGTGATTCTTGGCATTCAGGCCAAAGAGTTCAATCTTGGTTTCATCAGAGCAGATAATCTTGTTTCTCATGTACTGAGCGTCTTTGGGTGCCTTTTACCAAACTCCAAGCGGGCTGTCATGTGCCTTTTACTGAGTAGTGGCTTATGTTTGGCCACTCTACCATAAAAGCCTGATTGGTAGAGTGCTGCAGAGATGGTTGTCCTTCTGGAAGATTCTCCCATCTCCACAGAGGACCTCTGGAGCTCTGTCAAAGTGACCATCAGGTTCTTGGTCACCTCCCTGACCAAAGCCCTTCTCCTCCGATTGCTCAGTTTTGCCATGCGGCCAGCTCTAGGAAGAGTCTTGGTGGTTCCAAACGTCTTCCATTTAAGAATGATAGAGGCCACTGTGTTCTTGGGGACCGTCAATGCTGTAGACATTTTTTGGTACCCTTCCCAGATCTGTACCTCGACGCTATCCTGTCTTGGAGCTTTACAGACAATTCCTTCGACCTCATGGCTTGATTTTTACTCTGACATGCACTGTCAACTGTGGGACCTTTAAATATAGACAGGTGTGTGCCTTTCCAAATCATGTCTAATCAATACAATTAACCACAGTTGGTAATCATGTTGTAGAAACATCTAAAGGATAATCAATGGAAACAGGATGCACCTGAACTCAATGTCAAGTCTCACAGCAAAGGGTTCCAAATACTTATGTAAATAAAGTTTATTTTTATTTTTTAAATGTAATACATTTGCAAATATTCTAAACCTGTTTTTTCCAATGTCATTGTGGGGTAATGAGTGTAGATTGCTGAGATTTTTTTTTATTGAATCCTTTTTAGAATAAGGCTGTAAGGTAACAAAATATTGAAAAAGTCAAGGGTTCTGAATACTTTCCCGAAGGCAAGAAAAAGTATGTGAACCCTTTGGAAACACCTGCATTTCTGCATGAATTGTTCATCAAATTTGATCCCATCTTCATCTAGGTCACAACAATAGACAAACTCAGTCTGCTTAAACTAACAACACGCAAACAATTATACGTTTTCATGTCTTTATTGAACACACCGTGTAAACATTCAGTGCAGGGTGGAAAAGGTGTATGAACACTTGGATTTAATAACTGGTTGACCCTCCTTTGGCAGCAATAACCTCAACCAAACGTTTTTCTGTAGTTGCAGATCATACCTGCACAACGGTCAGGAGGAATTTTAGACCGTTCCTCTTTACAAAACTGTCTCAGTTCAGCAATATTCTTGGGATGTCTGGTGTGAACTGCTCTCTTGAGGTCATGCCACAGCATCTAAAATCGGGTTGAGGTCAGGACACTTTTTTTTCTGCTGTTGAAGCCATTCTGTTGTTGATTTACTTCGGTGTTGTGGGTCGTTGTCCTATTGCGTCACCCAACTTCTGTTGAGCTTCAATTTTCAGACAGATAGCCTAACATTCTCCTGCACAATGTATTAATTAACTTGGGAATTCGTTTTTCCGTCAACGATAGCAAAGATGACTGCAAGAGCACAGAGCAGAATGCTCAATGTTAAGAAGAATTGCCCAGGCTGTGAGGCAGCCCCAAGCCATGATGCTCCCTCAACCATAGGTTGTGATGTTGCTGTGCCTTTTTTTTTCTCCACACGTAGTGTTGTGTGTTCCTTCCTGACAACTCAACTGTAGTTTCATCTTTCCACAGAATATTTTGCCAGTAGAGCTGTGGAACATCCAGGTGCACTTTTGCAAACTTCAGATGTACAGCAATGTTTTTTTTTTTTTTTTGAAAGCAGTGGCTTCTTCCATGGTGTCCTCCCATGAACACCATTCAGGTTTAGTGTTTTACGTATCGTAGACTCGTCAACAGAGATGTTAACATGTTCCAGAGATTTCTGTAATCTATTAGCTGACACTAGGATTCTTCTTAACATTGAGCATTCTGCTCTGTGCTCTTGCAGTCAGTCATCTTTGCAGGACGGCCTCTCCTAGGGAGAGTGGCAACAGTGCTGAACTTTCTCCATTTATAGACTATTTGTCTTATCGTGGACTGATGAACATCGAGGCGTTTAGAGATACTTTTGTAACCCCTTTCAGCTTTATTCAAGTCAACAATTCGTAATCTTAGGTCTTCTGAGATCTCTTTTGTTCGAGGCATGGTTCACATCAGGCAATGCTTCTTGTGAATAGCAAACTCAAATTTTGTGGATTTTTTTTTTATAGGGCAAGGCAGCTCTCATCAACATCCAGGTTAGCTGACTCCTTACTCCAATTAGCTTTTGGAGAAGTCATTAGCTTAGGTGTTCATACTTTTTCCAACCTACACTGTGAATGTTTAAATTATGTATTCAATATAGACAAGAAAAATACAATAATTTGTGTGTTATTAGTTTAAACACTATGTTTGTCTATTGTTGTGACTTAGATGAAGATCAGATCAAATTTGATAACCAATTTATGCAGAAATCCAGGTAATTGCAAATGGTTCACATACTTTTTCTTGACACTGTATTTTCAAAAACATGAGCCTGGGGGTTTTTGGAACAAGACGGGAGGGAGGGGGCAGAGGTTAAGGACTGAGGTACACTGGGTAAAATAATGGTGCAATGAACACGCTAGTCAGGAGATGTTTTATTTCAGCTGAATATGTGTGTGTAGTTTAATTCCAGGTAACTGTAAATAATCTCAGTACTGTACACACTCCATTTTTAATCAGGTCTGTATTTACCTATAAACACAAGGCTCTGATCTGAAATGGTTAACCAGAGACCGACCATAGAATGCTGTGGTCAATATGCTTGAAACCACCTTGCTCTTTTAATGGCATAAACAATTAGAAGTCTTAATCCACTTTTTGAAGTGACCATAAGGGATCCATCAAGCGTGACGCCACCACTGGCTCTACTAGTTGTTTGTGTGAATCTAATGTTCACCCTTGAACACTATCCATTCACATGTCCTCAGTCTGTTCATTTGTGTTGTTCCCATGTACAATGTAACCACTGTCACTCCACCTTTTGGCTAATCCTGGACCTGCAAAGACCTGCTCTCTGTCGTCGGAGGTTACGGCATACTGTATGAGAGCTACTGGGGCTGTTGCTACAGAAACCAAAGTGCACCCATCAGATCCTGTAAGATCAGCCACACATGTCTCCTCTAACACAAACTGACAAACCCATGATACAGGCAACATTGCACTGTAGAAATGATCCATTTCACATGGGAGCAGGGGGATACATTATTTTAGAACAAAAGAGCTCCAGAGCAACTGCATAATTCTTAGATTAAACCTGATGGCCTCTGTCACATGCATTTCTACCATTCAGAAATCCTGAGCATAAATCGTAATTATTCATGTAATATTTTAATATATTGTACAACAGATCCTTATTACATCTTAGTGGTGGTACTGTAAATTAATTATTCAGCTGTTTTGTAGCTGTGGTGGACTACACTGTGAGGTTGTGTTCAGCACCACATTTCACCAAGAAAGGATAGTCTGAAAGATGGTCAGACTCAAACTTTTTATTTTAGTTCATTAAAATGTTTTTAATATTGTTATTGGTGTGGAATACCATGACGTTGTAGGTTTTATACCATTTGGTTTTTTAAACTGCCCAGTGTTTCCAGATTTCTATGAAATCTGACCTATAGTTACTTACAATATGAGTTTAAATAGTTTTCCTTCCAGAAAATAATTGTTACAGAAGCAGCTTTGTGGTGGAATGGTGTGGGCATATACCGGTCATTAAAATATATGCGCAAGTAGACTGCTGATTGGACAGCTCATCCTTCTCAGAGATATGTCCTAAGGATTTTTTAAATTTTTTAATCCAATTCATGCTTTTGCAACATTTGGATATTAACTTTTTAAAAGTTACATTTTCACTGGGCAGTTACTTAAGTAGCACATGGACATGTAGATATTCACTCTGCATTGTGATAATGAAGTTGCCGGGCAGAGAACCCTTTTCCTTCCAATTTACTTCATGGGGAAAAAATGCAAAACTTTAGATTCCTCCCCATGTTGGTTAGTTGCTTTATTTTCCAGGACAGTTTCCCCATGAATAAAAACCCTCCACATCCTGTTTGCTCTTTACTGTAGAAGTCAGTGCCTTCCCCTGCCAAGAGGCTGGGCTGTTATTTGAGAAGTGACTGTCCTATGCAAGCCTTTTCTACCAGCTTGTATCAAATAGCCCTTTGTAAAACTCATGTAGCTAGTTATTAGTGTACATGTTTTTTTTGTTTTAGGTACCTTTTTAAAATGTAACCCTCTGGAACTGTGTTTGATAATTGAACAGGTACGCTGTATGTAAAACACTTTTGTAGATCCCTGTATTTGGTTTTACGTGTTCTATTTTTCTACTGTTAACTCAAATGGTGCATAACAGTGTGGAACTTGGGCATCTTCGAAATAAACTGCTTCAATATAATTCTGGATTGTCCAGTCATTTAGTTCAACCTTGAGTAAAGCAGTACCTTCTGGTATTTTAATGACAAGTAGTCGTGGAATCACTTCACACAGTATGCTGAATGAACTGTTTCATTTAATACCAGTGACACCATCAAATTGTCACGCTTCAATATGAATGGCAGTGCATAGTCAGGTGTCACATAATGAAAGTCTGACAACTTAAGACTTAATGTCCATGATTAAAATCATTAGCATCTCATAAGACAAGGAATGTCATTTGAAATTCATGGAGACCCATTCAAGAACCTTTTAGCAAAATGTTCAACTTCAAACCTCAGCAACAGCATCTTTTATTTAAAGCAGAAGGCGTTTGAGGGACATCAAACTGTTTTGCTATGAACCCAAAGTAACATTAAAAAACAAGTAGACAACGCCACTGAGGGGCAGAATGACATCAGCTGTTCATTTGCCGCCTCTTCCTGGACATCAGCTCCCCAAAGAACTGGTGGATGGCCTCTGCTGTGACAACCTGAGGGAGAGGGGAGGAGTGGTTCAATGGTGATTAGAGGTGAATGACCACAGTGTTCTTCAGCTATTGTTTGGACACAAGCAGATCAATGACAATCAAGTGCTGACATGACAAGTAACCTATGGACTACTGCTCATATATTGGTTTCCTATGCTGTGTTCATGTGCCCTCTTGGAAACTACCACCAGACATTTTGTCTTCAGTAAACAAACATACAGCTCCTCACCTTTCCTTCATCAGCTATCTGCCGTAGGAACGTCATCAGTTCAGTCTGCATCTCATTGAACTCTGAATGAGGGAACATTTTACTTCATCAACCCAGTTCATCAAATGGTAAGAAACACACCGTGTTAGGTTTCATCTACAGTTAATAACTGCCAAACAAGGGAATGAAAAAGACAGTCCCCATCCTTACGGTAAACAATCTCCAGTTGCTGCACGCGGTCCAGAGTACTCAGGCTTGACATGAGCAGACTGTCAAGACTAGCAGGTCCTTGCTCTACAGTGCCTCTGTTCTCATAGGCCAGGACAGTGTCTGACTCATCCAGCAGGAACTGCACTCCCGCGTCGACGTAGGCCCTCTGAGCAGAAACAACAAACATACAATGGAAACAGCTCTACACCTTTATCCAATCTAAAAGGGCTGACACTACAATGTGCTGAATGACCAGTAAAGTCCAATACAGCAATCTATTTGTTCCACATCAAATAGCTAAAAACAACACAGTTGCTGCACTGTGCTTGAAATCAGTCATGGCAAAATACATAATCTCAAAAGAGAAGAATCTTTAGTGACCCACCTTGCAGCTGACACAGGTGCACAGCTTGGCTCTCCAGTGGTAAGGCCAGAACACAGCCCCTTCCCTAGCTCTCTCCAGGCCCCGTGTCTTCAGCTCCCTCAGCCTGCAATACACAGTCTTGTCCTGGCTCTTCACAGGAAGGCCTGTCATCTCCTGGTGAGTCCGTTTGCAGGCAGTCCTCCCATTCGTAGCCTCATTCTGGACACAAGACAGCAAGCAAGGAAACATGCATTATGTTTTAGTCTTTTCAGGATTGTGTTAGTGGAGAACGAAGAGGAAGAGGGACCGATCCCATAATCCAGGGGGCTTGTTTAAACATTTAAAAAAATAAATAAATACAACATCCCGCAAAAGCAACACACACAAGCTCTCTAATAGGAGTTGACACAATGAGAGGGTGGGCTGATGAAATCAGTCTTGTTTACAGTAAGCTGAACTGTGAAGCCTGGCCAAGCCAGTCCCCAGAGCAGGGGAATCTGTGTCCCATGGATAATTTCTTCCTTAATTACCCAAAGGGGAGGGCAGCCAGGCAGCACAACAAGAACAGGAGTCCACTGTTTGCATCCGCACAATACATTACCCTCCACTGCCATCTGCTGGGAGTCAGGTGACACACCGCAAATCACACCAAATAGCTGAGTGGATTTTTATTTAACTAGGCAAGTCAGTTAAGAAGAAATTCTTATTTTACAACGACAGCCTATACCCTGGCCAAACCTCCCCTAAAGCGGACGACACTGGGCCAATTGTGCGCCGCCCTATGGGACTCCCGATCACGACCGGTTGTGATACAGCCCGGGATCAATCCAGGGTCTGTGGCGACGCCTCTAGCACTGAGATGCAGTGCCTTAGACCGCTGCGCCACTCGGGAGCCGAATGACTCTTGAAGAATGTATGAATTGGTTTAGCAGGCAGTATTAACCAAATGTCTGCTTAAGTATAGATGTGTGTTTATGTCTGCCTTCAATGAAAACACAGCCAATAATTCCTCTCCTCACCCTGATGTCATTCCCATTTGCTTGGTGCAAGTGGTGAGTCATGCACTTAGGAGTCTAGGTTTCAAACGCAATTGTAAAAGTCAAAGCTTGGCTCTCCTTACCTTCTCTTGACAGCTGGGGCTGGTAGAGGACCCCTCGCCCCCGTTCTTACAGGGCTCATCACTCTTGTCCTCTGGCTCCTTATCTTCCTCCTTGTTGACTTCAACCTCCCCTTTACAGGGGCTCACTTTGACCACAGGAGGTTCTTGAAAAACAACAATATACATTACTATTGTTTTAACTGCAGAATGTACATAAAGGGCATGACATTGTATAGTGATCAGGTTTAATTCATCGTCACTGTCTGTGCACTAAAAACCTAGCCCAAATTACCTCTAGATGAAGAAGACTGACATCTTCCATCTTTAACTAGTTCAAAATGGAAAGATATGTATTTTCATAAGTAGTATGGGGTGGGTTATAACCCAAGCCCAGAGCTCTGGATCCCTAGCTCTCGCTCTTTGTTAGTGGGAGGAATAACACACCTGCAATGTGGGTGGAGTATGTCCAGAGGAAGGGGGCTTTGTTCATGCAGGTCTCACACACCATCTCCTGCAGCTCCTCAGAGTCTTCCACCGTACAACCCAGGTGCTGTCACAGAGAAGGACCACATGGTCAAGGAGAAGTAATCATTCTGGTCTTTGTATCAAAACCATTATCCCAGCTAACAAAGATTAAATCTCAAAACACACCTGAAAACAATCATGATGTTGCCCCTTGATACATACCCTGGGATGATACCAGTCCTCACAGATGATGCACTGAATCATATCCTCATTAACCTTATGGGAGGGAGGAAGCATGAGAGGGTGTTTTTTAATTCTTTCAACAACACGAACTGAATCCTAGAGACCTAGCATATCAACAAAGCCTATGATTCAGACAGAACTAAAACATGTATTCATTCATCAACAGCAAAATGTGAAGGGATGGAGAAAGGGAAGGATGCGTAATGCTGGAATCAAATCCATACCTGATCTTCAGTGTCTGGGTAAGGTCTGTCACAGGTACAGTAACAGCCATGGAAGTTGTGATTATAATGATTTTTTGCGTTTTGTCGGTCTTTGCCCTGCAAAGAGAAAAGGAAGAATGGAAATCAGGCATCAATGTTTTCAGCTGTCAGGATGACATGACTGAGGGGTAGATAGGATATTAGGACACTTACAGGACTCAGCTGGCACCTAAACACGCCAAACTTGCTGTTTCCACAATCACAGCGGAAATTCCTACATGCAAACAAATAGATGCAAATAAGCAATTTCAAGACCTCAACAAGTACTACAATGAGTACGGAAATGTAAACAGCTACCTAAACCTTGTGTTGTTTGTACTCCTGGAATTTGTGAATGTCCCTTTACATCAGGTTCATACCTTTTTGTGTAGAGCTCAAATATGTCATGCCCATCATGGCAATGGTTGGTGCAGGCAAGGCAGAGCCCAGCAGGTTCTACCCCTCTGGGTGTGCAAGTGTTGCAGGCAAAAACAGCCTGTCTCTTCACATATCCCTGTAACACAATAGAATAGATATTATATGTAGTCACATGCACAGGGTCACAGATATAATTGCAGTGTACGGTGAAATACTTAAGCTCCGAGCTCCAATAGTGCAGGTGTGAATTAAATAATAAAAAATAAAATAAATGTATACATATTTACAACTGTGACAATGATAAATATAAATGTCCATTGGGGTGTGGGCAGGGTAATTGTCTGTTGAGGGTGGGGGAAGAAAATAAAATGGAGGGGGCAGGAGGAGTAGGTAGCTGACTGGTGGGGGTAGAATGACATATTGTATGTAGTAACATAAAGAAGACACAAAAGGCCACACTGAATCTGGGGTCAGTGGCAGTTCTCTGGATGTGGCGACACAGATGTGGGCAGGCAGCATCTTTACCTGGGGATAGGAACAATTATCTGGATCACTTCCAGCCAACACAGCATACGCCTCTTGCAGCTCCTCGTCTTCCAGAATGTCCTGTACGGTCACAGTGCGCTCCTCCTTCACAGACATTCTTGGAACAAAATAAACACCCACTCAAATGGATGGATGTACATATGCACATAACTACATTCCTCGGTCAGTGACCACGTGGGGGGAGTAAGGAAAACAACACTACGGCCAAAGTCAAACAATGTAGTGTAAATACATTTGAATTCTGCCACATTTGTAGCCGATTTGCTAGTCATCTCACCTTGACTGATTGCAACAAAATAATTTCCAACTGTCTGCTGGCATATTCAAAACATTCCGTCAGACAAGCTAGCTAACAACAGATTATGCTAGCTAACGTTCAATATTTCGACTAGAAGCATGCTTCGTTGTCATCTTTATAGTAGTACTTGCGGATAACTATTTTAATTATATCGCTAATTACTTGCAAGTAGCCTTACCTGGTGAGCGAAATGGCTAGACAGACACTTGCGAGTCTGCGACAGAACAAAGATTTTTCAGGCTGTATTGTGATTGCGACTTTGGCCAAGTGAAGTCACGCAATTGTGACGTCAAAGAGAAACGTAATTATGTTGTATCAAATCAAATCAAACTTTATTTGTCACATGCGCCGAATACAACAACTGTAGACCGACCTGTGGACTTACAAGCCCTAACCAACAGTGCAGTTCAAGAAGAGTCAATAAAATATTTACAAAATAATAAAAAGTAACACAATAACGAGGCTAAATACAGGGGGTACCTGTACTGAGTCGGTGTGCGGGGTACAGGTTAGAGGTAATTTGTACATGTAGGTAGGGGTGAAGTGACTGTGCATAGATAATAAACAGCAAGTAGAAGCTGTTAAGGAGCCTTTAGGACCTATGACTAGGGTGGCTGGAGTCTGACAATTCTTAGGGCCTTCCTCTGACACCGCCTTATATAGAGAGGTCTTGGATGGCAGGAAGCTTGGCCCCAGTGATGTACTGGGCCGTACGCACTACCCTCTGTAGTGCCTAGCGGTCAGAGGCCGAGCAGTTGCCATACCAGGCATTGATGCAACCCATCAGGATGCTCTTGATTGTGCAGCTGTAGAACCTTTTGAGGATCTGAGGACCCATGCCAAATCTTTTCAGTCTCCTGAGGGGGAATAGGCTTTGTCGTGCCCTCTTCACAACTGTCTTAGTGTGTTTGGACCATGATAGTTTGTTGATGATGTTGACACCAAGGAACTTGAAGCTCTCAACCTATTCCAATACAGCCCCATCAATGAGAATGG
The DNA here is from genome assembly GCF_057628025.1 of Oncorhynchus mykiss. Taxonomy (NCBI): domain Eukaryota; kingdom Metazoa; phylum Chordata; class Actinopteri; order Salmoniformes; family Salmonidae; genus Oncorhynchus; species Oncorhynchus mykiss. The sequence continues at coordinate 50,108,920 of NC_143040.1, read as the reverse complement.
GGGCGTGCTCGATCCTCCTTTTCCTGTAGTCCACAAGCATCTCCTTTGTCCAGACCACATTGAGGGAGAGGTTGTTGTCCCTGCACCACATGACCAGGTCTCTGACCTCCTCCCTATAGGCTGTCTCATCGTTGTCGGTGATCAGACCTACCACTGTTGTGTCATCGGCAAACGTGATGATGGTGTTGGAGTCGTGCCCGGCCATGCAGTCATAAGTGAACCGGGACTACAGGAGGGGACTGAGCACGCACCCCTGAGGGGCCCCCGTGTTGAGCATCAGCGTGGTGGATGTGTTGTTCCCTAGCCTTACCACCTGGGGGTGGCCCATCAGGAAGTCCAGGATCCAGTTGCAGAGGGAGGTGTTTAGTCCCTTAGCTTAGTGATGAGCTTTGAGGGCACTACTATGGTGTTGAACGCTGAGCTGTAGTCAATGAATAGCATTCTCACATAGGTGTTCCTTTTGTCCAGGTGGGAAAGGGCAGTGTTGGGTGCAATAGAGATGACATCATCTGTGGATATGTTGGAGGGTTTCTGGCATAATGGTGTTGATGTGATCCATTACCAACCTTTCAAAGCACTTCATGGCTACATACCTGAGTGCTGCGGGTCGGTAGTAATTTAGGCAGCTTACTTGAGTGTTCTTGGGCACACACCAACATGTTGGTTTTACAGATTCAGTCAGGGACATGTTGAAAATGTCAGTGAAGACACTTGCCAGTTGGTCAGCGCATGCTCGGAGTACACGTCCTGGTAATCCGTCTGGCCCTGCTCCCTTGTGAATTTTGACCTGTTTAAAGGTCTTACTCACATCGGCTACGGAGAGCGTGATCACACAGTCGTCCGGAGTGGCTGGTGCTCTCATGCATTTCAGTGTTACTTGCCTCGAAGCGAGCATAGAAGTAATTAAGCTTGTCTGGTTGGTTCGTGTCACTTGGCAGCTCTTCCCTTTGTAGTCTGTAATAGTTTGCAAGCCCTGCCACATCTGACGAGCATCAGAGCCGGTGTAGTACGATTCAATCTTAGTCCTGTATTGACGCTTTGCCTGTTTGATGGTTCGTCGGAGGGTATAGCGGGATTTCTTATAGGCTTACGGGTTAGAATCCCGCTCTTTGAAAGCAACCCTTGAACTCAGTGTGGATGTTGCATGTAATCCATAGCTTCTGGTTGGGGCATGTACGTGTACGGTCACTGTGGGGACGACGTCATCGATGCACTTATTGATGAAGTCAGTGACTGATGTGGTGTACTCCTCAATGCCATCAGAAGAATCCCAGACCATATTCCAGTCTGTGCTAGCAAAACAGTCCTGTAGCTTAGCATCTGCTTCATCTGACCTCTTTCTTACAGCTGCACAATTGAGAGCATCTTGACGCTGCATCACCGCTTGGTATGGCAACTGCTTGGCATCCGACCGCAAGGCACTACAGAGGGTATTACTGACAGCTCAGTACATCACTGGGACAGAGTTCCCTGCCATCTAGGACCTCTATTCTGTATAGCACTTTGTGACATCGGCTGATGTAAAAAGGGCTTTATAAATTGATATACCAGGCGGTGTCAGAGGAAGGCCTTAAAAATGATCAAAGACTCCAGCCACCCAAGCCATAAACTGTTCTCTCTGCTACCGCACGGCAAGCGGTACCGATGCACCAAGTCCGGATACAACAGGACCCTGAACAGCTTCTACCCCTAAGCCGTAAGACTGCTAAATAGTTAACCAAATAGCTACCCAGACTATTTGCATTGACCCTTTTTGCAATGAAATGTTTTAACTCATCACATACGCTGCTGCTACTGACTTTATTCCTAGTTACATGTAGATATCGACCTCAATTACCTCATACCTCAGCACATGGACTCGGTACTGGTACCTCTTGAATATAGCTAAGTGATCATTACTCATTGTGTATCTATTGTTACTTTTATTATGTGTTTTACTTTTCTATTATTTCTCCATTTTCTTTCTCTCTGCATTGTTGGGAAGGGCCGTAAGTAAGCATTTCACTGTTAGTCCACACCTGTTGTTTACGAAGCATGTGATAAATACATTATACCTTTTGTCAACAATGGATCATGCCAGTCTCTGATTGAAAGCCGGGAACCTTTTCACCCTTCGGTTAAACGGAAATGTGTCTCACCTGTAGATGCACTATTCTTCTATGGTATAATGGCTTCTTCTTCTTCTTCGGTGGGGTTTATCGGCAGTTGGCATCCAACATTATGGTGCATTACCACCACATACTGTCCTAGAGTGTAGTGTGGGCCAGAGACAGGGAGAAACTAAATCCTACCTGCCAGCCCTGTTGCTCTTTAAAAAAAGAAAATATTTGAGACTATATCTAATGACGTTCTACTCAATATACTTTTTAAACTAATGTCCTATATCCCCTTCTCCCTCATACTAGATCTCAGCCTCTCTCTTTCCCTCTGATACTGCCCACACTGTAGCAGTACCTGCTCCACGATCTCTGTTTCCTGGCAATAATCACACTTTCCTGTTGGATGCTGTCCTATCACATTTAAGGACTTATTCAACTGGCTGAGTCCCACCCTTAATTTGTAAAAATAGCCACCTCTCTTCTGTCCCTTCCTGCTGTCCTCCCCGACTTTCCTTTGTACTTGAAATAAATGCCTGCCCTTAGTATCTCTCTTCCACTGCTCCTGCCCTCTCTGCACCACTGTTCATATCAGGCTTTTTGCCTCTGCCTTGCTCATTGAAACTACCACATCAACATCCCCACTTCTAAGTGCTTGTTTAGCCAGTACATCAACTGCCTCGTTCCCCTCCACCCCCACATGGGCTGGGACCCAAGTAAATCTGATCTGTATACCCATCTGTCTAATCCTGCCATGGGTTTGTAGCACCTCATAAAGCAGGTCTTGTCTGCTCCATGAGCTAAAGGACTGGAGACTCATTAACACTGCACATTAATCAGAGCAAATAACTACTCTGTCTGGCTTAACTTCCTCCACCCACTGCAAGGCCAACGGTATGGCCATCAGCTCTGCCGTATATACAGCCAGATTATCTGTAATACGTTTTCTGACTTCCACCCCACGTTCCTGCACTACAAATGCTGACCCGGTATGTCTTTTGAGCCATCTGTGTAAATGGCCACAAAATCCTGATGCACAGTTTCCAGAAGTTTCTTAAACAAATCAGATGGATCAACACCCTCCATATCTTTCTGTAGTCTCTCTACACTTCTAGATTAACTACTGGAGGCGGGAGTAGCCATGGTGGATTTACAAGAATAGCTACCGTTGGACTAAACTCCCTTCCATACAGTTCCATCTCCTTCGCCTGGGTATTACCCACCCATGTTCCGAGCATGTCTATAAAATCCATTTTGCAGGATGTGACACCACATGTCCTTGTAGGTTGACCCAATAATTAATTGCCAGCTGCTGTCGCCTAATCTGCAATGGCATATCCCCCATCTCTACCTATAGTGCCACCACTGTGGACATCTGAAATGCCCCATTACATTAGAGTCCTTATCCCTGTATGACATCTAGCCTTTCCAATGAGGTCGGGCTTTTGAACCATACGCTATGCTGCCATAGTCTATTATAGATCGGATCAATGCAACATACATGGTCCTTAATGAGGAACGCCCAGCCCCCCACTCCTTCCCCATCAGATGGCACATCACATTTAGCACCTTACACTTTCCCACCACTCTCTCAATGTGTTCTGCACAGGTCAGTCTAGTGTCAAAGTATACCCCAAGAAACCTGAAGGCCCCCACCCTCTCCAATTTTCTCCTATATAACTTCAAGCGTACCTCATCTCCCACCTTCTCTACAGAAAACCTGAATCCCCACATTAATGCCCACCGCTCTACTTCATCAATTGCTTCCTGTACCTTCCTAACTATGTATGGCACATTTCTTCCCCTCTTCCACAAGGCCCCAACATCTGCAAATAACGACCTCCCAATATCCGGCTGTACCTGAGAGTAAACATCACTGATCATGATTGAGAAAGACAGAGGACTAATCCCAATCCCCTGTGGTGTACCATTATCCACCAGGTAGCTAGCTGCCTGATAGTGACTTTCCTACCCTCACCTGGATAGACGTTCCAAACAGGAAATCCTTTACGTTCTTCCTCCTACCCGATAATATCAAGCTTGATTAACAATCCCTCCTTCCACATCATATCATAGGCACATCAAAAAAATGACAGTTACAACAGTCTCCTTGTTCACCTGAGCCTTCCTGACCTCTGCTTCTAAACAGAGCACTGGGTCCATAGTTCCCCTTTCCTTCCTGAACCCACTCTGATGTGGCGATACCAGCCCCTTGCTCTCCAGGAAGTAAGTTACCCTCTCCGTAATCATATGTTCCAAAATGTGTGATGTGATGTGATGTTAAAGCTATTGGCCGATAACTTGTTGGCCTCGTTGTGTCCTTCCATGGCTTCCAGATTGGTACCTCTACTGCCTTCTTCCAACTGCTTGATAGTTTCCCATCCTCCCACACTGTGTTGTACAAAACCAAAACCTTATCCAGTGCCTCATCACTAAGATGGGCCAACAAAACAAAGCACACCTCATCTTTCCCAGGTGAAGTTAAACCAGCCTTACCTATTGCCCTTTTCATCTCTGCCATTGCAAATGGTGCATTCAATGCATCATTTACATCCTCCTTTCTATCCAGCACTCCAGGATGCTCCTCTCTCGTTCTCTCTCTCCCCCTCTGCCCCTCCTCTAACAAATTTGCCAAGCTATACACTTCTACAAACACTTTGGCCATCATCTCTGCCTTCTCCTCATCTGTTACTGCCACATCCTTCCCTCTCGTCAACACTGGATGATCCCACTCCCCACTAATCTCCCACACTTCTCCCACAAGTGTTGCCTTTTCAATGGTGTCACAGAACCGACGCCAACATGACCTCTTTGCCTGATGGATAATTCTTCTCACCAGGGCCTGGGCCTGCTTGTACTTAATCAGATGTTGAAAGTTATGTCCTTTTCAGTACTCTAAATGCCTTGTTCCTACTCCTCACCATTGTCCAATCTCCTCCGTCCACCATGGGACTGCTTTCCTCCTCCTTCTCCATGAAATCTCAGGTATAGCCTCAGTAGCTGCCCACACTAACGCTGTTCTCACCCAGTTATTCATACTATCCACATCCCCTCTCATATCCACCTGAGCCATCACCTGTTCACTCAGCTCCTGAAACTGATCCCACTTTGCCGTTCCAAACACCCACCTGCCTACTCCAGCCACTGACACCTCTTCCTACCTCCGGCCTATTGTGCATAGTATGGGGTAATGATCACTCCCTACTGTTGACTCCTCCCATACCTCCCACTCACAGATTCCTGCCATCACACTAGATACCAGAGTGAGGTCCAAGACAGACTCTTTCCCTGTGGCTACATCAATCCTCGGCCATCATTCAGGCACACCAGATCTTTCATTTCCATTCGATTTTCCATCCTTGGTCATTTCCATCCATCTGTCCCCCCTCCCAGAGCGTGTTGTGGGCAGTAAAATCTTCACACTACATTACCTTACTTCTATCCTGGCACGCCACCCTCTCCAGTACTTCCAGGTCCAGTATTTGACATGGATTATAGTAATTCACTACCACCCCACTTCTCAACCACAACTCCATCACCACATATTTCTGTTCAATACCTCTGCCTAGCATCCTGTAGGGAAGTTCTTGCTTTATGAAGGTGGCACATCCCCCCCCCCCCCCCCCCCTCCCCCTACGAACCACTATATTATCCGGTATAATAAACTCCCCATTTGGTTTGAGCCATGTTTCCTGCACACAAATCACATCAGCCTTAGCAGGCATATCTACAATGAACTGCTTGATCTCCTGCCCATTAGCCAACAGGCTTTGAGCATTATGTTGTAGTACTACTACCATAACTAAGATCCAGTAATACATGACTCCATCCTCGGCTGATTGAGGTCATCTCAAACCTCTTCCCATGTCAACTCTGTCATACTCAGATGTCTCCCAGCAGCTTTCACTATTAGCTGAATCCTCTCTGTTCTAGACTCTACTTAAGCAGTGCTATTGATAGCATATTTGGCAGTACCTGGTCCTTGAAGTGTAACAGAATAGACGTGCTATCTACCCTAACTCCACCCCTTGTTGCTTGCAATCTTTGAACATTCACTAGAACGCCTCCTCTCAAATTGTCCCTTATCTCTTTAGTGCTGTCACTCACAGGCCCTCCTGTTAATACCCCTTTAATCCACTGCTTCCCTGCTTGATCATTCCAGCTGCTCGACACCACCTTACACTTCCCTAGTTGCTTCATTCAGAGCTTTTTCCCTCTGCGCCATGTCCTTCCAGAACACCAACACGCTTCCATCTCTTAGCACTTTAGCAATGACAACTTCCCCAATCAACTCTTATCACAGCCGTCAACCTTATCGGACTCTTCACCCCAACTCCCATTTCCTCCCTAAACTTCAGAATCATTTTCTGCTCTTCCTCATCTCCATGCTCATCTCGTGTCTGATCTTACTCTTCCTCGGCACTTTCTAACTCCGAACTGCCGCTAGCGTTGGAAACTGTTGGTCTCCTCAAACTTCCTTTTCTGCCTCCTTTCTGCCTCCATAGACTTCTCGGTCCCCTTCAAACCCCTGCTCCCTTTCTCTCCCACTTTCTCTCATTCTTACCCCCTCCTTTATTTGTACCACTATGCTCCATACTTGCTTCACTTTCTTCTCCATCACTAACTCCTACCATCTCTGACCCAGTCACAGCACAGCCGTGCCAAACCGTCGCCACACCGAGTAAAGTTTGATTGTTTGTTTATGAACGATTGATCGCTAGTCACAGCTTTCCAAACAGTCAGCCAGCTCGACCTGCGTTCCCCGTCGTTCAACAACCGACACTGATATGAAATGCCCACTTACGTCCCTGGTATAATGGCGGTCAGAAAATAAACGTTTAAGGCGCATGCCGCCACCTACTGTGCTGAAATCTGCGAGCATTCATGGTTTGCCTAATTCTGTACTACTAAGAAAAAATAAATAAACAAATAAATCCCTACTAATTTCGAACAAACCCTCCCCTCCCCTTGTGTTGTAATGTGTTAATAACATTTAGACTACGTTACCCAGCAGGCTAGGCAGATGGTTAAAGGATGCCTTGCATGGCTAAACATGGAGTTTTCTAGCTGAAGTATATGTTCATTAAAAGTAGTTAAACCTACGCCCCGGGTTGTCATTATATATGGAACAAACATAACACCCCTAAAATCATGGGTGACTAGGTCTGGCTCGCAGTCGACATTCCAATTCATCCCAAAGATGTTCGATGGAGTTGAGGTCAGGGCACTGTGCAGGCCAGTCAAGTTCTTTCTCACCGATCTCGACAAACCATTTCTGTATGAACCTCGTTTTGTGCACGGCAAACTGTTGCCACAAAGTTGGAAGCACAGAATCGTCTAGATTGTCATTGTATGCTGTAGCGTTAAGATTTCCCTTCACTGGAACTAAGGGGCCCACCCCGAACCATGAAAAACAGCCCCAGACCATTATAACTCCTCCACCAAACCTTACAGTTGGAACTATGCATTCGGGCAGGTAGCATTCTCCTTACATCCGCCAAACCCAGATTCATCAGTCGGATTGCCAGATGGTAAAGCATGATTCACCACTCCAGCCGACGCTCGGCATTGTGCATGGGGATCTTAGGCTTGTGTGCAGCTGCTCGGCCAATGAAACCCAAGTTTATTCGAGCTGCAGCCACAGCAAATTGAACTGAATTATCGCAGTTCCTTGGAAACCAAACACTGATTGACTTTTCCTATCCTACTCAGACGGAAAATATTGTTGATCTAGAATTAATGGTAAAACGGTTAATTAATTATTCCAGGAATTAATCAATAAATGATCTTGAATTTTAATTAACCAAAAGTCACAACAGCGGTACAATTAATGACCCTGGCCTACTACTCACAGGGATCCTCTCAGGCTCCCTCACCATTTGCCCTCCATTCTCAACTGTCCTCACTGCCTCAGCATATGACACTTTCTGCACTGCTCTTACCCTGGAAACTTCAACCTGTCTCACTCTCACAGGACATTTCTGATCCCCAGCAACATAGCCACCCCCACAATTGAAACACCTTACTTTTTCCACCAGAATTACACATTCCTTTGTCCCATGCCCTCCTGCACACTTCTCACACCTCGGAATCTCCCTCCTACATACTGCTGCAACATTACCATAATATTGGCACCTAAAACACCGTAGTGGGCTCCGAAACAACAGCTCTCACAGGAAAACAGATATACCCTAGCATAACGTCATCCGGCAAACACTCTGCATCAAAATTCAGAAGGACAGACAGGGTCTCCTCAGTCTCGTACTCGCCAGTGGGTCTTTGTCACACCGAACAGTGTGCATCCCAGACACTGGGGATCCTCAACTTCAGTTGATCCACCTCAACACTCAACGTCACCCCAGTTATCACTCCTTTCAGCAGGGCTCTGCTCCGGAGAGCAAAGCAGGACACATCTATCGTCCGAGTCACAAAATATGTAGCGCCCTCGCCCTCTGGGCAGCAGACACACAACAAATCAGGACTGAGTTTGGTAAACTCTGCTTGAGGACTTCTGAGACAAAACCAACTTCAACATTCAAAATATTTTACCAGCAGATGGCGCAATGGTAGTTCCTAGAAACATTCACCAGTTTGAATGATAATGTGTTCCTTCTGTATCATTAGGTTTAAAGGCAGGTGTTAGGGGGAGTTGAGGCATACAGTTCGAATATGTTGTGTTTCATTTCAAAAGTGTAGTTGTTTTTTCAGATGAAGTAAAAACATTTTTTTAATGGAATCCACACATTTTACCAGAAAAATAAGACCACGTTCCCTTTAAGGGTTAAGTATTTATTGCTGCCACATAGGGGAGCTGTTGTTTAAACTGACGTCAAAGACATTACAGTATGGCTTTGAAGCTGTGCTGACGTGCTTTTATTTTCTAATGAGGGTGAAAAACTCTGCCCTGTTTGACAGCAAGGTAGCTAGCGGTATGCATACTTGTTTAGGGGGTACGCGCTAGGGCTACTTAAATGAGCACGACTCGAGAGTGTGTGTGTACTGTCAGTTAGGGTCCAATTTCGACCAGTCTAGATTGAAGAGAAGACCTCCGCGCAGTCATAACAACTTCAGCTTCAACATCCAGCGGAACGGAGAATGGACAGCTATCAGGCTAGCTAGGTGGCTATCCTTACTAGGACAACGACATTTAGGGAGGAAATGTGCTAGCTAGCTGGTAGCTATACATTTTATTGAACTTCTGATATTTATTAGCTGTGCATTTCTGCTTCTCCTCGAGCTTTGTCATTATGCTCGAGAATGTTTCCAGAAACCAACTTGTATAGCTAGCTATGTATATTATTAGTAATAATTTGGTTTATGTTGTGGCGCATCTGTAGAAATTAGTCTATTTTCGGGAAATGCAGCTAGCCAATCAGGGGGGGGAAGACGATTTATCTACGGGACACATTTGTTTTATCTGGTTAACATTAATGTAGGTAGCTAATAGGTATTTGACATTAAGTAAAGTTGGCTGTATAGTTAACGTACGCTAGCACTGTCATAAACGGAATATTGTTGTTATGGCTGACTAACGTTAGTTTGCTAGCGAACTAAAGTAGTTGGAAGATTTGAGGAGAACCAACCTATCTGGTTTCCTCACATAATACGAAATGCTAGCTAGCTAAGTAATTCATCCCTTCCCTCTAGGTTCGTGTGAGACGACGGTTTCCTGTTTTCCAGGTTGAATCGACAGTAACTGTTAACATCTGGATTAAGAACATACGTTAGGTGAGGTGGAGAGATGCAGACTTTTTTGAAAGGCAGGAGAGTGGGCTACTGGCTCAGCGAGAAGAAGATGAAGAAGCTGAATTTTCAGGCCTTCGCTGATTTGTGCAGGTATGTGGTGAGAACACTGCTGCTACTGGTGGTTACATTTTCAGTCCACTGTACAGTAGTTAGTCGTGATGCGATATAGACAGCACTATTGAAGAGATGCAGTGTAGCTACAGTATGTAGCTATTTGTTACACGTATCCAGTCTCGAAAATATGGCTAGGTAATCATCTCTTTAACTGTGACCAATGTCCACTCCATTTAATGGCCTCAAGAACCAAGAATTTATCCATCTTTTCTTAACTGATATATTTTGGAATACACATTTTGACGAGGCTATGACAAATTATGTGGTCTGTAGAGAACACTTTACTTGCTTACATTGGGTAGGCTAAACCCCAGAATCTGTGGTAGATTTCACACACATTCAAATAATGGAACCAACGTGAGCTCGAGCTCAATTTGCATCTATCATGTAACTGTTTCTGGGCCATGTTAATTTCTCAATGTCTCTGAGTAGACAGCCTTTTTATATATGAAACAGAATTACAGTGATTGACATAACAGGGTTTCCCTATTGCCTTGTGCAAGCAGTTTCTCATTGGGCAGGTGATTTGTTGTTACTGGCAATAACCAAAATGCAAATAACTCTCTTTTTTCTTGTTCCTTCCCAGTGTAAAGTTGAAACTGATGCATTTACATTTTTGGGGCAAGTGCTTATAAAGTATTCAGACCCTTTGACTTTGTCCACATTTTGTTATGTTACAGCCTTACTCTGAAATGGATTAAAACTTTTTTATCCTCAGCAATCTACACACAATACCCCATAATGACAAAGCGAAATCAGGTTTTTAGAAAAACAAAAATACCTTACTTACACAAGTATTCAGAACCTTTACTATGAGATGCAAAATTGAGATCAGGTGCATCCTGTTTCCATTGATCATCCTTGAGACATGAAAGGGAAAGGCCTGTCTAAGGTTCCACAGTTGACAGTGCATGTCAGAGCAAAAACCAAGCCATGAGGTCGAAGGAATTGTCCGTAGAGCGCAGACATTTTTTATTTAACCTTTATTTAACCAGTTAGGCCAGTTGAGAACACGTTCTCATTTACAACTGCAACCTGGCCAAGATGAAGCAAAGCAGTGCAACAAAAAACAACAGTTACACATGGGATTAACAGAAGTACAGTCAATAGCAATACAAAAATCTATATACAGTGTGTGCAAATGGAGTAAGGAGGTAAGGCAATAAATAGGCCATAGTAGCGAAATAATTACAATTCAGCAAATTAACACGAGTGATAGATGTGCAGATGATCATGTGCAAGTAGAAATACTGGTGTGCAAAAAAGTTAATAAAAACTATGGGGATGAGGTAGGTAGCTGGATGGCCTATTTACAGATGGGCTGTGTGCAGCGATCGGTGAGCTGCTCAGATAGCTGATGCTTAAAGTTAGTGAGGGAGAGAAGTCTCCAACTTCATCTATTTTTGCACATCGTTCCAGTCATTGGCAGCAGAGAACTGGAAGGAAAGGCGGCCAAAGGAGGTGTTTGCTTTGGGGATGACCAGTGAGATATTCCTGCTGGAGCGCGTGCTATGGGTGGGTGTTATGGTGACCAGTGAGCTGAGAAGGCGGCGCTTTACCTAGCAATGACTTATAGGTGACCTGGAGCCAGTGGGTCTGGTGACGAATATGTTGTGAGGGCCAGCCGACGAGAGGATACAGGTTGCAGTGGTCGGTGTATGGGGCTTTGGTGACAAAACGGCTGGCACTGCATCCAGTTTGCTGAGTGGAGTTTTGGTTGCTATTTTGTAAATGACATCGCAGAAGTCTAGGATCGGTAGGATAGTCAGTTTAATTAACGAGGGTGTGTTTGGCAGCGTGAGTGAAGGAGGCTTTGTTGCGAAATAGGAAGCCGACTCTAGATTTCATTTTGGTTTGTAGATGCTTAATGTCTGGAAGGAGAGTTTACAGTCTAACCAGACACCTAGAATATGTGGACAACTACAAATACCTAAGTCAGAACCTTCCAGAGTTTTGATGTTGGGTGGGTGGGTTCTGGCAGCAATCGGTTGAACATGCATTTAGTGTTACTTGCATTTAAGAGCAGTTGGAGGCCACGGAAAGAGTGTTGTATGGCATTGAAGCTCGTCTGGAGGTTTGTTAACACAGCGTCCAAAGAAGGGCCAGATGTATCATGAATGGTGTTGTCTGCGTAGAGGTGGATCAAGGAATCACCCGCAGCAAGAGCAACATTGATGTATACAGAGAAAAGGGTTGGTCTGAGAGTTGAACCCTGTGATCCCCCCCCCCCCCTTAGATACTGCCAGAGGCCCTCCGATTTGACACGCTGAACTGTCTGAGAAGTAGTTGGTGAACCAGGCGAGGCAGTCATTTGACAAACCAAGGGCGGCATGGTAGTCTAGTGGTTAGAGTGTTGGACTAGTAACCGGAAGGTTGCAAGTTTAAACCCCCAAGGTACAAATCGGTCGTTCTGAACAGGCTGTTCCTAGACCGTCTTTGAAAATAAGAATTTGTTCTTAAGTAACTGACTTGCCTAGTTAAATAAAGGAAGAAAAAAAAATAATAATTTAAAAGGCTGTTGAGTCTGTCAATAAGAATACGGTGATTGCCAGAGTCAAAAGCCTTGGCCAGGTCGACGAAGATGGCTGCATCTTTTATCGATGGTTGTTATATCGTTTAGTACCTTGAGCGTGGCTGAGGTGCACCCGTGACCAGCTCGGAAACCGGATTGCACAGCGGAGAAGTTATGGTGGGAATCGAAATGGTCAGTGATCTATTTGTTAACTTGGCTTTTGAAGACTTTAGATAGTCTAGACCCAAACTGTTACAGACCTATATCCATCCTGCCCTGTCTGTCTACCCCTTTGAAGAGGGGGATGACCGCGGCAGCTTTCCAATCTTTGGGGATCTCAAATGATACGAGAGGTTGGCCAGACTAGTAATAGGGGTTGCAACAATGGTGGTGGATAATTTTAGAAAGAGAGCGTCCAGATTGTCTAGCCCAGCTGATAGGTACGGGTCCAGATTTTGAAGCCTTTTCACAATATCAGCTATCTGGATTAGGGTGAAGGAGAAGCTGGGGAGGCTTGGGCAAGTAGCTGCGGGGGGTGCGGAGCTGTTGGTTGGGTTAGCCAGAAAGAAAGCATGGGCAGCCGTGGAGATATGCTTATTGACATTTTCGATTCATCAGTGGTGACAGTGTTTCCTAGCCTCAGTGCAGTGGGCAGCTGGGAGGAGGTGCTCTAATTCTCCATGGACTTTACAGTGTCCCAGAACCTTTTGGAGTTAGAGCTGCAGGATGCAAATTTCTGTTTGCAAAAGCTAGCCTTTGCTTTCCTAACTGACTGTGTGTATTGGTTCCTGACTTCCCTGAAAAGTTGCATATCGCGTAGTCTATTCCATGCTAGTGCAGTACGCCACATTATGTTTTTGTGCTGGTTGAGGGCAGTCCGGTATGGAGTGACCCAACAAGGGCTATATCTTTTGTTCTACATTTTGAGGGGCATACTTATTTAAGATGGTGAGGAAATGACTTGAAGCATAGTTAATTAGACCTTTGATTGGTCTCCTGTGATGTGATAATTGCTCTCTGCGTGATGCTGAGTTCTGTATGTGTGGGCACAAGAGTTGTGGCACACTAGTGTGGAGGAGGCTCTCACCATTACTGTTTGAGTCCTCATTGAGAGAAATGTATGAATTTGTCTAGTCTAATGATTTCACTGAAAAAAAGATGACCAGAGAGGTTGTGGTGAATGTAGGCCTTAAGTATTACACCAGCGGGGGGGGGGGGAGCAATTGTTTGTTGTGTATTTGTATTTATTATCGATCCCCAATAGCTACTGCCAAGGCAGCAGCTACTCTTCCTGGGGTCCAGCACAATTAAGGCAGTTAAAACATTTGAAAAACAACATTGCAATACATTCACAACTGATTTCACAACACATTAAGTGTGTGCCTTCAGGCCACTACTCTACTACCACACATACGTGTGTGTGTGTGTAAGATGTGGGTGCGTATGTGGGTGCGGTTTGTGGCTCCAGGTGCCTCTCTTATAACATGGGTGTGTTAGGTTTGTGAAACCTGAGCAACTGGAATTTGGAAAAGAGGCTTTACTAAAGCACCTAGTAGGTGTATGTGCAATGTGCTTGACTCTCGAGTAGAGGGAGATGGTATCTCTTACCTTACATTGTGCCTTGCTGTATCAGTCTCCAGCAGAGTGAATGGTTATATAAGGCGATGTAAAGTGGGGCAGGGATTGCATTGGATTTCCTCAGCAGAACTGACTGTAAACCCTGCCTGCTGATGGCTAAATAGTGCTGTATTTGGTATCAACAAGCAGGGATGGGACCCACAACACTCAGGCAAACTGGCTTTAATCAATCGTTTCTCTCTGTTGCCTGTGTTTTAGGAGTGTCACACTCAGCCCGTGTGAAAACACCTAAAGGGCAGACGATGTGAAATGACCAAAAACCATTCAACTAGGGCAGGTCTGTGTGTTAGGTAAGATATTTTTTCAGAGTGGATTCTCTCTGCTGATGGCAGTGGTGAGTGATTTTCACCTTGCCAAGGGAGCTGTTGACTCAAGGCAACCTGATTGAGCCAGCACAGATTATGACAATGTAATCCTCCAGATATTTTAAATCTCTTCATAACCCTCCAACCAAATGACTCCCTCTGGAGGATGGCTCGGCGTGTAGTATGTAGGTTATAGGGTGGTTAGTGATGGGTTTGAACAATCAAATCTTCTGTGTTTTGCCTACTCTTGGAAAATATAATTAAGGAATAGGGATGGGCATTTTTAAATGATTTTAAGTATTCATATAGTATCTTTTTATTTTTTATTTTAAGATGGTTTAAATCTTGTTTTTAAAAAAGACGGTGCGATGCTCTGTCTCTCAGTCTATGGCAAGGAGATGGGGATAGAAAGTAGCCAAACTGACTCGCAAGTTAGACAAACTTGTTGCAGCCATAAGTTACCATCTGTTAGTGCCGGTCTTGACTGCTTCAAATTGTTGTAAAGAAGCTAGCTACAGTAGCCAGCCAACTAACTATCTAGCTAAAGTAGCAAGGCTAATTGAGGCTATTTTGCTGCGCTCTGTCCAATGTCTACATCTCCATTCATATGAAAAAACCACCTACTTGTTGGTTGATCATTTAGCCAATGTAATTCTGTCATTTTAATTACATTTTGCATTGATTTAGAAATCTCCCACCTCACTTGCTACACATGGACTATAGTCACTTTTCTTTGACCGACATTAAGAAGCTACACGTGAAACGGATTTGTTTTTAAAAAAAATGGGGGGCACTGTCATTTAAACTGTTTAACGTTTCAAATGTAATGGTCTATACTTGTAGGCTATGTTGCATAGATAATTTGATTACATTTTTGACTAAATGCTAACGTGCATTTAGCTATTGGAATAACCGTGCCCATCCCTTTTTGAAGGGGGTGTCATTTCGCCTAGTACTAAGTAGCAGGTTATTCCTTGCTGTAACATGTACTCCACTTGTCACCTATTTTACTGCACTAAGGTCAAAGGTTTGTTTGGAGTGTGCCTGTGTGCATGGTGCCATTGGCCTAACACACACACACACACCATGATTTCTAGCTGTAGGTTATATTGCTGTCAATAGTCTGAAGTATCATTTCAGTTTCACAAAGAGAAAATATGTCCACTATAGTAGGACTTCCTTTCTGATTGCATTATGTGGTCACTAGGGATGTAACAATTCACCCATAGGCATTGGTCCCTGGTTCAAATGTTTAAGATGAGTGCATCAGTCTGGGAGTCCAAACTGATCCAAATGCAACATGCATTGGTAAGAAAGCAGAATTCAAACGTTATGAATTGCCGGCTCAGTAAAATGTTTTACTCATATAATACATTTTTATGCCTTACTCCGAAAATACCTAATCTTGTGACAATTGTCATCTCCTTCTGTGTCTAACTAAGCATGTAATTATGTTTAGTCATCAGAAAGCCCGGTCTCATTGAGGCCGCTAATCACCATTAAAATCTACAGCTCTGTGGAAGATGCCATCTCTCTTCCGTGTTTGCGTTTGGACCTCATGCTTTCATAATGAGGAAATATCTGATCTAGACAACTGCTCCCATAGAACCAGCAGGTTTCTACATGTCCCATCCCTCTCACTGCCTTGACAGATTTCTAAGAAGCTTGAACAGCTTCTATTGAAACAAAAATACCCTCAAGCATTCTGACATGGTGCCCACTGAAAGTTCACTGTTTTTCCACATACCCTAGCTTAGTGTTCATTCCGTCCTCCATCCATATTTGTCTGTATGTTCAGATGAGTAGGGCCTGCATGTGCTCACTACTTGATGACCTCTAACATTTGTTTTGATCACTGTGTTTTTATAGTATGGAAAACACTCAAACTTGAACTCAGCCCCTTAAGGCCATTTCATACTGCTTTTGTCTTAGCTCCAGGCTGTCTTAGCTCCAGGCTGTCTTAGCTCCAGGCTGTCTTAGCCCCCCTAGACTAAGCTTTAGCCCTGGGCTAAAGATTCACACTTGTATTCCAAAGCCCTGGGACAATGGACAAACACATGTGACCAACATTCTATATCTGACATGCAACCAATGTTATAAACAAGACATTTATTAACACACTAGTGTGTTAAATGTTGCTTCTAGCCTAGCATTTGACTTCCAACAGTCATGGTTTGTATAAACCTTGCTGTTTTCCTGTCGGCATCCTCGTAAACAATGTTTCACTTTTGAAACTCTATCACGCGAATGCTGTGAACGAATGAGACCTCAACTTTTCTGATTCAGGGGAAGTAATGCAACACAATTACTGTCATGGATATATGCAATTAAATGTCAATAGAAATCTATGAAAACAGAAATTGAGTTTTCTACCATTCCAGCTGTGGAGTTAGCCAAGTAAAGCTACTAAGTGAAGACTTTAGCCAGCCTGCATTGCAACCATTTTTGTTTGGCCTAGCAAACAATGTTTTTGGATTAAATAGTTTGAAATTACTTATGCTTTTATGCGCATTATTTTCACATGTCAGTTAAGTGAATGTGCCACTTGTGATTGGGCAGTCTACGCATTGCTCTTGACCCCGTTTCACACGTAATATTTTGGCACTGTTTCTGGGGCTAACCCCAAAGTCTGTGCGAACCCTGCTCTGGTGCAGGGCCAGCTAGCCCTGGGTTAAGGTTGGTGCTAGCTGACTTTAGAATGTGCAAGTATGAACACTCGCTTAGCCCTGGGCTAAGCTCTCCCTTAGCTCAGGGCTAAGCTCTCCCTTAGCTCAGGGCTAAGGACACTCTTAAACCTGAGCTAAGGTGCAGTGTGAACGGCCTTTATACTACTTCTGTTTGTTTGGGCAGACTGGGGTGGATATGAAAGACCGTCAAGTCCTTCAGTGGTCGTCGGACAGCATTGTGGTTTATTACGTTAGAGCAGCTGGATGTCTCTTACACAAACGCTACTAAGGACTTCGCTCTTGTAGGTTGGTGCGTTGCCAAGCAACCCTTCCTTTTTTATTTATTTATTTATTTATACCGAAAGCTCCATCGCTGTGTCTTTGAAAAGTAAAGGCATTCCCTGGCCCTGGACTCCCAGACTAAGCATTCAGAGATGATTTAATTTAGACTTAATGGCCATTTATTTATGAATTCCTAGAACAAATTCACATTCTATTCTTGAGTGTTATGCCACTGGTTTCCATTCCCAGAATTTCATAAGATTTGTGTGTTCTGAATTTAAACACTGATGCTGAAGTCTGGCACTTAAGTATATCACTGTCAATGTTTTATGCGAGACAGACTCCGGACCATTGAAGTGGTGAGGTGCATGCGCTATCTTGGTTTCTTTGCCAACCATCTCGCTGCCCTTCAAAACAGCCATAACATTTGTAATGGTGTGAGATTCCCCTTATGATTGATAGCCATTTTGGTTCACCACTACAGAGAGCTTGAAAATACACTGGAGAATTGTAGTCAATTTTGTTTTAATGTCTGCAGATTTGTCAGGGTAATCTGTTGGAGTTAAGGCATTGCTGTGTCTCTTCCCCCAACCTCTACATTTTCAGGATATTAGAATAATGACTGATTGTACACATTCTGATTTGGTTTTTTTCTTATCTGCCTTTCAGGAAAAGAGGAATAGAAGTGGTCCAGGTAAGTTCAATAAGACATTAACTCAATTACCCAAACACATTCATTTGTGCCTTTTTTTAAAATTCAGATTAAAAGATTAATTGGGGAATATCCTGCTCACACAAGCACTGTTCATACCCCTGTTGTTGGTGGAGAGAATTTTGCAGGTCTGAAGATTATTTCCTGCAGTTCTTCAGATGTTGTCATGGGTTGCAAAGAACATGCATCATTGGTATCAACACACTTGAAAAGTTTAGCAGTTATCCAGAAAAGACTGCAGATGAATAGCCTATCCCTAGTTCTAATCCCTATGAACTTTTATCTATGTTTGAACACACTGTTTGATTCTAGTTTGTTCCTGTTGCCTAACTGAGATCTGGTGTTCGTGCCCACTATGTCCATGCTTTAAAATTGAATATTGTATTGAGCAACACCTGTCTAAAGCTGCTGAAATCCAGAGAATTTGTACATGTTACCTGGGTTTGTACATTGAGGTAGAGCGTGCATGGTTCATATCACGGGTGGATGGGGAGAATACTGGAGGAAGAATGATTGATGAGCACCGTTAGCCCCATCCCCTTCGTCCACTCATCCATCCAGTAGCCTGGCCTGTCAGTGTGGACGTTTCGGCTTCTTTAGGATATGACACAGCCCTTCATGTCTCCCTACTCCCAGATATTTCCCAGATATTCTACTGTAAACGGCCGGTGGTGGAAACAGTGTGCATGTTTCCACCGTCTCCTCATAGATGCCTCATGTAGATGCTCCCCAGGCCCCTGTTCTGTATGTCTGTGAGGAGGCAAGAGTAACATGAGCACCACCAATAATGGGCTTCCTGCTTGGGGCATTACTTCTCAGGTCATTTCAACAACCAAATGTGTGTTCACATCCGGGAAGACGTTATCTTTTGTCTTTCATTGAAACACTAGTGACCGTTTGTCATGTGCAGGTTGTGTAGTATGAGTGACTGTGTCCCAGGGCTCTGAATAGCTCTCTGCAATCTGTTAGTTAACTGAAAAATCTTGAGGAGGAAATCGAGAGCCATCCATTTCCCTGCCTCTCGTTTTTGTGGTGTATTTCACTCTTTCTATGTAGTCTTATGATCTTTCTCCTTTTTTTTTCTGGAGATATCTCCAGCACACCCAGACAGAAAGACGTACAGGGAATGGTCCCAAAGTAAACAGTGCTTTGTTTCTCAGAGCGCTCTCATCTCTCCCAAAAGGCCAGCAGTTCCTTACAGCCCAGACCCTGTGGAACCCCCACCCCTCTCCTCCACACACACAGGTCTACAACCACCAGGGCTATCTCTGGCCTCTCCCATGCTCAGACTTTTAGCTGTGCTGTCAATGCCAATTGGGAGAGCACAATGTAAACACACCTGCAAGTTTTTATTTTATGTTTTAGTCTGTGGGCTGCCTGGAAGGTGAGGGCTGTGCCAGTCAGGTTTTCTTGTGGCACGACCTCCTCGCATGGGAGACGATGCTCTGGCGTTGTTACGTTGTACATGTATAAAGCTGTCACCCCCTATTATGAGGAGGGACTGAGATGCTCTGTTGGGAGGCAGAGCGAGTGGGGCACAGAGGGTCATAGAGGTTCCCAAACAGTCTTTTCACATTGTTTACAGGATAAAGAACACATTTCACATAAATTTAGCTAAATCCCATTTTTTATGTGCTGTTTAATACTGACTTCTGATCCTGATATTTGCAAACATTTTAGGGACAGTTCGATGCAATTAACCCTTTCAAATGAAATGTGACACACTAGCCTGAGCCAGTGAAACATGACAATGTTCTCTTACAGGTCTGTGTGCTTCCCAGAGGAATCAGTCACAATAGCGAGCCAGTCTGGTCGTGATATGCCTATATGTTTTGATTGGGATGTTGTCTTCTACACTATTTGGAGGGGTGTGTGTGACTGTACAAGGAGAACTCTTTTACTATGTCGGTCTGAATGTGTGGTGAATCTCTGAGGCTGTTGTCTGATCAAGGTTAAAACCCACCCCACCACACACCTCCTGTTCCAGATAAGCTTCAGGCTCACAGCCTTCACTTATGTCCTTGTAGTCTTCAAGCTGATCCTGTTGATAACGTCCAAGTCTCTATCTGGTGGTAAACAAGGTCAATAATGGCAACCAAAATAATCATGTTCTAAACTCGATCATTTCTTGCATAAACATTTGGGAAATTTACTTTCCTTTGAACAGGGCTTTTTGGTTCACTTTGATGCAGTCTGGGTAATTTTTTTATTTTCTGTTAATACCTAATTCATGGGACTTACCTCACTGATTTTAAATGCAGACAAAAAATGGCCGTAGAACGTTGTTGTATTTTAAGCAAAGGGATTGAGTCTTTTTGCTAAGAACCTTTTCTGGGGCCATGATGGACCATTTCCTCCTTAGGCCCATTAATCCCTATCACTCATTTACTGGAGCAGAGCTTGCAATAAAGTAACATTAATGTCCCTCTTGAAAATCGAAGTTTACTAATGTCAATGACAGATGTAGCACTATAGAGCATGGCAGCAGTTGTGACATCATGCTCTGTGAACAGACCTAAATCGGTCGGCCCTAAGGGAGCTCATTTCATATTTCTAGTGTGGGAAAAACTTTAGCCTGTCTGGGGGGGAGAGAGGGAAGAGTCAGAGGAACCTTTTGTTCCACCTCAATCTTCATCCTTTTCATGTATCCACAATCTGTCCTTACACACTCCCTGATGTGGTACTCCCTCCATTCATGCTGATCCTCCTCTAAGCGATTTCCACAACCTCATCAATATTGACACGTTTGCCCTGAGCTTATGAGCGAGCGGCCGTCTCCTAGAGATCCATACATTAGTCTGTCCTTATTATTCAGAGCTGATCAAATGAACCCAATAGACTTGGGACACCGATGTTCTCTGCCAGAACTGATCAAGGAAAATGGCCATTGCTGTCCAGGAAAAATATAATTAAATGTATCATGCGCTGAGTGCTAGGGAATTTCAAGTTAATTTCCTGGTTGCTACTGTATCTCTCCCACAGATATTTTTTTTTAAATTGAAGCCCATTGAGATTGATAATACTCACTCCAAGAAGCATTACGTAGCTGACTGCTCTTCTAGTCCATTGGGAGTAGCTACTAGCCATAGGAATCCAACATCCTAGTGGGGGTGATCTTTTGGATTTCATTTTGCAGCTTAATTCAGGGACTCCTGACTGAGGCGATTTAAGTAACTGCCTACTTGACTCAACCAGTTTGATACCTATTGCAGTGATTGAACAATAACTGTGGGGTTATTTGGAATACTGAGTCAGTGGGATTTTATTGATTTATATTGTATCTTCAGCCCACCCATTGGGTGTTTACTAGTGCTGAACAACTTAAACAATTTATTATTAAAAATTGTGTGTGTGTGGGGGGGGGGGGGGTAGGTTATTAAACAACTGATTGACCAACGTCTGTTCAATTACTTGCATTCCATTTACTTCTGCTTTTTTTGTGAGCCCAATGTGCCGTTTCTCTAGCGAGAAATGAAATAATTCACGAGCAAGTAAGTCCAGAACTATATGGGAAAGGGGGATACCTAGTTGTCCAACAATGTATTCATCTGAAATGTGTCTTCCGCATTTAACCCAACCCCTCTGAATCAGAGGTGCGGGGGCCTGACTTAATCGTATGCTGAGCTGAAGGGAGTTGTAGTTTTCATTAAGTAGATATTCTACCTACACTGAACAAAAATGTAAAGTGTTGGTGTCATGAGCTGAAATAAAACATCAGATGTTCCATATGCATAAAAAGGTTATTTCTCTCAAATTTGGTTAAATCCCTGTTAGTGAGCATTTCTCCTTTGCCATTACAATCCATCCACCTGACAGGTGTGACATATCATGAAGCTGATTAAAAAGCACGATCATTACACAGGTGAACCTTGTGCTATAGACAAAAGGCCACTTTAAAATGTACAGTATTGACACAACACAATGTTACACATGTCTCAAGTTTTGAGGGAGTGTGCAATTGGAATGGTGACTGGAGCAATGTCCACCAAAGCTGTTGCCAGAGAATTTAATGTTAATTTCTCTGGACGGTATGTCCAACTGGACCCAAGCGCAGATCACGTGTTACCATGCCAGCCCAGGACCTCCACATCCGGCTTCTTCACCTGCAGGATGGTCTGTGGGGATAAATCATTCTAACGGGCTGGGCCTGACTCCCCAGTGGGTGGGCCTATGTCCACCATGGCTGCACCACTGCCCAGTCAAGTTAAATCCATAGATTAGGGCCTCACGGTTTTCTTTACATTTCCTTATTTCCTTATGAACTGTAACTCGGTTACATTTTTGAAATAGTTGTAAGTTGTGTTTTCATATTTTTGTTCTGTATAGTTTATTGACGAAACATGGTAATTAAGACTTTTACACCTATGTTAGGTTAAATACACACAGACGACATAGGCCACTGCATGAAAGAGGAATGCAGACAACCCAATGACGAGCGCGAGTGACAGTTTGTGAAAGTATGCATTATCATCTTTAAAGAACTAGTAAATTGATTGCTGCAGCTCTGTCTGACAGTGTATTTGGACCCCTTTTTCAAAATGTTACGTTAGCCTTATTCTAAAATGGATTGTTTTCCCTTGTTTGTTTACCATGATTCCACATGTTTTGATGTATTCACTATTATTCTGCAATGTAGAAAATAGTTTTAAAAAATAAAGAGAACCCTGGAATGAGTATTTGTCAACTTTTGACTGGGACTGAATAAATTTGCAAAAATGTCAACTTGTTTGTCATTATGGGGAGGATTTTTTTATTTATTAATCCATTTTTAGAATAAGGGTGTAATGTGGAAAAAGTCAAAGGGTCTAAATACTTTCCGAATGCACTGTACGTAGGCAGGCTATTCTAGCTAAATAGTATGACTAAAGACCGTTCCGTATGGGGAGAACAGAGAATGTTAGATGATTTGCTGCCTGGCTGTTACTGCCTCAAATTCTTTATTTGCTAAAGTAATTAAATAAAAGCAAGTAATACACACAACTGAAATATATGTATGTGTGGACCCGACAGACAAAGGAATATTTTGAACGTTCACTATTTTAGGCTTGCATTTTCATTAAAACACTCGTTTTAATGTCATTATTTCATAGTGCATTTTCATGTAAAAAAAATAACTTTATTTGTATTTATTTTTATTTTGTAAATGACTACCTCAAAGCCAAGATAAAGAATGCATAATGAGTAAGTCTGCAGCTCTCGTCAATATTGTATGAGCACAGAACATTAAGTATTACATCACTTCAGGGAAGATCACTCTGTGTTCCTCCCCCCCCAGTCCTAGCCCTCTGTAGCATGATCTTGGGAGTGCTAAAATGTTAGTTTTTTTTCCCTGGATGTTATCTATATCTCTGACAGAGATGCTCATCTCTCGGATATCTAGAGCATGGTATCACCCCAGCCATCTGGAGTTGGTATGATGGAATTGGCATGAGAGGAGGCTGGGAGCAGCAGGCCTTCAGTAATGAAGCCTCAGATGAGAGTAGCTCAGCAGTAGCGTCCTCCATTCTTTCTCTCCCAGGCTTTCAGAGTCACTAGAGCATAGGCTCAGCAGCTGTCATCTTCGCCATGGAGATCATGTCCTCTCTACTTCTCAGTGATCTCAAACCTACAGTGAAGAGAAATGAGTAGTGGACTCGAAGCAGTGTGGATAGCCTGGTGGGGTGCCTCCACACTCCCAGTGAGGAGGGAGAAGGACACTGCCCTATGTACTCCAGGGAGATTCAGGAGCCTGGCGCTACGTAGCTTCATTGGCGCTATGTACCTCCCTTAATCTCATGAAAGCTCAACATTCTGCCCTTGAACGGTTCTCTATTGTGGGTATTCTCTGTGATGTCTGTCACAGGCATGGCCTGTACTCCTGTCCCTGGGGGGCTCCAAAAGACGTCAGATGCCATTTTCTGATTTTAGTGTTTAGCATGACATCAATGGCTTCGCACTGAGTTCTGTGGTTACTCTGGAGCAAGATCATGCTACAGCCATGACGTGAGTAGCTGCATGGGACAGACCTGTTCTTTCCGGCAGTGGTGGAAAAAGTACTCAATTGTCATATTTGAGTAAAGGTAAAGATGCCTTCACAGAAAATGACTCAAGTGAAAGTCACCCGGTAAAATACTACTTGACAAAAAGTCTAAAAGTATTTGGTTTTAAATGGACCATCAAAAGTAAATGGAATTGCTCAAATATACTTAAGTATCAAAAGTATAAACCATTTTAAATGTATATTAAGCAAACCAGATGGCACATTTTATTTTTTATTGATGGATCGCCAGGGTAACACTCCAACACTCAGACATAATTTACAAACTAAGCATGTGTGTTTAGTGAGTCTGCCAGATCAAAGGCAGTAGGGATGACCAGGGATGTTCTCTTGATAAGTGTGTGAATTGGACCATTTTCCTGTCAATGTGGTGAGTACTTTTGGGTGTCAGGGAAAATGAATGGAGTAAAAAGTACGTTATTTTCTTTAGGAATCTAGTGAAGTAAAAGTTTGCAGAAATATAAATGGTAAAGTACAGACCCCTAAAAATGACATACAGTGGGGCAATAAAGTATTTAGTCAGCCACCAATTGTGCAAGTTCTCCCACTTAAGATGAGAGGCCTGTAATTTTCATCATAGGTACACTTCAACTATGACAGACAAATTGAGGGGGGAAAAAATCCTGAAAATCACATTGTAGGATTTTTTATGAATTTATTTGAAAATTATGGTGGAAAATAAGTATTTGGTCAATAACAAAAGTTTATCTCAATACTTTGTTATATACCCTTTGTTGACCATGACAGAGGTCAAATGTTTTCTGTAAGTCTTCACAAGGTTTTCACACTGTTGGTGGTATTTTGGCCCATTCCTCCATGCAGATCTCCTCTAGAGCAGTGATGTTTTGGGGCTGTTGCTGGGCAACACGGACTTTCAACTCCCTCCAAAGATGTTCTATGGTGTTGAGATCTGGAGACTGGCTAGGCCACTCCAGGACCTTGAAATGCTTCTTACGAAGCCACTCCTTCGTTGCCCGGGCGGTGTGTTTGGGATCATTGCTTAAAGACCCAGCCACGTTTCATCTTCAATGCCCTTGCTGATGGAAGGAGGTTTTCACTCAAAATCTCACGATACATGGCCCCATTCATTCTTTCCTTTACACGGATCAGTCGTCCTGGTCCCTTTGCAGAAAAACAGCCCCAAAGCATGATGTTTCCACCCCCGTGCTTCACAGTAGGTATGGTGTTCTTTGGATGCAACTCAGATTTCTTTGTCCTCCGAACACGACGAGTTGAGTTTTTCCCAAAAAGTTATATTTTGGTTTCATCTGACCGTATGACATTCTCCCAATCTTCTTCTGGATCATCCAAATGCTCTCTAGCAAACTTCAGACGGGCCTGGACATGTACTGGCTTAAGCAGGGGGACACGTCTGGCACTGCAGGATTTGAGTCCCTTGCGGCGTAGTGTGTTACTGATGGTAGGCTTTGTTACTTTGGTCCCAGCTCTCTGCAGGTCATTCACTAGGTCCCCCCGTGTGGTTCTGGGATTTTTGCTCACCGTTCTTGTGATCATTTTGATCTTGCGTGGAGCCCCAGATCGAGGGAAATTATCAGTGGTCTTGTATGTCTTCCATTTCCTAATAATTGCTCCCACAGTTGATTTCTTCAAACCAAGCTGCTTACCTAGTGCAGATTCAGTCTTCCCAGCCTGGTTTCTGGTGTCCTTTGACAGCTCTCTGGTCTTGGCCATAGTGGAGTTTGGAGTGTGACTGTTTGAGGTTGTGGACAGGTGTCTTTTATACTGATAACAAGTTCAAACAGGTGCCATTAATACAGGTAATGAGTGGAGGATAGAGGAGCCTCTTACAGGTCTGTGAGAGCCAGAAATCATTAAATTAATTAAAAATCCTACAATGTGATTTTCTGGATTTTTTTTCTCATTTTGTCTGTCATAGTTGAAGTGTACCTATGATGAAAATTACAGGCCTCTCATCTTTTTAAGTGGGAGAACTTGCACAATTGGTGGCTGACTAAATACTTTTTTGCCCCACTGTATGTAGTACTTTTACTTAAGTACTTTACACTACTGCTTTCCGGTGTATGGTGTGAAGTCCTGTGTGTGTGAGGTGGGGGCAGGCTGTTGACAGGACCTCTCTGTTGTGGATTTAGGAGATTAGAAACTGCGCCTCAGTGGTGCACAGCCAAATCCCCTCTGCCTGCTCTCCAACCCATACCAAAGAGACGGCGAGTAAGAGGAGACTGGTTGGAGGGCGAACCCTGGAAGCAGTGGTGCAGCGTGTCCTCTCTAGCTACCTCCGTCTCAGTACTGACTAAATTGTCCCTGTGTGCTTCGACTACTCCTTTAGTGTTGTGTGCCCTGTCTTTTTAATAGTTTGTTGCAGTATAGTGTATATACAGTGCCTATATATTAGAGGTCGACCGATTTTATGATTTTTCAACGCCGATACCGATTATTGGAGGACCATAAAAGCCGATGCCGATTAATCGGATTTATTTAATTGTATTTATTTGTAATAATGACAATTACAACAATACTGAATGAACACTTATTTTAACTTAATATAATACATCAATAAAATCAATTTAGCCTCAAGTAAATAATGAAACATGTTCAATTTGGTTTAAATAATGCAAAAACAAAGTGTTGGAGAAGAAAGTAAAAGTGCAATATGTTCCATGTAAAATATGTGCCATTTAAGAAAGCTAACGTTTCAGTTCCTTGCTCAGAACATGAGAACATATGAAAGCTGGTGATTCCTTTTAACATGAGTCTAATATTCCCAGGTAAGAAGTTTTAGGTTGTAAGAGTTGGAGGAGGACACTCAGGGACTCTCCACAGAGGAGGGGGGGGGTAAATGTAAGATAATAGATCTTGAGGGGAAGGTTATAAAACATGGTTGTTCCACCTCGCTATCTTAAAATAAACACACTAACTTTAAGTCACTCTGGATAAGAGCGTCTGCTAAATTACTCCAATGTAATTGTAAATAAGAGGAACATCCAGGCGTGTGTGTGTGTGTGCCCTCCCTTAATCTCCCATGGGCAGATTCTGCGTGTAGACCAAAGGACTGAATGGGATGCATGAGATAACGAGCTGCATTAGTTACGTTTTTGGGGGTTTTCATCACTGGTTATTTGGACGTATCAGGTTTGGGCGAAGGTAGTGCTTAAACTGCTCCAGTGCGTCGATTGGAGGGGGGCTGAGTTTCCGAGGGTGAATACTTCGTTTTTGCCAGATCTTTCCATTTCTAACCCGTATGAACACAGAAGTTAATCACGGATCTGACCCAAATGATGCTAGATTTCACTTCTGGATTAACAGAGATTATTGTTCCCTGCTCTGCATAAAGGTTCTCAGACAATACAATGTAGACCTACTGTATGTATGAGATTCTAGTTAATCCCTAACATAATGGAAAGGAGTGTCACCTTTACATACATGATGACATAATATACAGTAAACCATTGCCTGGTTAGTGTTACTGACAAAAAGTTAGTTCATAATCTTGAACCAAATTTGGATAAAGGTGTGTCGATTGGTACAGTACATGTTTGTCTTTCTTAGATTAGATGATTTTTTTTAAATTCAATTTCTAAGCATTTACAAGATCAGGACCAAGGTTAGGCTAATGAGTCATCTATCCATTATTTTTCCTAAAATGATTAAACAGCCTGCCCTGTACTGCGACTGACAGGCTCTGCCCAGCACTAACGCTTCGATTACACTGACTGCATCATTGCATTTTGGTACACCAGAATTACATTCATTTCCAATGAAACTCTGCATTTGAGATTATTGTGGACTACAGGAATGGAGGACCGAGCACTCCCCCATTCTCATCGACTGGGCTGTAGTGGAGCAGATTGAGAGTTTCAAGTTCCTTGGCGTCCACCATCAAACTAACATGCTCCAAAAACACCAAGACAGTCGTGAAGAGGGCACGACAAAACCTATTGCCCCTCAGGAGACTGAAAAGATTTGGCAGGGGTCCTCAGATCCACAAAAGGTTCTACAGCTGCACCATCGAGAGCATCCTGACAGGTTGCATCACTGCCTGGTATGGCAACTGCTCGGCCTCCAACCGCAAGGAAATACAGAGGGTAGTGCATACGGCCCAGGACATCACAGGGGCCAAGCTTCCTGCCATACAGGACCTCTATACCTCTAGACCTCTATACTCTATACAGAGGAAGGCCCTAAGAATTGTCAGACTCCAGCCACACTTGTTATAGACTGTTCTCTTTGCATTGCCCCCCCCCCCCCGGAACACTGCTGCTACTCTGTTATTATCTATGCATAGTCACTTTAATAACTCTACCTACATGTACATATTACCTCAATTAACTTGACAATGGTACTTGACAATATAGCCCCGCTGTCATTTACTGGTGCACTTTAATTATTTGTTATTCTTATGTTAATGTTTTTTTGCTTGTTGCTGTTTTCTTAAAATTGAATTGTTGGTTAAGGGCTTGTAATAAGCATTTCACTGTAAAGTTTACACCTGTTTTATTCGGTGCATGTGACAAATAAAATGGGATTTGCTTTGCAGCATCGTTGCAGTGCGTTCAGTGTGGTGCATATGTTGGATTTGTCGAACGTATGCGTCAAACTGTATGCGTAGACAGCTTGACAGAAATGGTATCAGAAGGTGAATTTAGAATTTTTGTTGCGTCCGTATCCAGATGATGCTGCGTACTATTTTGCGCAGGAACGCTGCCGGTGTGATCCAAGCATAAGACCTGTCCTCTTCCCTACACTGCCAGACCATGCTAGTGTTCAGCAGCTTTTCAATGTTCACATCTCTCTGTGCTGAACGTTATTGTTCACCTGTCCTGTCTTTGCTGATTTGTGTGTATCAAAATAGCCCTTCACTATCAGTGAGCCGTTTCTTCAGGTTAGAAATGCATGGCCCCTCTGCTGGAGACAAAAGGGTCTTAGAAAAGGGTACGGTCTAAAGCACACAAACCCAGAGATTTAGAGAATCAGAATACACACCCGTACATACGGTTTCTTCCACACACATTTACCCCTCCCTCCCTCATACCACAGTGGATCCATTCAGCTTAGATCACAATAGAGGCTCATTGTGATTTGGACACATCATGTAGCCCAGTAGAAGAGGGACCGTTGTGCCCCAAAGCCTGTCACTTCTTCTGGAGAGTGTGTGTGTGTGCTTGGGTGTACGTTCTCTGGGTATATGTACTGACCCACACAACTCCCCCACACAACACCAGTATCGACCTACAGTACACTACTGACCACAGCAGCCAGACCTATCCTATAACTCTATGCCTGTTGAGGCAGAGCTAGTTCTGTATCTCTGCAGGAAGGAAACACCCCCTGCGGCATCATTTTACATTGTTTAGCAAGAGTGTTACCAAAAACATACAAAACAAAAAGACAGTGGTTATGGCTAAGTGGTAGTACAGTAGCTTTCCTTGTTAATGTTTCCTTGTTGACCTCTAACCCCTGACCTCTCCTGTGTCTTCCCAGCTGGACCTGAGCCAGCCCCTGGAGGAGCAAGGTCCCCTAGATGTTATCATCCACAAGCTGACCGACCTGATCCTGGAGGCCGACCAGAACGACACCCAGTCAGTCCTGCTGGTGCAGAGAGTGCAGGTGAGGGAAGGAGGGCCTGAGTTACAACAGCCAACAGTCTATGATTCCACAACACCACTAACAGATTTCACCACTACAACACGTCTGGTAATTAGTGGTTTTGCTAATTAGAGGGGGAAGTGGTCATGTATTTCTGTATCTCACAGGAACAGCCTGTGTTGTGAATGTTGTGCACTCATTTTGTGTCTCTTAGTGGGAACAGTTTGAAATGAATGTGTTTTGAAGTGTGAGGTGTGTGGTGATGGTTGCTGTGTGTTTGTTCTTGTGTGGATCGATCTGGCAGTGCTTTAAAAGGTGTTAGATGCGGTCTCCATCCATGCCACCCTTCTCTCGCCCTCCCCCTCCTCCTCTGTTTCTGGATGACTCAGAGGGCTCTGCTGTTATCGTGTGCAGAGTCACGCAGTCACGCCATCCTCCCTGCCAGGGACTGAGACTACGCTGCTGCTGACTGCTTATTTGGAAAGGAAAGATGGGGATGTTCAAAAGGGACAGATAATCAACAGAACAAAATGCTTCTCAGATTTTTTTATATATTAATCTTAATGGCACATCAGCACGCAATGTTCAGTTCCTTTCTTTTATGCCAATTTAAAAGTGGGGATCAATCAATTAAATTTATTTAAAGCCTTTTTAAAAAAAATATATATATATATATATATGTATATGTATATGTGTTTTACATCAGCTGATTTCACAAAGTGATATACAGAAACCCAGCCTAAAATCCCAAATAGTAAGCAATGCAGATGTAAAAGCACGGTGGCTAGGAAAAACTCCCTAGAAAGGCAGGAACCTAGGAAGAAACCTAGAGGAACCAGGCTCTGAGGGGTGGCCAGTCCTCTTCTTCAAGCCTATTGTACCTGTCAATAGAGCCCGTCAAGGACCCCACCTCTTGAAATGATATCGATCTTGGCTGCAGATGACTAGGATGGTTGAAAGGGAGGGTTGGTTAACAACTGTTGATTTGATCTCCACTCCCTCCTGTAGGTATTTTATGACTCAGAATATCCCCATCTTGCTGTGTGAAGGCATAGTAATTATTGCTATCAGAGACGCTACGCAGCAATATTACAAGCAGTTGGCTGGCAGGTTTTCTTTCAGGGAGATTAGAATTGAACTTTGACCCTGCCACTGAACGTCACATATAGCCTTGCATTTAGTCAGTCCGTCATTCAGTGGCATGGAAATAAACAGCATTAATGATCAGACCTGTTACTGCATCCTGTAGTTTAGGGAATGAGGACTTCATTGTGGAAACATTGCCCAATAGTTTGCATACCTTCTTTTGACTATAACTGAATTAGATGTTCTCTAACTCTGCAAGGCTTTGTTTACATCTTAATGGGCATCAACCATATCCTGTGGATTAAGGTGAATGTGGTATTATTTTCTTTAGAGGACTTCTAGGGGGAAATACCACAACCGCCTTCTATTGCAAAACAGGGAACCACAGCTAGTGCTTGTTGATTGTGAAGAATACCATCAATAAACACTTGGACTTGCATGGCCTTCAAGTATAGGCCTATGAATTGGGTTATACATAATTAATATGTTGGTCCGTTTAATTTGCATATGTACATTTAACTGCCAAAATAAAGGAAACACCAACATAGTGTTTTAATAGGGTGTTGGGCCACCACGAGCCAGAACAGCTTCACTGCACCTTGCCATAGAGTCTGGAACTCTACTGGATGGATGCGACACCATTTTTCCACCAGAAAATGTTCTGCGGGTGGTGGAAAACACTGTCTTAGGCGCCACTCCAGAATCTCTCTTAAGTATTTAATTGGGTTGAGATCTGGTTGCTGGGCGTCCATGGCATATCGTTTTCATGCTCATCAAATAATTTAGTGACCACTTGTACCCTGTGGATGGGGGCATTTTCATCCTGGAAGAGACCACTCCTATCAGGATAGAAATGCTTTACCATAGGTTGAAAGTGATCGCTTAGAATGGCTATGTATTTATTGGTGTTTCCCTTGCCCTCTGGTGCCTAAACCAACGAGTGTGTTCACATACTCCCTTAAGACCTTCGCTTGAAAAACTTTTAAAAAGCGCCAATAGTACCGTTTGTCCATTTTGAGACACCATAGTATACAGTATACACTTCCTCATAATAGTCCAAATTGATCTAAAATGACTCAAGAAATCTGTAATTTAATTTAGACTATTTTTGCTGATGAGATCTTAGTCGTGCAATTTTTACCTCTAGCTGAGATGTTTGGTGAGGTATTTCTCAGTGAAAAAAATGTGCATGTAAACGAGCAGTCTCTCGTTGAATGACAACAGTCTTTTATGAAGAACCAATTACAAAAGAAGTGGCATAGACTTCGGCTACCAATTTTGGCTTGCCTTGAAGAATATCATATATGGACAAAGCCTTCAGAGCTGTTTCAGCTGGGAAGCATGCGGTCGCCTTAATGGGTTGAGAGGACCTAAACCATGCCAGGAAATGCACCCCACACCATAAGAGCCGCCAGAACCCTCATTTACGAAAGTGTTTCTTTTTATTATGGCAGCTACCTGTAGGTTGATGTCTTTCTCCATTATTACCTAGCACACTCTGCCACACTCAAATCCCCATGGAGGAATCCACTGTCTGTCCCACCCTTTTTTCTCTCACACATTTTTTTTATTTTTTTTTAAGCAAATTGATGGCCAAAATTCAGAGGAGTTGTCAGTTCTTTTAAACCACTGGAAGATTGTTTTGGCTTTAGTTTTTGATGGCAACATGTTTGTCTTATGTAACCACACTACCGTTTTGATCAGCGCTGGCAGGAGTCATACTCAACACAGATGGATGTTCAGTCTCTAGGAAAATAGATTGTGTGTAGGCAGGCGTGTGTGTGTGTTTGTGTGTGTGTGTTTGTTAGGCAAAGAGGTCTAATGTAGCCTATGTCTAAATGTATTTACGGAAAAATTAGATTTCACTGGGGGGGGGGGGGGGTGTTGACTGTTTTGCATAATGTTTAGGCCAAAGCATCTGCCAGTGTTGAAGAGTAGCTAAAATACTGACATGATGACAGGCTGGCAGGAAGCAGGACTGTGCAGAGAGGTGAAAGTGGAGAGAGTGAGAGATGGCTTGGAGAAGAGGATGGAATGTAGAGACGAGGAGGATAGAGAGATGGGGGTGTGGTTATATAAATCAGGAAACCTCACGCTGACCTAACAGCCTGCCATGCAGGGCACAGGGATGATGACACACCACAACACAGTGGGCATGAAGGAATGAGCAGGGTACCAAAATGGAAATACACATGAGCCCTGTCCTACTGTGAGGTGTAAGTGTTGCACAGTGTCCAGACTGCCTACATTAGCTGTGATGTGTGCTCCCTCATAATCTCCCGTGTGTGTGTGTGTGTGGTGCCTCCTTTCAGGACTACATTGAGGCCCACCCTGAGACCATCGTGCTGGATCCCCTCCCAGCCATCAGGACCCTGCTGGACCGCTGCAAGTCCTACCAGCTCATCCACAGGATAGAGGACTGCATGCAAGGTAGCCACACATGCAGCACTGGCACTGCCTCTGCCTCACGCTGGTATGATTTAACTCCCAATATACCCAGTGCCACTGCCCGTCCTAGATCGCAAAAGATCCCATAGGAGTGTCTACGTGGGAATTTTTGAGTGAGTTATCTGTTGTGTCAAGGATTGGTTGTGATAACAAATTGTTTTGATTTAATTTCTGAGAAAGTGACCAGGAGATGGTGGTGTGACGTATTTCAGCGGTGGATCGTGTCACCCTGTAGTTGTGCTTCCTACCAGGTGCTTTATGCAGGCACATAACTCCCACTACGACAGCACCATCCCTCCTCTCTCCCCTCTGTGAACCCCTGGTGAACCTGGCTCCTGCCTCTACCAGAGTGTGCATTGGTTCCAGTGATGGACTAAAGCTGTATTAGCTAGAGGAGGCTGTCATCCAGCAGGCCAACAGCACCTAGATCTTCTGTCACACGAACCATATGGTCCCCAGTGGGCTGGCTGTGTAGCCTGTCTGGGTCCAGAGACTGGAGCAGAGCAGTGGAATGATGGCACATTAACAACAAAGCTTTTCTCTACTGTAAACACACATGTGACTCATCTGCTGTTCATTTACTGAGAACATGGCATGGGACATAAACCTGGAGCCATTACATGAAAACCCTTCTGTACTCGCACGCACCAGGTGGAGAGAGAGACAGAGACCGAAAGAGTGTGTGTATGCATGTGTGCCCACTTGAGTACACATTTTTTGTGTGTGACGTGTACTGTACACGTGTGTAGTTGTGCAGTGCTTGTGGGTGGCATGTTCAGCTACATGGAACGATTCAGTGTAACCCTGGGTCAGAGGAATAGATCAGAGATGTCTCCGAATGTAAAGTGGCGTCAGTTGCTTAAAATATAACACCGAAAATTGCAGTTTTTTTCTCTCCCAAATAGACATGTTGGTGGTTATGTAACAAGGTCTGTAAGCTGTCTGTATTTAGGAAAGCCTCTGTGTCCTATGGGTTCACACGACTATGTGGGGGGGGTCTTCGGACATGGTTGGATAAGGGGCCTGCTATAATGATGAGATGCATCTGCTATTGAGTGACTGAAGTGGTGAACCTTTTGAATACTCTGATGCTGTAGTTTTCACCTAGAAGATTCTGGAAGGTTGGACTGGGATGTTGAAATGTAAACCGTCAGATCGCATTACAACATGACAAGAAGAAAACTCGTGAATTAAAGTGTTCGTGTCTGTAGTCAATAGTGCTGAGCGATTGACCGAAATGTAGGTTATTCTTTAGTTTTTTTGCTAATTGACCGTCGGTTAAGTTATTAGAATTCCATTTAGCTCGATGTGCAGTTTATTTAGAGAAATCAGTTCAAGTCTGAACTGTGCGATGTAGGGAATTGTAGTTTCCAACAGGCCAATATTCTACATAGTTTAGTGCATAAAAGTGGTAATTAACTACAATGACCATAATCCTTTGCGTGGCTGCTTTAACTTGTCTGCTCTGTGAGGAGCAGACACTGAGAGAAGAGTGAACACTTAATCGAGAGGGATAGAAAGCAGTTGCTTTGCGAGCCCGAAAATACATGAGCTAAGTGATTGGGAGTTGGTATTCAGCAGTCATAAAAGTCAGCAAATAAAACAGTCATCAAATAAAACACATTTTTGATTAAGTAATGTGAATAAATTATGCCATAATGGTCAGTCATTACCACCATGGGACTTTTATTAATTGTTTTATTCAGTATTACAACATTTAACCCACATAATGCACAGTGCAATTAATGTAAACAATTTTTTTACAGAAAACCGTGATTTATTTATTTTATAATCGAGCCAAAACCAGTGACCTAAAATGACTCCGCTCTGGTCGTCAACAACCGTGGCTGGTGCTGGTGGGAGCATGGAGGGGAGAGGAGAGGAGGGGAGGGTTGTTGTAGCAAAGATTTTCTATTATATTGACAAGATAGTTGTGACCGCTCTAACAATGGAGATTAAATGCATGTCCTCGAAGGTGGAGGCAAGATCAGGTGGGACCATTCTAGCCAATGAGAGGGCAGATGCGCATGTGAACAACAAGCATAACGCTGATGTACAGTTGGTGCGTCTACTTATCAATGCATTCGTAACAACCGAACCATTACGGAACTTCTGTTTGACCAAATAAGCCTCACGTAGCAAATTAGAAATTAAACATTTTTGTTCACCAAATTTGACACTCATGGACCTCTACAAAAAATTCCTCACTTTGTGATCTTATTTTCGTGGACAGATTTTGTCTGGCATGAAACCTCTTCTCCTCTTCCTGTTTGGTTGTAATGAGAGTGGAAAGTCCAAAGTGCACACTCTGGCACGGCCACTTCCTCCTCCTTATCAGTGGAGACCATGTAGCCCCAGTGCAGTGCTGGCTGCCCAGTACCAGAGGCTGCGGAGAGCCTGCCATGAGAGGGCTGCCTGAGTGGCTGAGAATAGTACTCAATGGGAGGAAACACTAGAGCTTTGTGCTTGTTTGTGTGTAAGCTGATACATGTTAAACTTCTATAACTGTACTTGGAGATCAGTAGACAGCCCTGTGAAATGTTTGCCTAATAACACAGGGGTTGCCTAACTACACAGGGGTTGCCTAACTACACAGGGGTTGCCTAACTACACAGGGGTTGCCTAACTACACAGGGGTTGCCTAACTACACAGGGGTTGCCTAACTACACAGGGGTTGCCTAACTAGACAGGGGTTAGTCCTCCTGGTCCCATTAGTCTCCTCTACACCACATGACTCATTGTTCCGCTCATCAGCTTTCCAGAGTGTTGTCGAAGTCTGTTTTGGCAGGGCGGTTGTTTACTTTAGGTGGTGGAATCCACTCTTTTCCGTTTAGAAGTCAGCCTTGCTGCCTCAATATTTCACTTGGTGTTTGTAAAGATGGCAACAGTCGTCAGGCTGTACAACGTGAAGGATCTCATTCAGGGTGCTCTTCGTCTTGGTATTTCTTTTCCACTTCAAAAGAAAGGGACTGGGACTAGGACACCCTTAAATGAACAGATGTTTTTGTGGAATCAAAATGAACCAGACTCTTGAGGTATTTGTTTAACCAGATTATGGTAGTGCTTTGTTATGTGGGGAGTATTTGGTGTCCACATAAATCTAATGTTTCTGTGGTTCAAACGCGACCAACAATAACAAGTGTCCTGCTGATGCAATAAGTCAATCTTTATACAAAGGCTCATCAGATGAAAGAAAACGAGCTGTGGAGGGACTGCTGAGGACCGCACAGACACATCCAGGCCCATCCCCAGCACAGAATAGTCAGTATGGGCTGAATAAAAACCACTAAGATTGATTGCCTTGCTTACATAAAGACTGCCTTTAAAGCAGTTCACTGTTACTTTATGGACCTGTTCTGTTCGATTGATCTGATGAAGTTAATCAAGACGTCAGTGGAGGTGCTCTACGACGCCGAGTTGAAGATGTTGTTCTCTCACAAAGATTAATGGCTCATTTTATTTTCACTGTAAACTCCTTACAGCGGGATATGGAGAATTATGGGTTTACTTGCAGGGCACACAGAGTTTGGAGTTCAATTTGACATATTGAAAACATCCCTGGTTTGGCTCTGAGCAAGGGAATAGAAGAGGAGCTGGTAATACTAGGAATGTAGCCTTAAATAGCAACATTTAGATGTCAATCTACTGTTAACACTGGACTTGTACCAGTATAGGCCTACTTGGTAATCCTTTGATAATGCTGATAACTTTTGCAAAGAAAATGTGAAGGTCAGTTTCACCTGTGGCTGCTTGCCTTTATAGAAAGAGTTCACTAGTGTCTGGTATGAACATTCCAATCAGCCAGGCCTCCTTAAGACTGTCCTGTTTTTTCCTTTAAGGATCAAACCCTATTGATAACATCCTTTTAAGATGAGAATCTCTCATTTTAATTGGGTGTTTTGTCATGGTAGTATTGGGTCTTGTATAGTACTGTCCTACTCCAGATCCACAAACTCTGAGCGGTTCCACAGCGTCAGGCCAGCCAGTAGTGTATGCTGTCTGCCTCGAGTCGGACTGACGTCCCGTAAACGTCTGCTGAGTGCACACAGTGTTTAGACAGAGGAGGAGATTGATCCCCTGCACTCAGAGCCAAACGGCCAGGGCCAAGCACGACGCCAACGCATAACACACAGACCGTGTGCTTCACTCACCATCCTCATATCTCCTCTCGTCTCTCTGTATCTGGGCCTGATGCTTCCAAATGGGCTTTTTTTGTTTGTTTTTTTTTGCTCAAGTCACGATCCACAGGTATGGGAACATGTGATGGCGGTCTTTTTGGATTTAAAGTCAGTTTTTGTTCTCACAGATAAAATACATGTTGGGTCTTTGGATTGTTTTTGAGTGACGTTAGTCCGACATTACTATCCCCTCCCACAACAACAGCAGAGTGAGTGTGAATTCTGAGCTCAGCTCAGTGGGGTGATGGGTAAACCCTCCAGGCCTCTGTCTCACTCATCACGCCACACTCCTAGGCTGCTGCCACGTCTCCATTGATGGTCACTGACAGAACAGGAGCACCACAGACAAATACAAGTTAAGGAGCACAGAGTACAATCACATTTTGTCTTGTATTAACAATCAAGTGATGTTTGTTTGTGCCTAGGTTATTTTTTAATGTATGTTTAGCTACCTTAAAATCAGTCTGAAAGCGTTCTATACTTACGCATTTCTTTTAACTTGTATTTCATTAAGTTAATCCTTGTATTGTTATTAAATGTTCTGTTGGTAATTTATTGCTTCCTTTTTGTTGATTATTCTAACAAAAGACAGCTTGTTTTTAAGGTTTTGTTTTGATAAGAACCTACCCTATCCGTATTAGGGGATTGTGATTGGCTACATTACATATAGGTCAAATCGCATGCTGGCAAAATGGGAAGCAGACCCATGGCTTTGACACCTTGGTGATCCCCCTACTTCCTCCAATCACTCCTCCCCTCCTGAGTCAGCTGCTCATGACTGCCTGGGCGATCACTCCCTGACTGGTCTGAAGCGCAAGTTATCTTGTGTAGTGTATGTAAAGATGGTGGATAAATGAAGTTGTTTACTGTTGAAAAAAATATAGTTCATTGACTGTGTATGAACCAGAAAAGTGTGAGATTTGTCTACCTTTTCTGTATTTGATGTATGCTCTCCACATCCACAATGTGATCATTGAGCTGTGTGTCTGTGCAGTCTATCTGCGACCACAGCTCAGCAGCATTCAGTGGTATAGCCACTAGCCAGTGTAATACAGTCCTGTGGGCTTCTCCTGACCTCAGCACAACTCACCGGAAGCACCGACATCACATTGCCCACACAACACAAACACTGTAGTGTTTCTATTGTGTTTTTGGCATCAGCAGCAATATGCCAGCGCTTGGTTTGGCCCGGACACTGATTTTCTGTGTCAAACCAGCTGCCTTATCTCCGATAGCCAGGAAATTACTGCAGAGCCCCAGAACTTTAATATAGCAGAGCTCCAGAACTTTAATATAGCAGAGCTCCAGAACTTTAATATAGCAGAGCTCCAGAACTTTAATATAGCAGAGCTCCAGAACTTTAATATAGCAGAGCCCCAGAACTTTAATATAGCAGAGCTCCAGAACTTTAATATAGCAGAGCTCCAGAACTTTAATATAGCAGAGCTCCAGAACTTTAATATAGCAGAGCTCCAGAACTTTAATATAGCAGAGCTCCAGAACTTTAATATAGCAGAGCTCCAGAACTTTAATATAGCAGAGCTCCAGAACTTTAATATAGCAGAGCTCCAGAACTTTAATATAGCAGAGCTCCAGAACTTTAATATAGCAGAGCCCCAGAACTTTAATATAGCAGAGCCCCAGAACTTTAATATAGCAGAGCCCCAGAACTTTAATATAGCAGAGCCCCAGAACTTTAATATAGCAGAGCCCCAGAACTTTAATATAGCAGAGCTCCAGAACTTTAATATAGCAGAGCTCCAGAACTTTAATATAGCAGAGCTCCAGAACTTTAATATAGCAGAGCTCCAGAACTTTAATATAGCAGAGCTCCAGAACTTTAATATAGCAGAGCTCCAGAACTGCGACCATTTAGTTGCATTTTGCGACCCTTTGACTTGGCTGTGCAAGTTAAAACTATGATTTTGGTCAAACAGTACACCTAAAATAAAGTGCTTTAATTTCTGCTATGAAAGAGCCTACCCTGCCCATGCAGTGCCCGTTTTGCCGTGGTCTTCCGGTCGGCTTCTGTGGCTCACTCCCACTCCCTCTCCCTCCAGCTGTGGACTCTATTATGAGGGTGAGAGAAATGCATTATTTAAAAATAAGTTGTGGTAAAACACTAACACAGTTTTGAAAACAGGTATGCTGTTTTCTAGCTGAAGAGAGGAGGGTTTCGGCTTTATTAGGGGTGTTATTATAATCATATGAACACCTTTTTTTAAATAACGGATGTTTCCGGTATGTCTTTGAGATGTGGCGCACGCAAGCTGCACATTGGCTATTTGCAAAATCAGAAAATTCTGGAGCCCTATTTTGACAGAAATATAGCAACAAAAGCCTAATTGTCAACCCAAAATTCATGTCAATCACTGGTTTATGTTGCACATAAAAATACTTCAATCATACATTCCTGCTGGGATGTGTTTGACGATTTGATTTATTTATTTAATCATACTATAATCACTCCGTAGTATTTTTTTCAATAAAGCACCATGGATGATTTTTTTTTTTTTTAAATGACTAATTTGTTCTATTGCGTTACGCCAGGAGAACTTTTTTAGGTGCTTCTAAATAATGTACTGGTGCCACCAGGGGAAAACGTTAGTCTGGATCGCTGTATCGGCTTACACAAGGGCAGATTTACTGTGTTCTACCTGCAGGATGTTTGTCCGTCATTTCCTGGGATGGCAGAACCTCTTACTTCAAGTCTTATGAGAGGAGATGGAGAAACAGCCACCGCTGCAGGCCACTATGTAAACAATGAGAATGAAGCTCTGATTCAATTCTCCAAAGTGCTACACAGTCTGGGTGACAAGCACTCCCATCCTGAGTATGTGTACTGTGCATGTACTGTATGTACCCCTATCTGGTTTTGGAAGAGCTGTGGACTTGTCTGGTGTATGTTGTCTGTCGGTCTAGTAGTCATTGTTGTTTTCTGTCTGGTCCTGATCTATGTGTTGTCTGGTGCTGTGGCGTCTCTGGGCGGAGCAGGCCAGACAGAGTTGGCAGCTTTCTTGTTTATTTATTTGAACAGGAGCCTGTTCTCCTCTCTACCTCCTCTGCTCAGGTGGCAGCTGTGTGTTTTGGGGTTCCCTAATCCAGCTGTATAAAGGAAAGCAATGACACACAGGTGGTGTGTTTGTGTATCTAAAATTAGATGGCCTTCTGCCTCTGTTATCAGATGACAAGTAGCTTTCTTGTCTGTGTTTTGGCTGTGTGAGTAGGGTATGTTTGGCGTCAGTCAGTGTGTTTTGAGTTTCTGTGTGCGTGAGAGTCTGTTCTTGGATAGTCAGGCTGAAACGAAGGACTTCTGAATGACATGCTTAGATATTATTTTCCTTCAACAGATTCTCTGATATTAAGATGGGGGTTTCCTTCCTAGTTCCTACTCTCTTACTCATCTCCTTTCCTTCCTCTGTCTCCCCTCCCTCTCTTCATCTCCCTTCCTCACTAGATGAGAGAATCTGCTCTCCCCCGTTCATGGTTCTGAACACAGAGTGTGGTCCAGATACACTGGAGAAGATTGAGAAGCATGGACTCACTTTCCCATTTAGTAAGTCCCTCCCTTTCCAGTTTGATAGAGGAAGAGGAATTGTCACTTGACCCAGATGATTACACAGGGTCCTTCCTCCTAGCTTTGTAGGGGTTGACATTAGGAAACAATTTGTAGTGAGGGGGAAACTGCCAAACACTCTAAAAAAAACAACAACCTGGTTTTAGTATCCACACATTAGCTACACCGCAATTAGTTTATTATTTAGGAGAGTGGTGTGGTTTAATCCTGATGTTACTTTTCAGTGTTGAACTATAAATATCTTGGTTTAACTTCTGGAAGTAAATTTTTAGCTTAATTATTTTCAAACCCTCTATTTTTAAGCCACCTTGTATGTCCAATTTACCTAGCTTTCTTGTCTGCAGACAGCCATTTATGGAGCGGGGCTTTTGAAAGTTGTGGTCAGTGTAAAAATAACCCTCTGTCATCTTGTGACGGTCATGTTTTTTCTCAACGGATGCCATTGGGGAAGTGTGGTTTCCTCACAAACATTTTCAACCTGTTCTTCTTCCTCTCCCTCCATCTCTCAGTTTGCAAAACACGAGTAGCCCATGGAACCAACTCCCACGAGGTAAGAGCCACCAGGGTCATGGTGGGGAAGGGGGATACCTAGTCAGTTGCACAACTGAATGTATTCAACTGAAATGTGTCTTCCGCTTTTAACCCAACCCCTCTGAATCAGAGAGGTGCGGGGGGGCTGCCTTAATCCACCTCCACGTCATCATCGCCTGGGGAACAGTTGTTGGTTAACTGTGTTGCTCAAGGGCAGATATTTCTTTACACCTTGCCGGCTCAGGGATTCAAACCAGACCTTTCGGTTACTAGCCCCAACGCTCTTAACCGCTAGGCAACCTGCGCTTAGGGTCACAGATTAATCAGACCCTCGATCGTTAGCTAAATCCCTGTAATCCATTAGTGTCTCTAACTAGATAATCATTTAACACATCAAACACTCTACAGTTCTGTCAGCCCAATCAATAGCCGCTTCTCCGTCCGCCCTTATGGTCAACATTCATACATGTTTCTGTCATTGAACCAGTCAAGTCAGTGGAAACGGGTTAGATGGATGTTATGGTATATGGACAAGTTTATGAATGAAATGAGATGAACTGTATTGATGACCTCTTCTCCCTCTCCACAGATGGCCATCATCTTCAGTGAGGAGGACCTGAAGGATGTGAAGCCTCCGTGTGTGATCCAGAGCTTCATCAACCACAATGCGGTGCTCTACAAGGTGTTTGTGGTGGGGGAGTCCTACACACTGGTGGAGAGACCATCCCTCAAGAACTTCCCCGCTGGACCAGCAGGTGAGGAGGACCCAGGAGACTGTCTATTTATGGGCACACAGCGTGCCATTTCTGAGGAAAGCCTACAGCACTGCTGTCCTCCTAACAGGCCCAATAAAATACCTCATAAAGGCTTTTAAACATCTTCAAGACTGGACTCCCACTCTCTTTAAAAAAAAGGGAGTGCAGTGGACTTGGTTGTTTATAAATGTTGGTCAACTTGTTTTTTCTTT
The DNA here is from genome assembly GCF_057628025.1 of Oncorhynchus mykiss. Taxonomy (NCBI): domain Eukaryota; kingdom Metazoa; phylum Chordata; class Actinopteri; order Salmoniformes; family Salmonidae; genus Oncorhynchus; species Oncorhynchus mykiss. The sequence goes on along the minus strand of NC_143040.1, from coordinate 50,066,459 downwards.
AATTGATTTCATTCTCTAGAGGAAGAGCATGGTGTACTGTCATATCTTATTCCTGTATGGCAACCAGTTGTTTTCGATACCAAACGTCATGAGGCAATCAGAGCATTGATTAGGCTGAAGTAATCTGAATGTGGCCCTTTTCCTTGACAGAATAAGCTGCACCATTTGCATCCACTACAGTAAAAGCCCTCATGCAAACCAGTCTGGGCTTCAGTGGAATCGTCTGCTTTTACCTTCTGAAAAAGACTAGGGTCATCTCTGTGTGCTGCAGCACAGTGAAACATGCAGTAAAGTGACCTTCTGAAAGAGACTAGGGTCATCTCTGTGTGCTGCAGCACAGTGAAACATGCAGTAAAGTGCCCCGACCTGCCACACACGCACCACACCTATGCTACTGTATACAGAGTGCCGGCCAGGGCGTTGGCCAGGGCGTTGGCCGGATTTAAAACAAACCCGCACTATATATAGAGCAGACAAAATGGATTATAAACAAAGGGAGGTAGAGAAGGGAGGACTGTGTTAGGTAAGGAAGGAGAGAGGGGTTGGGTGTTTAAGCACCTCAGTGTTGTGAAAGAGGGCCTGGTGTCAGGCAAAGATAAGGTCCCATCCCACCGCCCACGCTCCCAGCAGAGGTGATATGTGCCTAGGGGTCTTTCCTTCAGCTTTCCTGGGAATGATTTGTGTAGCTAACGCTTCCAGTATTACCACACCCTGGTAGTCCAAGTCCTGCTTTACTTCAATCCTTCCTCACCCTCTCCTTCTTTATAAAGCCATCGCTTGGTGTTAGATTGATTTCCAGCCCTACCCAATGTAAAGGGAGTAATCCATTTGTCTTGTTAGAACCTCGCTACAAGGCACACATTTGTAATCATTGTCTGTTTTTGCTTGAGGGAAATCCCAAATTACCAAATTACCAGCCATATCCCTATTACCAGCTACATGACTGGTAATGGGGATATACATTGTGTACAAAACATTGTTGAAACACACAGGAAACTGTTGAGCGTGAAAAACCCAGAAGCATTGCAGTTTGAAGTGGATTTAAAAAGTGACCTCTAAGGGTTCATAGCTGTCACCTGGTCAGTCTGTCATGGAACGAGTCCGTAACGTTTAGTACACTCAGTTTATTAAGGCCATTGAAATGGAGTGATGTATGACCATTACAAGTAGGAGTTGTGTGCGTAAGATATGTATTTTTTGCCAGACATTGAGTTTATTTTCATGTGTTAAATTATCCAAATTCTTCATTAGGCTTTACTTTGGCTTTAGTGTTTGTTTTTATAATGATTAGAGATGGTTAAGATAATTGAGCAGCACATGTGAGGAATGAATGGATCTTGCATGCTTGTTGGAGGGAATAGAGCACCCCTCTAACACTCAAACAAAAATATTATTCATGGGATTTCTGGTAATGTAATCTTGAGGACACATGCACGCGAGGCCAACGGCAGCTAATATACGCAAGCCTAGAATTTATTTGATGTTAACATCACTGTCCATTTTTTTTATTGCGCGGTACCTTCCCATTAGTGCACTTGAACTTGAATGTGATACTGGTACCACTTCATTCATTGTTTATGGCTGCCCCTGTGCCTTTGTTTCCATCAACCAGTGGACTTTGCTGGACATTTGTCGCTCAAATTAGTTTTTGCTACCTCCTAGTGCCTGAGATGAGAACTGTACACCCATAACAAATAGTTCAGTAGAGGTAATGTGTCATCTGACTAAAGTACATGTTTTCTCCATTACAGACAGAAAAGCAATTTTCTTCAACAGTCATAATGTATCAAAGCCAGAGTCCTCTTCAGACCTGACTTCTGTAAGTACAAAACATTAACATACTTAAAATCACTAAAATCATATCACCTAAATCTGTTTAAAACCAGTGTTATTAAATGCCCCTAGTTCAGTAGACTCAGACTTAGTTTCCTTCCTGCCACAGAGGGACAACGTGGAGGGGGTGTCCCAGCCACCCAGTGATGATGTCATCAGAGAGCTGTCCAGGTCCTTGCGACAGGCGCTGGGCGTGTCCTTGTTTGGCATCGACGTCATCATCAACAACCTCACGGGCCAACACGCCGTCATCGACATCAATGCATTCCCTGGTGAGTGGTTTGTTCCTCTGCCGTAGGGAGTAGGAGTAGATGTGTGTTTCTGTTGAAGTCTACGATGGATGGGCATTCATACTCAGTTTTACCATCTCTACCAGTATGTCATCTCAAGTCTTTGACAGATTGCTTTAAGGCATTGATAGCCTGCGTGACATGGTCTTGCTTGGAGACGGAGGCTAGGTGTCTCGGAGAGAGTAAGCTCAACAATGATGTCATCAGCAGTCTTAAATGAGCATTGAGCACGCTCAGAGGCGAGTCTAACATGCCTCTCTTGACTAGGGCTGTCGCTATGGTAACACTGTTCTCGGGTTGCACTCTGTTGCCACCTTTGACGGTTGGAGTGTGAGGAGAATGGTACTGAGCTAATCCCTACTTTCACAAACATTCACCCTTTGTGCCTCAAGGACAGAAGCTAGGCAGTCAAAATACAAGCAAGAAGTCCTAAAATAACTACAAGACAATTTTATTAATTTACCTCTACGGTACTGTTACCATCAGCTGCCCTCTGAATTGGAGGTGGGATATAAGCATCGGTAAGCCATGTCTCAAGGCTCACCCTCTTCTCTCCAGGTTACGAGGGTGTACCAGAGTTCTTCAACGACCTCCTGACCCACATCACCAGTGTGCTTCAGGCTCACTCCCCCGACAGCCCCCCAGCCAGCGGGCAGCCCAAAAGCCTGGCATCCAGCCATACCCCCATCGCTACGGTGCCCACAGCCCCGACCCCGGACTCCCCAGGCTGCTGCAGCATGCTGGGGAAGGACGCCAGCAGCAGCCCCTGGATCGTGGAGGGGGATGGGAACCTGAAGGGCCCCCGCCAGAGACTGGGCTGTAACTCAGCCATGTCCCCCAACTTCCAGCAACACTGTGTGTCCACGATAGCCACCAAGGCTTCCTCCCAATGACTGCCATCCTCTTCCCCCTTAGCCCCCACCCTGTTCTAACCGCGAACAAAAACAGATGATGATAATGGTGACGATAATGAATAATAATCATAATAATTATGATATTAAGTATAATATATCTGTAATCTAAAACCAACTTTTTCTATGTAGATCTTGATGGTGATTGGGTCTTTGATCTTTTCTTTTCTGCCTTTTGGATTTTTTTTGTTTGGTTTAATAAGACTTACAGTAATGTGAACTTTTGGGAACTCCGCTTGCTTAGTTGCTGATTTAGTTTCTCTCTGTGAAATCTCTGTAATCAAGTGGTCCACATGAGGTGGTTGGGGGACTAGCCATGTCTGACCTTTGACTGCAGCAGTAAAGAAAAGGGCAATTAAACATATGCTCCAGGCACACAGGCACGTTCACACATTTCCTGCATTTAAACTCACTAGTGATGTGTGTCTGAATGCCACTCTGTCATGTGTGGTTAGGGTAGAAGGGATGTATGGCTAGAGGATTGTCTGTATTCTAATACTCCTCCACTGGTTTGGACCAGCTGCCTGTGTTAACTGACTTAAAGCGGAAGAGCCCACTCTGTTGCAAGAAAGTCATGGGATCTTGGTGGACATTAGATTAGGGCGATATCTATCGTCTTTTAAGGTATACCGGTATGGATCCTCATACCAGTATGGATTTTTACAAAACCGTCTAACACGTCAAACTCATGCTACGGAGGACCGAGTGTCTGCAGGTTTTTGCTCTTCCCTTTTACTTGATTGAAAAATTAAGGTCACTAATTAGTAGTGGGGTGGCAGGTAGCCTAGTGGTTAGAGCGTTGGATCAGTAACCGAAAGGTTGCTGGATTGAATCCCAGAGATGACAAGGTAAAAAATCTGTCATTCTGCGCCTGAGCAGAGCTGTTAATTCACTGTTCCCCAGACGCCAAAGACGTGGATGTTGATTAAGGCAGCCCCCCACCCCCCCCGCACCTTTCTGATTCAGAGGAGTTGGGTTAAATGCGGAAGACACATTTCAGTTGAAGACATTCAGTTGTACAACTGACTAGGTATCCCCCTTTCCCCTTGTGAGGAACTCCCCTCACCTGGTTTTCTAGGTCTTAATTGAAAGGAAAAACCAAAAACCGGCAGACATTTGGCCCTCTGTGGAATGAGTTTGACACCGAAGGTCTATAACGAGCTGTTGATACAGTGCTATATAAATGAAAAGCTGGGACTACTTCACTATCAGTGTTGCCCTAGTTTGGTTGTGTATATAACAATCAGCATGGAGAAATGTTTTTGTTGGTTGCAATCCTAGGGTCATGCACTACTCATAAAACATATTCAGAACTTTCATTATTCAGACTAAAATTCAACTAAAATTATGCCAAATACCGCCATAGCATCAAAATGGGGAAAGATATTGTGATAATATATATTGGCCAAGTTGCCCAGCCCTACATTAGATACAATTTCAATTGAACGCTGTTTACTTTCTTGTGTGCCATCTTATTGGCAAGGCTCTTGTCATGTCAATTTCATAGTCTTCACAACTACAGAAAACACAAAATCTTTTCTATCAAGATGTATGTAGCACGAAAGTCTGAAAATGCCTGAATAATCCTTTTGATCACACCTGATTATAAACATTTGTCAGCAGTAAAAGGGAAAAAAATAAATCTCTTCATGTGACCAAGTTAAATATGGAATGTTTATAAAGGCCTTTGAGTGTTTATGTCAGATGTGGTTGAGGTTTATACAGGTGTTTTATGCAAGTACTAAGAAGTCCATGTCCCTGCTTCTCAACTTGATTTGCGTTCCTCCAGCTGAAAGATGAGGATCACATTCCGTTTGTATATGTGGGTGTTTTCGAGAAGAATTCCAATGCTTTAGTGAAAATAACCTGACTGTCACACAGTACTGTTTTATGGACTTGAAATGACTGGACACAGGAAACTCTCCCTCCATTACGACTCAATGGAACGGTATGTTCAATTGGTATTGAACACACTAAATCGGCAAGTTTATTTTTGTGACCATTAAATTAATTGTTCTTGATTACAAATGCTAAGGATATTTTTGTTTGTTTTTACTTTCAGCCTTATTGACAGCAGACTCCTGCACCTATTAAACAGTGAAACACCCTGTAGTCCACCTGCTGCGCTCTCTTGTATAGCTGGTATCGACAGACGCCAAACTCCCTGAATGAATCCTATTGTCCAGCTGCTGTCCTTTTGAGGTGGCACAAAATAAGAGAGAACATCTAATTTGCTCCTAATGTTCACTGTGAGAGAACCATGTAGTTTTTACTTCTATTTGACTGAAATGTAAATGTTAACATCTTTGTCATGATTTCCTAAGAACAATTTATTTAGCGATTTTATGGGGGGAAATTATTTTTTTATTAAATGGAGTGAGCAAGTTGAACAAACGAGTAGTGAAATAGTTAGTTTCATTTGCCAACCAACTTCAGAACTTCGAGACCAAGCAGCTTAGTTGCCACTGTCGTCACCCTTAGTAAGCATCCAGTTGAAGTGCAAGGAAAAGAGTACAGGGCTGCCAACTCAATGTAAAAACAATAGGGCATTTACTTGAGCACAGGCTCTTAGTCCTTCAGCATGTACGTAGAATAAGTAGGCTAGCAAATTGAATATACACAGAGGTTACTTAGCCCCAATGGCCTAGTGACAATGACTGACAATCTAAACCGTTTAGCCATTCCACCTGCAGCCCTCCGGGACTAGCATTGAGTAGCAATGCTCCTAAAGCCTTTCCTAGTGAAGACACAGATCCTCAACCCTGTAAACAGTGACAAAGGAGAGGATGTCTTAACCAAGCCATGCCCAGTATGTTGTGAAAACACTGACATTTCTGTACACAACTATACTGTGTCTCACATTGTTTTTCATTGTGCTTCTAAATGGGAAATAAATATTACCCCTACTTACAACCTTTATCATTTTTTCACCCTGACAATGTCATTGCTTTGAGCTTCCATCTGAAAATGTTATGTATCAGTTCTTTAAAGAAACTAATTCTAAACAATTACTTTATTAAATGGCTAAACCAAAAGGGGAAAAAATAATCCCCCCTTTAAACCAATATCGTTGAGAAATTGCCATTACTATTCTAGTACTTCAGCCCAGATAATGAGAAACAGTAAGTTATTAAATTAATTCCCACAATGTTGTATTGGGTATCTTACACTTGATAGGCCTCATGTTCATGTCCTGCATATCAATACCATACACCAGTAAGGTATGCTAACATAACAGCTCATCCTTTAATATTTTAGTTTGTTGTAAACATTTACCCAGTCATGCTGTTGCAAGTGACAAAGAACAAAAGACCCCTGAACACCAAAGTGCGACTGAACTCTACCCAGCCTGCAGATGTTTATTGCTTCAGCTTTTATGCATCTGACATTTCATGGAGATTATGGTTTGACAACGTAGAAAATTACAATTACAAGATTATACTGTACAACATGGGCACTTTATAAAATATATATTTTCATAATTTTGTCATCTGTACATAAAAACACTATTTACAAGCACACTTGAGAGGTATGTATGTCATGGTATAAAGCCTATAAAAGTGTCTCCGCCCTGCAACAGCATTTTACTGGGACGTTGCAATGCTGCTGAGGTTGTTTGATTCAGCGGCGTGCTGCTGGACTGGCTAACAGGCCCAGGATGGTGGAGAGACAGTGCAGCTTCTCCTTCACAAGCTCTGGCAACTTCTCATTCTCTTTGTACCTGGAGCAACAAGCAGGAACATGTCAGCAAAAAGGGGTTGACAACTACCATTTCATATCAAAATGACAAAAGATGGACATTGACATAGCACTGTATGAAAGGGTGGTGAAGCCATGGGTCAGTGTGCTGTGTAAGTGTTCAGTACCTGGTGGTCCGTCCCTCTGGGGATGTGTAGGCAATACAAGAGACCCCTGCCTGCACCACCAGCTGGGAGCCATCGTTGAACTGCACCCACACCTCTCCACTGGTCAGCTGTGAGGCCCAACCAATGTTTGGCACAAAGACAGACTTAAGCACTTTCCCTGTGTTGGTTGTGTGGTCTTGTTTGACCGACAGCGGAGAGCAGTTTTTGTTCACGCTAGCCGAGGTGAAGTCAGACCCATCATATGAGATCATCTGAAGATTAGAGAAGAGAAAAAGATTCAACAAAATAAAAACACCAGAAATATCTTACACTTCCTAAATAAAAATGGATGGAATAAATAGCTTAGTTGATAGAATGTGAAATGTTGCTTCAGGAGAAACTCACAGAGGGAGTAATGTGTAGGTGCTTGGGCGGTGATGCCACATCTACAGGGGCAACACCGCCCAAGGGGCAAGGGGAGTCTGGGTTGGCAGGTCTTCTGGGAGGGATAAACAGAGGCGCAAGATTAGTGACAAGGACTGGGACTACCTGACACCCTAGACCCACTCCATTTTGCTTACTGCCCCAATAGGTCCACAGACGATGCAATCGCAACCACACTGCCCTAACCCATCTGGACAAAAGGAATACCTATGTGAGAATGCTGTTCATCGACTACAGCTCAGCATTCAACACCATTGCACCCTCCAAACTCGTCATCAAGCTCGAGACCCTGGGCCTCGACCCCACCCTGTGCAACTGGGTCCTGGACTTTCTGACGGGATGCCCCCAGGTGGTGAGGGTAGGTAACATCTCCACCCCGCTGATCCTCAACACTGAGGCCCCACAAGGGTGCGTTCTGAGCCCTCTCCTGTACTCCCTGTTCACCCACGACTGCGTGGCCATGCACGACTCCAACTCGATCATCAAGTTTGCGGTGAGGGCCCTCGGAGTGTGGTGTCAGGAAAATAACCTCACACTCAACGTCAACAAAAACAAAGGAGATGATCGTGGACTTCAGGAAACAGCAGAGGGAGCACCCCCCTATCCACATCGACGGGACAGTAGTGGAGAAGGTGGAAAGTTTTAAGTTCCTCGGCGTACACATCACGGATAAACTGAATTGGTCCACCCACACAGACAGCATCGTGAAGAAGGTGCAGCAGCGCCTCTTCAACCTCAGGAGGCTGAAGAAATTTGGCTTGTCATCAAAAGCACTCAAACTTTTACAGATGCACAATCGAGAGCATCCTGTCGGGCTGTATCACCGCCTGGTACGGCAACTGCTCCGCCCACAACTGTAAGGCTCTCCAGAGGGTAGTGAGGTCTGCACAACGCATCACCGGGGGCAAACTACCTGCCCTCCAGGACACCTACACCACCCGATGTCACAGGAATGCCATAAAGATCATCAAGGACAACAACCACCCGAGCCACTGCCTGTTCACCCCGCTATCATCCAGAAGGCGAGGTCAGTACAGGTGCATCAAAGCAGGGACCGGGAGACTGAAAAGCAGCTTCTATCTCAAGGCCATCAGACTGTTAAACAGCCACCACTAACATTGAGTGGCTGCTGCCAACATACTGACTCAACACCAGCCACTTTAATTATGTAAAAATGTATGTAAAAATGTATCACTAGCCACTTTAAACAATGCCACTTAATGTTTACATACCCTACATTGCTCATCTCATACTGTACTCGATACCATCTACTGCATCATGCCTATGCCGTTCTGTACCATCACTCATTCATATATTTTTATGTACATATTCTTCATCCCTTTACACTTGTGTGTATAAGGTAGTTGTGAAATTGTTAGGTTAGATTACTCATTGGTTATTACTGCATTGTCGGAACTAGAAGCACAAGCATTTCGCTACACTCGCATTAACATCTGCTAACCATGTGTATGTGAAAAATAAAATTGGATTTGATTTGACTGACAGGTGACTGGATATCTCAACAAACTGACTGATTAGGAGGCAAAGTATGACTGACTGATTAGAACTGAAATAGTGTCTGCATTCTGCAACATGGTGCTTTCTTTAAAGGGAAATGTCAAAATAATGTAGCTTCATATTCATCACTTCCAGCACCACCACAACATATGTATGTGAAAATGGCACGTTTCTGTTTTGTAGTAAAAAAGAGAGGAAGATAAGTGTTTCCAATGACATCAATGAGCTTCATGTGATTTTAACCAATTATGAGAAGGCATTTTCTACCAATTGTCTAATTGGTTGATGATGTCATTGGAAACACTTATCTTCCTCTCTTTTTTACTACAAAACATAGAAATGCACCATTTTCACATATGTTGATGTTGGGGTGGTGCTGGAGATCAATATGAAGTTGAACATTTTAGAAATTAAGTGCTTCCAAACGTGACAATGTCCTGCATTAACAGACAGTCATGGCTCTCTTGCTCACCGGCCGAGGGTGATGGGGAAGAAGGGAGTGCTCTTGGCACAGCGCTGCTCCTCTGCAGTAATTGCCGTCTCTAGAGACAGACACATGCTGTGGCCCTCGTCAGACAGCTTCACGTACAGCCTGCTCTCTGGACTGAGGCCACTCAGACCCACCTCTCCCTTCACCGTGTACGACTTCCCACTCTTCTCCACCACACGGACCAGCTCTGACGTCTTGTGGGTTTTTGCTCCTGTCACAGCATAGAGGACCACAGGTCAGGATTATTTAGTTTAACTGTGCAACAACAACTTTTCAATCTCAGAAGGAAAATACACCTTATCCTTCAAGGTCATTATGTTTCATATAATTTACGCTTTGTAAATGATCCTCACCATCGTAGAAGCACATCTCAAGGTCTGCATTAGGGGAGTTCTCCATCAGCATACATTTGCCATACTTGGTATAGAGGGTAACTTTGGGAGTCTTGGATTTTACCAGCTGCACAAACTTGGAGGCATACTGGTATTTCTTCCAGTACTTCTCTATTGAAGACAGAGGACAAAGGTTAGTTGAAATCAGATTTCTAACATATTTATCGAATTGTGGTTTTACAACTTTTTTTTTTATTTTACCCCCTTTTTCGATCTTGTCTCATCGCTGCAACTCCCCAACGGGCTCGGGAGAGGCATGCGTCCTCCGAAACATGACCCGCCTAACCGCGCTCCTTAACACCCGCCAGCTTAACCCAGAAGCCAGCCGCACCAATGTGTCGGAGGAAACACAGTTCAACTGGAGACCAGTCAGCCCGCAGGCACCCGGCCCGCCACAAGGAGTCGAGTGCGATGAGCCAAGGAAAGCCCCACTTGCCAAACCCTCCCCCAACCTGGACGACGCTGGGCCAATTGTGCGCTGTCCTATGGGACTCCCGGCCAATACCGGTTGTGGCACAGCCCAGGAATGAACCCAGGTCTGTAGTAATGGATCTAGCACTGCATGCGATGCAGTGCCTTAAACTGGTGTGCCACTCAGGAGACCCCAAATTGTGGTTTTTAAATCATGTCACTGCGAGATGTCACTATCTGGTATTGAGGTGTACCCGGTAGGTCCTCATAGCTGCAGATCAAGATGTCTTCAGGGGGAGCAGGGGGGCGGTCTAGCACAGGAAAACCCTTCCCCTCATTGGGCTGGTAAATAGTGACCTACAGGATCATGGTCAAAGGGTGACATTAGTGTTTTGCCATTATTTCACAGACATACCATGATACATCTTCTCTGAAGGTTATGAAGTGTTGTGTTATTCCTGAAACTCACCATCAAACCATCACAGGATATCCTGAGGACCTCTTTGCCCCTCTCCTGGGGGCCCTGGCCCTTGAGAAGCTCCATACACACCTCTCCTGTATCCAGAATGCTCACCTGGGGAGAAGGAGACGGAACCCACAGCTGTAGGGCAGGCAGGCATTGAAAGCAGATCAGTTGAATAGACAGGGGGATAACTAGGGTGTACGTCTGTCTTACCACAGCGTTTTTAGTCTTCTGTCTGATGGATTTCAGTCTTGAGGCACACAAAGGAGGGAGCACATTTCTCAGGGACTTTTTCTCCTTTTCTACACTTGGTTTGGATAGACTCTGCAACTCTTCCCCATGACCGGGTTGCCCATTCTCCCTGTAGGAGTCAGTGTTTGAGGTGTTGCGGTGGAGGTGAGGACTGGTGCCTCTGCCTGCCGGTTTGTCACTCCGGGTGTTGTGTACACCTAGAGGCTCCCTGCCACTATGGAAACTGCCACTGCTGCTGTGAGAGGTGACATCAGTGGGCCTCGGAAACAGGCCTAGTGAGGCAGGATGAACAAACAATGCGGTCAAGCTTGTGAGAAAATCTTTATTTTAGAGCTTTTAAATCTTTACATTGGGATATAAGATTAAGATACAGCAAAGAAACAAGTAGGTGTACTATACCTTCTTTACTGAACCAATTCTGTACACCTTCTGACTCTTGTAACTGCAGGTTTAGTGGATGTGGTGGTTGTATGGAATATGAACATCCTGAGCTGAGGAAATAAAGGGTACATACATGTATCAGTTAGTCAGACAGACGCAGCCATCTTAATTAAAAAAATACATTCTATTAATTACATCACACTGGGGTCACATCTTACCTGGCTGTCTGTTTGACAGGCACCGATGGGAGCCTTCCATGCTCTGCGAAGGGTTGTGGAGTGTCCTTGTAGCTGGAGGACATGGGAAAGGCCAGTCTCTCCGACCCGGTCAGCATCTCCTCAGAGTGGCATCTCTCCAGCTCTGCCTGCCCCATCCCCTGGGCTGGAGTGACAGAGGAGCTAGACCGGTCTGAGGAGTGAGTCCTCCGTAGGTACCGGGAGTGGGGCCGTCCACTCTCCCAGCCCAGAACTGCCCTGCTCCTCCCTACTCTGTCGGAGTGCTGCTGCCACTGCTCAACCCCCTCAAAGCAGGCGCTGCTTGGCGGCCGGGGCAATGTGGAGATATGTGCCATGCGGTTGGGCAGGGCAGGTCCGATCACATGCCTGGCTGCTCTCTTCTGGAGACGGCTGCTGCCTGAGGTGGATGAGGTGCAGGCTGTCGAGATGGTGGCGATGCCGCTGTCCATGGAGCCTGGTTCACCAAGGCTCAGCTCCTTGGTCCTGGCAAGCAGGCTTTGGGTCATGAAGGGGTGGTCAAGCACGGCAGACAGGCTGGGCCGCTGCGCAGGGTCCTTCCTCAGCAGCTGATGGATAAGGTCCTGGGCCTCCTGGGACACATGGCTGGGCATGTCATACTCCCCCAGAACCACCTTGTTGAGGGTGTGCTTCACTGTGTCTGTGTCAAATGGGGGCCGGCCCATCAGGAAGGCGTAGAACATACAGCCCAGAGACCAGACATCAGACTCCAGGCCATGGGCACTGTGGGTGGCCACCTCTGGGGAGATGTAGTTGGGTGTGCCACACATAGTGAAGTGCTTCTCGCTGGGGAGCTTCAGTTGGGTGGCCAGGCCAAAGTCAGCTATTTTAAGGTTCATATTGCTCGTCAGCAGCAGGTTGGACAAGGTCAGGTCCCGATGCATGATGCCATGTGTATGCAAGTACAGCATACCTTTCACTATTTGATGCATGAAGTGCTGTGCTGTAACGTGAAAAAAAACAAATGAAAACAACTGTTATAAAAGGAAATGAGGACAGGTGTCAAGACATGTTAACGTAGATTTCATAAGCTAAGAGATGTATCACTGACACACTCTAGGGTTGGGCGGTATCCAGATTGTCATACCGTTTCGGTACCATACCGGGGTAGGGCTGGGCAATATATCAAATTCATTTGATTAATTCTAATTTATGTTTTTGAGCAATATTCCAAATGCCTGAATTGTAGAATCAAGTTTTTTGTAAATACATTTCTTTATGACCGTTTATGTCCGCTTTTTGGTCTTGTCTGCTCCATCTGTGCTGTGCACCTTCCCATTTACACCAGAGATCTGTATATAATGACGAGATGCTCATGTTTCCGCCCTAACAATGGGTGTCATTGTCCCAAAGGCGGGAAGGCAGGCGACAAGCTTAGGTTCAAAATAAGCGCATAGAAACGCACAGGGCTTATTTTTGACAGATTTTGGTGAGAGAACCCTACCACTCAAAACAACAAAGATGAGAGATCACTTCTTCCTCTCTGACAAACAGTTTCAACTCGCTATTTGCATTTGAGTCATATGGATACCGAAACTCAGAGACATAATTTTACTGTAATAGAGGAGAAGTTAAACAGGGTATGGTTTGAAAGGTTATGCTAATTTTACAAAATGAAGTAAAAAAAAAATCAACAATTACCTTGGCGCACAAAACAATTTAGGCAACAGCCACTTAGCGTCCTGAGCTGTATAGAATTTATTTTACACATCTTACATGCTGACCACACCGCTCGCATTGCAAAATAAATTTAAACATACATGTTATTCAATTATTGCACCCACACTGCTCGTGCATGCGCCAACGAGCGAAATGCGTTGCCAAGCGTTAAAATAGAAGTCAGTTCTATTTGTGACGCTGAACGCAGTGCAAGTCCTGCCTCTCCCATCTCCTCATTGGTGTATAGAAGGAGATACCCACGTGGGTGATTGAAAGATGAACTGAGTTTGGTCGGTGGTCATGGTAACTAAGAAAGTTAGATGCCAATTGCCATAAAGTCCCAAGAAGAAGCCTGGAAGGAGGAGAGATGACTAGAAACAATTTGGTTATCGTTTTATGTGTGGATTAATTGTCTGAGTAGAGGACCTTGTGCATTTCAGGTAAAATCAAATGTATTTATATAGCCCTTCTTGCATCAGCTGAAGTGCTGTACAGAAAATAAGAACTCAACGTTTATATCCCAGGACAAATTAGCTAGCAACAGTAAGCTAGCTAGTTAAATTGCCAGAAAATGTATGCTTTTTGACCTGTCCCCAAATTAATATAATTAGTTCAGAGTTTGTTTTGATATTTCAACCTGCGTGTCGTGATCGCGTTTGGTGTGGGGGGACAAAATCAATTTGTGCACGATGGCGCGCGGCCGGTTTGATGTTCGGTGTAAGACTTATTTTAGTTATACTTAACGCAAAGTCCCCAACAAAAAAGGTAAATATTTTTTATTATTGTATATTTTTAAACAGAATTGAAAATCATACTTTTCGAAATAACCCAGTATAAACTGTAGATTGCCCAAGCCTAATGCACTCTCAGGTAAACAATGAGACTGACCATCATCCTCTGAGAAGGGCATCTTCCTGTCTTTCAGGTATCGACTCATCTCTCCATTATGGCACATCTCCAACACCAAGTACACATAGTTACTGTCTTCAAAGTAGTTGTACAGCTGCAAAATAGCAAAATTACAAGCCAAAATGTTATATCGGGGTTAACGCAGTTATGTAAATTAGTAAATAAGACCTTATTAAAGTAGCACCAATTTCAGCACAACAATGATCAGATATGCCAAAACTGGCCCAACAAAGTTCAACCATGCTTACCTCTAGTATTGACGGATGCTTCAATCGACACTGAATCTCCACTTCGTTACTCACGCGCTGGACCATACCAGATTTATGCATAGCTTTTTTGTCAATCTGAACAGAGAGGGGAACGATGGAGATAATTATACAGTGAGCATTATAATACACTGCTTTAGTCTTGTGGTAAACAAACGATTGGTCTTCCACAAAGAGAGTGAGAGCTATCCAGGAACAGAACAGACTGTCTACACTTCCAACAGTCCCCAGGTGACCCCTGGGAGGGGGGCTTAGAAAAAATACAAGACTGCTAAACACCACCTGGTAGTGAGATGGTGATGATGAGTGGTTAAGTCTTCACTGTGGAGCCTGTCAACATTTCTAAACCTGTGATTTGTCTGCTTGCACTTGACAAAAAGTGTGCTGATGAGCTCTTACATGTGTTTTTAAACACCTTCCGGTTACTAGTCCAACGCTCTAACCACTAGGCTACCCTGCCGCCCCATGATACAGGAACAGCATGAAACAAGCTTACATCATAAGAGTAATTGGATGTGGACTGTATAGCAACTTTTGTTTTATTATTATACGTTCTTACCATTTTGATCGCCACCTCCAAGCCAGTGTTCACTGACTTTGCCCGGTAAACACATGCAAAGGAGCCCTTACCAAGGAGGGTGAGAACTTTGAAATCCTGAAAAAGAGAATGAAAACAGTTTCACATATCTGCAATATATAAATCCAAAATCAATAAGCTAATATTTATATTGCAACAAATATGACTAGAATATGTCCTATAGCTATGCCTATGTCCTAGAAATGGATTTGGCTGTCAGCTATCTTTGACAGAGGATGATTCTGATGTGATACCTCAATCTTTAGCTCCCCAGCTGTAAATAAGATTCTCTCCTCATCTTCACTGGCTTTGCATTTAGTTGTCAGGTTTTGAAATAAATAATTTAAAACTTTGTCGAACATCTTCTCTCTGATATGTGTCATGTAGCCGACTAGACATACAGTGACTGAGTACTAGACTACAACAACTGTGGCTAATGTTAACGTTACCATTTGGTCGTTATGGCTAGCCAACCGTCAGAAGTAAAACATCAAAACACCTGTCTCTGTCATATAGCCAACCAAAACCTTTAATTATCCCGGCTCTCTTCCCGCTAATGAGCAGGCGTTGTGGTACCCGTCACCTGGCAACAATAAACCGTTGCGGTAAATCGCAGGGGACATGTCTCAGTCAAAATAATCAACAATAACTCGGCTGTAGTAGCCAGTGCTACTAGTTTTAGCCACCAGCTAGCTAAATAAAAGTTACTCGTCTGCGTTGCTGACTACGAATTATGCAAAGTTGGTAACGTTTACAGACAACTGACGTTCGCTTGCTAGCTAATTGTACTGTGTTAGCTAGGTCGACAACTCACCTCGATTTTATCGCCGATTGAAACACTCATCTTGCTTCTTATTTGTCTTCCCAATCGATACAAAATTATTATTCAAAACATGTTCATCCAGGTAAACTCATCAGCGGCCATAAACGACCTTTGATAAAAACAAATGAATGTTGCCCCTCCAAAACTTTCGTATATCTTCCATTTTGAAAATATCCGCCCGTTACCCTCGTGGTCACGTGACTATACACGTCATATAAAAACAAGCAAATGTTGCCTTCTCGAGCTAAGGAGAGCTTTCGGGAACAAAAAGCACTAGATGCCTTAAAATAACATTGGGTCCTCCTGTGAAAACAACTTTCCCATCTAGTAACTTGACATTTAAAGTTGCTTTGTAGCATAAAAGTCTTAAATAATATGAAGATCATTGAGTACACTTTTTTTTAGCACTTTAGTCAAATACATGTATATTTTTTATTTAACTAGGCAAGTCAGTTAAGAACAAATTCTTATTTACAATGACGCTAACCCGGGCGACGCAGGGCCAATTGTGCACCGCTCTATGGGACTCCCAATCACAGCCGGTTGTGATACAGCCTGGAATCAAACCAGGGGTCAGTAGTGACACCTCTAGCACTGAGGTGCATTGCCTTAGACCGCTGCGCCTCTCGGGAATGAAATAGTACAATGTTTGTCTTAAAGACAAATAATGCATTTACATTTTAGTCATTTAGCAGACGCTCTTATACTGAGCGAATTACATTAGTGAGTACATACATTTATTTATTTATACATTTATTACTTTCCATCTTTAAATCTCATGACTCAAAATATGGAAATGCATGAAAATAAGTAAAGGAATAGGCATCCAGCCCATTGCTCTTCTCTCTTCGCTAACAACATTAGGAATGCATCCTCTATATACACAACTATAGGCACTGGCCAGTTTAAATTACTAAAATAATATTTACAGTATCTAGGCATACAGACATCCTTTCAAATTCATATATTAAATACAAATATATATAATATGTATTATTGCATACATATTTTACTAATAGTTTAATTAGCCATAGCGATTGTTCAGACAGTAATTCTACTTATGTTCCACTACAAGCTTATGTGCAGTAAGAGTCACCTTAGAGATCTGATGCTTATGGGCCTTTTGAAATGCAAACACTTATGGTTAGGAAAAACTGTTCTCAGGAGAGCCAGAATTGTTTTCATCTATATCTAATCTTACAGTTAATGACTATATAAGGTATTGTCTAACCTCTGAGGGAGGAGCACACAGTTGTAACATAGTAGAGAAAGTCAAAAAAAGATCAAAAGGAAAAATTGAACAGGGGGACTCTGAACACAAATGCACAAAACAGTCCATTGAGTGGTGGTGGACATGGAAAAATGGTCCCGGATACACTTTGTACTGTATGTTTGGGTAGACCTTGTCAAAATGGTCTGATGGGTGCTAGAGTGCTGGTAGCAGAGGATATTTGACAAAGGGGCTCAGTCAATCTCCATCTCTGCTGAAGGAGGCTTTGTCTGGTTGCTACCCTTTGCCACTCCCCTCCCGCCAGCTCCTTGCCTTGGGCTGTTATGGGCCCCGTTGCTCTCGTCATTCTCCTCTGACACGTCATCTGCTTTGGGCTTCGGCCGGTTGACAACTGGGTTGCATACTTCATCCAGTTCCTAAAGTATAGGTATATGTGGAAGATAGGTGGATGCAGTATTAGTAAAATAATCAGTACCTGGTGACGATGGGCCAATAGTATGTCATATGGTCAAATCATTTACACTTATCACACACCTGTATTTTGGAAATTATGTCTGCTACTTTGACGACTGGGTCCTGGGCGATGGTGAGTTGGCTCTGGGCATTCATCTTGCTGTTTATCCAGGCCATGCTTTCATTTAAACACTTCTCCATGTTTCTCATCTCCTCAGCATTCAGATGCTGGTAACGCTCATCCTGAGTGTAGATAGGAAACAAAACAATTAGAGATAGCACACCTCTGTCTCATTAAGTAAATCACCTTGTCTATGCCCTCACAAACAAATCAATTAATAAAAATGTCACAGATGGTTTATTACATACATCCTGGGTTAAACCCAGAGACAGACTAAGTCACAATAGTGTCACAATTGCTCAATTACTTTACTATGACAATGACCTAACTAGCTTTGAAAAGTGTGTACAGGCCCCAGAGGACTGATAAGACTAAACAAGGAAATCAGAGGTGTCCTGAATATGGAATAGGAAAGTAATTAGCACAATCCCAACAGAGCAGCGGTGTACAGTCGTGGCGAACATTTTTGAGAATGACACAAATATTAATTTTCACAAAGTCTGCTGCCTCAGTTTGTATGATGGCAATTTGCATATACTCCAGAATCTTATGAAGAGTGATCAGATGAATTGCAATTAATTGCAAAGTTCCTCTTTGCCATGCAAATGAACGGAATCCCCCAAAAACATTTCCACTGCATTTCAGCCCTGCCACAAAAGGACCAGCTGACATCATGTCAGTGATTCTCTAGTTAACACAGGTGTGAGTGTTGACGAGGACAAGGCTGGAGATCACTCTGTCATAATGATTGAGTTCGAATAACAGACTGGAAGCTTCAAAAGGAGGATGGTGCTTGAAATCATTGTTCTTCCTCTGTCAACCATGGTTACCTGCAAGGAAACACGTGCCGTCATCATTGCTTTGCACAAAAAGGGCTTCACAGGCAAGGATATTGCTGCCAGTAAGATTGCACCTAAATCAACCATTTATTGGAACATCAAGAACTTCAAGGAGAGCGGTTCAATTGTTGTGAAGAAGGCTTCAGGGCGCCCAAGAAAGTCCAGCAAGCGCCAGGACCGTCTCCTAAAGTTGATTCAGCTGCGGGATCGGGGCACCACCAGTACAGAGCTTGCTCAGGAATGGCAGCAGGCAGGTGTGAGTGCATCTGCACGCACAGTGAGGCGAAGACTTTTAGAGGATGGCCTGGTGTCAAGAAGGGCAGCAAAGAAGCCACTTCTCTCCAGGAAAAACATCAGGGTCAGACTGATATTCTGCAAAAGGTACAGGGATTGGACTGCTGAGGACTGGGGTAAAGTTATTTTCTCTGATGAATCCCCTTTCCGATTGTTTGGGGCATCTGGAAAAAAAGCTAGCCTGGAGAAGACAAGGTGAGCGCTACCATCAGTCCTGTGTCATGCCAACAGTAAAGCATCCTGAGACCATTCATGTGTGGGGTTGCTTCTCAGCCAAGGGAGTGGGCTCACTCACAATTTTGCCTAAGAACACAGCCATGAATAAAGAACGGTAGCAACACATCCTCCGAGAGCAACTTCTCCCAACCATCCAGGAACAGTTTGGTGATGAACAATGCCTTTTCCAGCATGATGGAGCACCTTGCAATAAGGCAAAAGTGATAACTAAGTGGCTGGGGAACAAAACATTGATATTTTGGGTCCAAGGCCAGGAAACTCCCCAGACCTTAATCCCATTGAGAACTTGTGGTCAACCCTCAAGAGGCAGGTGGACAAACAAAAACCCACAAATTCTGACAAACTCCAAACATTGATTATGCAAGAATGGGCTGCCAGAAGTTAATTGACAGCATGCCAGAGCGGATTGCAGAGGTCTTGAAAAAGAAGGTTCAACACTGCAAATATTGACTCTTTGCATCAACTTCATGGAATTGTCAATAAAAGCCTTTGACACTTGTGAAATGCTTGTAATTATACTTCAGTATTCCATAGTAACATCTGACAAAAATATCTAAAGACACTGAAGCAGCAAACTTTGTGAAAATTAACATTTGTGTCATTCTCAAAACTTTTGGCAACGACTGTAGTAGTTCACAGAGAAATAGAGGTATTATAAATGGGCTCAGCTTCATTTCACTGCATCTCACACTGAGCTTTAAAGGCGCTGCATGGTCAATCTGACGTCTGCATTGGTCATGCAGCATTTACGGTGATATGGTCTGTGCAGAAGTCAGGTCATTCATACTTCTTGTGCTTCGCCGAGCAGTGCAGAGCTGTTGTGAAGGAAGTTGTCAAGGAAGTGAGTTTGTGTTTATACAGGAACTCGCGCCCTCACCTACGGTCAACCGTTCAAGACAATACGGAGCTATACGGAGCCATCCGCATTGTTACAAGATCTGAGAGGCTCACGGCGATGTCGTACTGCGTGCCTCTGGAGGCTCCGCAACTGCGTCACACCATCCATATGACGCCTCTGACCACATTTTCTGATCAAGCATAAATTGTCTTTTAGTGTCTTATACTGAGCTGTAATGACATCACTCCACAGAAACCATGTTCCCAATGAGGAGCAAAACCATTTTAATCATAGAATGGGTTAAATGTTTCTAAAGTGGGAGGGGGTTCGATTAATCCCGCCCGGGCGCCTGTGTAGATGTATAATGCAATGGCTGAAAGTTGATTGGGTTAGATTTGGAACCAGGCTGCCTCCTGGGCGCGAGCCAGGTGCCCCGCTCTGTCTGACGGTGAAGTCGGCTTGAAACAAAAGTGATGTAATTAAGCACGTGCAGTACTTAATAGGATTATTTTTTTCCCACGCAAAAGTGATTGTTTTTGAGAAAAACAGTTTATCTGCCTTCTCAATGAAAACTAATTTGAAAATGCAAACATTTATTTTATGAAAAAGAGGTGTATGTTTCTGGAAGTTGCACCATACTGCCTTGTTGACAACATGACCAAGCAGCGCATATTACTGTTCCATTTGAGAAGCGCATTCCTGCCTCCCCGCTCTCGCCTGTTGACAGGCTATTGCCCAGTTCAACACGGGCAGCGTATAATAACTCCCTCAATGCCTTTCAGTACTATCCAAAAAACTAAGAGATCTCAAAGATGCTCAAGGATGAAAGGATGCTGAACTATAAGATAAAAATATTCCAGTTTTTACCTTCTGTTTATAAAGCTCCACAGCCTTCATATAAAGTTGGATCTTCTTGCCCATCTCTTCAAATGCCCTCGGCCTGTCTTCCTGCTCCCTGTGCCTGTCATGAACGGGCTGGGCAAACCTCTGGAAAAGGACATCAGTCAAATAAATCACTCAAATCAAGTCACGTTCCTAAACCTTCAGGCTGTTCACCTAAATGCCCCAAATATATTTGTTTATTATTCATGTTTCTTTCTCCTGATTTCAGAACTGCTATAATAGCAGACTGGTGCAGGCAGAGGCTAGATATAGAAATCCTTTATCCTAAATAAACATTAACCTTGAGATCTTCCAGCTTGTCCACATAGACCTGTTTGTCTTGGTCCTCTCCCTCCTCATAAAGCCAGTTCTCTGTGTCCTCGAGCATCAGTGTCAGACGATTACTGTCCTTTTTGAAAGGTGAAAAAGGCCAAAACAGGGATCAGCAAACACATAATGTATTCCAAAGACTTATTCTGTGTTCAATGTGGCCATATTTATTTCTTTGATAAAAGGAAACTGTTCATCTAGGTTCTTACCTCCTCCGTGGTGTACTTCTCATAGATGCCACACAGTTTGTCCCGCAGGTCGTACACATACTCCTCCACAGCATTCTTAGCATCATTCCTCTCTTTCTCCAGCTTATCCTGGACGATCATCTGGCCCTGAGGGACACAGAGAGGAAGAGAGGAAGAGACAAAGTGAGACACGTGTAACAGAGGACACAGTAGGACACTCTCACATGCCATAAGCTCACAACACAGCTAGCTTGAAATGTCACCGATGGACCTATCCAATGGGTACCTTATGTATAGCTCAAATGATTAGCATCTTTTCAAGGAGGGCTGTCATGTGTGCTGCGAAGCAGAAGATCAAGCCCGGTATGGGGACAGGGACAGTGAAGGAGGCTAAACTGTTAGCAGCACACTGACGTCGGCAACAATGAGAGCCAAAATCAGCCTTCCGCTTCCTCTAATACCCACTCCCAGGCGGCCACACAGAAATATAGGGCACGTTAGCTACATCATCTGCCAGTTTTGTAGAAGTGTACAACATAGATAAAACATGAAAGAGACAACTAATGTAGAACATGCCTTTACAGTTCCAAAGCTGCAGATGATTCATCTTCCTACAGAAACCCTTACTACTTGTGTTTTATGTCTTTGAACTAAACAAGGCAGGTAAGTTTTACATTACAGTAAGTCTTTTCTCTTGGTTCGATGAGAATCTGACTCAGCTGTTGGGGAGTTAGGGACTTCAGAGTGACTTACCTCATACTCCACAAAGTCATTGAGCACCCCCCTGTCCAGCTGTCTGATGGTGTTGGCCAGAATCGGAAGGTCAGTGCTTTTCACTTTGACTTTAGGCTTGCCTAAAGCCCCTGATGCTGGGTCCTGCTTCTCACCAGGGACTCCGTTCTTTGTTGGGAAATTTAAAATGTTTTATGCTTCACAAGACATAAAAGTTGAAGTGTAATTATAGTTTCTTATGATTCACGTACTCACCTTACTGCAGGGGCTGGCGTCCTCATTCAGCTGGTCCCCCTGGCCTTGACCCTCCTGGTCTACCTGCATTTTAGTCTGCGACAGTAGGACACTCTCACAGCAACATCACCTGAATCTTAAAATCAACGCTTGGCTGCTCTCCTGCTCTAATTACAGTAGCTTTGACTTATGGAACACCTTAGTAATGTAATTAATAATGTTACACCTACGTCTATATAAATCAGCTTACTTCAAGCAGCACACCCCTCCTGTTAACGTAATCAAACTATCTACTATTCAAGGATGCCAATTAGAATGTTATAATCTGTATGAGTAACACATTCAAATACACTGACATCCTGATCATATCAAAGGAGTGGAGGATGATTTTTATAGCAGACACAGGCACAGCACAGCCTATGAAGGATAGAGCTATGAAGACGTGGAAAGTATTTTCAACTTAATAGCTATTCCACTGGCTCCATGTATCCTTTGGCGTCACACACTGCCAAGCCCGGTTATACAAACATACACATTCTCTCAGGCTCAATGTGATGAACCTTAATGAGACCAGTGCTCCACAGATGAGACCAGACCACAAAACCTCCCCCATATAGTTAATATCGTTATAGATGTCATCTTCAATGGGAGGAAAGGGGTGCAGCTTCAAGAGCCAGGAATAGAGAGAAAATGGTCTTGAGTAAAAATAACCACACAGGTAAAGACATGAAGTCATATCAGTGCTCTATGTCTTAGACATAAGACATTCAAATGGGAAGATTAAAACAACGGCTTCTTTGACATGCGTTCTTAAATCTTAAAATAGAGTGTGAAATTCAGGTGAAAACTTCACACTCATTCTCTTTCTGTTACCTGGTCCTCTGGCCTTCCTTCATTCTGCACAGTGGCTTCCATGTCCATCTGAACATCCTCTCCTTCACCCTTCTGCTTCTCGATCAGGGAGGCGCTGGAAACACTGAAGATGCCATGCACGTTTATGAGCACTTTGACCTTCACTTTGGAGCTGTTTCCATCAGGCTGGGGCACCACATTCTGAACAGAAAAATGCCCTGAGAAAGCCAGAAAGGATGAGGCAGGTGGAGAGACATTCAAATGTCACACCTGATGGAGTAACATTAAATTACACAAACACACTGGAGAATTGACAGGGGAAGGAGGATGATGACCCCCACTATATGGTTTAAATGTTCGTCATCAGGCAGGCCACCAAGAAACAATTGCAAATAGCCAACCACAGGACAGACATATAGTAGCTGTCTTGTAAGGGGATCTCAAGGCAGAATAGCTAAGTGCCAGCCAGGGTGTAACAGCTAAATATTTTACGTTCAGTGAGACCACCTTCCAATTCCTTGAACAGGTACATCAAAGATGAAAGAAGACCTCTATGAACTGCAGAGGGCTTAGTTGAATAAGCAGGTGTACCTATCCTGATGTCCGGGTAAGGCAGCTCCTGTGGGAGGCTGTAGAACGCTTCCAAGTCAAAGGGCTCGTCCTTGTGGAAGGTGATGACTTTGGAGAAGGGTGCTGCATGGTTCTTACTGTACACCTCACATTCTCTGTAGAACAGACAGTGGTGTTGAATGAGGACCTGGAAATCCCTGTGTTGTAATGTCTTCGCATCTTATTACAAACAACACAGTACCCACAAATGAACGTTTCTTTCTATAGAGCCAGCTCAGTATGTGCCCTTACCCGACTCCATCTTCTGTGGGGGACTTCCAGCGTAGGGTTATGGGAAAGGGAACCACATCAGTGATAGAGAATTCACGCACCTTAAACGCTGGGGACAGAATTGCACACTACACACACACACACATACAACACACACCAAAACAAGGACACAAACACACAATCACTTTGTTACACACCAAATATTCCAGCAAATTATTCATCAGCTGCATATAAAATTGATGGCTGAGGTTTCAATCACTGTAAGAGGAGAGGGAAGTGAGCACCTGAAGAGCGCAGCCCCGTGCCACAGCCTCATCTGCGTTGAGTGTGGTGCTGACATCTTTGCCAAAGAACTTGGAGATTCTCTCTTTAATGGAAGGGATCCTGGTGGCTCCTCCTACCACCTCCACTGCATAGATCTCATCCCGGCTCAGCTCTGACACAAAACACACACACACACACACACACACACCCACACAGAGAGGGTCAAATAATACATTTTCAGTTTTACTATTGAATTCAAATGTACTATCTCTATCACTGAATGTTCATCAACTAAATCAAATTAGATTTGATAAAAATGACATACTTGATTGTTCAATAACTGCTTTCAATGGCGCCTCTACTCTCATCAAGAATGGGGCACACAGTTCTTCAAACTGGACTCTGAAAAAGAAAAGAAGGGGGAAAGTGGAATGATTATTATTGCATATACATCTCTATAGGAAGCTAAACAAAGGAGTCACAAATCCATATGTGTACCTGTTCATCTTGCCTGTCACATCAATGTCATTCATGAAGCACTCAATGTTAATGGGAAGGTCAGAGCAGTTGGCACTCATCAACTTCTTCAGTTTCTCGCACTCCTGAGACAGCCGCAGAATAGCCCTGGGGTTCTCCTTCACGTTCAGCTTGTACCTTGCCTTGAACTCCTCGCAGAAGTGCTCCACAAGTACCTCATCAAAGTTACGCCCGCCCAGGTAGGGATCAAAGGCTGTGGCCAGTACCTGGTTAATTGACCAGACAATTAGGGGTTACATATGGAAGAGATAAAGAAAAATACAGGTGGGAAATAGTGATAAATAGTGATAGACTGCCTCTGCTTCTTTAGGAAGAAGAACCCACCTTAAGTTTGCCTTTGTTGAAGGCTGATATGGAGACCTGGAATGATGAATGTCCCAGGTCCACGAACACCACATTGCGTGGCTTCTCATCTGGGGTGGGCAGGTCCTGCTTGTAGATCCCATAGGCCAGGGCCACTGCCATTTAGAAACAACAAATTGAGAGAGACACTCTAATGCAGGGTTCCTCAAAAAGAGACAAACTTTGTAAAAAAAAAAAATGTTTAAATAAAAACAATGTTCTTGGACATAAAAGACTCTACAATCACCAGGAAATGAGCGTAAAGTGATTTTAATTTAGGAAATATTTTCCTAAGTATTCCCATGCATAAATAGAGGCATACTACTTTGAGTCCGCAAGACACGTCTTTGTACTATGGGGAGTGAGGCTTCTACTCCCTTGCCCCTCCTCTATGAATTGCTCTCCCTGACCATCTGTGAGCCACTCCATCAACTTGAACTTCTAAAACGGGTCTTGAAACACATTTCTACAGACTATTTTATAGTCCTAATCTGCAAAGTCATTTTAGCACCTAGTCTACTATTGCTATGCCCTGATTCTAAATGTATGATATTTTTATTGTATTTTGTTTGATTATCAGTATTTGTTTTGAGCTTTGAGAACACTAATGAAAAGCGCTATACAAATGAAATGTATTCGTTTTATTATTATTATTACATGTGATCGTATCCCAATGTAATCAAGATTTGAAATGATTATGTTTTTGTGAAATACTATATCTGTTTGGAGTTTCTTGCAGTCAATTTGCAGTGTACAAATAATTTATAACTATGTTCCGGCCTCCCGACCATCCGCTCAAGAAAAGAATCGGCCAGCGGCTGAATGTAATTGGGGACACCTGCTCTAACCCTACACCACTGCATGAATAAGAGCATTTTAGTGGATGGAAATGACTAGAAGCAATGTATGTGTTATCAAGTCATTTTGGTCCCCTAAACCTAATATAACATAATAGGTTACCTAGCGGTTAGAGTGTTCGCCCGATAATCGAAAGGTCGCTAGTTCGAATCCCCAAGCTGTCAAGGTGGAAAATTTGGCAATGTGCCCTTGAGCAAGGCACTTAACCCTAATTTGCTCCAGAGGTGCCGTACTACTACGGTAACCCTGTAAAACAACACATTTCAATGCACTTGCCCAGTGTGTGTGACAATAAAATATATATATTTTTTATACAATGATATGTTTGTGCTTCTTATAGGCCTAGACATTGCTCCTACAAAGGGCATTTTCAAGTACACTTTGTGAATGTCAGTGCCTGCTGATTACAGGTGAGAAAACAACAACTTGAAAAACAGCTGTCTCTAGGGAACTCCAGCCTATTTTGGGATAATGATATTCCTAAACAACTAAAGTTGTTGGTTGAAATAATGTGAAACAATTAAATACACATGAATGATTTAGACAACTACCACCAATAAATCTCCAGTGGAGGCTGCTGAGGGGAGGACGGCTCATAATAATGGCTGGAACGGAGCAAATGGAATGGTATCAAACACATGGAAACCATGTATTCGATACCATTCCACAAATTCCGCTCCAGCCATTAACACGAGCCCCTCCTCCCAAACTAAGGTGCTACCAACCTCCTGTGCTATAGACATATCCATCACAGAATATGACCTTGATGACTCTGTGGGAATCACTGACCTGCCGTGGTGTCATTGATCAGACGCAGACAGTTCAACCCTGCAATTTGGGTGGAGTCCATCACAGACCTCCTCTCTGCATCGGTGAAAAAACTTGGGACCTGTGAAACAAAACTCTTGTTAGAAAATTATACATTTGAAATGGGATGAAAAAAACTACTTTGGCTAATATCAAGGTATATTCACGTGTAGCATATTGATACTACGTTGACTAGTTTCATTTGCAGTGTATTACAGTATATATATATTGTTGTCACTCACAGAGATCACACAGTCCACAACTGGCTTCTTCAGGGAGCTCTCAGAAGTTTCCTTCAGCTTGGTCAGCAACATTGCTGTTACCTGCTCAATTGTGAACACTTTGTCCTCATCCAGGTAACGGACCTATGAATGGGACACAGTTTTAGTTGAGACTATTTAGACTATATGAAAACCAGCTGAAACCAGAGGAGGTTTGATGGTGTCAGTGCTGGTTAAAAAAGATGGTTTGGAGGTTAAACACATTGGAAAATACAAACAATTGAGCAAAATAACAACAGTAATTTACATAATGACAATGGAGCTTGGGGTGATGGAGCTAAAGGGAACATATTCAAAATGGAGTGCAGTGAAAAGGGAACACAGTGGAAAAGTCTACAGTGGTGTTACCTTGATTCCAGTGTTGCCACTGGCCAGCTTGTGCAAGCTGTAAGGCAACTTGGGTTTCTCCCCCTGGACATATGGGTCGTCAAACGCTCTGCCATGGAACTTCTTGAAGCCATGGACTGTGTTTTTAAAGTTTGTTATAATCTGAAATAAATAGTTTTTTTTAGTCATGTGATCTGATGCTGACCAATTTGACCATTTCCAAAAAAGTATTGATCTGCAAAATGACATTTGCACAATAATACTACTACATTATAAAAACTGTTCTCATTTGATCATCTTACTTGACCCTTGGCTGCATTTCCAATGGTTCGGTTTTTGGAGGCCAGAGACACCCAAGCCCTGGGGAACCAAAACAAATAAACACATCAAAAATATAATATAGGCCTAATGGTTAATAGTAGGCAATGGAGGTTGAACATCTACAGATTATTAAGTGAATTTCTATGAAGAAACGACAAATTAGGACAGTAAGATAGAACAGTTCACCTTCAAAGTGTAAGGAAGATCCGCATTTAAAATATCACTTTTTAAACTCATTTAACTGACTCACTTCCTCCATCAGCTCATTGCATTGTCTTGCTGACACAGAGTGATCCAGGTTCCTTGAATGGAAGACTCAATTCCGTCAACTGGTATTGAAGGTCTTACTCTGCTCAACCTACCCATCTTCCCCCTCCTTCTCCTCCTCATCAAATTAATTTTATGAGAGCTGTACACTGCAATGCTATGTTATGTCTGAGGTTATGCCCAATTGGCATTGTGATTGTGGGCTATGCAGTTGGTCTGATGTCAGATGTTAAGTTATTTGGAAAATGAGTTGTGAATGAGGCTGAGCAAGAACATCCTGTAATAAAACCCAGGTCATTACATTCCCTCTCACTCACGCAGAGTATTGGTGCACCTTGCATAGTGGCCTGTTAGGAGGAGCAGGGGAAGATTGCAGTTTTGAGAGGAATTGGTGTAAACTAAATGCCCATGTATTCACAGTCACCTAATCCAATGTCATAACATTTGTGTGTGATAGTCATATTCACATACAGTAGGCCTACAAGCAGCCCATCTATAGCCTATATTTATCTTGTACAAATTATTCTGTCCATATGGGAATTTGTCATACAGTACTTTTAAGTCTGAGAGCAAAAGTGTATGACAGCAGTCAATTCCCAGCAATTCAATGACACTCGCAAGAAATAAAATGAGCTATACATTTAGCTGATGCGCTTTGAATAAAAAACTACACCACAACAAAGCTTACTTGAAAACTAGAGTAATGCAGGGATATTCATTTTTTTTAAACTATATGACATGAGATTTGATACAATATATTTTAATACTGAACAATTTGGTCAATGTCGATATAGGCTATGACGATGCATTAAATATCATATAGACATAGACAATATCACAGAATATGATAGAAAAGTGTCAAATGAAACTAAAAAGGCCACATTCCAAGCACTACGTAGACGGCTGCAATTATTAAGAGGTCATTAGGTAAATGAACATGCAACAAAGACTTCTGAGAATGGAGACGTTATAACGTAGTAATAACCAAAACTGCAAATATTACTATAAATTTACATGGAAGAAAAAATACAATCCAATGTAATGTCATCCAATGTAAAATATTCATCATAACACATGAAGCATCCATTGTTGGAGCATTTTTTTATCACTACGCCATCAGGGTATGCTACAGCGAGCATCCAGTCGCAAACATTACGTAGCAAAATCACATTCTATATATTGATGTCAATGGTATACTTACGGTGTACATCTGTCGCTGTATTCATTGGCAATGGTTTCAATCCCGCCGCTTCTCGCAACAGCAATGTAACAATTTTGGAAACCCACATCAATACCTACTACTGACATAATGAGTGTAGCTGTTAGTTTGCGCAATTTTCCGTAACGATTGACACTTGACACCTTTCCAATGAGAAAATAAAATATTCCACTATGCGAGACTGTAGGCTATTTTAAATTATTTATTTCGTTTTCAGCATATATTTGAGACAGTTTGCTCTTACAGTTCTAACTGAATTAGGCTACTAGCTATTATGTAAAGCAAATCTTTATAGCCAACTCACTCAACCTAATCCCAGGGAGGAAAAATGTCCACAGGATTCTCTCAATTTCAATCGTAACAACCGGTAATCCAAGCAAACATGCGCAAAGAGCAGTCGCGAATGCCTCTAGAACCCGCCCTCTGCTATCTGTTATTGGTTACATGTCACCAAAGGTGAACTTGATTGGTGCGACAGAGCATCTACGAAAGAAAAATCCAGAAATCCTTGAAAGAAAAATCTAGAAATCCTAGAAAGAGAACCAGCCTTTACATCATGAGTGACAGTGTAGGTAGGGCATTGTCTGCTGGTATAGGGATAAGTGAATTTGCCATGAGAAGCATGCCATTAGGCAAAATGTAAATGCAATTTGCAGACCACTACATGTAGTTTGGCTACTGGTGTAAATTATTACAGAATAAGAATTATTTCCACTACCTGTCCTTAATATCAGGGGCGCAATTTTGGTTTTAGAAGTGGGGGGGACATAATATTATGATTATATATTTTTTATCCAATTGGATATACACTCCAAACAGTCTACCATACAGCTCCAAGGCATCAACATGGTTCTAAAGCACACTGTTGCCTCGTTTTGTATCACATTCCAATGATAACACTGTGGCGGATAAAACACAATTTCAGTATGTGGGGAGGACATGTCCAGATTACAGATTGCACAATAGAAATGTAAAGATAATTTCCGATTAAACCCACATATGCAGAGTTCACCGTGAATGCAACGTTACGAAGTCCCTGCTGATGACTGTTATCAGTGTAACGGATGTGAAACAGCTAGCTAGTTAGCGGGGGTGCGCGCTAAATAGCGTTTCAATCGGTGACGTCACTTGCTCTGAGACCTTGAAGTAGTGGTTCCCCTTGCTCTGCAAGGGCCGCGGCTTTTGTGGAGCGATTGGTAACGATGCTTTGAGGGTGACTGTTGACGTGTGCAGAGCGTCCCTGATTCGCGCCCAGGTCGGGGCGAGGGGACGGACGTAAAGTCTATACTGTTACATTGATGCTGTTGGCCCGGATCACTGGTTGCTGCGGAAAAGGAGGAGGACAAAAGGGGGGCGAGTGTAACGGATATGAAACGGCTAGCTAGTTAGCGCGCTAAATAGCATTTCAATCGGTGACGTCACTTGCTCTGAGACCTTGAAGTAGTGGTTCCCCTTGCTCTGCAAGGGCCACGGCTTTTGTGGAGCGATGGGTAACGATGCTTCGTTGGTGACTGTTGTCTGTGTGCAGAGGGTCCCTGGTTTACGCCCGGGTCGGGGCGAGGGGACGGACTAAAGTTACAGTGCCTTGCGAAAGTATTCGGCCCCCTTGAACTTTGCGACATTTTGCCACATTTCAGGCTTCAAACATAAAGATATAAAACTGTATTTTTTTGTGAAGAATCAACAACAAGTGGGACACAATCATGAAGTGGAACGACATTTATTGGATATTTCAAACTTTTTTAACAAATCAAAAACTGAAAAATTGGGCGTGCAAAATTATTCAGCCCCCTTAAGTTAATACTTTGTAGCGCCACCTTTTGCTGCGATTACAGCTGTAAGTCGCTTGGGGTATGTCTCTATCAGTTTTGCACATCGAGAGACTGAATTTGTTTCCCATTCCTCCTTGCAAAACAGCTCGAGCTCAGTGAGGTTGGATGGAGAGCATTTGTGAACAGCAGTTTTCAGTTCTTTCCACAGATTCGCGATTGGATTCAGGTCTGGACTTTGACTTGGCCATTCTAACACCTGGATATGTTTATTTTTGAACCATTCCATTGTAGATTTTGCTTTATGTTTTGGATCATTGTCTTGTTGGAAGACAAATCTCCGTCCCAGTCTCAGGTCTTTTGCAGACTCCATCAGGTTTTCTTCCAGAATGGTCCTGTATTTGGCTCCATCCATCTTCCCATCAATTTTAACCATCTTCCCTGTCCCTGCTGAAGAAAAGCAGGCCCAAACCATGATGCTGCCACCACCATGTTTGACAGTGGGGATGGTGTGTTCAGCTGTGTTGCTTTTACGCCAAACATAACGTTTTGCATTGTTGCCAAAAAGTTCAATTTTGGTTTCATCTGACCAGAGCACCTTCTTCCACATGTTTGGTGTGTCTCCCAGGTGGCTTGTGGCAAACTTTAAACAACACTTTTTAAGGATATCTTTAAGAAATGGCTTTCTTCTTGCCACTCTTCCATAAAGGCCAAATTTGTGCAATATACGACTGATTGTTGTCCTATGGACAGAGTCTCCCACCTCAGCTGTAGATCTCTGCAGTTCATCCAGAGTGATCATGGGCCTCTTGGCTGCATCTCTGATCAGTCTTCTCCTTGTATGAGCTGAAAGTTTAGAGGGACGGCCAGGTCTTGGTAGATTTGCAGTGGTCTGATACTCCTTCCATTTCAATATTATCGCTTGTACAGTGCTCCTTGGGATGTTTAAAGCTTGGGAAATCTTTTTGTATCCAAATCCGGCTTTAAACTTCTTCACAACAGTATCTCGGACCTGCCTGGTGTGTTCCTTGTTCTTCATGATGCTCTCTGCGCTTTTAACGGACCTCTGAGACTATCACAGTGCAGGTGCATTTATACAGAGACTTGATTACACACAGGTGGATTGTATTTATCATCATTAGTCATTTAGGTCAACATTGGATCATTCAGAGATCCTCACTGAACTTCTGGAGAGAGTTTGCTGCACTGAAAGTAAAGGGGCTGAATAATTTTGCACGCCCAATTTTTCAGTTTTTGATTTGTTAAAAAAGTTTGAAATATCCAATAAATGTCGTTCCACTTCATGATTGTGTCCCACTTGTTGTTGATTCTTCACAAAAAAATACAGTTTTATATCTTTATGTTTGAAGCCTGAAATGTGGCAAAAGGTCGCAAAGTTCAAGGGGGCCGAATACTTTCGCAAGGCACTGTATGTTAGCACAGCTGAAAACTGTTGTTCTGATTAAAGAAGCAATACAACTGGCCTTCTTTATACTAGTTGAGTATCTGGAGCATCAGCATCATCATGAGTGGGAGTCCCCGGGTCACAACTGAGCAAGAGGACAAGTACATTAGAGTGTCTAGTTTGAGAAACAGACGCCTCACAAGTCCTCAACTGGCAGCTTCATTAAATAGTACCCGCAAACACCAGTCTCAACGTCAACAGTGAAGAGGCGACTCCGGGATGCTGGCCTTCTAGGCAGAGTTCCTCTGCCCAGTGTCTGTGTTCTTTTGCCCATCTTAATCTTTTATTTTTATTGGCCAGTCTGAGATATGGCTTTTTCTTTGCAACTCTGACTAGAAGGCCAGAGGCCCGGAGTCGCCTCTTCTCTGTTGATGTTGAGACTGGTGTTTTGCGGGTACTATTTAATGTAGCTGCCAGTTGAGGACTTGTAAGGCGTCTGTGTGTGTCAACTCTTGGGTTGCCTTATTCCCCTCTAACTGGGGGTGGTGTCAGTGGGTCACAAACCAGTAAAATAGTAGAGGCGGGTCCCTCTCTTTCATGCATTCTCTGCTAACGCGTGACATTGCCTTTAAATTTCAATCACGCTGTAACGCAGAACTTCCACGATTACGGATTTAATAGAGCCCCTAGTGTCATGTCATCATTCATGATACAAATATGTAGGTGTAACAGTATAGCTTCCGTCCCTCTCCTCACCCCTACCTGGGCTCGAACCAGGGACCCTCTGCACACATCAACAACAGCCACCCTCAAAGCATCGTTACCCATCACGCCACAAAAGCCACGGCCCTTGCAGAGCAAGGGGAACAACTACTTCAAGGTCTCAGAGCTAGTGACGTCACCAATTGAAACGCTATTAGCGCACACCACCGCTAACTAGCTAGCTATTTCACATCGGTTACATAAGCCTAGCCTAGCATGTCTCAATGTTCATACATACCAAAGTATTATGGAGGCTGTAAACAAATCAATCAAAGCTCAAGAACACTGTAGTGGACTACAGAATATGCGTTGAGCAAAATGTGTTCTGGCCTAAATTGAACAGGTGCAGCCTTTAGGTACACAAGGTAAACTGGTACCAAAGAGAGAACAGTATTTCCAAAGATCTGTTTGCAACAGAATCGGATTAATGAATACGCCCCAGTCCTTAGTTTTAGTTTGCGTTCATCATGTCACTGTACATGGTGCTGAATGTGTACCTGCGGCTTCTACCAAAAGTATGTGGACACCTGCTTGTCAAACTTGTCATTCCAAAATCATGAGCATTAATATGGAGTTGGTCCCCACTTTGTGGAGTTGGTCCCCCCTTTGCTGTAATAACAGCCTCCACTCTTCTGGGAAGGCTTTCCACTAGATGTTGGAACATTGCTGCAGGGACTTGCTTCCATTCAGCCACAAGACCATTAGTGATGTCGGGCACTGATGTTGGGCGATTAGGCCTGACTTGCATTTGGTGTTCCAATTCATCCCAAAGGTATTTGATGGGGTTGAGGTCAGGGCAACAGTCTGGGCAACCATTTGATTAGATGTGCAGGAAGGAGTCTTATGGCTTGGGGGTAGAAGCTGTTTAGAAGCCTCTTGGACACCTGTAATCTATGGCTTCTGGTTGGGGTATGTGCGTATCGTCACTGTGGGGACGACGTCCTCAATGCACTTATTGATGAAGCCAGTGACTGATGTGGTGTACTCCTCAATGCCATCGGAGGAATCCCGGACTGCCCCCATTCTCATCGACTGGGCTGTAGTGGAGCAGGTTGAGAGCTTCAAGTTCCTTGGCGTTCACATCACCAACAAACTAACATGGTCCAAGCACACCAAGACAGTCATGAAGAGGGCATGACAAAGCCTATTACCCCTCAGGAGACTGAAAAGATTTGTCCATAAGACTCCTGAACAACTAATCAAAGGACTACCCATACCCCTCTTTCATGCTGCTGCTACTCTGTGTTCATTATCTATGCATGGTCACTTTAACTCTACCTACATGTACATATTACCTCAATTACCTCTAACCGGTGCCCCTGCACATTGACTCTGTACCGGTATCCCCTTTATATAGCCTCGTTATTGTTACTTAACTGTTGCTGTTTAATTATTTGTTACTTTAATTGTATATTTTTTTCTTAACACTTCTTTTTCTTAAAACTGCGTTGTTGGTTAAGGGCTTGTAAGTACGCATTTCACTAAAATCTACACCTGTTGTATTCTGCTCATGTGACAAATAAAATTAGATTTGACACAGAATCACGACTCAGGATATGACACAAACGCAGACACAGGAGGCGGATGGTTCGGTTCTCAGAATATTTATTATAACAAAGGAGCAGGTAATAGGGCAGGTAGAGGCTCGTAGTACAAGGCAGATTCTAAAAGGGACAGAACCGCAGGCCGAAAGGTCGGAACCGGGAGGACTCGAAAACAAAAACTTGTTTCACACGGAAACCACGCTAGGACAATTTGACAAGACAGAAAACGCAGTATAAATACACAGGGGATAATTGGGAAAATAGGAGACACCTGGCGGGGGGTGGAGACAAGCACAAGACATGTGAAACAAAACGTATTAGTCACATGCGCCGAATACAACAGGTGTAGTAGACTTTACAGTGAAATGCTTACTTACGAGCCTCTAACCAACAATGCAGTTTTAAAAAATACGGATAAGTAATAAGTAATGATCAGGGTGTTACAATTAGCGTACATCTACTTGGCCTATCTCTGATATAGTTATATGCTTTGGCCAGGGTCTATTGATTTAAGTAGACGAACGACCTTATCATTTTAAATATTGAATAAACTAGCGCAACATTAGTTTCATGCCCACAGGACGCATATACGTTTTGACCGCATTTCCCCGTACTTGGCGTATGTAGTGCTTCGCTTTTCAACTTGCTAAAAACTAACTAGTTGGAGTCAGTGTGTGTACTTTTGTTTGTACCTCGCTACAGTGAAACAATGCACAAGTAGGACATATTGAACGCATATGGTACACATAACGCACCGTAGCCGAGCGCGGCACCCCCAACGTAGCGTTCCGGACTGCTCTATTGAAAATGAATGACTTCCGCCAGGTACGTAAAGAGTTTGATGCATCTGATTGACATCGTAGGGCAGTGGTGTAAAAATACTTCAAAGTACAATTTAAGTAGTTTTTTAAAATATATATCTTTACTACTACTTTTACTTCACTACATTCCTTAAGAAAATATTGTACTTTTTACTACATACATTTTCCTTGACACCCAAAAGTACTTGATACATTTTGAATGCTTATCAGGACAGGAAAATACTCAAATTCACGCACTTCAACCGAATATCCCTGGTCATGCAAATGGCAGCTGGTTTGCTTAATTTAAGGAATTTGAAATTATTTATATTTTTACATCTGATACTTTAAGTATATTTTAAACCCAATACTTTTAGACTTTTAGTCAAGTAGATTTTACTGATTGACTTTTACTTGAGTCATTTTCTATTAAGGTATCTTTACTTTTTTCTATTAAGATATCTTTACTTTTTTTTACTCAAGTATGACAGTTGGGTACTTTTCCCCATCACTTCAGTAGGGTGGAGCATTGACGTATTGGAACGTGGCCTGGGAGGCGAAGTGGCGTAGCTTGGATCCGAAAGTGGTAGAGGGTGTATGCTAATGTTTCTGTTGTGTTCTGTATTACCAGTTTAGCTAGGTTAGCTAACGTAATCGTTGTAATGAAAATGGGACTGTTCGGGAAAACACAAGATAAACCACCAAAAGACTTGGTAAGGGAAGGCTTCTGGTGAGGGGCGACACGAGCTTGACAGCTAGCCAAACAACTAATTCTAAGCTAGGTACAGAACCTAACAGCTAGGCTAGCTTGCTCTGTTTATTTATGGTACTGTAACAAGGGCGACGTTTATCCAATACCTCTCATCACGATCTCCGTCTTATTTAAACTTGAATCGAATAATATTGTAATGTAGCTAGCTAACGTTTACTACGGCAGTTTACGAGTTAGCTAACGTAAGCCAATTGTTGCTAACATTACCATTTCAGTTTGATTGTTAGCTACACAGTAGCTAACTTGCTAGCTAGTTTATGGCCTTCAATATAAGTCGTGCTTGTTTGCTAGCTACTTGCATTGGAATCATTTGTAGCCTACATTTACAAACTTTATTCCCCCAAATGCTATGGCTGCTGGCCTGTTGCTCATTTACACACTAGCAGCCAGCACCATCTTTGGATGTAAACAAACGACCATCAATCTAACGTGACTGTACATGGTTCTGCCTCAAATTCACACGAAAGAAGAAAAAATTGTTTACACGTCATTTCCTTAAGCTTGACAGTGAATGACACATCTGAGTGTAATATTTTACTAGTGATTTGTTGAAGCTTAATTCACTTTTTTCTGTCATTTAAGGTAAATGAATGGTCACTCAAAATCAGGAAAGAGATGAGAGTGATTGACAGACAAATTCGAGGTGAGAAGAAGTACTTTAAGGCTACGTTATGTGAAGCCCAGTCCAATATTGGTTTAAGAATGTCAGAGAGCAAAAACAATACACTATAATAATATAAACACCAAGGAAAGCTGCTGTCAAACTTCTGTCATAATGTTCTACATTAGTTTGTTATATTACATTATATTAGTGGTCTCTCATTGTTCCTCTTCTATCTCAGACATTCAGAGGGAGGAGGAGAAGGTAAAGAGATCCATCAAAGATGCTGCTAAAAAGGGACACAGGGACGTGTGTGTGGTTCTTGCAAAAGAGATGGTCCAGTCGAAGCGTGCAGTCAGCAAACTTTATGCCTCCAAAGCCCAAATGAACTCTGTACTCCTCAGCATGAAGAACCAGCTTTGTGAGTGTGAAGGAAACTACTGATGTAGCATCACCAGTTACAAAATGCCCAGGATAAGTTAATGTGATGACAAATGAATAGAAATGCTTTGTAACACTGGAAGCTAGTAGGGGTGCAGAGTTTTTCCTGGTCAGGCCAAGTGGTCAAGTCATGGCCCTAATATGAATATGTACTGCACATGTAATATGCTGCGTGTTACATTACAAAGGGGTGGTGTCTGGTATGTGACTCTGCTGTTATTTTTCCAGCTGTATTGCGTGTAGCTGGCGCCCTTCAGAAGAGCACAGAGGTCATGAAAGCCATGCAGAGCTTAGTGAAGATCCCAGAGATCCAGGGCACCATGAGGGAGCTGTCCAAGGAGATGATGAAGGTCAGTCACATATCCGCTGACACACTGTGGCCTCTGTGTTACTGTTGGGTACATAAATCCATCACTGCTCATGTGCATTGCTCTATTGCTGCTGCGTCACGTACCGGTGTGAAACCCTCTTTAGAGAGACTCAGGGAAGCCGTCCAGTTTTGAACCACTGCTACGATCTGAAGCTACAAGCATACAATTAATATAACCAACAATATTATGCACTATGTTCAAATTTATATTGAAGAATAAATTAGTAAATATTGTTTGATTATTGATATAACCTTTTGGTGCTGTGTATGTCCCACAGGCTGGTATCATAGAGGAGATGCTGGAGGATACCTTTGAAAGCATGGAGGATGATGAGATGGAGGAGGCAGCAGAGGCAGAAGTTGATAGGATCCTCTTTGAGATCACAGCAGGTAAAGATGGTCCTTCTGGTAATGAAACTGGTCTCAAAAAGTTGTTTGGGGCTGTAAATGTTCACCTGTCTGGTGGGGGCTGATGGTAAAAATGTAATGTTGTACATGCTGACCCCTGGTGTTTTGTTCCATATTAGGCGCCCTTGGCAAAGCGCCTAGCAAAGTCACAGACGCCCTACCTGAAATGGAGCCTCCTGCCGCAGCCTCAGAGGATGAGTCGGAGGAGGACATTGAGGAGATGCAGTCTAGACTGGCAGCCTTAAGGAGCTAAGATTGAGCTTTGACTGCTTTTAGTCCCATTAAAGTATTTTTGCCTGCTCAAGTATGAACAAAGACAATTTTGGTCTAGGGTTAATCTAGTCTCTTCTCAAACATATTGTCTCTTTCTTTCACATTATTGTTTTTGATTAGCTTTGGGCTGAGAACTTTTGAATGCTTAGGGCTAAATAACATATCAGATCTGTTCTTATGAAAGTTGGCTTTTATGACCTTGCATATAATCTGGGTAACCCTAGAAACCTACCCAATGTTGCGAAAATCTATATTAATCCCAAGATCGCTGAAAGAATGCTCATGCCTATCTAAAGTGATGAGTGTGGTCTGATTATTTTGGGGAAGCTGAGGCTTCATCCTGCAATAGGGTGGATTAACCACCCACTGGGCGAAAACAGGTTGAATCAACGTTGTTTCTACATCTAATCAATGAAATTACTTGAACCAACATAGAATAGACGTCGAGCTGACGTCTGTGCTCAGTGGGCAGAGACTTACTCTGAGCCGGTCACTGACATATCTAATCCGTAATGGAAATGTCTTGCTCTACATTGCGGCATTAAATGAGTGACTCATCAAATTTTAGATTTCATGAAACTTTAATCCATCACTACTCTGATCTAGTTCTGAAATCTAAAATGTAAAACAATATACATTGAGTATACCAAACATTAGGAACACCTTCCTAATAAGGAGTTACACCCCCCTTTTGCCCTCAGAACAGCCTCAATTTGTCGGGGCATGGATTCCACAAGGTGTTGAAAACATTCCATGCTTCCCACAGTAGTGTCAAGTTAGCTGGATGTCCTTTGGTTGCTGGACTATTCTTGATTCACACGGGAAACGGTTGAGCATGAAAAACCTAGCAGCGTTGCAGTTCTTGACACAAACTGGTGTGCCTGGCACCTACTACCATACCCTGTTCAAAGGCACTTCAATATTTTGTCTTTCCCATTCACCCTCTTAATGGCGTACATACACAATCCATGTCTCAATTGTCTTAAGGCTTAAAAATCCTTATTTATCTTGTCTCCTCCCTTAATCGGCACTGATTTGAAGTAGATTTAACAAGTGACATCAATAAGGGATCATAGCGTTCACATAGATTCACCTTGTCAGTCTGTCATGGAAAAGCAGGTGTTCTTAATGTTTTGTACAATCAATGTATTTCATTTATTCATTTGAAACACAGGATCTAAAAAGCAAAGTTATCTGTACAGTGCATATATCTATTTTCTTTATATAATGTTGTTTGGAGGGGTAAAAAAAGGAATGCAAATTCTAACCGATTTTGGACGTTGAAATCGTGCTTCTTTAACTGTGTATTGTTGTCCTTAAATTTGTTCTGCTTATTCAGTAAAAAATCTGATTGGTTAGTCTCGTTTCAGATCCTGTGTGTTATGGGTTGTTTTTTTTCTGTGCATACTTTTGTTTTTTATGTGGCCAGGAAATTATGGAAATAAACATGAATGATTTTACTGTTGCCTGGCCTCTCAATACTTGAATGTTACCTGAAAGTTCAGGAAAATGGACGAGTAGGATGAAAGGAAAAAGTGAACAAATGTGTGTTTCGTTCGGTTGGTAGGCCACTTTACTTTTGTTGCTTTATTTTATGGGAAAGAGCAACATCTGTGAAAACACATTCAGGAGAGAGAGTCTTAGAGCGAAACAGTGCATCTTTCGTCTGGGTTGCTTTTCCCTTGGCTTCAAAGGGATTAGCTTTATAACCAAATGTAACCAAACCCTATCTCTGTCCTCTGTTGATGTAGGTTACCAGTCCAAAAAAGCACTGTAGCGGTCTCATGTTTTAGGGAAAACTTCCCAAAATGATTTACAAGCCTCAACTAATGCCAGTGGATTATATTGAATTACTATTGTTTCTGAAACTGAGCATTTACAGGTGTATTGCAATTATAGTATACTATTGAGATGTTTAATCCAGACTGCCTGGTCCATGCTATCAGGGATCCTTGGGATGTTTCAACTCTGAAGATACCTGATTGAAGTTGAAATGTTAAATGGTGAGTTAGGCTAGTGACTTCCCAATGATTCTGAATAGCATTTACCCTGTCTGGTCTGCTCACTTTTTCTATTTCACAGAAGGTGTTGGTGTTGTCACTACAACCTCACAATCTTCCTAGTTAGTGTTCAATTAAAAAATGAACATCCACATCAGGTAGTTAGTTAGGCCAGTAACTATTTAAATAGACAAAAAATATTCTGTATCACGTTCATGTCTGCGTGCAGCGGAACGTTTGACGCCGTGGTTGGTCCTCGCTGACGCTGCTGTCAAATGGCAACTGCCAACGCTCAAGAAGGAAACTCCGCCCTGTTGACAGCACGTTCCGTCCCCTTCTCAGCGCAATGGTTTCTTGGATAATCTCTAGACTTGTGGTGTAAGTATTTTTTTTTAAATCACATTCTTCTTTCATAAAAATCCCACCTCGAGATAATGCCGTTTGCTGTAAATATGCTTTTTTCCGTGACACAAGATGCATGACAGCAGTGGCCGCTTTATAGCCTATGTAGGCTACGTCTTATTTCTGAGCAGAGACCGTGACTCTGGGGTTTGAGGCGAGACAGAATATTGTGCTCTGTTTATGACTTATTCCTTATTTCAATAAGGCATTTTTTTGCCTTTTGATTTAATAGTCATATCACATTTAAAGGGTCGGTGAATATTTTATTTAGACTATTATGTATTTACTTGCGTTTTCATTGAATTCCAGACAAAGAATTACGTGATTGCCCAAATTAAATATGTATATTTCTATGTCTGCTCATGCAGAGCTATGCATGTTGAAAATGATCAAGCAACAATAATGCTGTAATCGATAGGGGATTTCATACAGTAAATTCAATTATAACTATATAATCAAATGCTTTTATAAAGCACAGAGCAGTGGTAAGCAGAGCTATTTTATGTTACTTGATGT
Source organism: Oncorhynchus mykiss (assembly GCF_057628025.1). Lineage (NCBI taxonomy): Eukaryota > Metazoa > Chordata > Actinopteri > Salmoniformes > Salmonidae > Oncorhynchus > Oncorhynchus mykiss. Next base: position 50,025,384 of record NC_143040.1, on the reverse strand, counting down.
CCTTTATTTGGAAAACAAAGGGATGGGTCACCCCTCTCAGGTTACAATAAAAGTGTTGTATATATTTCTAAGACTTTATTGCCGCAAATGTTCTGAGTCATCCGAATATTTAAGCACGTTAATGTATGGAAGTAGAATTATAGACTCCACTGGTCATTTCTATGGTGTTGTAATGTGGCGAAATGATTAAACGTGTTCACAACATATAGACTTGGAGTTAGCCAAATCTCAAAATAGCACGTCAATTAAATTTAGGTTACAATATCATATTACATTGCTGTTTCAGACGTGAGGCTCCAAGTGTCTTCTGACTTGGCGTTCAAAACTCTATATAGACTATCCAACACATTTTATTTGTTGTTCTGAGATCTTAAGCAGAAACACTGAGTGCATTTTGTTTTGAGTGACCTTGTGTGTTTAACAACTGTATGGTTATACAGGCCTATGTAGGTCAGTAATTTGAGCAGGTCACACTCACAACTGTTGCCATACTGTTGCTTCAAGCCAAGGGGTCCCCCTGTCTGTTATAGTCATACACAGGTGTAGTCCTCATGTGGCCTTGTTTAGTAAATTCGAATTTTAAATGTGCACCTTTTTCTGCTCACTCATTAGTTTTAATTGTTGTTGAAAATATTAATGTCTTCATGTCAATTACACATTCAACAATATGAACGGAATTGGAAAATAGTTGCGCACGTAAAACTCTGACTTGTCTAGCGGGGGCCTCTTTGATTGCAATGGGTCTTTGGCGCAAAGGAAGTGCGCATGGGACTGATTCTCCTCATTTCTTGGAATATGAGCCACTCCCTGTTGATGTATTATTTGTTTATTTAAACATTATGCATTCAATCAAATCTAAAACAGTTTTAACACAGTAAATTCGTCACAAACCCAATACCCATTACTGCTGAGTTGGAGGACATATTGTTTATTTTATTTCACCTTTATTTAACCAAGTAGGCAAATTGAGAATAAGTTCTCATTTACAATTGCGACCTGGCCAAGATAGTATAGCTTATACATCAAAGTTATACAAATAGAGAGTTGTTTGTTTTTTGGACAGTTGTTACCAGTGAGTTTTATTTGCTTTTAGCCCCATAAATGTGTGTGGATGTGCTGGACAAGCACTTATTGCATAAGCTAATGACATGTTTTGTGTTTTCCAGGCTTGTATTTGGCACACTATATCCTGCATACTCCTCATACAAAGCTGTCAAGTCAAAGGATGTGAAGGAATATGTGAGTATTAGCAACATTATGAAAAAAGTGACAATGAAACCATAGTCTGGGACCCAGCCAAATCGTGGACTGAATTACATGAACCAGGATTAATAAGAATTGAGTTTAATATTCTTGAACTATTATGTATCAGACTAACTGTGACAGTTATTTTGCTTTTAAAGGTGAAATGGATGATGTACTGGATCATATTTGCACTATTCACCACCATGGAAACCCTCACGGATATATTTATCTGTTGGTAAGTTAATGCTGTATTATAAAATACCTGTTTTGTATTTATGTATAGTATTATTTCACTTGTTTTCATATAAGTCCAAAATATTGTTCTGCAATAGTACTGAGTCACATAACATTGGCCTACATAGGATAGTCACGACTGATGATGGTATTGTAATGGGGAGTAGATTTTTTGAATGCTCTGATCGCTGTATTATTCTTCCCTTCACTGTAGGGTTCCTTTCTATTATGAGCTGAAGATTGCCTTTGTGGTATGGTTACTGTCTCCTTACACAAAGGGGTCCAGTGTTCTATACAGGAAGTTTGTTCACCCGACACTATCTTCAAAAGAGAAGGTGAGACCAGTGCATTAGTACTTTTTTCTTTGTCCTCTTGAAATGTTTTATAAGGTGTCTTCTATACTATATATGTTTTAAATGCGCTGCTAATCATTTTAATGACATTTGCTGTGATGGATTATCCGAAGGAGAGGTTGGATTGTCCTAGCTGGTCATGTTTTGGGTGGAGGGGCATAAGGAAACGGCATGGTTTTTCCTTCTGTTCCTTTCCTTCTTACTTTATTTTGGGGTCAGGAAACACATCAGAGTTGAGAGGGGACCAACACTGGGACCCAGTGTCAGATGAAAATGAACAATAGCACTGATTCTAAAAGACAATCAACATGTCCACTCTTTATGTGTGAAGAAACGTGTGTTGCTAAAGAGCAATCTCAAGACAGATAGCGACCTTGTTCATTACAAATAGTCACAACATGTATTGTTTGCATACAGTACATCAAATCTGTGAGTGGGTTTTTCACATGGCCTGCCAATAAAAACACAATTAATATGTGTGTTTTCCTCTATGTCCAGGATATTGATGACTATCTCTGCCAAGCAAAGGACAAAAGCTACGATACTCTGGTGACTTTTGGGAGGAAAGGTTTGAATGTAGCAGCCACAGCTGCAGTCCTGGCAGCGACAAAGGTAATGCTGACTATTTCCATTTCTGATGTGTCCTGGGGGAATGGTGGGGTGAAGTGATGTTTTTCTGTGTACATATATGTATAATTCATAGTGTTCGTGTATTTTGTCTCCCACCCCAGGGCCAAGGAGTACTGTCAGATAGACTACGAAGTTTCAGCATGCATGACTTGTCCGCCTACCAGTCCGACCCAACTGAGGTGGACTCTGGATCTGTCCCGAGTCAGTCTGCAGCTGGACAACAGAGGGCCAGGACCATGATGCGCAGCAAGTCAGAGAGTGGCTACACCAAGGGTGAGACTATACTGCCACATACACTTACATCACTAACCAGGATACAGACAGAATGAATGACACAGCCAGGTTCGGGATGTGATTATCCTATTTGCACATAATTTTTCCATAATACAATTTGATCACCTCTTAGATAACTACCATGTAGTAGCTAAGTAGCAATATGGTAACACTGAAAAGGGTATATACTGTACAATAGGCAATTTGTGTACACCTCTAGCATGTCTACTAGTACGGACTAATAGAGTAAATATTTACCAATACACATGCTAGAGGTGTACACATTGCCAATCGTATCTAATGTGCCTTTAGGTATTTAAGTTACTAACTAGGGAGTTAAACTGTACTCATTGTTTCCATAAATGGTATATTTGGCAAATAATGGTTTTACCAAAGCACTACTGAAAACAATGAGTACAGTTTAACTCCATAGTTAGTAACTTAAATACCTTACTGCTTAGTATTGCTCATTGCTTCAAATGAAAGGCATTAGAAATGTTGACACTCCTGAAAACAGGTCTGTTTCCTCTGCTTAAACAAACATGATCATATGGCCTCTTTCCTGTTTAAGCCTGGAGATAATAGTTCTGTGCCCTGACTTTCCTTAGTCCCCCTAATCCCACATATCTATTCCTGTTTGTGATATTTGACTGCAGGTAAGTCTCTACATGGCTGCCAGGCAGGCTCTGGACCAGTGCTATTCAAACCTTTACCATTTGGGACCCCATCCCAAATCTGACCACACAACATTAAAACCAGTCCATTAACATTTTCACATCAACAAATAACCTTCAATTCATTACATTTTCTCTCCTATCAAAATGAAGAGAACCAATAAATACATTTTTCCCAACAACAACAAAATGATATTGTTCCATGAAAAAAAAACATTTTGCAACCCCACTGCAATTCCCCCGACTTTGAATATCAATGCTCTAGACTCACCTGAGAATGCTTCACGTTTAGCTTTTATCATTGAATGACCAGAGCCTGCTCTCCGGTGGCCATACTAGTTCAGTGGTCCATGTCTCATTATACAGTATGTGTTGGACAGTCCCAAAGTTTCTTTGAGATTCACTTTGTTTGGATTGATTAGTCTATTTTCCAAGAGGTTAATAATAACCACAAGGTGAAAAAGAATGCTTTTGCACCATGGCTCTGTTAATTAAAAAATGTGTTGTGGAAGGACTGTAACTATTCCTGTAAGTGACTGTACTATGTGGATCATTAACACATTTTCAAATTATGTTTGAAAAACGTGTTTTGTTAACTTACCACACACTTATTGTGGAATATTTACAACGTGATTATCTGTGTTTTCATAAAAACAACATGATATTAGCTGATAGGTCAACCAGCATCCTTCATATTGAAAGAGCTGGTTTATGAAAGGCTATTTTGGCCTTTTGCTTTCCATTTCCATGGCATATTGAATGATGAGATGGAAATCCAGTGTACTCAACATGATTCTGCAGAGACTAAATGAAGGGCCGTGAAGAGGAGTCCTCGTCCGTATAGCATTGTTATGCTTGTTTGCCCTGTGAGAGAGGGAATCCCATATCTTTCAGCGTTATTCTAGTCCTTATTCCCCTGCCTGCACACATGGTCCTTTTGATGTCTGCTCCGGTGCTCTGTGTAGAGAACAACAACCACCCTACTCTGCCCCTTAGAACTCATAACAACCTCTCTGTAGTGAAGCTACAGCACTTCAACAATTATAGTACAACATTTCACTGCTGCTTTCAGTGTACATTCGGATGTGTGTCTGTTAATTTTTCACCACCGTTGCTTCTCACGGTGCAGGGCAGGATTTGGACATGACTGAGTATGAGGTGTTGAGATTCGACCTGTGTGACACCAAGGAGCTGCTGTCCCACGCTATTACACCCCCCAAACCCACACTCCCTCCTTCACCCTCCCTGACCCCCCAGCCCTCTCCACCTCCATCCCTTGCACCCCCAGCACCAGAGCAGACTGAGGACATGGGGGGGGGGGCGTCAACAAGCACCCCACAGCTCAGGCTGATTAAGAGGAAGGCGCCTGAGGTACTCCTTTAAACTGGCTGGCCTACTGGCATGTGATTCTAACTTCCCCTGAACTGGACTGTGGTGACTAACACACTGGGTCCTCGTGGCACGGTACCATTGCAAAAATGAGGACGGAAGATCATTTTCTGTCTGAAATTAGTTGTACCGTTATGATACAAATTAGTTTCTAATATGCATTTCTATTTTTAGTGGACTGATAAGTGTATGAATTGATGTTGTTTTGCAGTATTGTTTCACTGCTGATATGACTTTGCTGTTGAATGTAATGGAAGTATTGATGTGATTGCATGTATTGATTTCCCAATTTCCATAGAAAACAAGCTGGAACAGGCCTCTGAAAAGAACATTCCAGGATTGCTTTCTTTACCATGTGTCAACTCATATTTTCATAATGTACTAAGTGTTACTCTTGTGCCCAAACTGACAGTATAGATAGATATACAGAGCATGCATATCAGACAGACAAGACAAACATTGTCAGACCACAAATCAGGAATAATGTGGCATTTATTGCTTTCAGAACCGTTATGGTTAATCAGTGCCCCATCTCTCTTTTTTTCCATCTGTCTTTCTAGCCTCCTCCTAGGGACATAAGACCTCTCACAAGATCCAGGACTGCCCAGCTGCCTTCAAACAGAGAAGCCATGTGATTTTGTGTGAACGCTCCCAAGACCACTTTAGCTGCAAGGAGAAGAGGGTAAATAAAGAAATGTGGCTAAAAGCTAAATGCATAAAGCAGCCTTGTTTTAGAATAAGGAAACCAAAGTGACTTGTGACCCTCTATCTTAATATATATGACATCTGGCACATACTGTACTGTAAAGGAGACAGATGGTGGGTGCCATCAAGGTAGCACTCGAGTGGGCTTCATACCTTACAGACATTTGGATTGACTTGTCGGTCATTGAATATGTTTTTGTATGTATGTAAAGTGTGTGTATTTATCATTAATAGTTTTTTTTATATACTATGTTTAGAGACAAATGCATGTATGTGTCTCTGGTCATTAGTGTCATAAAACAGAATGTATTGTTACTTACATCTTTTTGTGGCTACTTGGTCACTGTTTGAGGTAGCATCAGTCATCAGGAGCGTAGCAGGGTGAAATACTCCGTAATGAAGGATATGGTTGTCCACTCCCTCTCTTGGGTTTGTAGGGAGAGCTTTAACCTGGCAAACACAATCTGTACTGACAATTTAACAGGACACAGAATATTGAAATGAATTGTCCTATCAGGTTAGTATATCTCCTCAAAGGTGGTATTTATTTATGAGATAAAATAGCAGTGGTAGGACTTAAAAAATGCTGATTATTATTAATCAAATGCAAGTAAGGGCTCTATTCAGTCTGTATCGCTGAAGCATTACAGATTGTGCGATAGAAATGTGAAGGTAATATCGAGCCGACATATGCAGCGTTTATCGTGAATAAAGTCTTCACTAACGCGGGAACATTGTCTTTAAATTTAAATCACGCTGTAACGCTGAACTTCCACGATACGGATTGAATAGAGCTCTTTACATTTGCTTATAAAGCCTTAAATCATTCAAATAAAACATTGAGTACCTGGTACTACAGAAACAGTAATATCAGTACTTGTATTTCTTGCAAAGAGCGCTAAAACATCATGAAACACATAACTATGACTGTCATTGACTATTGGCACTATCCACTATGTTCAGAGTTACTGCAACTGTTCCAGTACCATGAAATGTCAACAAAAAAGAACTTCAGAAATGTAAAAATGTTTTTTTTCCTTTTTAGTTCACTGATCACCATGTTATTTATCATTACCAAAATTATTATTATATGGGATTAGTTAGTATTCAAATAAAGACATTTCTCTATGGGGTAGAAATGTTGACAATCAACTTTTCAATCTCATTATAATCTGGCATTCAAGTCTGTCATTCAATTGTTTTGTAAAAGTTTGTGTTATTCATGCCTTATAGGCATCACTATACATTTGAGTATTTTCTGGTTTAGCACACAAAACATGATTTGAAGTGTATAGCTATTGTATAACAAAAGATAGCCAGTGGCGAGAGCTATATACTCTGGTCCTTCTCAGAGTCTAAAAACACTGTGCAATACTCTGCTTTCACTGAGAAATTGTCAACTCACACTTCTTACTCAAAACTCATTTCTCAATGTAGCCACAATTGTCGACCTGTCTTTTCCCAGCCATTATGAAGAGATTAATGACTAATTCTTCTCTAAGACCTGCCTGTTGCCTATATCTATGAGGGCATAGCAATTACACTATAGTTGGGCAGGTTCCTAACCTTTTGTAAATTACATGAATATCGGGAGTGTTTTTGCCAATGGTAGTAACAAAGGTGAGTGACATACGGTCTTTAAATGAACGTTTCTGCACTGTAGGTATGTGAATTCACTTAGATTGAACCCTCTTGGCTATTACACAATGCATCACTGAATCATACTTGGGGTTTGGGCAGATTTCATTTTAGTTCACTGTTCTCAATACATAAATTAAGGCTTCTCAGGTGTGTGTTCAGTTTACATCAAATTCAATCACTTTCTGGTAAAAAAAAGATTTTGGTATACACTTGTTTGCACATGGAATTATCAGAAAGAGGTTCCTTCTAATGGGCAGTTTTCATGTGGCACAATTTTTTTTATCTTTGTTGCGACTTTAGTAGTTTTTGTGTTGTGTTGGAATGTGATTGCCCTTTCAAATAAAATGGATCAAAATAAAGTTAATCATGTTTTTGTTGCTATCTAGCAGCACACAGATCAATAAACGAAAGTCATAGGAAAATGATTTACTACAGAGCATTGGGTGAATTAGTTTAGTTTTTATTTGCTTCAGTGATTGCCTTGCCGATTTTACAATGATTCTGAAGTGCTGAATATTTTTTTCAATATTCTTTTGAAGCACTTTGTGGCAAGGTCAGGAGTTATTCTCATGGACAAAATACATGTTTCCACAACCTTGAGTCAAATAAATTGCATGAGGAACATGTCTGACTGATGGCCTTGAGTAAAAAGTACCTTCTGGCAGACCAGAATCTCCCATGATGCTCAAAGCTTATTGTGAATTTCTGAAAAAAAGATGACAGACCGGGATGAGCTAAAATGACATGTGCTTTCTCTGTATCATCAGTGTTTCTGTTGGTGAATAACAGCCAATAAATATGAGACAATGTGACACCATGGCTTATGTATTTTGTATTATATTTAAATGTAATAGATTAATACATTTGAGTTAATTTATTCAACAACAAACAATACAGTTATCATTTTATTAATCAATTGCCCAAATCTGCATTTCACTCTACATTGACCAAAATGATGCTGTGAACAATGTTCTTGTGTACAATGAAATTTGATGAATCAATTGCAAATGTACATACATCTCAGAGTGGGAAGGACAATTCTAGCCATTAGACTTTTAGGTTGACACGTTCATGATATTTCTTGTAGGGATCATTGACAAACCAGTTCCTCCTCTTCCAGAATTTTGTGGTCATTTTGTCCAAGAGCTTATTCTGTGTTTTGTTACAAAACACATGCTCCCTTAAACGCTTCTTTCTGGCAGGCAACTTCTTCCACAGTTTTTTCTTGTATCCAGCCTATTGAGAATCAGCAGTAAGTGTCAATTTGAACACGGAGGAGAAACATACAGCCAACGCCACAACCTTTATCGTTTCAGAACCTAAGGAGAACAGAATGAGAGACTTGTACATTACCTTGCGTCTAATCCACAGGCCACAGTGCAGACGCATGAACCTCTTCACCACTGACTTCACAGATTTCCTCTTCCCTTTTTTCACACTGATGTACGTGAGGTTTCTGCTTGGTTGCTGGATCAGGCTGGGAATGAGAGGTGCAACCCTGCAAGAACCAAGTCCCACCCAAATTAGTAAATCAATTGTTGTTGTTCTTTAAATGTTTTAATGTTTCATGTCATTCAAACAAACAAAGCTTGGGGATATTACTCTCATCTTATTAATTTAATTGATTGATGCATCTTTCAAAAACAATTGAAACAAAAGCTGTCTAGCTAGCTAAATTAGTTTTAAAAAAGCTAATCGCACTTGATGAATTGAATCAGCACGATATGACTTTTCTGAATCTGATGAGCAGTATGTATGCCTAGCCCTCACCGTTGCAGGATGCTCTGCTTGGGTGTCTGGAAGCCTTTGGCGGACAGAGAAGCCCATGCAGGAGTAGTGACCAGAGACCTCTGGACAGTTTGACGATTGATTATGGTGGAGAACCGACATATCTGCTGCCCCCTGGCAAACAGAGTCAACGGCCTCATCAAGCCTGTCCATGCAAAAATAAATACATTTCTAAAATTAGGTAAGCTATATCTTGTTCAGTATCACCACACTAGCTCCATAGCTAGTTACACAGCTAGCATCATGAGTATGTGCTGGCATTGGATAACCTTAGCCTGCGCTGCGCTAATAATAACCACGAATGTCGACTCGTTAGGCAAGCAATTAGCTGGGTATATAATCAATAGAATCTACACAAAACCTTGAATTCATCACAGGTAAAAGCTCAATGATGTATCAACACATACCAGGGACGTTCCTGGCCATGATGGCTGCCATGTTTCTTGTAATGCCGCTGTGAAGCAGGCAATAATAACAAAGCACTTCCGGGTCACGGGTTTTTTGGAATCCTTCAGAATAAGAGTTCCAACCTGTATACTTCGTACTTTATTTGTATTTGTATTTGTATTTATTAGGGATCCCCTCAAGGCAGCAGCTAGTCTTTCAAGGGTCCAAACGCATTAAGGCACGTACAATCACACATTAAACAAAATATAAAACTGTACATCATACAGTTATTACACCACTACATATCTACAATACAAAATACAACCATACAACAATATTACAATGTAAGTGTGTGTAGAGTGCGTGTGCTAGCGTGTGTCTATACCTGTGTGTGTGTGTGTGTCTCTTCACAGTCCCCGCTGTTCTATAAGGTGTATTTTATCTTTTTTTTTTCAAACTGATTCTATTGCTTGCATCAGTTATCTGATGTGGAATAGAGTTCCATGTAGTCATGGCTCTATGTAGTACTGTGCGCCTCCCATGGTCTGTTCTGGACTTTGGGACAGTGAAGAGACCTCTGGTGGCATGTCTTGTGGGGTATGCACAAGACATGCCACCAGACAGCTCGGTGCATTCAGCTTGTCAACACTTACAAAAACAAGTAGTGATGAAGTCAATCTCTCCTCCACTTTGAGCCATGAGAGATTGACATGCACATTATTAATGTTAGCTCTCCGTGTACATTTAAGGGCCAGCTGTGCTGCCTGTTCTGAGACAATTGTAAATTTCCTAAGTCCCTCTTTGTGGCACCTGACCACACAACTGAAGAGTAGTCCAGGTGCGACAAAACAAACGTATTCCTTGCCACCCATTCTGAAACTAACCGCAACTCAACTGTTAAGTGTTTCAATTATTTCACACGCTGTAGTAGGTGATGTGTATAGTGTTGAGTTATCCCAATACATTGACACACTCGGTTTACTCAAAGCCAGTGGCATGTCATTAGTAAAGATTGAAAAGGGGGGCCTAGACAGCTGCCCTGGGGAATTCCTGATTCTAACTGGATTATGTTGAAGAAGCTTCCATTAAAGAACACCCTCTGTGTTCTGATAGACAAGTAAGTCTTTATCCACAATATAGCAGGGGGTGTAAAGCCATAATAACACATACGTTTATCCAGCAGCAGGCAATGACGTATAAAGTCTAACAAAACAGCCCCCACAATCGTTATATCATACATTTCTCTCAGCCAATCATGAATAATTAGGGTGAAAATAATGGAAAATGTGCACAATTATTGATATATTTTTACTAGTTATAAAATAATGTAAAGTATTTCTATGAAATATGTGAATTATTTGTTTATTTAAAAACAATTCAAAGTAAAAAGGGGGTCCATTCTACTCAGGAGCACTTCTACTTAACACATCCACAGAGTTTACACCCACAGGACCCAGTCTGGTTTTATGAAGGGCAGACGTAATAATATTCGACTAGTATTGGACTTGATAGACTACAGTGAGTACATTATTAGAAGATAGCTTTATTTTATTTGTAGACTTTTACAAGGCTTTTGATACAGTTGAACACAATTATTTGGTTTTGGTCAATATTTACAAAGTGTAATTAAGACACTTTATGATAATAGCTCTGTTCAATTATTATGGAACCTCACAGAGAATAAATATTAGATGCATAATTAAACAAGGATGCCCAATTTCTCCTTTCTTATTTGTATTGGTCACACAAGTAATGGCACTTCACATCAATAAAGGATCGCTTTAGGGCTATTCTGATACAAGATAAAGAGATCAAGTTTCACAATTGGCTGATGACACCACCAAAAGATCATTGAAGTCGGGAAAGCTATAACTTCAGTCTGTATCCTGTTTTATACGCTAGTAATTATATCATAACAGAATTTCACTTGAGAGTAGTGCATGGCTATGCTTTATTCCAGTCAGAGTCAGTGTTTTTCTGTAAAACATACAAATATAATTTTCTTTTAAATAGCATAGGTCAAAAACATTTCTATTGATGAACATAGATGTGATGCCGTTCAAACAGAAAATAAAATATAACACATAGTACCTCAGATCACCAAAATGATTAATATGTATAACCAGCAAATAGATTATTTCTGTGACAGAGGGGAACATTTACTTAAAACAATCTTCAAAGCATAAGTTAAACACCCATCGATGTACCATGACTGAATGCATTTACAAACATCAACAAAAGTGATTTTCATAACACAAGGTCTCCACCAAGTCCTTATAGAGGCCCGCAAGCTCCATTTTCAACCCTCCTAAACCATCCAGTGTGTGCCTCTTTAAACCATTTACCTAATTAATCTAAAGGAATGCAAAGGTAAATTCAATTGATTACATTTTTTCTTATTTTTAACAAATGTAACGGGATCCACCATCACTAAAGCACAGAATACAGATGAAAAACACTTCTGCTTGTTAAAAATACATCTAGAAGATATAAATCGCAGGAAAGCTGGTGAGTTATCAAAAGTACTTAAATGGACATTTGGTAAACCATGGATAGTATTTGGTGTCTGCTTTCTCTTATGGTCCATTAGTCCATAACTGAGGCACACAGACTTCCCTTGATTCTGCTCTAAAAGCCAGACATTTCACCTCAATAATAGGAAGTATCAGATGAGGGTGGGGACATGTTCACCAACCAGCGTATACTGGCTCGGCATCACATGGGATCCCGTAGTATTCACCTTGCGGCCTCTCTTTGGTTAACAGAAATTGTCGCGTGAGGGAAAGCTCTCCACCTGTGTCTCGCATTCGACGCAACACCAGTAAGATGACAAAGAGTAGGGCCACTGGACCAGAGAAAAGAGAGAAACAACACATCAATAGTGTATGCAAAAATACTAAAAAGGTCACTTACTACTTACTACTCGATTACTTCAGCATGATTTATATATTTCACCTAGTTTTTTTCTACAGGATGTGGCCTCGAGATCAAATGACCTATAAGCATAATTAAATAATATTTGGATATTTGTAGTGCCGAGAAAGTGCATAAAAGTAGTGTAATTGGAAGAAATTAACAAGGTTCATGTCAATGAACAACTTCTTGATTAAAGGGTCACTAAAACCCCAAGTAAATATGTGAATTTCATTATGACAGCTTGACAAGGGTTTTCAACATCTAACTGGTAGCCTAAAGTTCAAACCACTTTCCTCCCACTACACCAAAATGTTAACGTGTCTTCAGACATACCACCTCCTCCAATGACAAGTAGAGCAATGGTGATAGGGGCCAGCTCGCAGTCCTCCCCTGCCTTGCGGAAGAAGGTCTCCATGCAGTAACCTGGAGCAGTGCTGCCTTCAGGACAGAAGGCAACGCCAGGGCACCGGATGGGGTTCACGTCTGGACTCTGTGGGACAGGTGAAGTGAGCCCTGCTCATTAAAGTTGGTCAGGAAATCCCTTGGGGATAGTTTCAGTATTAGAGGTGTTTACAGGGAATAAGAGTTGTGGTACTGACTGGGCAGTAGTGGTTTTCTGGGCAGAGGTTACAGGTCTCCTGGCCCCAGTGGATCTGGAAGAAGCCGCTGCTGCAGATTTGACACATACTCTGACGGGGAGCCTTGTGCAGGCCTGTCCAAAACCAATCATCCATTTAAAACTGTCTGAGTCTGCTATTACGGTGTACTACCTTCACAAATTAGAACATGCATGCCTTCCTTTAGTGTGTTTATAGATGTAATCCATTTAGTGCCAGATAACCCTTCTGGAAATAGAGCTACTTCAGTCATAGACTATACAGACATAGTTAAAGATTTACTTGATATTAGATTGAATGGAACATTCTCAGCCACAATTTTAATATTTTAACACACTGAATAGCACAGTTGATATTTTTGGCTGGCACTGGCAGTTACCTGGACGACAAGGTGTGCACTCCTTGGCAGCAGCCTGGAGGGACTCTGTACCAGCAGGACAGATCTGACACAGAGCACAACTGGAGGAGCTGTGGGAGTGACAGCCACAAGGTTGCAATGAATAGGGAAGAACTTATTTAGAAATACTGTTTCATACTGCTGGCTATCACCATCCGTGTCTGATCACTGAACTATTACAATAATAATATATTCAATGCCCACTAATAAACCTATGAGTCTGTCAGTCTGTGTGTCTGTAGGTGTTTTGGGAAGTAAGACCGTTTGCATGAGAGGGGAGCATGCGATGTTAGATCTGCAGACAAGCAACCGTTTGTGTGGATTATCAAGAGTTCATGCAGATCCCGCTGCAGTGTATACCGCATTAGTTTAGGAACCACAGATCTAAGGTGACCATGAAGGGCAACATACTTGCAGAATGTTCCTCGTTGACATGGACTGCACAATGTGGCATTTTGTTGAGACATATAGAAACCTGAAAATAACACGTTCCATTTATTTATTTTTTAACACAGGAAATGAAATATTTCTAAAGTCTTGGTTTGTTTAAATGTGCAACAAATAACTGAAGTCCAGCTCTTATGCAGTAGAGCTGATTGTTTTCATCAGTTGTTACACATTTTTTATTCACTCCTTTAACTTTCTCTCTGCCTATGTGCATGGCTGTACAAAACAACACGAAAATTCACAACACTATAATATAATCACTGTAATAGTTACAAGTAAGTAATTATTGAAATGCTTATACAACCAAAACAGAACAAATATTGATATAAATACCTGGAGAACAACTTTGGCAGGAGTCGGAGCCTGTGATGTTGCTGTAGGAGCCTGCGGGGCAGGACTGACACACAGGGCTTCCGGTGAAACTGCAAGAGAAGAGGAAGAGCAACAGTGGTCTACAGAATGTTTGTGAATCGGCTATGCCCTCAGTCGACAGAGACTTACTTGGTGTAAAAACCCTGGCTGCAGGGCAGACATCGCTGTTGTCCAGCCAGACTCTGAAAGAACCCTCTGGAACATAGGAGGCAAGCCCCAGTGAACAGACACAACCCTGGCTCACGGCAGCAGGAACACAGGAAGGTGTCTGGGGGATGGATCAGAAGTCTATTATTGAACAGGCTGTGCTGTTTGCAAGATTTACCATCTTAATTTTACAGTTTAGCCAAATTATCTTTCACGTACTCTGTAGAGGCCGCAGGCCAGACAAATGGCAGTAGTCAAATAATACAGCAAAGCTGTCCACTTAGCATACCATAAGAACAAACATCCTTGGTGTTAAAAATAGATGTCACATGGGTAAAAACTACATTACAGTGCTGCATCAATTGCCTGTGGTGTGTTTCTACCTAATTTATAGGTTGTGGTGATAAATATAACAGTCTACACAGGAAAATTATTGAAATGTTGTAGCTAACAAAAAGAGCACTTTTCAAAGCAGTGAGCTAACATTTTGTTCTCTACTACAGCAAAACACAGTGACAATAAAAAGCTTTTGGGGAGGTTTATTTAATTCTCAGTCTCCCTCTCTCTGCCAGGCCTGGGTAAGCAGGCCCATAGTTCAGACTCACCTTTGTCGGAGTAGGACCCTGGGACACAGGCCTCACAGAGGGCAGAGCAGCCTGGGGATGTGGTGCTGAGGATCACATGGGGGGTTGCTGTCACTTTCTCATTGAATGTAGGGGTCTCACTGACTGTAGGGGTCTCACTGACTGTAGGAGTCTCACTGACTGTAGGGGTCTCACTGAATGTGGTTGTTTCTGTCACATTCTCAATGAATGTGGTGTTCATCACAGAAAGAGCGAGCATCGGAGCCGTTGTCTGGCTCACCCCCACACCTGTTATAACAAGACAGACCTTCAGAGAAATAGTTCTAGAAACAGGAGAAAATTAAACATTCCCAGCCTCTCTCTAAGCAGCAATGTGGTAGATAGGCAAATGCTACAGGGGATTTGTTTTATTTATTCACCTTTATTTAACCAGGTATGCCAGTTGAGAACAAGTTCTCATTTACAACTGTGACCTGGCCAAGATAAAGCAAAGCAGTGTGACAAAAACAACGCAGTTCCACGTGAAAAACAAAAGTACAGTCAATAACACAATAGAACAATCTACATACAATGTGTGCAAATGGAGTAAGGAGGTAAGGCAATAAATAGGCCAAGAGTAGCGAAGTAATTACAATTTAGCAAATTAACACTGGAGTGATAGATGTGCAGATGATGATGTGCAAGTAGAAATACTGGTGTTCAAAAGAGCAAGAAAGTAATTAAAAACAATATGGGGATGAGGTAGGTAGTTGGATGGGCTATTTACAGACGGGCTGTGTACAGCTGCAGTGATCGATAAGCTGCTCAGATAGATGATGTTTAAAGTTAGTGAGGGAGAGAAGTCTCCAACTTCAGCGATTTTTGCAATTCGTTCCGGTCATTGGGAGCAGAGAACTGGAAGGAAAGGCAGCAAAAGGAGGTGTTGGCTTTCGGGATGACCAGTGAGATATACCTTCTGGAGGCCGTGCTACGGGTGGGTGTTGTTATGGTGACCAGTGAGCTGAGATAAGGCAGAGCTGTACCTAGCAAATACTTATAGATGACCTGGAGCCAGTAGGTCTGGCGACGTATATGTAGCAAGGGCCAGCCAACGAGAGCATACAGGTTGCAGTGGTGGGTGGTATATGGGGCTTTGCACTGTGATAAACGGATTGCACTGTGATAGACTGCATCCAGTTTGCTGAGTAGAGTGTTGGAGGCTATTGTGTAAATGACATCGCCAAAGTCGAGGATCGGTAGGATAGTCAGTTTATCGAGGGTATGTTTGGCAGCGTGAGTGAAGGAGGCTTTGTTGTGAAATAGGAGGCCGATTCTAGATTTAATTTTGGATTGGAGATACTTAATATGAGTCTGGAAGGGGAGTTTACAGTCTAGCCAGACACCTATGTATTTGTAGTTGTCCACATATTCTAAGTCAGACCCATCCAGAGTAGCGATGCGGGCGATCGGTTGAAGAGCATGCATTTAGTTTTACTAGCATTTAAGAGCAGTTGGAGGCCACGGAAGGAGTGTTGTATGGCATTGAAGCTCGCCTGGAGGTTTGTTAACACAGTGTCCAAAGAAGGGCCAGATGTATACAGAATGGTGTCGTCTGCGTAGAGGTGGATCAAGGAATCATCCGCAGCAAGAGCAACATCATTGAAATATACAGAGAAAAGAGTCGGCCCGAAAATTGAACCTTGCGGTTTCCCCATAGAGACTGCCAGAGGTCCGGACATCAGGCTCTCCGATTTGACACACTGAACTCTGTCTGAGAAGTAGTTGGGGAACCAGGTGAGGCAGTCATTTGAGAAACCAAGGCTGTTGAGTCTGCCAATAAGAATACCGAGTTTGCCAGAGTCAAAAGCCTTGGCGAGGTCGATGAAGACGGCTGCACAGTACTGTCTTTTATCGATGGTGGTTATGATATCGTTTAGTACCTTGAGCGTGGCTGAGGTGTACCCGTGACCAGCTCGGAAACAGGATTGCACAGCGGAGAAGATACGGTGGGATTTGAAATGGTCAGTGATCCGTTTGTTAACTTGGCTTTCGAAGACTTTAGATAGGCAGGACATGATGGATATAGGTCTGTAACAGTTTAGGTCTAGTGTGTCACCCCCTTTGAAGACGGGTATGACCGCGGCATCTTTCCAATCTTTAGGAATCTCGGACGATAGAAAGAGAGGTTGAATAGACTAGTAATAGAGGTTGCAACAATGGCGGCGGATAATTTTAGAAAGAGAGGATCCAGATTGTCTAGCCCAGCTAATTTGTACAGGTCCTGGTTTTGCAGCTCTTTCAGGATATCTTCTATCTGGATTTGGGTGAAGGAGAAGCTGGGGAGGCTTGGGCAAGTCGCTGCGGGGGGTGAGGAGATGTTGGCCGGGGTTGGGATAGCCAGGAGGAAAGCATGGTCAGCTGTAAAAAAATGCTTATTGAAATTCTCGATTATTGTGGATTTATCCATGGTGACAGTGTTTTCTAGCCTCAGTGCAGTGGGCAGCTGGGAGGAGGTGCTTTTATTCTCCATGGACTTTACAGTGTTCCAGAACTTTTTGGAGTTAGAGCTACAGGATGCAAATTTCTGTTTGAAAAAGCTAGCCTTTGCTTTCCTAACTGACTGTGTGTATTGGTTCCTGACTCCCCTGAAATAGAGCACATGACCTGGGAAGCTAGATATTCAGAACCCATATAGGCTAATGGGTCAAAACACTGATTAGTATGGTTCAGAAGACCAAAAGTTCCTCGGTGATTGGTATTTGATGGCGTAACCCATTGCAGACGTCATGTGACACCTAACCTTCCCCTCACTACAATCAGATGATCTTTCAGTAGACATCCACAGATTTCAACCCTTAGTGTTTCAGGAAAATCCAGTAATAGGCCTTTGTGGCACATTCTCCAAAGAGGAGTATGAATTAAAAGCCTTGTTCCTGATCAAAGAATGGCAAAAAGTTCCAACATGAAAGATTTTAGATGTCTACTTGCTCATTCCTCTGATACCTTACAACGATGTTGCCATTCTGAATCACACCCACCTGATCTATTTCACAATGAGGTAGCCAATGTTTCACAAAAAGCATTTCAAAGTAAGTCTTCTTTAGGATATGTAGCCATTTGTGGAGTGTGTAATGTGACACTATTAAACACCTTTAACACAATATATGATGGTGTCTGACCTACAGTGAGTTGGGGAAAGAAAGCAGCAGCACACAGAGACGTTATTGTGGCAGTAATCACATTAGCAGTGAGCCGAGCTGCTTTACTGAGAGAATGACACCCTCTTCAAGAAATGCAATTATTTAAAAACAGGTCATGAGATTTCACCTGGTTTATACTCCAAAATGCTCAGAGTTGGCCAGGGCCCTCTGTCTATACTGTACTGTATATTCTATTGAGTTTAGATTGCCAGAGCATGGGGAACTGCTTGGGTAACGTGTGTTAATTGAACACTAGAATGAGGCCAACAAGGCCAACAAATGTCACCTCACAATAACAGTTGAATGTTGATTAGCATTGACTTTAAAAGCTGCACTTATGCAACATTGTTGCAAAGCAGTGTGTAATGTTAATGTTGCATTCAGTCATTTAAGAACGTTTTGAATCAGAGAATAAACCATGGATACCGCGGTTTGTAAAACTTTTAAAAATAAAATCAGTATTGTGAATGATAAATTGAATGGCGTGCCTAAGAAAAAGTCTAGCCAAAGTTCATAAACAGAAAAAGATCTACACAGTTGCACTAGTGGGTGAGTACCTCAAACAATCCCATGTAGAATTGTCTTCAGTCATAGGTTACTAAAAAGCAGTCAGTGTTGTTTGCCATGGGTGTATTCATTTTGCCAATGCTGTTGCAAAACGTTTCTTAAACTGAAACAAACGAAACGGGGAGGGACCTACCTGAATCTGTCCAATAGAAACTCACGTTTCGTAACTGTTTGTACTAATGATTACGCCCCAGTTGACAAGCCAAGACAACAAACCACCAACCTTACCTAGCAGACAAGCGGCAGCTATCGCAGTCAAAACTCCCCAACATTCCATACTCCAGATATTATCGTCAAAGTCACAAAAACGTTTTATAGAATTTCATCCCTGACGGTTGTCTTTCTTTTAGTGAAGTCCACCGTGAGTTGCTTGTTTCTGGTTGCTTGTCGGGCTCATCAATGTCATATGACAAAATACAGATCATGTGATTTTACTTAGATGTTTAGGCAGATATCTGTATATTGACGAGATGCTCATGTCTCCGCACTAACAATGGGAGTCGTCCCAAAGACGGGAAGGCAGGCGATAAATTTAGGTCCAAAATAAATCCCTTGAAACGCTTTGGGTTTATTTTGAACAGATTTAGCTACATTTTGGGAGAGTGAAATCTCCCGCCTTGCCTCTTCCTCTCTGGTTTCGATAACGTCAAAGCGCAGCCGCAGAATAAAATCATGCAGACAGTCTGGTGTTAAAATAATGAATTAAATCAATAAATGATTATATATAATTTATTTTCTGGGGGCCAAAGTGTATTACAGTGAAACTGTACCTCCTGAATACGACTTGTCCCCACCCCATTCTCTTTTCAATGTGTGTATAAATTTCTAAATGGGTCACATGAAAGTGATGTAGTCTATGCTCTAAAACCAGACATACCGCACATTTAAATTCACAAAACCATTTGAAATAAACAGTTCTATGACAACGTTGTACACCACCAACAATATACTTCCTTAATGTGCAGCAGGGTTGGGTAGATTACTATCTAAATGTAATCCGTTACTAGTTACCTGTCCAAAATTGTGATCAGTAACATAATTTTTGGATTACCCAAACTCAGTAACGTAATCTTATTACATTCAGTTACTGTTAGATTACTTTCCCCTTAAGGGGTGTTAGAAGAAGACAAACATGTATGTTACCAATTTAAAAACATCTGTTGCAGGATACATCAATGTTAAAGTTCTGGGACACTGTAAAGTCCATGGAGAATAAGAGCACCTCCTCCCAGGAGCCCACTGCACTGAGGCTACGAAACACTGTTACCACCGTTAAATCCACTATAATTGAACATTTCAACAAGCATTTTTCTACAGCTGGCCATGCTTTCCACCTGGCTACCCCTACCCCGATCAACAGCCCTGCCCTCCCCACAGCAACTCACCCAAACCTCCCCCACTTCTCTTTCACCAACATCGAGATAGCTGATGTTCTGAAAGAGCTGCAAAATCTGGACCCCTACAAATCAGCCGGGCTAGACAATCTGGACCCTCTCTTTCTAAAATGATCTGCCGAAATTGTTGCAACCCCTATTACTAGCCTGTTCAACCTCTCTTTCGTATCGTCTGAGATTCCCATAGATTGGAAAGCTGCTGTGGTCATCCCCCTCTTCAAAGGGGGGGACACTCTAGACCCAAACTGCTACAGACCTATATCTATTCTACCCTGCCTTTCTAAGGTCTTCGAAAGCCAAGAAAACAAACAGATTACTGACCATTTCGAATCCCACCGTACCTTCTCCGCTATGCAATCTGGTTTCAGAGCTGGTCACGGGTGCCTCAGCCACGCTCAAGGTCCTAAACGATATCATAACCGCCATCGATAAGAGACATTACTGTGCAGCCGTATTCATCGACCTGGCTAAGGCATTCGACTCTGTCAATCACAACATTCTTATTTACACACTCAACAGCCTTGGTTTCTCAAATGATTGCCTCGCCTGGTTCACCAACTATTTTTCTGATAGAGTTCAGTATGTCAAATCGGAGGGCCTGTTGTCCGGACCTCTGGCAGTCTCTATGGGGGTGCCACAGGGCCGATTCTCTTCTCTGCATACATGATTCTTTGATCCACCTCTATGCAGACGACACCATTCTGTATACTTCAAATCAAATCAAATCAAATATATATATATTTATATAGCCCTTCGTACATCAGCTGATATCTCAAAGTGCTGTACAGAAACCCAGCCTAAAACCCCAAACAGCAAGCAATGCAGGTGTAGAAGCACGGTGGCTAGGAAAAACTCCCTAGAAAGGCCAAAACCTAGGAAGAAACCTAGAGAGGAACCAGGCTATGTACTTCTGGCCCTTCTTTGGACACTGTGTTAACTAACCTCCAGATGAGCTTCAATGCCATACAACTCTCCTTCCGTGGCCTCCAACTGCTCTTAAATGCTAGTAAAACTAAATGCATGCTCTTCAACCGATCGCTGCCCGCACCTGCCCGCCCGTCCAACATCACTACTCTGGACGGTTCTGACTTAGAATATGTGGACAACTACAAATACCTAGGTGTCTGGTTAGACTGTAAACTCTCTTTCCAGACTCACATTAAACATCTCCAATCCAAAATTAAATCTAGAATCGGCTTCCTATTCCGCAACTAAGCATCCTTCACTCATGCTGCCAAACATACCCTCGTAAAACTGACTATCCTACCAATCCTCGACTTTGGCGATGTCATTTACAAAATAGCCTCCAACACTACTCAACAAATTGGATGCAGTCTACCACACTGCCATCCGTTTTGTCACCAAAGCCCCATATACTACCCACCACTGCGACCTGTACGCTCTCGTTGGCTGGCCCTCGCTTCATACTCGTCGCCAAACCCACTGGCTCCAGGTCATCTACAAGTCTCTGCTAGGTAAAGCCCCGCCTTATCTCAGCTCACTGGTCACCATAGCAGCACCCACCCGTAGCACGTGCTCCGGCAGGTATATCTCAGTGGTCACACCCAACGCCAATTCTTCCTTCGTCCGCCTCTCCTTCCAGTTCTCTGCTGCCAATGACTGGAACGAACTGCAAAAATCACTGAAGCTGGAGACTCTTACCTCCCTCACTAGCTTTAAGCACCAGCTGTCAGAGCAGCTCACAGATCACTGCACCTGTACATAGCTTATCTGTAAATAGCCCATCCAATCTTCCTCATTCCCATACTTGATTCATTTATTTATCTTGCTCTTTTGCACCCCAGTATCTCTACTTGCACATTAATCTCCTGCACGTTCTTCCATTCTAGTGTTTAATTGCTATGTTGTAATTACTTCGCCACCATGGTTTATTTATTGCCTTACCTCTCTTATCCTACCTCATTTGCACATGCTGTATATAGATTTTTCTACTGTATTATTGATTGTATGTTTGTTTATTCCATGTGTTGTATGTGTCGAACTGCTTTGCTTTATCTTGGCCAGGTCGCAGTTGCAAATAAGAACTTGTTCTCAACTAGCCCACCTGGTTAAATAAAGGTGAAATTAAAACATTAAAAAAGAGGAATACACATCAGATGTAGATTTGAGGGTACTGCCGATGATTCAGTTTCTTCCTGCAGGTTGGGCACGTCTGTGATTTGGCAAGTGAGTCACGTATGCACGTGTTGCAGAACAGGTGAACACCCTGGGAGGAGACAAACGTTCTTCCAGCATCAACTACCTAAGGGGTGACGCAGAAGCTTGTTTACAAGGTGCACACAATTACTGCTTATGCCTCTCATAACACTACCTTATGTACAGTACTTTGATCATTCCCAGAGGCTTAACATCAATGGAAAAGGGAGTCTGACTTACCTCTCCATACGTGTCTATACAGATGGGACAACTGATGGTTGCTGAGGTTGATATGTGAACAACAGCAGCCATCCATTTTAACCAGTTGAATTCACAATTGCATGTTATGTTAGTGGAGTAAAGCACTTACAGTAAGTCAAAAATACTAAAATACCCCTTAAGTCATTTTTTTGGATATCTGTACTTTACTTTACTGTTTATATTTTTGACAACTTTTACTTCACCATATTCCAAAATAAAATAATGTTATTTTTACTCCATACATTCTCCCTGACACCCAAAAGTACCCGTTACATTTTGAATGCTTAGCAGGACAGGAAAATGGCCCAATTCACTCTCTTCTCAAGTGAACATCTCTGGAAATCCCTACTGCCTCTGATCTGGTGTGTTTATTAAACACAAATACTTCATTTGGAAATTATGTCTGCGTGTTGTAGTGAGCAACAGCGTCTTGTCATTGGCGTGTGTATAGGTGGCAAGGAAGTTAGGCACAGGAGAATTTATCTTGGTAAAATGGAGTAGTTTAATGACGTAAAAAACATAACTCCAAAACCATGAAAAATACACAAAACAAAGTCTGTACGAGGACCCGACGCGCACCAATACAAACAACACAAAAATAATAACAAACAATCTCTGACAAAGACATGAGGGGAAACAGAGGGTTAAATACAAAACAGGTAATGAATGGGATTGGAACCAGGTGTGTAGGAAGACAAGACAAAACCAATGGCTAGAAGAGCAGTGACGTTGACCACCGAGCACCGCCCGAACAAGGAGAGGCATCGAATTCGGCAGAAGTCGTGACACGTCTCTTCAAACTCAGGCGGCTGAAGAAATTTGGCTTGCCACCTAAAACTCTGACAAACTTTTACAGATGCACAATTGAGGGCATCCTCTCGGGCTGAATCACCACCTGGTATGGCAACTGCACTTCCCTCAACCGTAAGGCTCTCCAGAGGGTAGTGAGGTCTGCACAACGCATCACCAGGGGTAAACTACCTGCCCTCCAGGACACCTACACCACCCGATGTCACAGAAAGGCCAAAAAGATCATGAAAGACAACAACCTCCCGAGCCACTGCCTGTTCACCCCGTTACCATGCAGAAGGCGAGGTCAGTACAGGTGTATCAAAGCTGGGACCGAGAGACTGAAAAAGAGCTTCTATCAAGGCCATCAAACTGTTAAACAGCAACTCAGAGAGGCTGCTGCCTACATACAGACTAAAATCGAAGGCCACTTTAATAAATGTATCACTAGTCACTTTAAATAATGCCACTTTAATGTTTACATATCTTACATTACTCATCTCCTATATATATACTGTATCTTATACCATCTATTGCATCTTTCCTATGCGCTCGGGAATCGCTCATCCATATATTTTTATGTACATATTCTTATTCCATCCCTTTAGATTTGTGTGTATTAGGTAGTTGTGGAATTGTTAGATTACTTGTTAGATATTTTTATTTTTAAAATTTTATTTCACCTTTATTTAACCAGGTAGGCCAGTTGAGAACAAGTTCTCATTTACAACTGTGACCTAACCAAGATAGAGCAAAGCAGTGCGACAAAAACAACAACACAGAGTTACACATAAACAAATGTAGTCAATAACACAATAGAAAAATCTATGTACAGTGTGTGCAAATGTAGAAGAGTATGGAGGTAAGGCAATAAATAGGCCATAGAGGCAAATAATTACAATTTAGTATTAACACTGGAGTGACAGATGTGCTGTCACGGGATACTAGGAGTGGTGGGTTGGAATCAGGCGCAGAGAGCAGGGTTCAGTAAATCTTGATTTATTCTCCAGCCAAAAAACGGTCACGCCAACATACAGGGTGCATAAAACAGACCAGCCCAAACACAGGACCAAACAGGCCGGAGAATACAAACATGAAAACCACAACCAACAGAGTAACAAAAAAACAATCCCGCACAAAACAAGGGCGAGTCAAACTACTACATATAGGGAAGCTAATTCAACTAAAATACACACAGGTGAAACTAATAAGACAAAACCAACAGACAAGCGAAAAAGGGATCGGTAGCGGCTAGTAGGACGGTGACGATGACCACCGAGCACCGCCGAACAGGCAGGGGAGCCAACTTCGGCGGAAGTCGTGACATGTGCAGATGATGATGTGCAAATAGAGATACTGGGGTGCAAAAGAACAAGAGGATAAGTAACAATATGGGGATGAGGTAGTTGGGTGTGCTATTTGCAGATGGTCTGTGTACATGTACAGTGCTGCTCTGACAGCTGATGCTTAAAGTTAGAGAGGGCAATTCCTTCCAGTCATTGGCAGCAGAGAATTGGAAGGAAAGGTGGCCAAAGGAAGTGTTTGGTCGCACTGGTGGGTAGTTCAGTTGAAGTCAGAAGTTTACATACACCTTAGCCAAATACATTTCAGTTTTTCACAATTCTTGACATTTAATCCTAGTAAAAATTCCCTGTCTTAGGTCAGTTAGGATCACCACTATATTTTAAGAATGTGAAATGTCAGAATAATAGTAGAGAGAATTATTTATTTCAGCTATTTCATGCTTTTTCAGTTCTGCCCACAAATTGTCCATAGGATTGAGGTCAGGGCGTTGTGATGGCCACTCCAATACCTTGACTTTGTTGTCCTTAATCCATTTTGCCATATCTTTGGAAGTATGCTTGGGGTCATTGTCCATTTTGAAGACCCATTTGCGACCAAGCTTTATCTTCCTGACTGATGTCTTGAGATGTTACTTCAATATATCCACATAATTTTCCTTCCTCATGTTACCATCTATTTTGTGAAGTGCACCAGTCTCTCCTGCAGCAAAGCACCCCACAACATGATGCTGCCACCCCCGTGCTTCACGGTTGGGATAGTGTTATTCGGCTTGCAAAGCCTTCTTCACTCATGCTGCCAAACATACCCTCGTAAAATTGACTATCCTACCGATCCTTGACTTCGGCGATGTCATTTACAAAATAGCCTACAACACTCTACTCTGCAAACTGGATGTAGTCTATCACAGAGCCATCCATTTTGTCACAAAAGCCCCATATACAGTTGAAGTCGGAAGTTTACATACACTTAGGTTGGAGTCATTAAAACTCGTTTTTCAACCACTCCACAAATTTCTTGTAAACAAACTATAGTTTTGGCAAGTCGGTTAGGACATCTACTTTGTGCATGACACAAGTAATTTCTCCAATTGTTTACAGACAGATTAATTCACTTATAATTCACTGTATCACAATTCCAGCGGGTCAGAAGTTTACATACACTAAGTTGACTGTGGCTTTAAACAGCTTGGAAAATTCCTGAACAGGATGTCATGGCTTTAGAAGCTTCTGATAGGCTAACTGACATATTTTGAGTCAATTGGAGGTGTACCTGTGGATGTGTTTCAAGGCCTACCTTCAAACTCACTGCCTCTTTGCTTGACATCATGGGTAAATCAAAAGAAATTAGACAAGACCTCAGAAAAAACATTGTAGACCTCCACAAGTCTGGTTCATCCTTGGAAGCAATTTCCAAACGCCTGAAGGTACCACGTTCATCTGTACAAACAATAGTACGCAAGTATAAACACCATGGGACCACGCAGCTGTCATACCGCTCAGGGAGGAGACATGTTCTGTCTCCTAGAGATGAACGTACTTTAGTGTGAAAAGTCCAAATCAATCCCAGAACAATAGCAAAGGACCTTGTATAGATGCTGGAGGAAACAGGTACAAAAGTATCTATATCCACAGTAAAACAAGTCCTATATCGACATAACTTGAAATCCTGCTCAGCAAGGAAGAAGTTACTGCTCCAAAGCGCCATAAAAAAGCCAGACTACGGTTTGCAACTGCACATGGGACAAAGATCGTACTTTTTGGAGAAATGTCCTCGGATTAAATGTCAGGAATTGTGAAACTGAATTTAAATGTATTTGGCTAAGATGTGTGTAAACTTCTGACTTCAACTGTAGTTCTATAACAGTTTGGGTCTAGAGTGTCTCTCCCGCGGCAGCTTTCCAATCTATGGGATCTCAGATGATAGGAAAGAGAGGTTGAATAGGCTAGTAATAGGGGTTGCAATAATTTCGGCTGATCATTTTAGAATGAGGGTCCAGATTGTCTAGCCCAGCTGTTTTGTATGGATCCATGGGGCTTGGGCAAGTTGCTGCAGGGGGTGCTGAGATGTTGGTAGGGGTAAACAGGTGGAAAGCATGGCCAGCCGTAGAAAAATGCTTATTGAAATTATCGATTATCGTAGATTTATCTGTGGTGACAGTGTTTCCTATCCTCAGTGCAGTGGGCAGCTGGGAGGAGGTGCTCCTATTCTCCATGGACTTTACAGTGTCCCAAAACTTTTTGGAATTAGTCCTACAGGATGTAAATTTCTGTTGGAAAAAGGTAGCCTTAGGGAAGCTAACTGACTGAGTATATTGGTTCCTGACTTCCCTGAAAAGTTGCATATTGCATATTGGGGGCTATTTGATGCTAATGCGGGTTGGATGCGTGCTGTGTTAAGAAGCAGTGTGGCTAGGTTGGGTTGTGTTTCGGAGGACGCATGGCTTTCGACCTTCGTCTCTCCCGAGCCCGTACGGGAGTTGTAGCGATGAGACAAGATAGTAACTACTAACAATTGGATACCACGAAATTGCGGAGAAAAGGGGGCAAAAGAAAGGCCTGCTCGCTGAAGTGTTTTAGGGAGTGTTTGACAGTGATGAGGGGTGGTCGTTTGACCACAGACTAATTACGGACGCAGGCAATGAGGCAGTGAAAGCTGAGATCCTGTTTGAAGACAGAGGTGTATTTGGAGTGCAAGTTGGTCAGGATGATATCTAAGAGGGTGCCCATGGCTATGGATTTAGGATTGTAGCTGGTAGGTTCCTTGATAAGATGTGTGAGATTGAGGGCATCTAGCTTAGATTGTAGGAAGGCTGGGGTGTTAAGCATGTCACAGTTTAGGTCACCTAACAGTACAAACTCTGAAGATAGATGGGGGGCAATCAATTCACATATGGTGTCCAGGGCACAGCTGGGGGCTGATGGGAGTCTGTAGCAAGTGGCAACGGTGAGAGACTTGTTTCTGAAAAGGTAGATTTTTAAAAGTAGATGCTCAAATTGTTTGGGAACAGACCTGGATAGTATCACAGAACTCTGCAGGCTAACTCTTCGGGGGTGGAACAAAAGGGCTAGTTAAGGCATATTGAGCAGGGCTGGAGGCTCTACAGTGATAATAAGACCATCACTAACCAAAACAGCAATAGACAAGGCATATTGACATTAGGGAGAAGCATGTGTAGCCGAGTGAACATAGGGTCCAGTGAGTAGCTAGGAGATACAGAGATTCAGACAGCTAGTGGGCCGGGGATAGCAGGCTAGCAAATGGGCCTCCGGGGGACATCGCAACGGAAGAGCCTGTTGAAACCCCCCCGGACAGTTACGTTGGCAGACCAGTCATGATGGATCGGCGGGGCTCCGTGTTGGCAGTAAAGGGTCAGGCCAATTGGCGAAAGAGGTATTGTAACCCAAGAAATTGGCTGATGGTCCTCGTCGGCTAGCCAGGAGATGGACCTAGCTCCAGGCTAGCTCCAGGCTAACTGGTGCTTGCTTCGGGACAGAGACGTTAG
This sequence comes from Oncorhynchus mykiss, assembly GCF_057628025.1. Lineage (NCBI taxonomy): Eukaryota > Metazoa > Chordata > Actinopteri > Salmoniformes > Salmonidae > Oncorhynchus > Oncorhynchus mykiss. Next base: position 49,997,431 of record NC_143040.1, on the reverse strand, counting down.
CCAGGAGTAGCCACTCGGATAGCAGCTAGCTAGCTGTGATGATCCGGTGTAAAGGTTCAGAGCTTGCGGTAGGAATCTGGAGATGTGGTAGAGAAAAAGCAGTCCGATATGCTCTGGGTTGATATCGCACTGTGCAGACTGGCAGGAATTGACCGCTAGTAGTGGCTAACTGACTACTAGCTAGTTAGCTGGCTAGCTTTTGATGGGGGTTCCGGTTCTAAAGTATAAAAAATAGCAGATCCGTAGCACATTGGGTGAGGCAGGTTGCAGTGGAGTATGTTCAGTCCGTAGATGGAAATTGAGATTTAAAATATATACTTGTCGGATTTGTTTCACCTGTTCCCGTGATTGTCTCCACCCCCTCTGGGTGTCGCTTATTTTCTCCAGTGTATTTATCCCTGTGTTTCCTGTCTCTCCTTTTTCAGTTCATCTTGTACTGTATGTTTAGTAAAGTCAACTAGCGTGTTTATCTCATACTTCTTTTTGTTCTTCTCTTTTTTCTAATCCTCCCGGTTTTGACCCTTGCCCGTTTCTGGACTCTGTTCCCGCCTGCCTGACCATTCTGCCTGCCTCTACCACGAGCCTGTCTGCCACTCTGTACTTTCTGGACTCTGGTTTTGACCTTTTTCCCTGTCCAAGACCATTCTCCTGCCTACCGCTTTGGACTCCAACCATCTGCTTCCTGTGTCTGCATCTGGGTCTCGCCTTGTGCCTTGATAATACGAAGAAAACAATATATACACGGGATGGACAAGACAAAACAGACATCCGACTGCTACGCCATCTTGAAAATATTACTGCACTGCCGGAACTAGAAGCAAAAGCATTTCGCTACACTCGCATTAACATCTGCTAACCATGTGTATGTGACCAATAACATTTGATTTGCCCCTGGCTATCTGTATTACTCTTTTTTAAGTACTTTTGATACTTATGTATATTTTTGCAATTACATTGACTTTTAAAACTTAAGCATATTTAAAACCAAAATAGTTTTAGACTTTTACTCAAGTGATATTTTACTGTGCGACTTTCACTTGTAAGTGAGTGATTTTATAGTAAGGCATCTTTACTTTCACTCAAGTATGACAATTGGGTACTTTTTCCATCACTGGTTATAGTCAGGTAAGAAGGGTGGTCTCACAGGTCTCATCTTGCTTTGCTGCTGGGCAGAAAAGAGGGGGGCTGTCACTGGATTGTCAGGAACAATAATAGCCGCTTCTTCTTCATCACTCCTCAGTACCCAACTTTCCCGGTCACGTCTCCGTAGACATTCAACACTAGCCTCAACTCAACTTTAAATGGTGAATACAGAGAGAAACTCACCATCTACGAACTGCAATGGGATGACAAAGGCCGGGGAAATTGAGTCAATAAGAAAGAGAAAATTAGAAAATTAAATCTCACACACCCCATGGGAAAAGTAACAATAAATGTGATAGGCTAATTGCAGATTTGTACTCACCACTATTGAGTCATTGTTGTTGGTGAGATCTACATTGTTGTTGGTGAGATCTACATTGTTGCTGGTGAGATCTACATTGTTGCTGGTGAGATCTACATTGTTGTTGGTGAGATATACATTGTTGTTGGTAAGATCTACATTGTTGTTGGTGAGATATACATTGTTGTTGGTGAGATCTACATTGTTGTTGGTGAGATCTACATTGTCTTTGGTGAGGTTCACAAAAGATGGAGTAAAAACCTCACAGGTCAAATCAACAATTTCTTCTCCTACAAACAAGGGCTCACCTGACAAAAGGACACATCACAGACAATCAATTGCCTCATGTAAAAAAATATGTCTATTTTTCTGCATATCTAAGCATACATCTTGAGTTGTCTGTATCCTCATGACCAGTGGTTCTTTTTTTTAAAAGAAACTAAATATGATTATCTGCATCTCTGCTAAGATCTGGGTAAAAGATTGAAAGTAATGAGAGTCTTATTCAGTACATTTAGTTGTTGCTTGCTTTTCTAAAGTCTACTAACCTTGCCAGCAGGCATGCCAGCTATGATAGTTAGACACGCTAGCTACTCTAACTTTAAATGGCTTCTTGGTAGCTAGTTATGAGTTTGGGAGATTGGGAACCTATCTGGGCTAGCTAAAGCCAACGTCATAAAATTGCAAAGTGGCTAGTAGTATCAGAGATGTGATGTTATTTATTTATTTAAACAGGAGAAATCTGAGGGGGCACGTGCTCCTATGCCTCCTATGGGCAGGATGCCTGTTGCACTGTATGCTGTGCCTTCACTTGTATTGGTGAAGCATCTGGTATCAAGGATCTCTATTGAATCCTGCTCAGCATGGATACGTATGGGTACAGTCAAGAAATATAAAGGGGGTAAACACACATGGGAAAACAAAGGGAGAGGAAAGAGCTGGGCTCACACTGGTTGAATCAACATTGTTTCCACGTCATTTCAATGAGATTACATTGAATCAACGTGGGATAGACGTTGAATTGTCGTCTTTGCCCAGTGGGAGGTGTTTGTTGTCTGAGTGATGAGAAAGGGGAACAGACTTACCAGACTCATGTTGCCACCAAAGTGTTGTTGTCACTGCAAACTAAATAAATGACACACACACACACACACACACACACACACACACACACACACACACACACACATATACAGTGCCTTGCGAAAGTATTCGGCCCCCTTGAACTTTGCGACCTTTTGCCACATTTCAGGCTTCAAACATAAAGATATAAAACTGTATTTTTGTGAAGAGTCAACAACAAGTGGGACACAATCATGAAACAACATTTATTGGATATTTCAAGCTTTTTTAACAAATCAAAAACTGAAAAATTGGGCGTGCAAAATTATTCAGCCCCCTTAAGTTAATACTTTGTAGCGCCACCTTTTGCTGCGATTACAGCTGTAAGTCGCTTGGGGTATGACTCTATCAGTTTTGCACATCGAGAGACTGAAATTTTATCCCATTCCTCCTTGCAAAACAGCTCGAGCTCAGTGAGGTTGGATGGAGAGCATTTGTGAACAGCAGTTTTCAGTTTTTTCCACAGATTCTCGATTGGATTCAGGTCTGGACTTTGACTTGGCCATTCTAACACCTGGATATGTTTATTTTTGAACCATTCCATTGTAGATTTTGCTTTATGTTTTGGATCATTGTCTTGTTGGAAGACAAATCTCCATCCCAGTCTCAGGTCTTTTGCAGACTCCATCTGGTTTTCTTCCAGAATGGTCCTGTATTTGGCTCCATCCATCTTCCCATCAATTTTAACCATCTTCCCTGTCCCTGCTGAAGAAAAGCAGGCCCAAACCATGATGCTGCCACCATCATGTTTGACAGTGGGGATGGTGTGTTCAGCTGTGTTGCTTTTACGCCAAACATAACGTTTTGCATTGTTGCCAAAAAGTTCAATTTTGGTTTCATCTGACCAGAGCACCTTCTTCCACATGTTTGGTGTCTCCCAGGTGGCTTGTGGCAAACTTTAAACAACACTTTTTATGGATATCTTTAAGACATGGCTTTCTTCTTGCCACTCTTCCATAAAGGCCAGATTTGTGCAATATACGACTGATTGTTGTCCTATGGACAGAGTCTCCCACCTCAGCTGTAGATCTCTGCAGTTCATCCAGAGTGATCATGGGCCTCTTGGCTGCATCTCTGATCAGTCTTCTCCTTGTATGAGCTGAAAGTTTAGAGGGACGGCCAGGTCTTGGTAGATTTGCAGTGGTCTGATACTCCTTCCATTTCAATATTATTGCTTGCACAGTGCTCCTTGGGATGTTTAAAGCTTGGGAAATCTTTTTGTATCCAAATCCGGCTTTAAACTTCTTCACAACAGTATCTCGGAACTGCCTGGTGTGTTCCTTGTTCTTCATGATGCTCTCTGCGCTTTTAACGGACCTCTGAGACTATCACAGTGCAGGTGCATTTATACGGAGACTTGATTTACACACAAGTGGATTGTATTTATCATCATTAGTCATTTAGGTCAACATTGGATCATTCAGAGATCCTCATTGAACTTCTGGAGAGAGTTTGCTGCACTGAAAGTAAAGGGGCTGAATAATTTTGCACGCCCAATTCTTCAGTTTTTGATTTGTTAAAAAAGTTTGAAATATCCAATAAATGTTGTTCCACTTCATGATTATGTCCCACTTGTTGTTGATTCTTCACAAAAAAATACAGTTTTATATCTTTATGTTTGAAGCCTGAAATGTGGCAAAAGGTTGCAAAGTTCAAGGGGGCCGAATACTTTCGCAAGGCACTGTATTAGCTCATTGTAGAATAAATAATAACATGGTTGGCAAACACTGTTTGTAAGCTTTTAAATTATAAACTCAACTGTTTATCTTTTCCAGTGATGAAGACATGGATGTCTCATTGTGTGGTGGGGTGTAAGGACCGACGCTGAAGATGAAAAGCAGGTAGGGGGAGTTAACATTTAATAAGGAATAGACATGAAACAAGACAGGCACACCGGCAACACAACGACATTCGACAATCACTGCAGCAGCGGGGAAGAGAGCTGGGGAACTGACAAATATAGGGGAGGTAATAAAACGGGTGATTGAGTCCAGTAATTCGCTGATGCGCGTGATGGGGGAAGGCAGGTGTGCGAACTGATGGTGGCAGGAGTGCGTAATACTGGGGAACCTGGCGCCTTCGAGCTCCAGGGAGGGGGAGCGGGAGCAGACGTGACAGTGGGGTATGCAAAATGGGTCAACTTTGAACACCTTTATCATTCGGGTCAAAAAAGTTACTTTCTGACCACTTCTTCCATGGGCAAACATGCATGTAAAGTTTTGTTTAAAACAAAAGTGATGTTGTCAGAAAATGATTGAATTCAAAATAGATTTACCCATCTAATAGTCAAATAGTGTAAAAGTAGGTAAGCTATGTATCTACTGCTCTAGTGGACTCTGGTGCCACAGGACATTTTATTGACCAGGCCCTTGCATCCTCCCTGAACATCCCCTCAAACCCGCTCTCCTCTCCATTTCTGGGTTCAAGAGCTTGATGGTCGACCACTGGGACACGGAAATATCACTCACAGCACCACTCACCCTTACCGTGGGACCGATGCACCAGGAGAGCCTTCCCATCGTCACTGCACCTGCGCACAAAGTCATCCTCGACCTCCCGTGGCTCCAACAGCATAACCCCACCATCTCCTGGTCGAGGATGAAGATCCCCGACAGGGCACCAGGATGCCGGAAGACCTGCTTCCTTTCACCCTGTGGGTCCATGTCGATTGAGAGTGCGGTAAGCACCCTCCAGCCTCATATTCCATCCTCCCGTATAGTTGGCCCCTTGTTTTGGGATGTAGATGTAGACATCTGCCAGGATGCTACCTGCCCTCCCAGCGCATCTGGGGCGGCAGGGTAGCCTTAGTGGTTAGAGAGTTGGACTAGGAACCGGAAGGTTGCAAGTTCAAACCCCTGAGCTGACAAGGTACAAATCTGTCGTTCTGCCCCTGAACAGGCAGTTAACCCACTGTTCCTAGGCCGTCATTGAAAATAAGAATTTGTTCTTAACTGACTTGCCTGGTTAAATAAAGGTCAAATTAAAAAATTAAAATTAAATTAAAATCTACGTCCCCACGGAGGTAAGGGATAGGCTGTTGACTTGGGCGCACACATCTCTCACCAATGAACGCCCAGGTATTACCCACACCATTCACTCCATCTCCAATAAATACTGGTGGCCCACCTTGGCGCAGGATGTGGCTCACTATGTCAATTTATGTTCAGTATGTGCCCAAACTAAATCGCCCCAGCACACTCCAGCAGGGAGACTCTGTCCATTGATTTTGTCACCGATCATCAGGATGGAACACGGCCACCTCACTGTCGGAGATGACTGATGCGTCCCTCCAGACGTCGGCGCTCCACCTGGGCAAGCTCCTCCTGGAGGTCCAGCTCCCGCATCACCTTTTGTCACTGCAGGAATGAGGCGGGCTCGTCTTCTGACGATTCCTCTGTTTGACCTCCTCTAAGACCTGCTTTTCTTTTGGAGGTATGTAGGTGCTGGTTGGTACCCAGGAATAAATAAGCACCTGTTACTATGAAGGTTATACAAATAGAATAGCCTATCCATTATGATATTGTGTCAATAACATTCTGACTTTGGACCCCAGTTCAATGTTTCCAAATAAAAAAAGCACCATTGTGAAGCGGTAGCCTACAGTAAAACTGAAACATGATACTGACTGGCTGCTGTTTCTCCTGCAGGGGGGTGGGCTCAGGTGCAGGAAGAGGGTGAGCTATGAGTTTGGTAAGTGAACATTCCTGGGGCTCAGTGTTTTTCTTGGTGGCTTTCTTGAGTTGACTCCCTCGAGAGATTCTGGCTTCAAGCTGAGCCATCAGAATCTCAATCTCAGGGCTCCATCTAGTGGGGGAAATGTTTATCTATTAGAAAAAGAGATGGCAAGACAGGAAAGACATGAAAAAGAAAAAAATGAAATAAGACAACATGAGTGGTGATTCAATGTCTTTAGGTATAACTTGAATGCCTTCACAATTCTGTACCTTAGCAGTGGGGTACACACACTACTTCCGGCGCCGACAGAGATGGCTGTTATTTCTTACATTGGTACCCCAGGTAAGCTTAGGTTTTACTACATACAGTCGGGAGGAACTACTGGATATAAGAGCAACGTCAACTCACCATCATTACGACCAGGAAGACGACTTTCCCAAAGCGGATCCTGTGTTTTGCCCACCACCCAGGACAATGGATCGGATCCCAGCCGGCAAACCAAAACAACGTCGCAGTAAAAGGGGCAGACGAAGCGGTCTTCTGGTCAGGTTCCGGAGACGGGCACATCGCGCACCGCTCCCGAGCATACTACTCGCCAATGTCCAGTCTCTTGACAACAAGGTTGATGAAATCCGAGCAAGGGTAGCATTCCAAACTCATCATCAAGCTCGAGACCCTGGGTCTCGACCCCGCCCTGTGCAACTGGGTACGGGACTTCCTGACGGGCCGCCCCCCAGGTGGCGAGGGTAGGTAACAACATCTCCACCTCGCTGATCCTCAACACTGGGGCCCCACAAGGGTGCGTTCTGAGCCCTCTCCTGTACTCCCTGTTCCCCCACAACTGCGTGGCCATGCACGCCTCCAACTCAATCATCAAGTTTGCAGACAACACTACAGTGGTAGACTTGATTGCCAACAACGACGAGACGGCCTACAGGGAGGAGGTGAGGGCCCTTTGAGTGTGGTGTCAGGAAAATAATCTCACACTCAACGTCAACAAAACAAAGGAGATGATCGTGGACTTCAGGAAACAGCAGAGGGAGCACCCCCCTATCCACATCGACGGGACAGTAGTGGAGAGGGTAGTAAGTTTTAAGTTCCTCGGCGTACACATCACGGACAAACTGAATTGGTCCACCCACACACAGCATGGTGAAGAAGGCGCAGCTGCGCCTTCAGGACACCTACACCACCCGATGTCACAGGAAGGCCATAAAGATCATCAAGGGCAACAACCACCCGAGCCACTGCCTGTTCACCCCGCTATCATCCAGAAGGCGAGGTCAGTACAGGTGCATCAAAGCAGGGACCGGGAGACTGAAAAGCAGCTTCTATCTCAAGGCCATCAGACTGTTAAACAGCCACCACTAACATTGAGTGGCTGCTGCCAACATACTGACTCAACACCAGCCACTTTAATTATGGAAAAATTGATGTAAAAATGTATCACTAGCCACTTTAAACAATGCCACTTAATATAATGTTTACATACCCTACATTTCTCATCTCATATGTCTATACTGTACTCTATACCATCTACTGCATCTTGCCATCTTTATGTAATACATGTATCACTAGCCACTTTAAACAATGACACTTTTAAGTTTACATACCCTACATTACTCATCTCAAATGTATATACTGTACTCTATACCATCTACTGCATCTTGCCTATGCAGTTCTGTACCATCACTCATTCATATATTTGTATGTACATATTCTTCCTCCCTTTACACTTTTGTGTATAAGGTAGTTGTTGTGGAATTGTTAGGTTAGATTACTCGTTGGTTATTACTGCATTGTCGGAACTAGAAGCACAAGCATTTCGCTACACTCGCATTAACATCTGCTAACCATGTGTATGTGACAAATAAAATTTAATTTGGGGCAATCCACTTCCGCTTCACATAGGCATCATCATAGATCTGACTCTACTCCCTCTGGATCCAGGTACTGAGGTTTGTGATGTTGAAGAAGAAACTTAGGAACTACTAAACCATAATTTACTCTGTCATTGACAGTCCAAGTACAGTTTCATTCAACTTCATGACACAAAAAATACCACACAGATGACCCCGTCTATATGAAGGTAAGCGATTGGATTGTCCGAGAAAGTTGATTTATTTTATGAGCCATAAAATGACCACAAACTGTGAAATAATTGCATTGTTGGTGCCATTAGACCACAGAAAATGTGTTTCTAACTTTTTGAAGTCCAGAGTTCACAATCTTGCTGAAGCACTGCAGTCCCATGTCATCAAGGAGGAACATGCTGAAGTAACAGATTACTGTGGATTGACAAATATAGAAGAGACAAATGGTCAGACCATGCGTTTGTTATACCATTTTGAAAGCATTATCTATAATTTAGTTATTGAACATTCTGTGATGAATTTACTGGCAAACTGGTTATGACCAGACTTCAGTAAGCATTTCCCATTCTGAGCATACAAGACATTGATGACAACACCAAATAACTTTTTATGCTCAATGCATACAGAAATGATGTCAAGTATAAACTTCTTATCCAAGGCATCCAATGTCTGTAACACCGAAGCAGTATTACATTATAGATAGATACGGTATATGGCTCTGGTCTGACCATTTTGAGAAATAGTCTATTTTCCCTAGCTTTAATATAATGTTTTAAAGCTTCATAATAGGGCATGAGATTAACAATCCATCGCAACACATACACATCACATCCATCCACACATACACACTACTCAATTTAGGTAGTTACCTCAATGTGCTTTGAAGCATCCTCTGTAAAATCCTCCACACACTGTTAGTCTGCAATATACTTGTCAAGGAGCACAGTGGCTTCTTCGATAAGCGAGGCATAGCCTTTTGCCATCTTCTGCTACACCTGAACAAATTAGGGACAGACTGAAATTAGGGGAAATTAAAATCTTCTCAACAGATGAATAGGTGAATGTGGTGAGTTGGTGGATGGATTGAGGTCATGTTTAGCTACCTGGTCACAAGGACAGAACACAGACAAACAGACAGAGAGACACACATACATACAGACAGGCAGACGCATAGATGTCATAGATGCTGCCAAAGGTTCTTAATAAACCTATCAGTGATGCTGTGTAGTGAGTCAAATCGAGGCATTTTTAGGCTAGCAAAATGTGTCCATACCTGGACCCTTACATGGACGTCGCTAACCTTTCTTGGGTGAACTAAACGTATTCCGTACAGGGCAGTTCAACTGTTACCAAATAGGTGCTTAATTGTTCAAAGACCTTTTAACAATGTGTAACCCATTAATTAATTTGTTTGTTCTCAAGGTTTGGCTGTAACTTCAAAACAGTTCCGATGTTTGGTCGTTGCCAAGCAACACACAGGCATAAACAGAGGCCAGCCACATAATAAGGCTGATTGGTCATTTTCTAATTTTGACGGACAGTATTATTTATGATCAGTGGCGTGTATTAATGGACGCCAAGGAAGGCAGGCTTCCCCCCCCCAAAAAAGTTGTTTTAAATACATAAAATAATGTATCTTTCTTCTCATTGTCTGGTCCAAACGAGCACGACATTGTTGCCGCCCGTAGTATTGAATGCAACGGAAGCCAGCGAGCATTTGGCCTCCCTTGATATATATATTTTTTCTAAATAAGCCAATCAGCGCTGAGCTAAACTGAGCAAGCTCAACTGTGAATGGTCCTGGTGGAAAACAAGTGCCAAGGGAAGCCATCTTGTATTTGGCATCTCTCCTATCAAATCAACGTTATCTGTTGTGTTGTTGTCTTCCGGTGGCTAGCTAGGTAAAATTGCCCCTTTCCTAAATTAGCCATGGATGAAGATAGGGATTTGGACTTGTGGTTTTACTTAATTATCAATTACAATGGCGATTCTGATCCAACCATTAATTCAAACATAATTGTGGCTCTGGCCTGAGAAGATGTTAGTTCAATATGTACAGTAGCTAGACGTAGAAGGCGAATGTTAACTAGCTAACGTTGTCTATGAATGGAAGTTAGGCTAGCGAGCAAGCATTTTAGCCAGATAGCCTAGTACAACAAAAAATAAAAGCCTGTACTGTATGACAGAGTGATTGACCAGTTCCTCAACATGAAAGAGGAGGTCTCATTGGCGTTTCTCTACAAGTAGGGTGAGTCAACATGTACACAAGCACACATACAAACAGAAATCAGAACCATGGACAGCCACATCATATTTAGTTTATGTTGATTGGACTAAATTGTTTTTGGTATCTTTTATTTGTCACTGTATTAGACTAAGCAGAAGTCATTTGATGATGTTGAAATTATGCTGGAATAGTGGAGGCAGATCCCGTTTTCTTTGCAACTTGTGGTAATTCGCTGCGGTTGTAAATCAATAATTGTTTCATGGTCTCGGGGGTCCGTTCAGTTCCCGTTTTCTTCCCCGTGTTTTACTCACGCACCGCTAATGTTCATGTTTGTATTTGTGCCATAATAACATTGTGTTACAACCACGTTCTGAAAATAATGTACCAAAATTGTTGAACTACCAAAGATCCCTTTTTTTGCTTGACATATAAATCAACAATAATTACGACGTAGAATTAGGAATTAGAAATTAATCATTCATTTTAAATTCAGAAATTAGCAATTAGAATACTAATAATTAGGAATTTTACATTTAATAGGATATCTATGGATTCTACACCATGGTGACGTATGGGTGCAAGCCTGGGAAAGTGGGTGGCGATATCAACGTGGCTGTCATCAAGCAGACGGAGGGGAAGAGCGAACGAAACCATCCGTTGAGGATTGCTTGCTTTATATATATAAAAAAAGGATTGCTTGCTTTATCCAGTCGGACTTGAAAAGTGTCAGTGAATCATCAGTCTACCGTGGATTCTGTAGGCATGAAAACACAACGTCGTTTTTAAATAAATTATTTGAACACTTCAACTCTTTACCTTACAATTTCGGATATCGTATTGGATTAAATATTTCCCACCTTTTTAGCAACGTAGTTAGCTAGCTAGCATTTGCTAGTCTGTCTCACAGGTAGAAGAGGGGTCGGTGACAAAGGAGGGGTTAAAGTGGCGAGGTAACTTAACGATGAATCGATTTCGAAAGTGGCTTTACAAGCCTAAGGTAAGTTTGATTCTATTCTCCAGCTACTGCCAGTAATCTGTTATTAGCTAATATATTTTTGAAAATAGCAATCTATAGTTTGCTATTTTCCCCATACAGTATTTTGCTGCAATGCATGTATTACACTCCTTAGTACATATTGAGCTACGCATGTACATGCTAGCTAGTCACTGCTAACGTTATCTTCTATAAAGTTGTTTCCTTCATTCTGGGTTATAGGTAACTGAAGCTATGCAATACGAATGGCTGCTTCTCGAAGCAAATTATCATCGACTGCATTGCTGAGATTGGTCAATACAGAAATAAATAATGTAGCTAGCTAGCCTAACTTGCAGTGCAGTCTCGAACTTGTACACTAGAGCTTTTGTTAGCTCTCTAGCTACCCTACCTAACGATATAGTACAAACGGTCATCACTCTGACACAGAATTCATTTAATTGCTGTTAATCCGATACAGTAACTGAGAAAATGCATCTGACAAGAAGATCGAGTGTATTTCCGAGGCTATTAACGCCTACGATAGTTACTCATTCTACATAGCTTTAGACCAGTGGTTCCCAACCTTTTTTGGCTACTTTACTACAAACATAATTTTTCTATGTTTGGAGTACCCCTGAAGTACCCCCTCGTGTGCATTTTTACCAGAAAACAAATGGTTTCATGTGTCTTCTCAAGTACCTCCTGTGGATAGGCGAAGTACCCCTAGGGGTCCTAGTACCCCTGGTTGGGAACCACGAATGTAGTCTGTGGCAATACTATTTTGTTTGCTAAGGGACATATCGACATTTTACTGGGGGAGAGGGGTGTCAAACACTTTTTTTAGCTTAGGGAGGGTTTACATTTTAAAAATGTATTTTTTAATATTGGGCACAGAGGAGGGTAGTGCATTTCCCCCCTGGTTTACATTTGCTCTTCTGGTTATATTTTCACGATTAACAATGGCTTAACTTTTGATAGTACCCTAATAAAGTTTAGAAGTGTTTGAAGTAAAGGTTGGCCGATTAATTAGGGCCGATTTTCAAGTTTTCATAACAATCGGAAATCAGTATTTTTGGGCGCCGATTTGACGAATATTTTTACGATTGCATACACTTAGGTTGGAGATAGTAAAACTTGTTTTTCAACCACTCCAAAAATGTCTTGTTAACAAACTATAGTTTTGGCAAGTCGGTTAGGACATCTACTTTGTGCATGACACAAGTAATTTCTCCAATTGTTTACAGACAGATTAATTCACTTATAATTCACTGTATCACAATTCCAGCGGGTCAGAAGTTTACATACACTAAGTTGACTGTGCCTTTAAACAGCTTGGAAAATTCCAGAAAATTATGTAATGGCTTTAGAAGCTTCTGATAGGCTAATTTACATCATATGAGTCAATTGGAGGTGTACCTGTGGATATATTTCAAGGCCAACCTTCAAACTCAGTGCCTCTTTGCTTGACATCATGGGAAAATCAAAATCAGCCAAGACCTCCATAATAAAATTAGAGACCTCCATAAGTCTGGTTCATCCTGGGGAGCAATTTCCAAATGCCTGAAGGTACCACATTCATCTGTACAAACAATAGTACGCAAGTATAAACACCATGGGAACACGCAGCAGTCATACCGCTCAGGAAGGAGATGTGTTCTGTCTCCTAGAAATGAACGTACTTTGGTGCAAAACGTGCAAATCAATCCCAGAACAACAGCAAAGGACCTTGTGAAGATGCTGGAGGAAACGGTTACAAAATAATCTACAGTGGGGCAAAAAAGTATTTAATCAGCCTCCAATTGTGCAAATTTGCAAATAAATTCATAAAAAAATCCTACAATGTGATTTTCTGGATTTTTTTTCTCGTTTTGTCTGTCATAGTTGAAGTGTACCTATGATGAAAATTACAGGCCTCTCATCTTTTTAAGTGGGAGAACTTGCACAATTGGTGGCTGACTAAATACTTTTTTGCCCCACTGTATATCCACAGTAAAACGAGTCCTATATTGACATAACCTGAAAGGCCGCTCAGCAAGGAAGAAGCCACTCCTGCAAAACCGCCATTAAAAACGACAGACTACGGTTTGCAACTGCACATGGGGACAAAGATCGTAATTTTTGGAGAAATGTCCTCTGGTCTGATCAAACAAAAATACAACTGTTTGGCCATAATGACCATCGTTATGTTTGGAGGAAAAAGGGTACCACATTCATCTGTATGCATGCCGAAGAACACCATCCCAACCGTGAAGCACTGGGTTGGCAACATCATGTTGTGGGGTGCTTTGCTGCAGGAGGGACTGGCAGATGGCATCATGAGGATGGAATATTATGTGGATATATTGAAGCAACATCAAGACATCAGTCAGGAAGTTAAAGCTTGGTTGCAAATGGGTCTTCCAAATGGACATTGACCCCAAGCATACTTCCAAAGTTGTGGTAAAATGGCTTAAGGACAACAAAGTCAAGGTATTGGAGTGGCCATCACAAAGCTTGACCTCAATCCTATAGAAAATTTGTGGGCAGAACTGAAAAGCGTGTGTGAGCAAGAGGCCTACAAACCTGACTCAGTTACACCAACTCTGTCTGGAATGGGCCAAAATTCACCCAACTTATTGTGGAAGGCCAACTGAAACATTTTACCCAAGCTAAACAATTTTAAATGCAATACTACCAAATACTAATTGAGTACATGTAAACTTCTGACCCCACTGGGAATGTGATGTATGAAATAAAAGATGAAATAACTAATTCTCTCCTATTATTCTGACATTTCACATTCTTAAAATAAAGTGGTGATCCTAACTGACCTAAAACAGGGAATTTTTACTAGGATTAAATGTCAGGAATTGTGAAACTGAGTTTAAATGTAGTTGGCTAAATTTACGACTTCAACTGTGTGTATATATATACTGAACAAAAATATAAACGCAACAATTTGTGATGTTACTGTTCCTATAAGGAAATCAGTCCATTTGAAATAAATAAATTAGGCCGTAATCTATCGATTTCACATGATTGGGCAGAGGCGCAGCAATGGGAGGGCTTGGCCCACCCACTGGGTAGACAGACCGAGCCAAAGAGAATGAGTTTTTCCCCACAAAAGGGCTTAATTACAGACAGAAATTCTCCTCAGTTTCATCAGCTTTCCTGGTGGCTGGTCTGACGATCCCGCAGGTGAAGAAGCAGGATGTGGAGTCCTGGGCTGGTGTGGTTACACGTGGGCTGCAGGTGTGAGGCCGGTTAGACATCCTGTTAAATTCTCTAAAATGGTGTTGAAGTTGCTTATGGTAGAGAAATTAATATTCAATTCTCTGGTGGAGATTCCTGCAGTCTCCCTCAACTTGAGTCGTCTGCGGCATTGTGTTGTGACAAAACTGCACATTTTAGTGGCCTTTTATTGTCCCCAGCACATGGTGCATCTGTGTAATTATCATGCTGTTTAATCAACTTCTTGATATGCCACCTGTCAGGTGGATGGATTATCTTGACAAATGAAAAATGCTTACTAATAGGGATGTAAACAAATTGAGCACGAAATGTTAGAAATTAGCTTTGTGTCTGTATGGAAAGTGTCTGGGATCTTTTTATTTCAGCTCATGAAACATGGTACCAACACTTTACATGTTGTGTTTTATATTTTAGTTCATCATACGTACTTTTGTTTGTATGTGGACACCCCTTAAATTAGTGGTTTCGGCTATGACCGGTGTATAAAATTGAGCACACAGCCATGCAATCTCTATAGACAAACATTGGCAGTAGAAACACCTACTGAAGAGCTCAGTGACTTTCAAGTTTGTAAAATTTATGCCCTGCAAGAACTGCCCCGGTCAACTGTAAGTGATGTTATTGTGAAGTGGAAACGTCAAAGAGCAACAACGGCTCAGCCACAAAGTGGTAACCCACACAAGCTCACAGAATGGGGCTGTCGAGTGCTGATGCGTGTAGCGCATAAGAATCATCTGTCCATGTTTGGCAACACTCACTATCGAGTTCCAAACTGCATCTGGAGGCAATGTCAGCACAATAACTGTTCGTGAGATGGGTTTCCATGGCCGAGCAGCTGCACACAAGCTTAAGATCACCATGTGCAATCCCAATCGTTGGCTGGAGTGGTGTAAAGCTCGCCGGCATTGGAAATGCGTTCTCTGGAGTGATATATCACGTTTCACCATCTGGCAGTCTGACGGACTAATCTGGGTTTGGCGGATGCAAGGAGAACACTACCTGCCCCAATGCATAATGTGAACTGTAAAGTTTGGTGGAGAAGGAATAATGGTCTGCGGCTGTTTTTCATGGTTCGGGATAGGCCCCTTTGTTCCAGTGAAGGGAAATCTTAACGCTACAACTTACAATGACATTCTAGACGATTTTGTGCTTCCAACTTTGTGGCAATAGCTTGG
Source organism: Oncorhynchus mykiss (assembly GCF_057628025.1). Lineage (NCBI taxonomy): Eukaryota > Metazoa > Chordata > Actinopteri > Salmoniformes > Salmonidae > Oncorhynchus > Oncorhynchus mykiss. The sequence continues at coordinate 49,981,707 of NC_143040.1, read as the reverse complement.
GGAAGGCCCTTTCCAGTTTCAGCATGCCCCTGTGCACAAAGTGAGGTCCATACAGAAATAGTTTGTCAAGATCGGTGTGGAAGAACTTGACTGGCCTGCACAAAGCCTTGACCTCAACCCCATTGAACACCTTTGGGTTAAATTGGAACGGTGACTGCGAGCCAGGCCTAATCTCCCAACATCACAAATGTTTTAGTTGCTGAATGGATGCAAGTCCCCGCAGCAATGTTCCAACATCTAGTGGAAAGCCTTCCCAGATGAGTAGAAGCTGTTATAGCAGCAAAGGGGAGACTCCATATTAATGCCCATGATTTTGGAATGAGATGTTAGACGAGCAGATGTGTTCATACATACCGTCATGTAGTGTGTGTGTGTGTATAATATTTTATATTAAAGTCATACTGTGGACACCTAAGTCTAAAGGCCTATGTATGCAATGCCCTGATACATTTAGTGGTCAAATCTCTGACAGCTGCAACGTTAGGTGGACAATTCGCATATATCTGTCACCAATTGGATGGAAACCTCACTATAGACACACTAAAGACTCTGGCAAGTGCGCTAGTCCAGTGTCACTTTGATTATGCCTGCACATCATGGTTCACCAGCACCCCCAAACATCTAAAGATATATCTACCAGCCAAAAAAGCTTGTAAGAATTGTACTTAAACTCCCCCCTCGTACTGATCTGGAGGTTTAATTTTTTTTCTCTTAAATATATATACAATTACATAGATATGTTAAAAAAAAATCTAAATTAAATAGGGACCACAATGGAAATAAGTCCCCGATTTTTATTTTATTTTTTTATTTATTTATTAATTTTTTTTGTATTTATTTTGTAACTTTTTTTTTTACCACGTTTTCTCCCCAATTTCGTGGTATCCAATTGTCTCATTGCTGCAACTCCCGTACGGACTCGGGAATGGCGAAGTTCGAGAACCATGCTTCCTCCGAAACCAAACCAAGCCGCGCTGCTTTTTGACACAATGCCCTCTTAACCGGGAAGCCAGCCACACCAATGTGTCGGAGGGAACACCGTGCACCTGGTGACTGTGTCAGCGTGCACTGCGCCTGGCCCGCCACAGGAGTTGCTAGTGCGCGATGGGACAAGGACATCCCTGCCGGCCAAACCTTCCCCTAACCCGGATGACACTGGGCCAATTGTGCGCCGCCCCATGGGTCTCCCGGTCGCGGCCGGTTGCGACAGAGCCTGGACTCAAACCCAGAATCTCTAGTGGCACAGCTAGCTCTGCAATGCAGTGCCTTAGACCACCTCGCCACTCGGGAGGCCCGACCCCGACTTTATTGTGCAATCAACATTTTTTCAAAATGTATTTATTTTTACTGACAAATTAAAACCAATCACTACTGACTGTGCAGCGGCCAATTGATGAGTGGAAAGAGACATCTGTTATAAAACAATAAACATTTTAAAGCCTTCGATACTGGGTAAGCCTACAGATGGGGATGGATGTACTTTCTGTTTGTCTAGATTGGCAGTCTATTTATTGTGGTGTTAAACGCAAACCATCATATTGAAGTGCCCAAAGTCAGTATGCTTTGTTTATTGGTTGTGAGGTGCATTGGCACAGAAACCTGTTGGTGGAAAATTATTTGCATATACAGTGCCTTGAAAAAGGAAATACTTTTTCATGGCACAAATGTATATAATTATAAATATGGCATCAACATTTTGAAAAATATGATTTATTTCCCCCCCCAGCTGCAGCAGGCTCTGATCGTAGTGTAATGAAACCTGCAGGGAGAGTGAGCTCGTCTGTGGTGGTCGGCGAACCCTCAACCTTCTGGTTTGTAGCCCTGCGTATCATCGACCGTGCAATAAAAACATGCGGAAGTGGCATAGTCGATATCCACGTTTATTAACACAGGGTCCCTACAGTTATTGTTATTTGTAGGCGTAAACATTTATTTTGAGTTAATTCTATGAGGGCGTAGGCTGTTCATTTTGTTTTACAGTACAAGGGGAGGGCCGTGAAAATATTTGTAACGTTGGGGGTGGCCTGTCCCCCCCCCCCACAGTAAATTTCGATCTGCCCCTGAGATCTGGAAAGAAGTGGACGGTGCTGAACCATGGGTGAATAAAACATTTTGAGATTGTACAGTATCACTTTGTTTAACAGAGAACTTCAGATCCCACTTGATTTTTAAAAAAAAAATTGCCTGACAACTGTGCCAGACGGCCTAACATCAGAATTCCCATTGAATGTCCTCAGGATCAATAACTGATTTGTTGTTGGGACAGTTTTGCAATGACACAGGTACCATTTTAATTTGAAGGGCTGGTGAATGTGGCATTGTCATACCATGACTAAAACCACAATATGCAGTTCAGGATGACCTCTGTCTCACATGTCTTTTTTAGACATTTTTTTGTAGCTCGTGTTTTAGGCCTAGTTGGACTTGACAGCCATGAAGACAACTTGGAAAATATTTGCATTTGCGCACACACTGTGTTTCAGCTAAGGCCTTTTTACTAACATACCACATCTCTGTTTGCTCTTCCAGCAAATGTATTGTCCATTACCATGACTCGGCCTTTTTCCTTTTTAAAAACAACCGCCCTACAATGGTGTTAAGGTTGCCACGGTGTTCGTCAGGATAATGACAAAGCTGAACCTTCTAATGAGAAATTGCACAACTTGTCATTCACTGTGTGTAGAAATTGAAATGGGCGTTAAGAAAATAACCATGTGGCAAGGACTGATTATGTTACAAGGTTTCGTTCCCCTCTTTCCTACAGAGTAAATGTAAGTTGCTGATGGGGACATTTCTCAATGTCCTATTATGCTCCTGCAGCTCAGAAAACACTGGCTAGCTCAACACCCTCTTGATAAGATTGTCCTTCAATTCAGTGATTTCATCAAGATATTGGGGAAAGTATTTTTGCAACCAGAATAACAGGAGGTTAAAAACGAACAGTCATTGACTAAGATAATTAATTCTCAGTACTTTTGCCAAGTGTACTGAAGGCAACAGAATGTTATTTATTTTACCGGCCACTAAGTCTGTAGCATTCTGCTCTTGTTAATACTACTCTATATATTTAGCCTACATTCTTAAGACCCTAACCAAAGTCATCTCCTTTTTGTTTATTCAGCATCACCTAGAATGGAAATATTTCTATAAAATACAGAAAAAGCTGAAGAAAGTAATTACCAAAGTAATTAGCACCATGTCTGGTCCAGAGTGGTTCTGAACAGTTGTCACCAAGAGGGAGAAAGGGAGCAGCGAAGTGCAAGGCAGCAACCAACACGTCTGAATATTTAGCCTGGTTTCTCCAGCCCTTTATGGATGTCTCCATTCTGCTTACCCAACAGACAAAACATAATTGCATTTTCTAAGTGTGCTGAGGGAAACACAGAATGTTGTGTTATTTATTTTATAGGCCAATAAGTCTGTAGCATTCCGCTCTGACATACTTTATTGTTGAACACTGCACAGCCTTGTCATTTTCACATCAACAGTAAGTCGTTTTATTATTGAACTATGTACTCCTGGAGATAGAAAGGTGTTGAATCAGCATGTTCCTCTAGAATGGAGTAAGGCTATTGATATTTTCAGAGCTGTACTACCTTAGATTAGTCATATTGAAGCATGTTCCCCTAGAATGGAGTAAGGCTATTGATATTTTCAGAGCTGTACTACCCTAGATTAGTCACATAGGGAAGGGATTTGTTTCTCTCTTTCCAGCTATATAATCTCCATTCAGTGCTCTGAAGAACTCTGGTATCAAAGTGCACTTCAAACTACCTGAAAATAAGACCCACTGACATCCCTTCCAGAGCACGGTACCCTTGGACTGTTGGAGGAAGGGCTATGGCTATAGGGCAAAGGTAGGATTACATTGACCCACATTCACAATATTGTAAGATGAGATGGCTGACATTCCTTCTTGCTCTGTAAACTTGTCTTGCTGTTTTGGTCTAAACCCTCTCTAAAAGGCAGTTAAAGACTGGGCCTGTTCTGTATTATAGTACTTGGCAAATGTTTGCTTGCTGTACAAGTGCACGTCCTCTACCATTATTGAGTATTGGGGGAAACGCTTTGAATCATGAACCTAATATACTTAAAATAGACAGCTTTTTTTCCCTCTACCAAAAATTCAATATGAGAAGTTATAATAAAGGGAAGGTAGAAGATTGGGGCCATTGTACATGGAGACATGCTTGACTGGCAGCAGACAGAGACGAAGACCTGGCTAAGGTGTTCACTGAGCCAAAATGGCCTCTATTACTACCTCTCATTCATCAGAGAGAGACTCACAGAGAGAGGAGAGATGTCAGGAGGCTAAACCTGCATATTTCCTCCCTTCCGCCTCTCCTTCCCCAGGGTTATTCTATCAGGCATTCAGTGATTGACCTTCAGCCACACTCCACCTCATCTGTCAGTGTGACAGGCCCACAACCAGCGACGTGCCGGCCAGTCGCGCTCTACTCGTATCCATCTGCCTGTATAGCCTGAGCAGATGGGAACAGAGATGGGACGCTCTAAAATCCACGCCTGCCACTCTACACACTAGCCAAGCATATTAGTACTTGCAATTCTAAACAACCACATCCCTCCCCCATCCATTTATACAGTTACAGGATAATACAGATACTGTTTGTGAGACAGAAATGTCATAGATTGCAACATAAAGTCCAGATGTCGAAAAAGAAAGGGAGCAGCAAAGTGCAAGGCAGCAACCAACACGTCTGAATATTTAGCCTGGTTTCTCCAGCCCTTTATGGATGTCTCCATTCTGCTTACCCAACAGACAAAACATAATTGATTTTGTGTCAGCTGCTGGATTTAGAAAACTGACCTGACCCCTGGTGCTCATCTAGACAGGCCAACCAATTTGAAGGCCTTTTGAAATTCATTGCAGGATTGGTATGCTGGCCACTGTGTCCTGGGTGTGGGGTGAAGATGATTTAAATGCAAGAAGTTGTGGAGCGATGGGGATTGAATGCCACCAGAGAGACTCCTCTCGTAAGGGTGTTTTAATGACAGAGGAGTTTCATGGATTTATTTTCACATTACGACATTGATAACAATATGTGGACACTCCTTTCGATTGGGACAAGTTCTTTGATTTCACTTTATAGAAGCAGTACGGTGCACTCAAGGTGCCCTTTTGCTTTTTTTTGTGAGTTGTATGAGGCTGTCTGCAGCAGCAGACTATAAAATGCACAACACCCCTCTGGCTGCCATCTCTACAGCAGGAAAGAAAGGGAAGGTGGGTGAGCCAGGGAGGGATAAGAGTAGGCCTATATTTTTGGGATTAGGCCTATATTTTGGGGATTAGGCCTAGTTCTTTGGGATTAGGCCTAGTTCTTTGGGATTAGGCCTAGTTCTTTGGGATTAGGCCTAGTTCTTTGGGATTAGGCCTAGTTATTTCTTGGCCTTGGTTACAGTTGGCAGGAGATCAAATAAAAGGATGCGTCTCTTTCCCAGCTTTCACACACTGGTATTTCTTCCTTTTGTTTCTCCCTACTATATTCACAGTGTCACACCATGGGAGTTTATGAGAACAAAGTCTCTGAATGGGCAGATTGAACAGCCAATACTGTACAACCATTAGCCTTACTATTGAAAGATAATGTGCACCACTCTATTGTGATGTAAATTTGCAGCAAAAATATACATTTAACTATTTATTGGCTTTTGGTAATGTTTTCCAAGTTGATATCACGTAATTGTAAAGACAAGCTCAGAACCCTCAACACCTTCACAATTGGATTGATGTCAACTGAGCGTGTTTTTTTCCACTGTAAATTTGCCCACAGTGGAGCATGGCATGTGGGCTTTGTGTATAAATATCTTCTACGCAGAGGGTGGACACCATAGAAGAGAGGACCAAAGTCTGCTCCATGGGAACTGGACAGTGTATGACGCCTGTCATTGTCTTTAATCTCCATGGTCAAACTCTGCAGTAATGTCTGCCGTGGTCTTTGTCCATCCATGACAATGGTCTGTTTCTGCGTAGACAGACTGAGCCAAGGCTGACTGTGAGTCATGTTCCACAAGAGTAGAGAGGGTTAGAAATGCACAGTTTAGTTTATTAGAGTAGTACATTTTATTTCAGTTCTGTCAGTCATTTCACTAGAAGAATTGTGATAACTAGGTTCGTTATCTTGTATTTTATCCTGCAAGGAGCACCCATTGAATTGGTCCCTACAGTGTTTCATTTTAAAGGACACTATTATAAAAAATAATCATGTTACAGAATGAAGACCAACACAATGCCATGATGCGTCTTAGAAGAAACAACCTTTCACCTTCACACCCCTCCCTATCACCCCTCCCTATTACGCCTCCCTATCACCCCTTCAGCCTCATTTGTGCTTTTGTGTTATTGTTTTGGGAATTTTAAATCTCCCCTCCATCTGTAACCACCACAGCAGTTAGCCAGCACGGGATTGTATAATTGGTCACGGGTCCTAAGGAAGTAGTGAGTGAGTGTGTGGGGGGGACCTGTTTGCAGCAGCCCAAATCTTCTTAGCCCCCCCCCCCCCCCCCTCTGTGCTACAGCTGCCCCATCCTGTCCTGCCAACCCATGTGCCAGGGACGTGTTCTACACAGCTCCATCTTTCAGATCAAACATCAGATTACGTCAGTGTCCATTCAGACATCCACAGTCACATGATGACAGCCTCAATCCAGATACAAAGACTATTTTCAAATCTGCTGAGTCAATGAACTTGCTCTGGGTTGAGCGCTTTGCCCCGGCAAAGAAGAGGGATGGCCTGTTTGTCAGCCTGTGTGAACGTGGCTAACTGCTATGCCATTGGCAGGTTTGTTTTACACATGCAACACAGTAGCAATTAGATGTTTAACTAGTTGACAATAGATGTGCTAAAGGCGATCCTTAATAAATACTAATGCGCACAAACACTTCAAGGATTCAGGCCTATAGATTTACCAAGAGAAATGATAGGATAAGGGGTTAAATTGGCCGCACTGTAGAGTTGTGGAGAGGGACGCCACTGTACTCCTGTTGTATTGAAACCGTTAATGTGAGAGCAATATTTTATTTACAAGTTCATCCTGGGGTTACACTGAAGGTCTACTACTCTGTTGTCATATGTAAACTGCAGTTCCAGAGGATTAGAGTAACAAGGTTGAAAGAATTTCACAGTACAATGGAGACCGAACAGAAAATAATGACTTGGCATAACGGAAACCTCCAGAAGACCTTACGGAGATGATCATGACGATAATAGTCTTCATAGTTAGGCCATAACTGACATAATTGACCATAGACCTAAAAGTTGTTTACTCAGGGTAGCAGAGGTTTTTGAGCTTTATAACGCTGACCAACGGGCCTGAGTAGGGGTGATGCGCTGTATACAGCTGCTCATTTGCCAGTAACTGGATGATACAGAATGTGCTGTTGCAGACAGTGCGAGCCAGATTTTCCTCCAACGTGTGTGTGTGTGTGAGTGGTATTCTATGCTTGGCAGGAGAATGAGCCTGGAGAATGGAGGGCAGTGAAAGGCTTGTCGTAAACTCCCTGAAGTGGAGTCTATGTATGTACAGTTATTGATGATGGTGATGTAGGATTATGGAGAAGCATTAGCCACCCCCACTGTTTAAATAGAAATCCAGATTCGGCACCACCACAGGGACATGGCTGAAGGAGACTGCTGCTTGACACAGCGGGAGCGTTTAATATGATTATACAGGCTGGCAAGACAACGCACCACGACTGACAACAGCACACCATGTTCAATTACACTATCCTTCTTCAGGATAGGTGGGTCCCTTGCGGGACGGTTGAGCTAACATAGGCTAATGCGATAAGCGTGAGGCTGTAAGTAACAAGAACATTTCCCAGGACAGACATTTCTGAAATTGTCAGAAAGCTTACATTTTTGTTAATCTAACTGCACTGTCCAATTTACAGTAGCTATTACAGTGAAAGAATACCATGCTATTGTTTGAGGAGAGTGCACAGTTTTGAAGAAAGTTATTAATTATCAAATTAGTCTCATTTGGGCAGTCTTGATACAACATTTTTAACAGGAATGCAATGGTTCATTGGATCAGTCTAAACTGCTGCCATCTATTGTCCAAAATCCAAGTTGCACCTGTGCTGGAATAATACATTATGGCCTTACTCTTGCATTTCAAAGATGTATTATCTTTTACCGGCTCTATTGTGTTATTCTCCTACATTCCTTTCACATTTCCACAAACTTTCAAATGGTACAAAGAAACTGCATAGCCTTGCTTCAGGGCCTGAGCTACAGGCAGTTAGATTTGGGTATGTCATTTTAGGCGGGGGAAAAAATAAAAAAAGGGGGGGGATTGGTCCTTTAAAAACATACTGTTTTGCTGTGTAGCCTAATATTTTGTGCGGTTGAAGAGAATGGCCATGAATATGTAGCACTAATCCATCCATGGTTAGGTTATGAGTGCTTAATCATCTGTAATGACAGGGTTTTGAACAGAGAATGAACAGGTTTGAGTCCTCTGAACGAGAGGATCAAGGACATCTGACAGCATGGGCAGTTACACAGCAGTGTCTTGACACAGGATGGAAGGGGACATGAGTTGCAGTTTTTACAGTTGAATCCTAAAACCTCACACCCTCTCGAGACAAATTTATTTTTTTAAGTCACAACAAGGCAAGCAACTTAGTTTAAATTCAATTGATTAGTTACAGACAATGCATATATGCCAGATTGTAGGTTGTTGGGAGATTAGTGTTCTGACTGGTTCTGCTCCCTTCAATCCCACCATCTATTGTTATCGACGACATTTTTTACTGAATCAGAGCTACAATTTGTCATTATTTTACCACTGACCTTTTCTCTTTTGACATCTTATTTTTGCCTCTGCCCCTTGTGCAACAGTACAGCATTTAGTTGTTGCAAATTTGTCACCATGACCGACTAATCATTAATTAATCTGTTATCTTGGGCTATTTGTCTAACAACGTTTTCCTGTGGGAAGAAAGGGTTGCTCTCATTAATGACTTGTATGACCCTATTTATTCACCATCTGGACTATAGCTTTGGCTGAGCTGCAAAGTGACATGTGTTATGTCTTTATGTATGAAATGGGTGGCTGGAGTCTTTGGCAATTTTTCGTGCCTTTGACACCACCTGATATAGAAGTCCTGGATGGCCGGGAACTTGGCCCCAGTGATGTACTGGGCTGTCCGCACCACCCTCTGTAGTGTTTTGCGGTCTAGGGTGGAGCATTTACCATAACAAGCGGTGATGCAGCCAGTCAAGATGCTTTCGATGGTGCAGCTATATATCTTTTTGAGAATCTGAGTGCCTTTGCTAAATCTTTTCAGGCTCCTGAGGGGGAAGAGGCCATTTTGGGCCCTCTTCGCGACTGTGCTGGTGTTTGTGGACCATGTTAAGTCCTTAGTGATGTGGCCGTCAATGAACTTTTAAAGCTCTTGACCCACTCCACTGCAGCCCCGTCGATGTGGAGGGGGCCGTGCTCTCACCTCTATCTCCTGTAGTCCATGATCAACTCCTTACTTTGATGTTGGAGAGGTTGCCATGGCACCACACTGCTAAGTCTCTGACCTCCTTGTAGGCTGTCTCATCGCTATTGGTGATCAGGCCTACCACCGTCATGTCGTCAGCAAACTTGGTGTTGGAGTGGAGTCGGGCGTGCCCACGCAGTCATGGGTGAACAGAGTGAACAGGAGGGGAATGTGCACACACCCTAGATGGGCACCCGTGTTAAGGGTCAGTGTGGCAAAAGTGTTGTTGCCTACCTTCAGCACCTGGGGCGTCCTGTCAGGAAGTTCAGGATCCAGTTAGAGGGAAGTGTTCAGGGTCTCGGGCTTGGAGGGGACTATGGTGTTGAACACTGAACAGCATTCTACAATAGTTATTTCCCCTCTTGTTCAGGTAGGAGAGGGCAGTGTGAAATGCAATTCCGATTTCGTCGTCTGTTGGGTGGTATAGGAATTGGAGTGGCTCCAGTGTGTCTGGGATGATATTGTTGACGTGTCATGACCAGTCTTTCAAAGCACTTCATAATTCCAGATGTGAGTGCTACAAGGCAATAGTTATCTTGAAGTTCTTGGGGACAATGGTCAATTTGAAACATGTTGGGACTACGGACTGGGACAAGTAGAGATGGAACATTTCTGTGAAGAAACTTACCAGCTGGTCTGTGCATGCTTTGAGAATGCGCCGTTGTATTCCGTCTGGCCCGGCAACCTTGCGAGTGTTAACCTGTTTTAAAAGTTTGACTTACATTGGCAACGGAGAGGGAGATCAGTCACCCGGAACAACAGGGGCTTTCATATATATACAGTGCATTCGGAAAGTATTCAGACCCCTTGACTTTTTCCACTTTTTGTTGTTACAGCCTTATTCTAAAATGGATTTAATTGTTTTTTTCCCCCTCAATCTACACACACTAACTCATAATAACAAAGCAAAAACTGTTTTTTTTGCAGATGTATGTCACATTTACATAAGTATTCAGACCCTTTACTTAGTACTTTGTTGACGCACCTTAGTCAGTGATTACAGCCTCGATTACAGCCTCTTGTTTACTACATGATTCCATATGTGTTATTTCATATTTTTGATGTCTTCTGTATTATTCTTCAATGTCGAAAATCGTAAAAATAAAGAAAAACCCTTGAATGAGTAGGTGTGTCCAAACTTTTGACTGGTACTGTGTGTGTGTGTGTGTGTGTGTGTATACAGTTGAAGTCGGAAGTTTACATACACCTTACACAAATGCATTTAAACTCCGTTTTTCACAATACCCTACATTTAATCCTCGTAAATATTCCCTGTTTTAGGTCAGTTAGGATCACCACTATATTTTAAGAATGTGAAATGTCAGAATAATAGTTGAGTAATTTATTTCAGCTTTAATTTCTTTCATCACATTCCCAGTAGGTCAGAATTTTACATACGCTCAATTAATATTTGGTAGCATTGCCTTTAAAAAGTTTTAACTTCGGTCAAATGTTTCGGGTAGCCTTCCACAGTCTTCCCACAAAAAGATGGGTGAATTTGGTCCCATTCCTCCTGTCAGAGCTGGTGTAACTGAGTCAGGTTTGTAGGCCTCCTTGTTTGCACACGCTTTTTCAATTCTGCCCACACATTTTCTATAGGATTGATGTCATTGCTTTGTGATGGCCACTCCAATACCTTGACTTTGTTGTCCTTAAGCCATTTTGCAACAACTTTGGAAGTATGCTTGGAGTCATTGTCCATTTGGAAGATCCATATGCGACCAAGCTTTAACCTTTTTGGGATATGGGGCAGCATTTTCACTTTTGGATGAATTGCGTGCCCTGAGTGAACTGCCTCCTACTCTGTCCCAGATGCTAATATATGCATATTAATATTGGATAGAAAACACTGAAGTTTCTAAAACTGTTTGAATGATGTCTGTGAGTATAACAGAACTCATATGGCAGGCAAAAACCTGAGAAAAATCCAACCAGGAAGTGGGACATCTGAGGTTTGTAGTTTTTCAAAGCTTGTCCAACCGACTACACAGTGGGATATGGATAAAGTTGCACTTCCTACAGCTTCCACTAGATGTCAACTGTCTTTAGAAACTTGAATGAGGATTCTACTATAAAGGAGGGGCTCATGAGACCTGTTTGTCAGTGGTCTGGCAGAGTGTCTCGGGCTCGTGACGTGCGCTCCCGACAGAGTGACCTCTCGTTCGAGTGCTTTTCTTCAGACATAGGAATTCTCCGGTTGGAACATTATTGATGTTTTATGTTATAAACATCCTAACGATTGATTCCATACATCACTTGACTTGTTTCTACGACCTGTAACGGAACTTTTCGAGTTTTTCTGGACGAAGTGCTTGCGCCTCATGAAGATGAATTAGTGGGCTGAACACGCTAACAACAAGTGGCTATTTGGACATAAATGATAAACTTTATGGAACAAATCAGTCATTTATTGTCGAACTGGAATTCCTGGGAGTGCCTTCTGATGAAGATCATCAAAGGTAAGTGAATATTTATGGTGTTATTTCTAGAGGTCGGCCGATTATGATTTTTTTCAAAGGCCGATACCGATTATTGGAGGACCAAAAAAAAAGCCAATGCCGATTTTAATCGGACGATTTATAAAAAAATAAAATGTTTATTTTAACTTGTAATAATGACTTACAACAATACTGAATGAACACTTATTTTAACTTAATATAATACATCAATAAAATCAATTTATAGCCTCAAATAAATAATGAAACGTTCAATTTGGTTTAAATAATGCAAAAACAAAGTGTTGGAGAAGTAAAAGTGCAATATGTGCCATGTAAAAACATATACTTTCCTTGCTCAGAACATGAGAACATATGAAAGCTGGTGGTTCCTTTTAACATTTTCAATATTCCCAGGTAACAAGTTTTAGGTTGAGGTTATTAAAGGAATTATAGGACTATTTATCTCTCTACCATTTGTATTTCACACATTTGACTATTGGATGTTATTTTAGGCACTTTAGTATTGCCAGTAACAGTATAGCTTCCGTCGCTCTCCTCGCTCGAACCAGGAACACATCGACAACAGCCACACTCGAAGCAGTGTTACCCATCGCTTCACAAAAGCCGCGGCCCTTGCAGAGCAAGGGGAATAACTACTCCGTCTCAGAGCAAGTGATGTTTGAAACGCTATTAGCGGGCACCCCGCTACCTAGCTAGCCATTTCACATCGGTTACACCAGCCATTAGGCTAATACGCTTGAAGTCATAAACAGCGCTGTGCTTGCAAAGAGCTGCTGGCAAAACGCACCAAAGTGCTGTTTGAATGAATGATTACGAGCCTGCTGCTGCCTACCATTACTCAGTCAGACTGCTCTATCAAATCATAGACTTAATTATAACATAACACACACAAATACGAGCCTTTGGTCATTAATATGGTCGAATCCGGAAACTATTATTTAGAAAACAAAACGTTTATTTCAGTGAAATGCGGAACCATTCGGTATCCCTAAGTAATTCTTGTTACATTGCACAACCTTCAATGTTATGTACAATTCATAATTCCGTACAATTCTGGCAAATTAGTTCAACAAGCCAGGCGGCCCAAACTGTTGCATATACCCTAACTCTTCGTGCAAAGAACGCTAGAGAACTGACACAATTTCACCTGGTTAATATTGCAGGCATTGGTGTTTATGGTTAGGTACACATTGGAGCAACGACAGTCCTTTTTCGCAAATACGCACCGCATCAATTTTATGCAATGCAGGACACGCTAGATAAACTAGTAATATCATCAACCATGTGTAGTTATAAAAAACAATCAATCATAATCACTAGTTATAATAAGTTTAATGCTAGCTAGCAATTTACCTTGGCTTCTACTGCATTCGCGTAACAGGCAGTCTCCGCGTGGAGTGCAATGTAATCAGGTGGTTAGAACGTTGGACTAGTTAATTGTAAGGTTGCAAGATTGGATCCCCCGAGCTGACAAGGTGAAAATCTGTCGTTCTACCCCTGAACAAGGCAGTTAACCCACCGTTCCTAGGCCGTCATTGAAAATAAGAATGGGTTGTTAACTGACTTGTCTAGTTAAATAAAGGTATAAAGAAATATATATATTTCTAAATTGGCAAAATCGTCGGCCAAAAATACAGATTTCCGATTGTTATATAAACTTGAAATCGTCCCTAATTAATCGGCCATTCCGATTAATCGGTCGACCTCTATTTCTAACTTCTGTTGACTCCAAAATGGTGGATATTTCTCTGGCTGGATTGGACTCTGAGCGCCGTTCTCAGATTATGCTTTGTCCGTAAAGTTTTTTGAAATCCGACACAGCGGTTGCATTAAGGAGAAGTCTATCTTTAATTCTGTGAATAACAGTTGTATCTTTTATCAATGTTTATTATGAGTATTTCTGCAAAATCACTGGATGTTTTGGAATCAAAACATTACTGCACGTAAGGCGCCAATGTAAACTGAGATTTTTTATATAAATATGCACATTATCGAACAAAACATACATGTATTGTGTAACATGTCTTATGAGTGTCATCTGATGAAGATCATCAAAGGTTAGTGATTCATTTTATCTATATATCTGCTTTTTGTTACTCCTATCTTTGGCTGGAAAATTTTTATTTTTTTACTTGGCCATGACCATATGTTGTGCTTTCGCTGTAAAGCATTTTTGAAATCGGAGACGATGGGTAGATTAACAAGATGTTTATCTTTCATTTGCTGTATTGGACTTGTTAATGTGTGAAAGTTACATGTTTCTAAAAAAAATATTTTGGAATTTCGCGGGCTGCCTTTTCAGCGGAATGTTGTTGAGGGGTTCCGCTAGCGGAACGCCTGCGCTAGAAAGGTTAACTTCCTGACTGATGTCCTGAGATGTTGCTTCAATATATCCACGTAATTTTCCTCCCTCATAAGGCCATCTATTTTGAGAAGTGCACCAGTCCCTCCTGCAGGAAAGCACCCCAACAACATGACGTTGCTACCCCTGTGCTTCACGGTTGGGATGGTGTTCTTCGGCTTACAAGCGTCCCCCGTTTTCCTCCAAAAATAACGATGGTCATTATGGCCAAACAGTTCTATTTTTGTTTGATCAGACCAGAGGACATTCCTCCAAAAAGTACGATCTTTGTCCCCATGTGCAGTTGCAAACCGTAGTCTGTCGTTTTTAATGGCGGTTTTGCAGGAGTGGCTTCTTCCTTGCTGAGCGGCCTTTCAGGTTATGTCAATATAGGACTCGTTTTACTGTGGATATACAGTGGGGCAAAAAAGTATTTAGTCAGCCACCAATTGTGCAAGTTCTCCCACTTAAAAAGATGAGAGGCCTGTAATTTTCATCATAGGTACACTTCAACTATGACAGACAAAATGAGAAAAAAATCCAGAAAATCACATTGTAGGATTTTTTATGAATTTATTTGCAAATTTGCACAATTGGTGGCTGATTAAATACTTTTTTGCCCCACTGTAGATTATTTTGTGACCGTTTCCTCCAGCATCTTCACAAGGTCCTTTGCTGTTGTTCTGGGATTGATTTGCACTTTTCGCACCAAAGTACGTTCATCTCTAGGAGACAGAACGCGTCTCCTTCCTGAGCGGTATGACTGCTGCGTGTTCCCATGGTGTTTATACTTCCGTACTATTGTTTGTACATGTGAACGTGGTACCTTCAGCCGTTTTGGAAATTGCTCCCAAGGATGAACCAGACTTGTGGAGGTCTACAATTTTTTTTCTGAGCTCTTAGCTGATTTTCCCATTGTGTCAAGCAAAGACGGCCTGAGTTTGAAGGTTGGCCTTGAAATGCATCCAAAGGTACACCTCTAATGGACTCAAATGATGTCAATTAGCCTATCAGAAGCTTCTAAAGCCATGACATTTTCTGGAATTTTCCAAGCTGTTTAAAGGCACAGTCAACTTAGTGTATGTAAACTTCTGACCCACTGGAATTGTGAAAATAATCTGTCTGTAAACAGCTGTTGGAAATTTTCTGGAGTGGTTGAAAAACGTGTTAATGACTCTAGCCTAAGTGTATGTAAACTTCCGACTTCGTGTGTGTGTGCATACATGCATACATATGTGTGTGTGAGAGAATGTTGACAGGCTTTATTTAAAAAAAAAAAGGTTTTTATTTCACCTCTATTTAACCAGGTAGGCTAGTTGAGAACAAGTTCTCATTTACAACTGCGACCTGGCCAAGATAAAGCAAAGCAGTGCGACACAAACATCAACAGAGTTACACATGGAATAAACAAGCGTACAGTCAATAACAAAATAGAAAAACAGTCTATATACAGTGTGTGTAAATGGCAGGTGCTAAGGCAATGAATAGGCCATAGTAGCGAATTAATTACAATTTAGCAAATTAACACTGGAGTGATAGATGAGCAGATGATGATGATGTGCAAATAGAAATACTGGTGTGCAAAAGAGCAGAAAAGTAAATAAAAACAATTTGTGCATGAGGTAGGTAGATTGGATGGGCTATTTACAGATGGGCTATGAACAGCTGCAGCGATCAGTTAGCTGCTCAGATAGCTGATGTTTAAAGTTAGTGAGGGAAATATAAGTCTTCAGCTTCAGCGTATTTTGCAATTCGTTCCAAGTCATTTGGGAGCAGAGAACTGGAAGGAAAGGCTGCCAAAGGAGGTGTTGGCTTTGGGGATGACCAGTGAGATATACCTGCTGGAGCGTGTGCAACTGGTGGGTGTTGTTATGGTGACCAGTGAGCTGAGATAAGGTGGAGCTTTACCTAGCAAAGACTTATAGATCAAATCAAGTGTATGTGTGTATATATATATATATATATATATATATATATATATATATATATATATATATATATATATATATATATATATATATATATATATATCTCTATCTATCCCTTCGTACATCAGCTGATATCTCAAAGTGCTGTACAGAAACCCAGCCTAAACCCCCAAACAGCAAGCAATGCAGGTGTAGAAGCACGGTGGCTAGGAAAAACTCCCTAGAAAGGCCGAAACCTAGGAAGAAACCTAGAGAGGAACCAGGCTATGTGGGGTGGCCAGCCCTCTTCTGGCTGTGCCGGGTGGAGATTATAACAGAACATGGCCAAGATGTTCAAATGTTCATAAATGACCAGCATGGGCAATTAATAATAATCACAGTAGTTGTCGAGGGTGCAGCAAGTCAGCACCTCAGGAGTAAATGTCAGTTGGCTTTTCATAGCCGATCATTAAGAGTATCTCTACCACTCCTGTTGTCTAGAGAGTTAAACAGCAGGTCTGGGACAGGTAGCACGTCCGGGGAACAGGTCAGGATTCCATAGCCGCGGGCAGAACAGTTGAAACTGGAGCAGCAGCATGGCCAGGTAGACTGGGGACAGCAAGGAATCATCATGCCAGGTAGTCCTGAGACATGGTCCTAGGGCTCAGGTCCTCCGAGAGAAAGAGAGAATTAGAGAGAGCATACTTCACACAAATTCACACAGGACACCGGATATGACGGGAGAAGTACTCCAGATATAACAAACTGACCTTAGCCCCCGACAAACTACTGCAGCATAAATACTGGAGGCTGAGACAGGAGGGGTCAGGAGACACTGTGGCCCCATCCGATGATACCCCCAGACAGGGCCAAACAGGAAGGATATAACCCCACCCACTTTGCCAAAGCACAGCCCCCACACCACTAGAGGGATACCTTCAACCACCAACTTACCATCCTGAGACAAGGCCGAGTATAGCCCACAAAAATCTCCGCCACGGCACAACCCAAGAGGGGTGCCAACCCAGACAGGAAGATCACGTCAGTGACTTAACCCACTCAAGTGACGCACCCCTCCTATGGACAGCATGAAAGAGCACCAGTAAGCCAGTGACTCAGCCCCTGTAATAGGGTTAGAGGTAGAGAATCCCAGTGGAAAGAGGGGAACCGGCCAGGCAGAGACAGCAAGGGCGGTTCGTTGCTCCAAAGCTTTTCCGTTCACCTTCACACTCCTGGGCCAGACTACACTCAATCATATGACCCACTGAAGAGATGAGTCTTCAGTAAAGACTTAAAGGTTGAGACCAAGTCTGCGTCTCTCACATGGGTAGGCAGACCATCCCATAAATAAACTCCAGGATGACCTGGAGCCAGTGGGTCTGGCGACGAGAGCCCACAGGTCGCGGCAGCTTTCCAATCTTTAGGAATCTCTGACAATATGAAAGAGGTTGATCAGACTGGTAATAGGGGTTGCAACAATGGCGGCGGATAATTTTAGAATGAGGGTCCAGATTGTTTAGCCCAGCTGATTTGTACAGGGCCAGATTTTGCAGCTCTTTCAGAATATCTGCTATCTGGTTTGGGTGAAGGAGAAGCTGGGGAGGCTTGGGTAAGAAGCTGCGTTGTATGCGGAACTGTTGGCCGGGGTTGGGGTAGCCAGGAGGAAAAGGGAGAAGCTATTGTCGACCCAATCGTATTTTACTGTAAGCCTAAATATCATACCAAATCTCAAAATATGGGAAGGGAGGGTTTCAGTATGACTGATCAGGGAAGTTTGAGAATGACCGTTCCAGATTCTACCCTCATAAGAAAGATGGGCCAGCATATCGCCCACTGTCAACTTCGGCCCATGATGCAACACTGTTGGAATGTTCCCTTCTTGAATGTGGAATGCCACAGGAGTAGGCCATAGGGCTGCTGCTATCTCAATAGCTTATTGTCTTCCTCTGAGTCTGGTGGGCCTTGCTTGTGTCCTCCAGAAACTCCCAGAGGAATGCCATCCCTCTGAGCTAGATTGTGCCCCTAAACGCCAGCCCCTGGCCTGGTACAGCTTCTTATCCAGCTGCTTGTATGTCCTACATGTCATCCTTCAGACATTCATTTGACTAACATGCAAAGGAAGGTAGCCCAGCAGTTTGGTGCTTCAGCGAACTCCGCTGACATTTTGTTGTCACGCCATTCTTGTTTGTATGACAACAGAACATGACAGAAGACTGATGTGCAATTCCACAGTAACCGAATTGTGCCGAGACTAAAATGTTTAACATTAAAATGTTTGCCAAACAAAAACCATTGATTTCAAAGTTTAACAAACTTAGAATACAAACCATACAACTCTGCACAAGGACTACTTTTATCCATTTACACTGAACATTTTTACAAAAAAAATACTTTTACTGGAAGAACTATGCAGAATCAAAATCTCCTTCTGTTTATCTCCTTTATGTTTTCCAAAAATATCTGTTCCGAATTAAGATTCAAAGATGTCTGCAGAAACAATGGGGGTGTGAGCTATGTGTGTGAGACATGACACCTTGACTTTTAAAAAAATGATCTTTCGGTTATTGAGCTACAGTAAGTGAAGTGGATTTACACCAGGTATCAAAATTGTGGTAATGGAATTACATCATGGGTCCCTGATCTGTACACACAGAAATGGAAATGCATAATTATGGATATGAATGTCATTCTCTGGTAAATAGGTGCTGAAAGTGAAATACCCTCCTTTGCAAATTTGGGTATTTATTTTAAACAAGATTTGGTTGGTCTGGACCGGACCAAATCTCAACCAATCATAAACATCTGTTTTTAAAAAGTTTGGACATCAAGAACAGCACAGTCAGTAGAGTACAGCACAGAAGAGGAGTACAATACAGTTCATTATAGTGTACTCAACTCTAGTAGGGCTGGGCGATATGGACGAAATATATCACAATTTAAAATATGATATCATGGTATTTTTAGTTTTTGAATAATAAAAGTTGTATATTGGCTTTGAGTAGTGAGTGATCCTAGGGTGGCAACACATACATTATCAGGGATTTAAATTAATCTTTATTTATTTTGTTTGTTTTTATACTGTTCAATTCAACTTCAACCAAAACAAATGTCAGCACTTTTGCGATTTCTGAATTTCCTGCACTCAATTGCAGTGGTGGAAAAAGTACCCAATTGTCATACTTGAGTAAAAGTAAAGATGCCTTTTTAATAGAAAATGACTTGAGTACAAGTCAATCAGTAAAATTCTACTTGAGTAAAAGTATTTTGTTTTAAAATATACTTAAGTATCAATTATTTAAAATTCCTTATTAAACAAACCAGATGGAACCAAATTGTTTTTATTTACGGATAGCCAGGGGCACACTCAAACTCAGACATAATTTACAAACAAAGCGTTTGAGTCCTCCAGATCAGAGGCAGTAGATGACCAGGGATGTTCTCTTGACAAGTGTGTGAATTGGACCATTTTCCTGCCCTGCTAAGGTTTCAAAATGTAATGAGTACTTTTAGGTGCCAGGGAAATGTCTGAAGTAAAACGCATAGTATTTACTTTGGGAATATAGTAAAGTAAAAGTTGTCAAAAATAGCAAAGTAAAGATACCCCCAAAAAACTACATAAGTAGTACTTAGTGATGGTGCCATCTGGTAAAAATACTTAAGTACTTTACACCACTGCTCAGTTGAGAGAATTTTCATACTGCCATGTAAGGCTGCACAATATGGGCAAATCTAGGATTTATTCTTAACCAAATATCGCAATTGCGATTTGACTTGCGAATTAGAGCAAAACTGTTGGAATAATGGAAATATATTGACTATTCTAATTCTATAGTTAGAATATAACAGTGGGCACTTTGAATACCGTTTTGTTTGAGATGACAATTAATTCAAATGTCAGGAGTTATTTTGACAGGGTAGGAACTAAAGTGCTGATAAGTGTTTCCTAGAGGACCTTATAAGTTTTGGCTACATTGCATGTTTTCTCCTAGCCACTTCATGTAGCTAACATATCCTTGCTTTGCATATTCCTCTTTGATTTAGATGACACTGTTGCACATACACCATGCTAATTTAAGTCTACACCATCACTGGTATTATCAGGCTGTATTAGCTAGCAACGTTTGCTCTTACTCAGTACATTTTATTAGCTAGCTATTAGCATTAGCGGCTAACGATTAGCGTCTTACAAGATTTAGGGCAACTAGCTAAGAAAACACAAACTAGCTGTTTGCTGATGTAAGAAACATAAACGAATAGTGTGATTATAGAACGATAATTGATTACTATTAAGAAGCAAAGTGTAAACAGCATTGTCATCAACATTGTTGCATGTGCTGCATTGACCATTGCAGACTGAACGCAAGTTTCTCGTTGAACAACAAATGCGCTCCTTGAGTGACAGGGGGCGTGGCTAGGTCTGTGTGGAAAGTAGCACAGAGAGAAAGAGAGACTCAAGTAGCGAAGTAAACTATACAAATTGACATTACACATGGCGTATCACATTTAACAAACCAAACATTCAAATACCAGTATAGAAAGTAACAACCCAACCCGGTCCCGGCATTAATACCGGTATGTCATAAAATACGGTATACTGCACAGCCCTAAACTCTAGTGTTCTCTATTGTAGTGTTAGGATACCATAATGTTTACTTCGATTCCAGATTTAGTATCACAATACTCGATACCAAAATGATACCACGGCAAGAAAATATGGCATAATAGCAAAAGTTACAGAATGGGTCTTTATCCAGACAGAAAGTCAGCTACTACTCTATAATTGGGCATCAATATCCATTTCGCCATAATTTTTTTACTTCAACATTTTTCAGAGATAGCTAGCCATGTATGCATTTAATGAATCGATTATGCAATCAATTTGACTTTTTTTACTAATCTAACTACATAACAATGTCATTTATTTTGATAAACTGGGTAAATCAAGATATTGTCTAGGCATAACAGGGTTTTCGTTAGGAAAATGATGTACTGGACATTTTCACTGGCAGCATTTTAATTTGAGAAATTGATCAGTCACATAAATTGGGTGCGTAGCCTGATTCGGGCGTCCACCCGCGGTGCTCAGAATGACAGAAATCACATTTAGATGATGGTTATTCATCTTAACAGAACATGCAACTCGAGGAAGAGCACTTTGAAGATGTTAGAATAACTGCCACGTTTACTTTTCCTCAGCCTAGAAGATGAGTAATGAAGAGCAAAATCTCTAGCCTATGCCAATCTAACATACAAACGCTTTGAATAACACATTCACTACATGGAACAACAGTCCCTTCAAAAAAAGTATTTTATATTATATATACTGTACTTCCATAAAATGTTTTTGGCTGGTACAGGGGGACTTTCAGACGAGAGGTTTGTGGGCGTCCTAGAACTAAACAGCCGATATGTTTGTGAGAATCTCTCCTTTCCACAAAGGGGTCATAGTAGTGTGTAGCCCAAACTGTTCAGACGATACAGAAAGAAGTTGGCAGATCAGCTGTACCGACTTCAGACACTTGTGGGGGTCGTAGAGCAAAAAGGACAACACCATTGTGTTCATGAGTCATCTTTCCATAGAGGGAAGTAGTTTTAGGTTTTAGAGACTTATTAGGCCAAACCGTTCAGGCGATTTTGTGAGAACGATTTTCGGGATGTATTATGGTCTGATAAACACTGTTCCAGCTCTGTCACCTTCCACCGCAGAAGTGCGACATAGGTGGATGCGGTGGATTGAGACGGATCCAATGCTAAAAAAAACAAATCTCTAGCTTCAACTGATAGATTTTTATGCTGACATCGACCTTAGGCGGTTTTAACCATTTTGAGATTTAAAAATGCTCATATGCACAATTTTAACCAGGTGCTCTAGAAAGAGCTCTCCAAAGTGACTGCAGCAGGCCATTCAGTTTGACTTCCCAACTAAGTACATTTAGCTAGCTAGTTAACACTTTATTTTAGCCAGAAATTGCAAAGAAAAGACATTCTAGCTGTTTGCAGACAGTAAGAAACACAAACTAATAGTGTATTGAACGCATGTGGATTTATATTAGCAAGCAAAATGGAAAAAATATATGGCAAATAGAAACTGGATGGACATCTGAAATAGATGGGAAATAATAAAGGCAAATCTATTTTAAAATGTGTGTGGACACCAAAAAATATATGGTGGATGGGAAATGATGCGGAGAATTACATTGATGGAAGCTACAATCGATCTGCAATATTAAAGCTGATCTACCCCCTTAAAAAAGGTGGAAAGCAGCATTGTTATCACCAACATCTTGTCATCTGCAGCATTGACCATGCAGACCAGGTGGTTGCTCACCCTTGAGGGAAGGGACGGGGCTGAGTGTGTGTAGAGGGAGAGAGATGACTCAAGTAGCTAACGGAGTAAACTATAAAACTGACATTACACGTGGCGTAACACATTTAACAAACCAAACATTGAAATACTGTTATACAAGGTAAAGTAAAAACCCAAACCAGTCCGTGCGTCAATACCGGTACATAGGAAAATATGGTCGCTTTGTTGTTATGGGGTATTGTGTGTAGATTGATTGAGGAACATTTTTTCTTTAATCCATTTTAGAATAAGGCTGTAACGAAATGTGGAAAATGTCAAAGGGTCTGAATACTTTCCGTATGCACTGTATGCCTTTAATTTCTCCAAAATATAGACCTATCTTTCATTTCACAACAGATTTAACATGCACCTATGAACTTCACATCTTGGTGCTCATGGTTCCTTTTACATGGTAAATTCTGTCTTTTCAATTCTACTCCAGTTTTTTGAGCGTGAACAACCTATTGTTTCAGTCTGAATTTGTCATCCATGATACACCATCTTCTCAGCTACCCTCCTGGCTCAGAGGTGGTGGTTTACAGCAGCAGGCACTTCTTTACCAGTGTTCTGTGACCTGTGCTCAATGACCACGCTGAAGATGGGATGGCCTGTGGTGTGAAGACTGTTTTTATGCTTTAACTGTCTCTGACAGGGCTACTGTCATTCTTAGAAAACCACACAGGCCCTCTGTTTCCTCAGCTGCTTGTCTCTCTGCTCTACTGCTTTTCATTTAGTACCGTGAGCGCGCACACACTCAGACTGCCTTTTCTCCTCTCTATCAACCTCTGTCTGGAGCACTCTCAATCTGCCATTTCCTCTCTATATATCAGCAATGTAACACCCATTTCTCTCATAGTACAGCCATTCCTCTCCCCTCCATTAATGTGTATGATGGATGTTCTGGTAGTTCGGTGCCTAATGGCTGGTTGAGATGTGTTGAGAGGCAGGCCATTGATCCTTCCTAGTAGTAGAACAAACAGTTTTTTGCATTTTGTAAATCTTTAAATCCTTTGCTGCCTTTCTCCCAATCTTAGCAGCTGGGCATGCAGCCTCTTCCCATCCTTCACAAGTTAGGGATTTATAGAGATGGAGCATGTACAGTCAGGTCTAAAATGATTAGCACCCTTGATAAAGATGAGCAAAGAAGACTGTGTAAAATAAATAATACAAATATTGAGTTATATTGTATTCCCCCCAAGAAAGAATATTGGTAAATTATTTTATACTAATATTTGCTCAGAGGAAGTGATTTTACAAAATCTCAAAAAGATAGGGGTCAAAATTGTTACCCCTGTGTAATACTCGAGCACCCTCCCCTTGCAAGGATAACGACACTGAGACTTTTTCTAAAATGTTTTATGAGATTGGAGAACACACTGAGAGGGATCTTAGACCATTCCTCCATACAGAATCTTTCCAGAATCTTGACTACCTTCATCTGCGTTTATGGACTCCCCTCTTCAATTCAAACCACAGGTTTTCAATCGGGTTCAAGTCCGGAGACTGACATGGCCATTGTAAAATTTAGATTTTTGTGGTCAGTAAAAGAAATGTGGGGTGAGTTTTGATTTCTACATGCTGTTATTTTCTTCCTAGAAGATCCACTTACGGCCTCCTGGCAAAGGCAACCAGGTTTTTAGCTAAAATGTCCTGGTACTTGGTAAAGTTCATGATGCTGTTGACTTTAAAGCTGCAATATGTAACTTTTTCAGTGACCTGACCGAATTCACATAGAAATGTGAGTTATAGATCTGTCATTCTCATTGAAAGTAAGTCTAAGATGCGGTAGACCTGTTGTGCACTGTTGTTTTTTTGTGTGTGTTTTTTTTGTTGCCTTTTTTACTTATGGGTTTTGTATACCAGCTTCAAATAGCTGCAAATACAATATATTTGGTTATGGAATATATATATATATATATATCTCACACACACACAAAGTATGTGGACACTCCTTCAAATTGGCTTTTTCAGCTACACTCGTTGCTGACAGGTGTGTCCAACAGGACAGCAACCCTAAGCACACAGCCAAGACAATGCAGGAGTGGCTTCGGGACAAGTCTCTGAATGTCCTTGAGTGGCCCAGCCAGAGCCTGGACTTGAACCCAATCAAACATCTCTGGAGAGACCTGAAAATAGCTGTGCAGCGACGCCCCACATCCAACCTGACAGAGCTCGAAAGGATCTGCAGAGAAGAATGGGAGATGCTCCTCAAATACATGTGTGCTGAGAGAGAGTTTTCTATAGCTGTTTTTCAGTCTCGGTCCCAGCTTTGATGCACCTGTACTGACCTCCCCTTCTGGCAGGTATTTTGCCCCCGGCAATGCGTTTTTCAGACCGCACTACCCTCTGAAGAACCTTGCGGTTGAAGGCGGTGCAGTTGCTGTACCACGCGGTGATACAGCCCGACAGGATGCTCTCGATTGTGCATCTGTAAAAGTTGTTTTGGTGTTTTAGGTGACAAGCCAATTTTGTTTCAGCCTCCTGAGCTTGAAGAGGTGCTACTCTCTGTGTGGATGGACCATTTCAGTTTGTCCATGATGTATACGCCGAGGAACTTAAAGCTTGCCACCTTCTCCACTTCTGTCCCGTCGATGGGGGCGGGGTGCTCCCTCTGCTGTTTCCTGAAGTCCACGATCATCTCCTTTTTGTTTTGTTGACTTTGAGAGGTTATGTTCCTGACACCACACTCCGAGGGCCCTCACCACCTCCCTGTAGGCCGTCTCGTCGTTGTTGGTAATCAAGCCTACCACTAGTGTCGTCTGCAAATTTGATGATTGAGTTGGGGGCGTGCATGGCCACGGAGTACAGGAGAGGGCTGAGAACGCACTCTTGTGTTGAGGATTAGAGGGGTGGAGATGTTGTTTCCTACCTTCACCACCTGGGGGCGGCCTGTCAAAGTCCAGGACCCAGTTGCACAGAGCGGGGGCGAGAGCAAGGGTCTAGAGTTTGGATGGTACTGTGGTAAATGCTGTAGTCAATGAACAGCATTCTTACATAGGTATTCCTTTTGACCAGATGGGATAGGGCAGTGTGATGGCGATTGCGTTGTCAGTAGACCTATTGGGGCGGTAAGGAAATTGGAGTGGATCTAGGGTGTCAGGTAAGGTGGAGCTGATATGATCCTTGACTAGTCTCTCAAAGCACTTCATGATGACAGAAGTGAGTGCTACTGGCCGATAGTCATTTTGTTCCGTTACCTTTGCTTTCATGGGAACAGGAACAATTGTGGCCATCTTGAAGAATGTGGGGACAGCAGACTGGGATGGGGATTGATTGAATATGTCCGTGAACAGAATAGCCAACTGGTCTGCGCACGCTCTGAGGACGCCATCTGGGCCTTCTGGGCCTGCGAGGGTTAACACGTTTAAATGTTTTACTCACGTTGGCCACGGAGAAGGAGAGCCCGCGGGCTGTGTCAATGGCACTTTATTGTCCTCAAAGCGAGCAAAGAAGTTATTTAATTTGTCTGGGTTTTCTTTTTGTAATCCATGATTAGCTGTAGACCATGTCACATACGTCTCATGTTTGAGCCGTTGCGTTGAGACTCTACTCTGTCTCTACTGACACTTTGCTTGTTTGAGTGCCTTGTGGAGGGAATAACTACACTGTTTGTATTCGGTCATGTTTCCAGTAGCCTTGTCATTAAAATCGGTGGTTCGCGCTTTCAGTTTTGCACGAATGCTGCCATCAAACCACATTTTCTGGTTATGGAAATTATGTGTGTGTGGGCACTTTTTTTAGAATATTTTCTACATTTATTGAAGATTAAATACTGTACAATCAAATGTACATAAGTATTCACACCCCTGGGTCAATACATGTTAGAATCATGTTTGGCAGTGATTAGAGCTGTGAATCTTTGCACAATATTTTTATTTTTTTAATTCAAGCTCTGTCAGGTTGTTTTTATCATTGCTAGACAGCTATTTTAAAGTCTTGCCATAGATGTTCAAGTATATTTAAGTCAAAACTGTAACTAGGCCACTCAGGAACATTTGTCTTGGTAAGCAACTTCAGGGTATAATTTGGCCTTGGGTTTTAGGTTATTGTCCTGCTGAAAGGTGAATTAATTTCCCAGTGTCTGGTGGAAAGCAGACTGAACTGGATTCCTTTAGGATTTTGTCTGTGCATGGCTCCATTCTAAGTAAAAAAAATAAAAATAAAAATATCCTGAAACTCCCCAGTTATTAAAGATTACAAGCATACCCATTACACGATGCAGCCACCACTATGCTTGAAAATATGGGGGGTGGTAATCATTAATGGATTGTATTGGATTTGCCCCTAACATAACTTGTTAATTTGAATATGCAAAGTGTTAATTGCTTTGTGACATTTTTTGCCGTATTACTTTAGTGTCTTGTTGCAAACAGGATGCATGTTTTGGAATATTTCACATATTAGAGCCCAGTAAATTTAGATCCACCCCTAAGTGTGAAACATTTATTTCCCTTCCATATCAGAGATTTTCCTACTTAATATTCAACAATTGTGTGTGTGTGTGTGCGTGCGCTTTGTCAGTACCTGATACCACTTTCAACATGGCTGTGTTTATTCAGTGGATAGAGGGCTATATGACATAGAGTAGGCCTATATGCTTCCTATATCACAACTGTAGGTTGATAACTGTTTTTCTTCATGCTGGTTTATTTTATTATTGAGAGAGGGAGTGCGAGAACAGTACATCAAGACTGACTTAAGGGAAACCGCATGTGGGGCTCAATAAAATATAATTAAAAACATAGCCACAGTAATCTTCCCCTCAATCTGTGTTGTCAGGTTCCCTTAAGAAGGAGGAGGAGTTGTAGTACTATTTATTATGGTCTGCTGGTGATGTTGCCGCATCAATCCTTTGTTGTTTTCATAACCATTAACATTTTATTACTCCACCTTTCCCGGAGATTGGTCCCCACCTGCTCCCTCTCTGCTCCCTCTTCTCTCTCTCTCTCGTGCTCTCTCTCTCTCGTGCTCTCTCTCTCTCGTGCTCTCTCTCTCTCGTGCTCTCTCTCTCTCGTGCTCTCTCTCTCTCGTGCTCTCTCTCTCTCGTGCTCTCTCTCTCTCGTGCTCTCTCTCTCTCGTGCTCTCTCTCTCTCGTGCTCGCTCTCTCTCGTGCTCTCTCTCTCGTGCTCTCTCTCTCGTGCTCTCTCTCTCTCGTGCTCTCTCTCTCTCGTGCTCTCTCTCTCTCGTGCTCTCTCTCTCTCGTGCTCTCTCTCTCTCGTGCTCTCTCTCTCTCGTGCTCTCTCTCTCTCGTGCTCTCTCTCTCTCGTGCTCTCTCTCTTTCTCGTGCTCTCTCTCTCTCGTGCTCTCTCTCTCTCGTGCTCTCTCTCTCTCGTGCTCTCTCTCTCTCGTGCTCTCTCTCTCTCGTGCTCTCTCTCTCTCGTGCTCTCTCTCTCTCGTGCTCTCTCTCTCTCGTGCTCTCTCTCTCTCGTGCTCTCTCTCTCTCGTGCTCTCTCTCTCTCGTGCTCTCTCTCTCTCGTGCTCTCTCTCTCTCGTGCTCTCTCTCTCTCGTGCTCTCTCGTTCTCTCTCTCTCGTGCTCTCTCTCTCGTGCTCTCTCTCTCTCTCTCTCTCGTGCTCTCTCTCTCTCTCTTGTTCTCTCGTGCTCTCTTGTTCTCTCGTGCTCTCTCTTGTGCTCTCTCTCTCTCTCTCTCTTGTGCTCTCTCTCTCTCTCTCTCTTGTGCTCTCGCTCTCTCTCTCGTGCTCTCTCTCTCGTGCTCTCTCTCTCTCTCGTGCTCTCTCTCTCTCGTGCTCTCTCTCAAAATTCAAATTCAAATTCAAGCTGCTTTATTGGCATGAAAAACATTGTGTCAATATTGCCAAAGCAACAATGTATACAATATACATTGTAACAAAATTATAAATGATAGCAAATAATAATATAAAATGGTAGTAAATAATAATACAAAAATAAATACAATAAAATGGTAACAGTCAATAGTAGAAATGTAATAAATATAAAATAAAATTATGGAAAATGAAACTATAACTAACTTATAACTAAATAACGGTCATCTTCTTCTTTATATCAGTACTACAACTACAATCATCATTACTACAACTACAATCATCATTACTACGACTACTACTACCATCACTAAACTGTTATCACTACCATTACCACCCATATTTGGGATGATAAACATTAATAATTATAGTAATAATGGTAATAATAATAATAAGTAAGTTACTGTTTACTATGCAGATGTTATTATTCAGTGTCCCTCAGGCTATGGCAGGAAAATACATATTTGGCTGCAAGAGGAGCCATTGCTCCTTCGCCCATGAGTATTCTTAGTTTTTCCTCTGGGTTCAATTTGTAAAAATTTTGAATATATGTAGTCATTTCTGTGAATAATGAATCTCTTTGTGAGGAATATTTATCACAGTAAAGGAGAAAGTGCATCTCTGTCTCTACCTCCCCTGTCTCTCTCTCTCGTGCTCTCTCTCTCTCTCGTGCTCTCTCTCGTGCTCTCTCTCTCTCTCTCTCGTGCTCTCTCTCTCTCGTGCTCTCTCTCTCTCTCTCTCGTGCTCTCTCTCTCTCTCTCTCGTGCTCTCTCTCTCTCTCTCTCGTGCTCTCTCTCTCTCTCTCTCGTGCTCTCTCTCTCTCTCGTGCTCTCTCTCTCTCTCTCTCGTGCTCTCTCTCTCTCTCTCGTGCTCTCTCTCTCTCTCTCTCGTGCTCTCTCTCTCTCATGCTCTCTCTCTCTCATGCTCTCTCTCTCTCGCTCGTGCTCTCTCGTGCTCTCTCTCTCGTGCTCTCTCGTGCTCTCTCGTGCTCTCTCGTGCTCTCTCGTGCTCTCTCGTGCTCTCTCGTGCTCTCTCTCTCTCGTGCTCTCTCGTGCTCTCTCTCTCTCGTGCTCTCTCGTGCTCTCTCTCTCTCGTGCTCTCTCGTGCTCTCTCTCTCGTGCTCTCTCTCTCTCGTGCTCTCTCTCTCTCGTGCTCTCTCTCTCTCGTGCTCTCTCTCTCTCGTGCTCTCTCTCTCTCGCGCTCTCTCTCTCGCGCTCGCTCTCTCTCTCTCGCGCTCTCTCTCTCGCGCTCTCTCTCTCTCGCGCTCTCTCTCTCTCGCGCTCTCTCTCGCGCTCTCTCTCTCTCGCGCTCTCTCTCTCGCGCTCTCTCTCTCGCGCTCTCTCTCTCGCGCTCTCTCTCTCTCGCGCTCTCTCTCTCTCGCGCTCTCTCTCTCTCGCGCTCTCTCTCTCTCGCGCTCTCTCTCTCTCTCGCGCTCTCTCTCTCTCTCGCGCTCTCTCTCTCTCGCTCTCTCAAATTCAAATTCAAATTCAAGCTGCTTTATTGGCATGAAAAACATTGTGTCAATATTGCCAAAGCAACAATGTATACAATATACATTGTAACAAAATTGTAAATGATAGCAAATAATAATATAAAATGGTAGTAAATAATAATACAAAAATAAATACAATAAAATGGTAACAGTCTACAGTAAACATTAATAATTATAGTAATAACAATAATAGTAATAATAAGTAAGTTACTGTTTACTATGCAGATGTTATTATTCAGTGTCCCTCAGGCTATGGCAGGAAAATACATATTTGGCTGCAAGAGGAGCCATTGCTCCTTCGCCCATGAGTATTCTTAGTTTTTCCTCTGGGTTCAATTTGTAAAAATTTGGAATATATGTAGTCATTTCTGTGAATAATGAATCTCTTTGTGAGGAATATTTATCACAGTAAAGGAGAAAGTGCATCTCTGTCTCTACCTCCCCTGTCTCTCTCTCTCGTGCTCTCTCTCTCTCTCGTGCTCTCTCTCGTGCTCTCTCTCTCTCTCTCTCGTGCTCTCTCTCTCTCGTGCTCTCTCTCTCTCTCTCGTGCTCTCTCTCTCTCTCGTGCTCTCTCTCTCTCTCTCTCGTGCTCTCTCTCTCTCTCTCTCTCGTGCTCTCTCTCTCTCTCTCTCGTGCTCTCTCTCTCTCTCTCTCGTGCTCTCTCTCTCTCTCTCGTGCTCTCTCTCTCTCTCTCTCGTGCTCTCTCTCTCTCGTGCTCTCTCTCTCTCGCTCGTGCTCTCTCGTGCTCTCTCTCTCGTGCTCTCTCTCTCGTGCTCTCTCTCTCGTGCTCTCTCTCTCGTGCTCTCTCTCTCGTGCTCTCTCTCTCGTGCTCTCTCGTGCTCTCTCGTGCTCTCTCGTGCTCTCTCGTGCTCTCGCTCTCTCGTGCTCTCTCTCTCTCGTGCTCTCTCGTGCTCTCTCTCTCTCGTGCTCTCTCGTGCTCTCTCTCTCTCGTGCTCTCTCTCTCTCGTGCTCTCTCTCTCGCGCTCTCTCTCTCTCTCTCGCTCTCTCTCTCTCGCGCTCTCTCTCTCTCTCTCTCTCGCGCTCTCTCTCTCTCTCGCGCTCTCTCTCTCTCGCGCTCTCTCTCTCTCTCTCTCTCGCGCTCTCTCTCTCTCTCGCGCTCTCTCTCTCGCGCTCTCTCTCTCTCGTGCGCTCTCGCGCTCTCTCTCTCGTGCGCTCTCGCGCTCTCTCTCGTGCGCTCTCGCTCTCTCTCGTGCGCTCTCTCTCTCTCTCGTGCGCTCTCTCAATCGTGCTCTCTCGTGCTCTGTCTCTCTCGTGCTCTCTCGTGCTCTGTCGCTCTCGTGCTCTCTCGTGCTCTGTCGCTCTCGTGCTCTCTCTCTCGTGCTCTCGCTCTCGTGCTCTCTCTCTCGTGTTCTCTCTCTCTCTCTCTCTCGTGCTCTCTCTCTCTCTCGTGCTCTCTCTCTCTCTCTCTCTCATGCTCTCTCAAATTCAAATTCAAATTCAAGCTGCTTTATTGGCATGAAAAACATTGTGTCAATATTGCCAAAGCAACAATGTATACAATATACATTGTAACAAAATTATAAATGATAGCAAATAATAATATAAAATGGTAGTAAATAATAATACAAAATTAAATACAAAAATAATAACAATAAAATGGTAACAGTCTACAGTAAACATTAATAATTATAGTAATAACAATAATAGTAATAATAAGTAAGTTACTGTTTACTATGCAGATGTTATTATTCAGTGTCCCTCAGGCTATGGCAGGAAAATACATATTTGGCTGCAAGAGGAGCCATTGCTCCTTCGCCCATGAGTATTCTTAGTTTTTCCTCTGGGTTCAATTTGTAAAAATTTGGAATATATGTAGTCATTTCTGTGAATAATGAATCTCTTTGTGAGGAATATTTATCACAGTAAAGGAGAAAGTGCATCTCTGTCTCTACCTCCCCTGTCATGCAGTGACCACATACACGCTCCTCTTTGGGTAGCCATGTCTTTTTATGTCTGCCGGTTTCTATTGCCAATCGGTGGTCACTCAGCCTGTACTTGGTAAGGATCTGTCTCTGCTTCGTATCTCTGACAGAGTAGAGATAATCAGCCAATTCATATTCTCTGTTTAGGGTCAGATAGCAATTTAGTCGGCTTTGGGATTTTGTTTCGTTTTTCCAGTATTGTAAGTATGATTCCTTTGATTGGTTCATGATTTTGTTTATTGGAATTCTTTCTTTTGAAGCAGTGCTGGTGTCAGCTTGGTTGGTGAGGTCTAACACCATCTGACTGAGAGGGCTCTTTTCTGGGCTCAGCTCTTGGGCTTGAAGTGCTTTAAATTGCAGACTCGAATTTGGACTTGAATTTAGATGTAGCCAAAATTTTAATGATCTTTTCTGTATTTTCATTATTACTGGAAAACGGCCCAATTCTGCCCTACATGCATTAGTTGGTGTATTTCTCTGGACTTGTAGAATTTTCCGACAGAATTCTGCATGTAGGGCTTCAATTGGATGTTTGTCCCACATTTTAAAATCCAGTTCATTGAGTGGCCCCCAAACCTCACTTCCATAAAGTGCTATTGGTAGGATTACACTGTCAAATATTTTAGTCCAAATTCTAATTGGGATGTTGATTTTGAATAATTTCATTTTTATTGCATACATTGCTCTGTGGGCTTTTTCTTTGAGTGCCTTCACTGCCATATTAAAGTTTCCCGATGCAGATATGGTCAGACCAAGGTAGGTGTAATTTTTTGTGTGTTCAATTAAGGTGTTCAGGGTGAATTTACATTTTTGTTTCTGACATCTGTTTTTTTTTTGGAAAATCATGATTTTAGTTTTTTGGAAATTTACTGCCAGGGCCCAATTATGGCAATATTGCTCCAGAATATTAATGTTTTGTTGAAGACCTTCTTTGGTTGGTGATAGAAGTACCAAGTCATCAGCATATAGCAGGTATTTCACCTCTGTGTCAAATAGTGTGAGTCCTGGGGCTGGAGATTGGTCCAACATGTCTGCTAATTCATCTCTCTCTCGTGCTCTCTCTCTCTCTCGTGCTCTCTCTCTCGTGCTCTCTCTCTCTCGTGCTCTCTCTCTCTCTCTCGTGCTCTCTCTCTCTCTCTCGTGCTCTCTCTCTCTCTCTCGTGCTCGCTCTCTCGCTCTCTCTCTCTCTCTCTCTCGTTCTCTCTCTCTCTCTCTCTCTCTCTCGTGCTCTCTCTCTCTCTCTCGTGCTCTCTCGTTCTCTCTCTCTCGTTCTCTCTCTCTCGTGCTCTCTCTCTCTCGTGCTCTCTCTCTCTCGTGCTCTCTCTCTCTCGTGCTCTCTCTCTCGCTCGTGCTCTCTCTCTCTCGCTCGTGCTCTCTCTCTCTCGTGCTCTCTCTCTCTCGTGCTCTCTGTCTCTCGTGCTCTCTGTCTCTCGTGCTCTCTGTCTCTCGTGCTCTCTGTCTCTCGTGCTCTCTGTCTCTCGTGCTCTCTGTCTCTCGTGCTCTCTGTCTCTCGTGCTCTCTGTCTCTCGTGCTCTCTGTCTCTCGTGCTCTCTGTCTCTCGTGCTCTCTGTCTCTCGTGCTCTCTGTCTCTCGTGCTCTGTCTCTCGTGCTCTCTGTCTCTCGTGCTCTCTGTCTCTCGTGCTCTCTGTCTCTCGTGCTCTCTCTCTCGTGCTCTCTGTCTCTCGTGCTCTCTGTCTCTCGTGCTCTGTCTCTCGTGCTCTCTGTCTCTCGTGCTCTCTCGTGCTCTGTCTCTCTCGTTCTCTCGTGCTCTCTCTTTCTCTCTCGTGCTCTCTCTCTCTCGTGCTCTCTCTCTCTCTCGTGCTCTCTCTCTCTCTCGTGCTCTCTCTCTCTCTCGTGCTCTCTCTCTCGTGCTCTCTCTCTCGTGCTCTCTCTCTCTCTCGTGCTCTCTCTCTCTCGTGCTCTCTCTCTCTCTCGTGCTCTCTCTCTCTCTCGTGCTCTCTCTCTCTCTCGTGCTCTCTCTCGTGCTCTCTCTCTCTCTCGTGCTCTCTCTCTCTCTCTCTCTCTCGTGCTCTCTCTCTCGCTCGTGCTCTCTCTCTCTCTCGTGCTCTCTCTCTCTCGTGCTCTCTCTCTCTCGTGCTCTCTCTCTCTCGTGCTCTCTCTCTCTCGTGCTCTCTCTCTCTCGTGCTCTCTCTCTCTCGTGCTCTCTCTCTCTCGTGCTCTCTCTCTCTCGTGCTCTCTCTCTCTCGTGCTCTCTCTCTCTCGTGCTCTCTCTCTCTCGTGCTCTCTCTCTCTCTCGTGCTCTCTCTCTCTCTCGTGCTCTCTCTCGCTCTCTCTCTCTCTCGTGCTCTCTCTCTCTCTCGTGCTCTCTCTCTCTCTCGTGCTCTCTCGCTCTCTCGTGCTCTCTCGCGCTCTCTCTCTCTCGTGCTCTCTCTCTCGTGCTCTCTCTCTCGTGCTCTCTCTCTCGTGCTCTCTCTCTCTCTCTCGTGCTCTCTCTCTCGTGCTCGCTCTCTCTCGCGCTCTCTCTCTCTCGCGCTCTCTCTCTCTCGCGCTCTCTCTCTCTCTCGCGCTCTCTCTCTCTCTCGCGCTCTCTCTCTCTCTCTCTCTCGCGCTCTCTCTCTCTCTCGCGCTCTCTCTCTCTCTCGCGCTCTCTTGTGCTCTCTCATGCTCTCTCTCTCCAGCCCTATTGAATGGCGTGCATGTGCTTAGCAATGGAATGATCTTGTATGCTGTGCTCTTCCCTACGGAACAGCACACGGTGTGAGATAATGACACAAATCCTTTACCAGGGCCAAGCTCTCTAATTACCCCTGCTCTTCTGGGGAGAGAACCATATTAACCATCTATTAACGTTCCACCCTCTAGAACCCAGCCTGTTTTCACCGTCCTGGTGCTCATACACGTCATACATGTACACCTCTGTAATCCTGTTTTTATGGTATTATGTCTTTGTTGTCAATAAAGTCAAAGGCCCCACATGACGTATCATTGTAACTGGGATATAGAGGAGAGGAGATGGGAGTGCCTTATTTAAAACCCTTTCCCCATGTGCAATGCCCTTTATGTCAATGTTCAGCTGATCTACTACGATTAAAAACATCTATGTGAAGTGCTTTATTTAACCTCTCCGTCTCTGTCTGTACAGAGGACGGACCCTCAGCTCCTGGCCCAGTTCTACTATGCTGATGAGGAGCTCAACCAGGTGGCCACAGAACTGGACAGCCTAGATGGGAGGAAGGAGCCTCAAAGGTGTACGCTGCTGGTCAACCAGTTCAGATCCTGTCAGGTAAGAATCTATAGGGGCTGACACTGGTTCATTTCAGTACCCTCGGAATACGGCCACAATTCTGTAGCTGGTCTCTTATCGTTTCATTTCACCATGCTTCTAATTTCTTTTAGACTTCCAGCTCCATAAATTTGTAAAAATCCATCAGACATTTCATTTGAGAGTTAATGCTGTAACCCAGTTTGGCAGAGAGCACTTGAAGAGTCCACCATGCCAATTAAAGTGAGGTATTGAAGTTTGACCTCAAATGTTTAAAACTATGACGACAAACTCTATAACAGGGGAGTTTGAACTGCAAAAGGCCTGAGATTAGTTGACTGATATGGTAGGGGTTGTGCGATTGTCCCAGTAAGCATTGATTGGACGGGCTGTTAAATCACAAAGGAGTCCCTCTGAGTGCAAGCAGTTGATTCAATCAGGTTTTGTTGCTGTTTTGAACGCCTTTATCAGGGTATCTAGGTCAGGAATGAAGACTTGGATGAGTGACTCTGGAAAGCTCAATGAAGTGGAGGTATTAGAGATTGGATCTTGAAGTCTCTACTTCTCTACATAGATATCATGACACCTGGATTGGTGTTTTCAGGCACTATGGGGTCAGAGTAAAGGATTGACTGTCAGGTTGTTTTGAATGACTTATGTCAGTGTTATGTAGATCCACTATAGGATATTAGTCTGCTTGACCGGAGATTACGCTTTTTCTCCTCGGAGACGTATCTGTCTCTGTTTGAGACCTGTCACATGACCAATGGAAGACTGTTGTGTCCATTTGGAGTTGGGGGGGGGGTGTCATGCGTAGATGTAATAGGTGGCAGGGAAGTCAGGCGCAGGAGAGACAAATTGAGTGTAAAATGGAGTCTTTTAATAAAGTCCACGGAGTATGCTCCATAACACTAAATGTACATAAACATGGGTACAAGGACCCGACGCACACCTATACAACAATCACACTACACTGACAATAAAACAATCTCTGACAAAGACATGAGGGGAAACAGAGGGTTAAATACACAACAGGTAATGAATGGGATTGAAAACAGGTGTATGGGAAGACAAGACAAAACCAATGGAAAATGAAAAAAGGATCAATGATGGCTAGAAGACCGGTGACGTCGAACGCCGAGCACCGCCCGAACAAGGAGAGGCAACGACTTCGGCAGCAGTCGTGACAGTACCCCCCCCCTGACGCGCGGCTCCAGCTGCGCGTCGACACCGGCCTCGGGGACGACCCGGAAGGCGAGGTGCAGGGCGATCCGGATGGAGACGGTGGAATTCTGATAACATGGAAGGATCTAACACGTCCTCCACCGGAACCCAGCATCTCTCCTCCGGCCCGTACCCCTCCCAGTCCACGAGGTACTGAAGGCCCCTCGCCCGACGTCTCGAATCCAAAATGGATCGAACAGAGTACGCCGGAACCCCCTCGATGTCTAGAGGAGGCGGAGGAACATTACGCACTTCAGCCTCCTGGAGCGGGCCAGCCACCATCGGCCTGAGGAGAGACACATGGAACGAGGGGTTAATACGGTAATGAGTGGGTAGTTGTAACCTATAACATACCTCGTTCACTCTCCTCAGGACTTTAAACGGCCCCACAAACCGCGGACCCAGCTTCCGGCAGAGAAGGCGAAGGGGCAGGTTTCGGGTCGAGAGCCAGACCCTGTCCCCTGGTGCGAACACTGGGGCCTCACTGCGGCGACGGTCTGCGCCAATTTTCTGGCGCCTTATGGCACGCTGAAGGTGGACGTGGGCTGCCTCCCAGGTCTCCTCAGCGTGCCGAAACCAATTGTCCACCGCAGGGGCCTCGGTCTGGCTCTGATGCCAAGGAGCCAGAACCGGCTGATACCCTAATACACATTGAAAGGGAGTAAGGTTAGTGGAGGAGTGACGTAGCGAGTTCTGAGCCATCTCTGCCCAGGGCACGAACTTCGCCCACTCCCCCGGCCGATCCTGGCAATAAGACCGCAGAAACCTACCCACATCCTGGTTAACTCTCTCCACCTGCCCATTACTCTCGGGGTGAAAACCTGAGGTAAGACTAACCGAGATCCCCAGACGCTCCATGAACGCCTTCCAGACCCTTGATGTGAACTGGGGACCCCGATCAGACACTATATCCTCAGGCACCCCATAGTGCCGGAAAACGTGTGTAAACAGGGCCTCTGCAGTTTGTAAGGCCGTAGGGAGACCGGGCAAAGGGAGGAGACGACAGGACTTAGAAAACCGATCCACAACGACCAGGATCGTGGTGTAACCCTGTGAAGGTGGAAGATCGGTCAAAAAATCCACCGACAGGTGTGACCACGGCCGTTGAGGAACGGGTAGAGGTTGTAGCTTACCTCTGGGCAGGTGTCTAGGAGCCTTGCACTGGGCGCACACCGAGCAGGAAGAAACATAAATCCTCACGTCCTTAGCTAAAGTGGGCCACCAGTATCTCCCGTCAAGACAGCGCATCGTCCGACCTATCCCAGGATGACCAGAGGAGGGTGACGTGTGAGCCCAATATATCAATCGGTCGCGTACAGCAGACGGAACGTACAGACGACCAGCTGGACACTCAGGGGGAGAAGGCTCTGCACGTGACGCCCGCTCAATGTCCGCGTCCAGCTCCCACACTACTGGCGCCACCAAACACGAAGCTGGGAGTATGGGAGTGGGATCCATGGACCGCTCCTCTGTGTCATACAGCCGAGACAATGCGTCTGCCTTAACGTTCTGGGAGCCTGGTCTGTAAGAAAGAGTAAACACAAAACGAGTGAAAAACATGGCCCACCTTGCCTGGCGAGGATTCAATCTCTTTGCCTGCCGGATATACTCCAGATTGCGGTGGTCAGTCCAGATGAGAAAAGGGTGTTTAGCCCCCTCAAGCCAATGCCTCCACACCTTCAAAGCTTCTACGACAGCTAACAGCTCCCGGTTCCCCACATCATAGTTTCGCTCCGCCGGGCTGAGCTTCTTAGAAAAGAAAGCACAGGGGCGAAGCTTCAGTGGCGTACCCGAACGCTGAGAGAGCACTGCTCCTATCCCAGCTTCGGATGCGTCCACCTCCACTATGAATGGCAAAGAGGGATCCGGATGAGCCAGCACAGGCGCAGAAGTAAACAGAGTCTTCAGGTGCTCAAAAGCCCTGTTCGCCTCAGCCGACCACTGCAAGCGCACCGGGCCCCCCTTTAGCAGTGAGGTAATGGGAGCTGCCACCTGACCAAAACCCCGGATAAACCTCCGGTAGTAATTGGAAAACCCCAAAAAACGCTGCAACTCCTTTACCGTGGTTGGAGTCGGCCAATTACGCACGGCTGTAATGCGGTCGCTCTCCATCTCCACTCCTGAAGTGGAAATCCGATGCCCTAGGAAGGAGATGGATTGTTGGAAAAACAAGCATTTCTCAGACTTGACATATAGATCATGCTCCAACAGGCGACCAAGCACCCTGCGCACCAGGGACACATGCTCGGCGCGTGTAGCAGAGTATATCAAAATATCATCGATATACACCACTACACCCTGCCCGTGCAGGTCCCTGAAGATCTCATCTACAAATGATTGGAAAACTGATGGAGCATTCATCAACCCATATGGCATGACCAGGTACTCATAATGACCTGAGGTGGTGCTAAATGCCGTCTTCCACTCATCACCCTTCTTAATACGCACCAGATTGTACGCACTCCTGAGATCCAATTTTGTGAAAAAACGTGCCCCGTGCATTAACTCAATAATCGTATTGATCAGAGGTAGCGGGTAACTATATTTCACTGTGATTTTATTAAGACCTCGATAATCAACGCACGGGCGTAAACCGCCATCCTTTTTTTTCACAAAAAAGAAACTCGAAGAGACAGGTGAAATGGATGGCTGAATGAACCCCTGATGCAGGGATTCAGAGATATATGTCTCCATAGCCTCCGTCTCCGCTTGCGACAGGGGATACACGTGACTCTTGGGATATGCAGCGTCTACCAGGAGATCTATCGCACAATCCCCCAGTCGATGGGGTGGTAATTGAGTCGCCTTCTTTTTACAGAAGGCGAGAGCCAAATCGGCATATTCGGGGGGAATGCGCACGGTGGAGACCTGGTCTGGACTTTCCACCGTAGTAGCACCAACGGAAACCCCTAAACACCTACCTGAGCATTCTCGCGACCACCCTGTGAGAGCCCTCTGTGGCCAAGAAACAGTGGGGTTATGACAAACTAACCAGGGTAGGCCTAGCACCACAGAATACGCAGGAGAATCAATAAGGAAAAGACTAATCTTCTCCTTGTGACCCTCCTGCGTTATCATACACAAAGGTGCGGTTACCTCCCTGATAAACCCTGACCCTAATGGTCGACTATCTAAGGCATGAATAGGGAAAGGCATATCCACAGGAACAATAGGGATCCCTAAACTATGAGCTAGACTTTTATTAATGAAATTCCCAGCCGCACCCGAATCTACTAGCGCCTTATACTGGGAATGCAGTGAAAAGTCAGGAAAAGAGACAGAGACAAACATTAGTGCAGCAGAGGGCTCTGGATGAGAATGGTGCCTACTCACCTGGGGTGACGCCAGAATGCCCTGCCTGCCCTCTCTATTCCCAGAGGAACCAACCCGGCACCGACCAGCAGTGTGCTCTCTGCGACCTTGAATGGTGCTCGAGCGGGAACCCCCTCCGGTCTCCCTGCGCACCATCCCTCCCAATTCCATAGGTTCGGGAGAGAGGGTGCGGGAGGATGGAACAACCAGACCCCGATCTAGACGTCCACGAGTAGCCAGCATGTTGTCCAGCCTGATGGACATGTCCACCAGCTGGTCGAAGGTGAGGGTGGTGTCTCTACAGGCCAGCTCCCGACGGACGTCCTCGCGTAGACTACAACGGTAATGGTCGATCAGGGCCCTGTCGCTCCATCCAGCGCCGGCAGCCAAGGTCCTAAACTCCAAAGCAAAATCCTGTGCACTCCTCGTCTCCTGCCTCAGATGATAGAGAAGCTCACCCGCTGCTTTGCCTTCAGGTGGGTGATCGAATACTATCCGGAATTGGCGGGTGAACTCCTCAAAATGGTCCAGCGCCGCATCCTCCCTACTACACACAGCGCTGGCCCATTCCAGGGCTTTCCCGGTGAGGCATGAGACGAGGGCGTAACTCTTCTCACGGTCAGATGGTACTGGGGAGGCCGTGGCTAGATACAAGTTCAGTTTAAGGAGGAAACCCTGGCAGCCGGCAGTATCTCCGTTGTATCCCGTAGGTAGGGATAAATGGATCCTCGATTCCGGAGAGGAAAAATCGTTCACGGGAGATTCCGGTTGTGGTGGTGGTGGCGCTGGAGAAACTCCCTGTCTCTCCCAGCGATCCATTTTCATGGCAATGTGATCCATGACGGAGCTGATAACGTCAAGCTCCCTAGCTTGTTCCTGAACGCGTTCCTCCAGCTCCATGGGCATAGTGTCCTCTCCTGCTGACTTCATATATTTGGTCAGAGATTCTGTCATGCGTAGATGTAATAGGTGGCAGGGAAGTCAGGCGCAGGAGAGACAAATTGAGTGTAAAATGGAGTCTTTTAATAAAGTCCACGGAGTATGCTCCATAACACTAAATGTACATAAACATGGGTACAAGGACCCGACGCACACCTATACAACAATCACACTACACTGACAATAAAACAATCTCTGACAAAGACATGAGGGGAAACAGAGGGTTAAATACACAACAGGTAATGAATGGGATTGAAAACAGGTGTATGGGAAGACAAGACAAAACCAATGGAAAATGAAAAAAGGATCAATGATGGCTAGAAGACCGGTGACGTCGAACGCCGAGCACCGCCCGAACAAGGAGAGGCAACGACTTCGGCAGCAGTCGTGACAGGGGGGCTTCTAAACTGGTCTTCTTTCAGGTGTGTGGGGTCTGGACTTTGTGAGTGATGGCTGCCATGCTAGGTTGGTGTTCGGGGGGGGGCTGGGGGGGCAGACAGAGCGGAGGTCGTTAGCAGGCCCACCAATGTGCCTGAGCCTTGTGCACCCAGGGCCCAGAGGGGGATGTTCCTAATAAGGTCACTGCTTGATCCCCCACTGCTTTCCCCCTCATATTTTTTCCTCCTCTCTCCATTCTCCCCCCACCCACCCACTCGCTCTCTCTCTCCATTCCACGCTCTCATTGTCCCTTCTCCCGCCATCTCTCTCTCCATTCCACGCTCTCATTGTCCCTTCTCCCGCCATCTCTCTCTCTCCATTCCACGCTCTCATTGTCCCTTCTCCCGCCATCTCTCTCTCTCCATTCCACGCTCTCATTGTCCCTTCTCCCGCCATCTCTCTCTCTCCATTCCACGCTCTCATTGTCCCTTCTCCCGCCATCTCTCTCTCTCCATTCCACGCTCTCATTGTCCCTTCTCCCGCCATCTCTCTCTCTCCATTCCACGCTCTCATTGTCCCTTCTCCCGCCATCTCTCTCTCTCCATTCCACGCTCTCATTGTCCCTTCTCCCGCCATCTCTCTCTCTCCATTCCACGCTCTCATTGTCCCTTCTCCCGCCATCTCTCTCTCTCCATTCCACGCTCTCATTGTCCCTTCTCCCGCCATCTCTCTCTCTGCAGAGTTTTTGTATTCGCGTCATTATCACCTTAAATTGACCACGCCGGGAAGTACTGTGTGTTAGCTTTGCGTCATGTTGTGCTTCATAAACCCAAAGGCTTTTAGCTGGACTGCAGGACGTTTTCAGCGACTGAGAATCATCAATCCTGGTTTGGCTCGTTCCATATTTCCCCTGAAAGAAAATAAGTGCTTCAGGGACACAACACGGCCTCTTATTCTCTCAGCTAGTGTTTTGCTTCCACACTAATATTTCTGTGAAACAAAATGCGGTTTAACGCGTAATATATGTGATACTTGTCAGGTAGGCTTTTAACTCCCATAGTTATAAAAGTATTTTGATGTAGGTTACCTCATTGAGACAAGGAACACCATGTTACCAGCATGCTTTAATAATACCACATATACATGAGACCCCCCGAATGGAAGCCAGGTGGTCTGACGGTGGAGAGTTGTCCTCTCGAACCCTAACGTTTCTGTTAGGAGCTCTTCTTGATGGCCGTGGGCCTCAGAGGTGCCAAGCTGCACATGTTATGTTGGCATAGTTGCTCTCACAGCATGGAATGCACCAGTGGAAAAGATTGCTCTTTCTTCTTTTCTCTTTTCCTGGCAAAGCATCAACTTAGAGGGTAGGCGTGTAGAGCGAGCAAGCTCTCCATCTATCTTCTGCTAGTGTAGGTATCATCTCAACATCGTCATGTTGTGCGATGAGAGGCTGATGGTGTTCAAGATTAGGCCAAGCTTTAGTGTAGCACACAGGACAATGGCCAGATGAGCATTGGGCTGGTGGGGGCACTGGGAACCGGCCACGGCGTAGGTAGTACAGCACTGCAATAAAGTCGGTAGTTAAGCTTTTTAATCTTGCTCCTCGGGGCTAGCAGCAGCGACGTAGTGCTGTTCCTGGAGAGAGAGGGGGGGAGAGAAAAGGCTCATTGTTCGCACTGTTGTACATGCCAGCGGCACAAGCTCTTGATTAGCTCTCACTGTGCGGGACAGTTTGTCTGCACCGCTGGAATTATGGGATTTAGTTGAGGGCTGATTGAGGGCTGTAATGGGACCATTCTGTGCATTGGCCTGTTTAATTGTTTTCAGCCTGTTCCCTGTTCAGAGTTCTCCAGACAGTTTGTCTGGTAGTTTGAAACATCATGATCAAAACTTCCGCGTTTTGTTTGCGGTCGCTCATCACCAACATAATTTGTCTTATTGACGCCCCTGTTCATTCAGTACATTTTATCTTGACACCCTTTTATTTTGTTCAGTACGTTTATTCACTCATTTAGTCAATCTCTATCCCTGTCACTCTCCCTGTGTCTGCAGGACAATGTGTTGAAC
Organism: Oncorhynchus mykiss; assembly: GCF_057628025.1. Lineage (NCBI taxonomy): Eukaryota > Metazoa > Chordata > Actinopteri > Salmoniformes > Salmonidae > Oncorhynchus > Oncorhynchus mykiss. The sequence goes on along the minus strand of NC_143040.1, from coordinate 49,938,780 downwards.
GTTATCAACCAGATCATGGATGAATGTATCCCTGGCGACAGAGCCAACAGAGACTTCTGTGTCAAGTTCCCAGAGGAGATTCGCCATGACAACCTGGCTGGACAGCTGTGGTTTGGAGCTGAGGTACTGTACTGTATCCCCTCCAGTATCATGTCACATCACATTAACAATACGTACTCTGCATGAATGTTAGTCTGCTTGACACTATAGGCATTCATCATTTACAGTCATGTTTCCTATCTGTTTTCACAATGTAATGGTCAGCTGGATCATTGTATAACTCATTATTCCTTGTGTTAGCCACTTGTGCATAGACAAGTTTGTCTTGAAGAAAAAGATACAATATTTGAATGAGACTACCCTGGATCAAGAAGGGTTAAATAACACGTCATTCCCTTCTCTCTCTCATCTTTACGTGTAGTGTCTGGCTGCAGGCTCCATCATCATGAACAGGGAGATAGAGAGCATGGCCATGAGGCCTCTAGCCAAGGACCTGACCCATAGTCTGGAGGAGGTCCGTAACATCACGCGAGACCAGGCCCTCCGAGACCTCAACTTCTACACAGACCGCATGAGGGACACGCTGCGCCACTTCGACAGCCTCTTTGCTGAGTTTGAGCTCAGGTAGGTAGCGACAGGACATCAGCATCTTACACTATTGGACATCATCAACATATTTGACTATGCATTTGGATGTATTTTTACATGATTCTCTGTCAGCTATGTATCAGCCATGGTGCCTGTGAAGTCTCCCAGAGAATACTATGTTCAGCAGGATGTGATTGTGCTCTTCTGTGAGACTGTGGAGAGGTGAGTTGTATGGGGGGGGGGGGGGAGACGAACCATGTCACAGGGAATAGCAATGGGAGTGTGAAGGCTAGGTTTGAGTTTTTAGGTTTGTAACGTTAGAGTTGGTACTCAGATGACAGTCGAGTGGTTTAGCGAGTTTCAGACATGGTACTCCATGCATGCAGGGTTTCTAAAAAATGTCAAGTGGTTGTCCAATATTATTTCACAGCCTCACGTCTTTGTTGTGTTTATCTTAGGGCGCTCAAGCTGGGCTATCTCAGCCAAGATATGATCGATGACTATGAACCCGCTCTGATGTTTACAATCCCCAGACTAGCCATTGTGTGGTAAGTGTTGTTTTCTGTCTCCTCTTGTTCGTCTTCTAGAAGTCTCTGATACTAATAACATGTTGTAATCCCCCGGTCTCTCCCTCAGTGGTCTGGTGGTGTACGGTGAAGGTCCACTCAACCTGGATAGGAAACCAGGGGACATGTCTGAGCTCTTCCGGCCCTTCCGTACTTTACTGAAGAAAATCAGGTACTGTTAAGAGGATGCACGTATAGATTGTCCTCTGTGTTTAATCATAGGTAGAAAATAGCTCTGAACCATCACGACAATCTTGTGAACATAATTCAACTTTGCCAAACAGTCTAAAAATCATGGGCCAGTATCATCCTCATTGCGTGATTATTTTAGGCTGGGCGTTTAAGTATCTTATTAAGGTTGTGTTATTCCCATAGGGACCTGCTCCAGACCCTGTCAGAGGAGGAGTTGTTGACACTGGAGCGGAGCCTCTGTATCTCTCAGGACGGGTTCCCCCTAGTCCCCGAGCTTCCCCCTACCCCAGACCCCCTCTCATCCAGCAGCCCTACCGGTGACATCCCGGAGGAGCCGACTGAGAGCGAGCAGCAGGAGGTGCTGTCTCTGTGCATCTCCCACATCCAGGATGAGGACAGGCAGTGGGAGGAGGTGGAGAGGGGGGGAGAGGAGGAGCGGGGTGGTCTGTGTGAGGAGGCGGAGGAGGCGGACCAGGCCTGCTCCATGCAATATGATGAGGAGGAGATTGAACAGCTCAACATGATGGTGCACCGCGTGGGGGACGAGATGTTCACGCTGCTGTCCCCTCCCAGCCAGGGCCAGTCCCCAGCCCACTGCCCCAACAGAGGGGGCTCTATCTGTGGCTCTAGCACCGAGGCCTCCCCCATCCGGGTGCTGGTGGGCCAGGGCAGGACAGGTCTCTACCACGAGGAGGAGGACAGAGTCTTCTTCATGGAGGACCTGGATGCAGGAGGGGACCTTGTGACCAGCAGTCGTCTAACCTCGCCTTCTAACCTCGCCCCTCAGCCCTCTTCTCCTCAGCCCAGCAGGCCTGGCCCCCTTACCGACTCATCCAGGAATGGATGGCCCACTGAAGCCCAGTCAGATCTGTCCCAGCAGCCCCACAGCCAGCCCTCACAGTGCCCCAGCACCAAGCGACCCGGTCCTAGCCCTGGCCGGGAGCCCCTGCCCTACACTAACGGCTGGGAGGTGGGCCTGGAGGGGGTGGAAACTGCTGAGGTCATCGCACACCGCATGGGAGGGATGAAGCTATCGGCCACCGTCATTTTCAACCCCCACTCCCCCAGCCTGACTGAGATGGCTGTGGACAAGCTGCTCTTGCCCCGACCCCTCTCCTCCTCAGAGACAGAGCCATGCGCCCCCCTGGTGGCCACAAACTGCCTGCTCAACTCCTGTGTCTGCTGCGGCAGCTGTGAGGTCGGCCATGATGACACCCTCACTATGGACACCACAGGGCTGGGAATGGGTCTGGGGTTGGACCAACACTGCAAGCCCCACAGCTCTGTCATCCAGTCCTCTGCCTGCCGCCTAGCTTCCTCAGGACACAACCTACATGGGAAAGGGGACTCTCCCCCCTCTCGCTGCTCCTCAGAGCCAGCTCCAGGGGTGGAGGAAGGGGACCAGCACTGTGACAAGTGCCTGGTGGTGGTGGCCCCGGGGCCTCAGCAGTGCCTGGGCCAGAACAGGAGCCCCATTGGGGTAAGGGGAACCCCAGAACCTTGTTCCCACCAGTGCAGGACAGTGAGGAGGCCTCAGGCCAGCGGGGGAAGGGACAGGACGGGGACCAGAGAGGCAGACAGTGAGTCCAAGGAAGAGATCAAGAAGAACACTAGGTATGAATATACAGAGCATTTGGAAAGTATTCAGACCCCTTGACTTTTTCCACATTTTGTTACGTTACAGCCTTATTCTAAAATGGATGAAATTGTTTTTCCCCCTCAATCTATACACAATACCCCATAATGACAAAGAAAAAAACAGGTTTTTAGACTTAAATATCACATTTGTACCTTTGGCAGCGATTACAGCCTCAAGTCTTCATGGGTAAAATGCTACCATCTTGGCACACCTGTATTTGGGGAGTTTCTACCATTCTTCTCTGCAGATCCTCTCAAGCTGTCAGGTTGGATGGGGAGCATCGCAGCACAGCTATTTTCAGCTCTCTCCAGAGATGTTAGATTCCGGGCTCTGGCTGGGCCACTCAAGGACATTCAGAGACTTGTCCCGAAGCCACTCGTGCGTTGTCTTGGCTGTGTGCTTAAGGTCATTGTCCTGTTGGAAGGTGAACCTTAGCCCCAGCCTGAGGTCCTGAGCGCTCTTGAGCAGGTTTTCATCAATTATCTCTCCTGTACTTTGCTCTGTTCATCTTTTCCTCGATCCTGACTAGTCTCCCAGTCTCTGCCACTGAGAAACCCACAGCATGATGCTGCCATCACGATGTTTCACCGTAGGGACTGTGCCAGGTTTCCTCCAGACGTGACGCTTGGCATTCAGGCCAAAGAGTTTAATCTTGGTTTCATCAGACCAGAGAATCTTGTTTCTCATGAGTGTGCAAAGCTGTCATCAAGGCAAAGGGTGGCTACTTTGAAGTATCTAAAATATATTTTGATTTGTTTAACACTTTTTTTGGTTACTACATGATTCCATATGTGTTATTTCATTGTTTTGTCTTCACTGTTATTCTACAATGTAGAAAACAGTACAAAGAAAGACAGACCCTGGAATGAGTAGGTGTGTCAACTTTGGCTGGAATTGTATGTGAAGAAGCTATTTATTTGTATTACTTTTAATACATTTGCAAAATGTTTACATCTGTTTTTGCTTTGTCATTATGGTGTATTATATGTAGATTGATAAGGGGGGGGGGGGGGGCAATTGAATCAATTTTAGAATAAGGCTGTAACATAACAAAATGTGGACAAAGTCAAGGGGTCTGAATCCTTTCAGAATGCACTGTGCTATATATGTGGTGTTTGGGTGATGTGTTATTAGGGCTCCGTTTCATATCAGGTAGGCTTCAACAACAGTCATTTACCTTAGTAATTTATCTCTTTTGAAAGAACTTCCTTCACGTCTGGTCTCTGGCTAATTTAGTCCACATCTTGTCATCCAGTTTTATGTTCTGTTTACTATTTGCACTTTGCTTTATGCTACTCTTGTAGCGTAACATTCACAGATCCTATTTTATATTGCCCATCTGTTATCAGTTTATTTTTGATTTAATTATTTAGCTTTTCCTCTTTTTTTGTTATTCCCAGTTTTTTTCAGGACTCTCCTCTCAGCTCAGTCTCCAGTAGTGACTGTGAGAGTGTGTCTGTCACCACTTGTAGTCTGTCCAGCAGTGCTTACACAGCCAGGTAACCGCTGACCCATTTGTGAGCGGCTGTATCTGTAGTGTGTGTGTGTGTGTGTGTGTTTCTGTTTCATACATCCCTATGTTACAGCTTATGGTCATAAATCTTTCCCATCAACATCTCTATTTCACCCATTACTCACTTTGAGATTGAAATCAAACACAACCCCTATTGTATAATGCATATTCATTACAGTACACAATATGCTGGTGAGCAGTGTTGTGTGTTGATAAGAATTACAATGAATGTGACTGTCCCGCCCCTGCCCCTCTCTCCATTCTGTCTCCATCTCCCTTCACTGTATGTCTCCATCTCTCTCTCTCTCTCTCTCTCTCTCTCTCTCTCTCTGCATGTGCGCTCCCCCTGTCTGCTCCAGCCCTGTCAGCAGTCTGACCACGAGCTCGGGGACGTCAGAGGATCTGGACCATCGTGAAATCCAGGTGGCCCTGCAGGCTGCTAAGATGGCCGCCAGGAACAAGATCCGCTCGCGCTTCCACAGCAGCAGTGACCTCATCCACCGCCTCTTCGTCTGCATATCGGGTATGTCTCTTAATCAATCAATCAAATGTATTTATAGAGCCCTTTTTTACAACAGCAGTTGTCACAAAGTGCTTGTACAGTAACCGAGCCTAAAACCCCAGAGAGCGAGTAATGCAGATGTAGTGGCACGGTGGCTCGGAAAAACTCCCTACAAAGTCAAGAATCTAGGAAACAACCAAGATGGTAACCAGGCTTGCTCTTCTGGCTGTGCCCGGTGGAGATTATAAGAGTACGTGACCGGTAAGGCCAGGTCGTTCTTCAAGATGTTCATAGAAGACAGGTAGGGTCAAATAATAATCACAGTGGTTGTACAGAGTGCAAGAGGTCAGCACCTCGGGAGTTAATGTCAGTTGGCATTTCAGCTGAGTATTTAGAGGTCGAGACAGTATGTGTGTGGGGGGCCAGGACAGGCAGGAGTCATCAGGACAGGTAGTCCTGAGGCATGGTCCTAGGCCTCAGGTTCTCTGGGGGGATTAGAGCAAACATATCTAAGAACCCACAGGACACCAGATAAGACAGGAGAATTACACCATATATAACAGACGGACTCTAGTCCCCCGGCACAAAGACTATTGCAGCATAGATACAGGAGACAGACCTGGTGGGTCGGGGGACGTTACCAACGTTACCCCCGGACAAGGGTAACCCCCACCCACTTTGGCAAAGCACAGCCCCCACACCAGGCTACTAACATACTACCCTGAGACAAGGCCCAGTATAGCCCACAAAGATCTCCCCACCCGAGCCCGAGGATAGGAAGGATGGAAGAGCATGAGCAAGCCAGTGACTCGGCCCCGTTATAGGGTCAGAGGCAGAGAATCCCAGTGGAGTTAAGGGATCTGGCAAGGCAGCGACAGCAAGGGTGGTTCGTCACTCCAGTGCCTTGCCCATTCGCCTTCACTCTCCTGGGCCAGACTACACTCAATCATAGGACATACTGAAGAGATGAGTCTTCAGTAACGACTGAGGTTGAGACCAGCTGTTTGCTTAGAAGGAGCCTTGCGTTTTGTGACTAGTGTAAGGCAGAACCAAATCGGCGGAAGCCAGTGTAGGGAGGCTAGCACTGGGGTAATATGATATTTTGGGGGTTTCTAGACAAGATTCTATTAGCCGTATTTAGAGTAGAGGTTATGATTTTTCAGTACCGATACCGATTATTGGTTTAAATAATGCAAAACAAAGTGTTGAAGAAGAAAGTAAAAGTGCAATATGTGCCATGTAAGAAAGCTAACGTTTAAGTTCCTTGCTCAGAGCATGAGAACATATGAAAGCTGGTGGTTCCTTTTAACATGAGTCTTCAATATTCCCAGGTAAGAAGTTTTAGGTTGAGGTTATTAAAGGAATTATAGGACTATTTCTCTTTCTACCATTTGTATTTCATATACCTTTGACTATTGGATGTTCTTATAGGCACTTTACTATTGCCAGTGTAACAGTATAGCTTCCGTCCCTCTCCTCGCCCCTACCTGGGCTCGAACCAGGAACACATCGACAACAGACACACTCGAAGCATCGTTACCTATCGCTCCACAAAATCCACGGCCCTTGCAGAGCAAGGGGAACAACTACTCCAAGTCTCAGAGCGAGTGACGTTTGAAACGCTATTAGCGCGCACCTTGCTAACTAGCTATCCATTTCGGTTACACCAGCCTAATCTCGGGAGTTGATAGGCTTGAAGTCACAAACAGCTCAATGCTTGAAGCACTGCGAAGAGCTGCTGGCAAAGGCACGAAAGTGCTGTTTGAATGAATGCTTATGAGCCTGCTGCTGCCTACCACCGCTCAGCCAGACTGCTCTATCAAATATCACATTATAGACTTAATTATAACATAAAACACAGAAATACGAGCCTTAGGTCATTAATATGGTCAAATCCGGAAACTATCATTTCGAAAATAAAACGTTTATTTTTTCAGTGAAATACGGAACCGTTTTAAGTCTAAATATTCCTGTTACATTGCACAACCTTCACTGTCATGTCATAATTACGTAAAATTAGTTCGCAAAAAGCCAGGCGGCCCAAACTGCTGCATATACCCTGACTCTGTTGCACAGAACGCTAGAGAAGTGACACAATTTCCCTTGTTAAAAGAAATTCATGTTAGCAGGCAATATTAACTAAATATGCAGGTTTAAAATATATATACTTGTGTTTTGATTTTAAGAAAGGTGTTGAATGTTAATGGTTAGGCACACATTGGTGCAACAACAGTGCTTTTTTCGCGAATGCGCTTTTTAAATCACGTGTTTAGCGTAGTAGGCTATGATGCAATGATAAATTAACAGGCACCACATAAATTATATGCAACGCAGGACAAGCTAGATAAACTAGTAATATCATCAACCATGTGTAGTTAACTAGTGATTATGTTAAGATTGATTGTTTTTTATAAGATACATTTAATGCTAGCTAGCACCTTACCTTGGCTCCTTGCTGCACTCGCATAACAGGTAGTCAGCCTGCCACGCAGTCTCCTCGGAGTGCAATGTAATCGTCCATGATCGGTGTCCAAAAATGCAGATTTCCGATTGTTATGAAAACTTGAAATCGGCTATTCCGGTTAATCGGTCGACCTCTAATTTAGAACTAGCTGAAGGTTATTTAGTGCCTTATCCAGGTAGCCGGAGAGTAGAGCATTGCAGTAGTCTAATCTTGAAGTGACAAAAGCATTGATTAGCGTTTCTGCATCAAAGTTGGCCAAAAAAGTTTCCGAATTTTCAAATGTTACGAAGATGACATGCGAAGCTGGTCATTAAATCATTTTTATATGTTCATTGAAGTAGAGATCAGGGTCCAGAGTAACGCTGAGGTCCTTCAGTTTTATTTGAGACTGTACAACCCTCGAGATTCATTGTCAGGACTGACTGCAGATCTCTTTGTTTCTTGGGACCTAGAACTAGCATCTCTGTTTTGTCTGAGTTTAAAAGTAAAACATTTTCCTCTATTCACTTCCTCTTGTCTGAAACACACGCCTCCAGGGTAAGCAATTTTGGGATTGCACCATGTTACATCTAAACGTACAGCTTGTGTGTCGTCTGCATAACAGGGAAAATTGACATTGTGTTTCTGAATGACATCACCAAGAGGCTGCAAAACAATAGGGATCCAAGAACAGATAGTGGTCTCTCGCTCCAAGGGTATAGCTGTAGTTTGATGGGGTATATCAGTCTATGTTGCTCATGTTTGTTTATTTTGTTATTAATACTTTGACTCCAAAATAAAATTTAAGTGTACTTTTATTACTTTACTGATCTGTACTCCAAACACCCTCCAACGGCTTTACACTGTATTCCACAATGCACTAGCCTACTTGGCTTTTCTCTTTTCTCATATGCACCACAGTTGCACCCGGTATCCTGTATGAATTAATGGACTTATTTATTCACCATCACGGTGTAGGGCGTTCAATGTATTACATGGAAGAATAGCAGGTCTATTTTGCTCCAGAGCAGTAGATCATTGTTCCCTTGACACTAGCCTAGCGTCTAAGTAACGTTAGTTAGCTAGCTATCAAGCTAGCCAGGTTTTCTTAGCAGCTTGTACACACCCCACAGCCCATTCAGCTAGGATTACGGATTGTCCCGGTAGTGACTGTTTTGAATCTCTGCTGTTTCCGTCTGCCTTGCGACCTGCCCTGTCTGGAACTGAGAGGAGTAACAAAGTAGCCCACATTACTACCATGACAAAGACCAAAGCCGGTGGGAGTACCGTTGAGGACAAAAATTGTTCTACAAGCAAATTTTACAACAAAAAGAGAACTTGAAGCCATTTTGTCCAAATACTGGTGGAGTCAGTCCATTCTTTTATTAGTTATCTGACCAGAGAGGTCCAGGACCTGAAGAACAGTTAGCAGTTCTCCCAGTGTCAGCTCGATGAGTTTAAAGAAGAGAACGGCAAGATGACCGCAATCTGTAAGTCATTGAGAGAGGACATCAGTTGTGTATGTGAATCCATGATAACAATGACGGAGAAATCTGATTTATCTTGAGGGAGAATCAAGTCGGAACAATATTGTTGGGGATGAAATTGCAAAATCTCCACACAAGACCTGGACGGCGTTTGAGGACAACGAGGACTATCCTGAAGCAGTGCGCCAGAAGAGGAAATAACTTATTCCAGCCATGAAAGCTGCCAAAGTGCGTGGGGACATTACTTACATCCACTGTGACAGTCTTATTGTCCACCCTCCCTCCCAAAAGCCTGGAAGGGATGAGAGCCAAGCATGTTGTTTCGTAGCTTCAACCCCCCAGCACACACACAATTACACACACAAACTGATTGATTGAATGCTGTTTTTATTTTTTGCTTTGTTTGTTCTTTTCCATTTTTATTTCAATTTCTGATTAAACTACCCAGGAAAGGGCTAAAAATGGTCCACCACCCAAAGGACATCCAGCCAACTTGACACAACTGTTCGAAGCATTGGAATCAACATGGGTCAGCATCCCTGTGGAGTGCTTTCGACACCTTGTAGAGTCCATGCCCCGACGATTTGAGGCTGTTCTGAGGGCAAAAGGAGGTGCAAATCAAAATTAGGAAGGTATTCCTAACGTTTTGTAATAAGGTTCATGAAATTATTAATTTGATAACATCAGATAACATTCATATATTAGCCACTTCTGAGACTCACTTAGATAATTCCTTGCATGATACAGCAGTAGCAATTCAAGGATATAATATCTACAGAAGAGACAGGAATGCCTATGGGGGAGGTGTTGCTGTATATATTCAGAGCCATATCCCTGTAATGCTTAGACAAGATCTCATGTCAAGTGTTATTAAAGCGTTATGGTTTCAGGTTCACCAGTCTCATTGAAGCCTATTATTTTACAATGTTGCTATAGGCCACCAAGTGCTAACAGTCAGTACCTAGATAATGTCTGTGTGTACAATCCTTAATAGTGTATATGATGTAAACAGAGAGGTCTACTTTCTTGGGGACCTGAATATTGACTGGTTTTCATCAAGATCGCCGCTCATCATGCTGGCCGCTCAAGATTTCTAATCTGGTTCAGGTTATTAATCAACCTATCAGGGTGTTTACAAATGCTACTTGAGTTATATCATCCACATGTATTGATCATATTTGTATTAATACTGTAGAACTTTGTTCTAAAGCTGTATCCGTTCCCAGTGGATGCAGGGATCATAATGTAGTGGTTGTATCCAGGAAAGCCCAGGTTCTGGAAAGCTGGGCCTAAAATACTGTGTAAGAGATCATAGCTAAATATTTAGCTATGTGGATTATGAACTCAGCAAAAAATGAAACATCCCCTTTTCAGGAAGATAATTCGTAAAAATCCAACTTCACAGATCTTCATTGTTCATTGTTTCCCATGCTTGTTCAATTAACCATAAACAATTCATGAACATGCACCTGTGGAACGGTCTTTAAGACACTAACAGCTTACAGACTTTAGGCAATTAAGGTCACAGTTATGAAAACATAGGACACTAAAAGAGGCCTTTCTACTGACTCTAGACAAACACCAAAAGAAAGATGCCCAGGGTCCCTGCTCATCTGCGTGAACGTGCCTTAGGCATGCTGCAAGGAGGCATGAGGACTGCAGATGTGGCCAGGGCAATAAATTGCAATGTCCTTACTGTGAGATGCCTAAGACAGAGCTACAGGGAGACGGGACGTCCTCGCAGTGGCAGACCACGTGTAACAACACCTGCACAGGATCGTTACATCTGAACATCACACCCGTGGGACAGGTACAGGATGACAACTGCCCGAGTTACACCAGGAACGCACAATCCCTCCATCAGTGCTCTACACCTGCATTGCTTGCTGTTTGGGGTCTTAGGCTGGGTTTCTGTACAGCACTTTGAGATATCAGCTGATGTACGAAGGGCTATATAAATACATTTGATTTGATTTGCTCAGACTGTCTGCAATAGGCTGAGAGAGGCTGGATTGAGGGCTTGTTGGCCTGTTGAAAGGCAGGTCCTCACCAGACATCACCGGCAACAACGTCGCCTATGGGCACAAACCCACAGTCGCTGGACCAGACAGGACTGGCAAAAAGTGCTCTTCACTGACGAGTCGCGGTTTTGTCTCACCAGGGGTGATGGTCGGATTCACGTTTATGTTCGAAGGAATGAGCGTTACACTGAGTCCTGTACTCTGGAGCGGGATCGATCTGGAGGTGGAGGGTCACAGCATCATCGAACTGAGCTTGTTGTCATTGCAGGCAATCTCAACTCTGTGCATTACAGGGAAGACCTCCTCCTCCCTCATGTGGTACCTTTCCTGCAGGCTCATCCAGACATGACCCTCCAGCATGACAATGCCGCCAGCCATACTGCTCGTTCTGTGCGTGATTTCCTGCAAGACAGGAATGTCAGTGTTCTGCCATGGCCAGCAAAGAGCCCGGATCTCAATCCCATTGAGCACGTCTGGGACCTGTTGGATCGGAGGGTGAACTTGCAGGTGCCTTGGTGTAAGAGTGGGGTAACATCTCAAAGCAAGAACTATCAAATCTGGTGCAGTCCATGAGGAGGAGATGAAACTGCAGTACTTAATGCAGCTTGTGGCCACACCAGATACTGACTTACTTTTGATTTGCACCCCCCCCCCCCCCCCCTTTGTTCAGGGACACATTATTCCATTTCTGTTAGTCACATGTCTGTGGAACTTGTTCAGTTTATGTCTCAGTTGTTGAATCTTATGTTCATACAAATATTTACACATGTTAAGTTTGCTGAAAATAAACGCAGTTTTTTTGCTGAGTTTATACACTGCTCAAAAAAATAAAGGGAACACTAAAATAACACATCCTAGATCTGAATGAATGAAATATTCTAAATACTTTTTTCTTTACATAGTTGAATGTGCTGACAACAAAATCACACAAAAATGATCAATGGAAATCAAATTATCAACCCATGGAGGTCTGGATTTGGAGTCACACTCAAAATTAAAGTGGAAAACCACACTACAGGCTGATCCAACTTTGATGTAATGTCCTTAAAACAAGTCAAAATGAGGCTCAGTAGTGTGTGTGGCCTCCACGTGCCTGTATGACCTCCCTACAATGCCTGGGCATGCTCCTGATGAGGTGGCGGATGGTCTCCTGAGGGATTTCCTCCCAGACCTGGACTAAAGCATTCGCCAACTCCTGGACAGTCTGTGTGCAACGTGGCGTTGGTGGATGGAGCGAGACATGATGTCCCAGATGTGCTCAATTGGATTCAGGTCTGGGGAACGGGCGGGCCCCTTGCAGGAACTGCTGACACACTCCAGCCACATGAGGTCTAGCATTGTCTTGCATTAGGAGGAACCCAGGGCCAACCGCACCAGCATATGGGGTCTGAGGATCTCATCTCGGTACCTAATGGCAGTCAGGCTACCTCTGGCGAGCACATGGAGGGCTGTGCGGCCCCCCAAAGAAATGCCACCCCACACCATGACTGACCCACCGCCAAACCGGTCATGCTGGAGGATGTTGCAGGCAGCAGAACGTTCTGCACGGCGTCTCCAGACTGTCACGTCTGTCACATGTGCTCAGTGTGAACCTGCTTTCATCTGTGAAGAGCACAGGGCGCCAGTGGCGAATTTGCCAATCTTGGTGTTCTCTGGCAAATGCCAAACGTCCTGCACGGTGGTGGGCTGTAAGCACAACCCCCACCTGTGGACGTCGGGCCCTCATACCACCCTCATGGAGTCTGTTTTCTGACCATTTGAGCAGACACATGCACATTTGTGGCCTGCTGGAGGTAATTTTGCAGGTCTCTGGCAGTGCTCCTCCTTGCACAAAGGCGGAGGTAGTGGTTCTGCTGCTGGGTTGTTGCCCTCCTACGGCCTCCTCCACGTCTCCTGATGTACTGGCCTGTCTCCTGGTAGCGCCTCCATGCTCTGGACGCTACACTGACAGACACAGCAAACCTTCTTGCCACAGCTCGCATTGATGTGCCATCCTGGATGAGCTGCACTACCTGAGCCACTTGTGTGGGTTGTAGACTCCGTCTCATGCTACCACTAGAGTGAAAGCACTGCCAGCATTCAAAAGTGACCAAAACATCAGCCAGGAAGCATAGGAACTGACAAGTGGTCTGTGGTCCCCACCTGCAGAACCAATCCTTTATTGGGGGTGTCTTGCTAATTGCCTATAATTTCCACCTGTTGTCTATTCCATTTGCACAACAGCATGTGAAATTTATTGTCAATCAGTGTTGCTTCCTAAGTGGACAGTTTGATTTCCCAAGTGTGATTTGACTTGGAGTTACATTGTGTTGTTTAAGTGTTCCCTTTATATTTTTGAGCAGTGTATATTTTTGTTGTTCTGTTATTTGATAAGGAGCATCCAGACACTGCACGTGATTCATTTATGAAATTGCTTCTTCTAATTATTGATAAACATGCACCTGTTAAAGTGACTGTTAGAACTGTTAAGGCTCCATGGATTTATGAGGACTTGAAACACTGTGTGGTTGGAAGAGATAGGCCAAAAGGAGTGGCTAATAAGTCTGGCTGCACATCTGACTGGCTGAATTATGTGACTAAATTCAATGAAAAGAAGTAACTGTATTATGAAGGCAAGGTCAATGATATAACGAATGATGGGGGGGAAAGTACTTTAAATGAAATTATGGGCTGTAAGACAAATTCAACTCCATTGGTCATCAAATCAGAAAGCTTATTCATCAAAAAACCATTTGATGTTGCCAATTTTTTTTTATGATTACTTTATTGGCAAAGTTGGCAAACTTAAGCAGAAAATGCCAACAATGAACAGTGTGGCATTCTATTCATGTATAAAAAATAATAATAATAATGGAAGAAAAAAAAGCGTATGTTTAAATTTTTAAAGTTAGTGTGGGAGAGGTGGAAAAAGTATAGCTCAATAATGACAAACCTCCTGACATTGACAACTTAGATGGAAAGCTACTGAGGATGGTAGCTGACTCTATAGCCACTCCTACAGTATATTATGTCATAACTTTGATCTGAGATTAGAGGAAAGTTTTTGTCCCCAGGCCTGGAGGGAAGCAAAAGTAATTTCGCTACCCAAGAATGGGTCGTGGCCTTGACTGGTTCTAACAGCCAACCTTGCTGCCAGTTCTTAGCAAACTGTTGTAAAAAATTGTTTGCCCGAAAACAGACTTTCAGCATGCTTATAGAGAAAAGGGCACTCAACATGTATTGCACTGACACAAATGACAAAGAAGGGAGGGGGGGGGGGGGGGCCTGTCAGGAAGTCCAGAATCCAGTTGCAGAGGGAGGTGTTTAGTCCCAGGGTCCTTAGCTTAGTGATGAGCTTTCAGGGCACTATGGTGTTGAACACTGAGCTGTAGTCAATGAATAGCTTTCTCACGTAGGTGTTCCTTTTGTTCAGGTGGGAAAGGGCAGTGTGGAGTGCAATAGAGATTGCGTCATTGTGGATCTGTTGGGGCGGTATGCAAATTGGAGTCGGTCTAGGTTTCCTGGGATAATGGTGTTGTGAGCCATGACCAGCCTTTCAAAGCGCTTCATGGCTACAGACGTGAGTGCTATGGGTCGGGAGTCATTTAGGCAGGTTTTCTTTGACAAAGGAACTATGACGGTCTGCTTGAAACATGTTGGTATTACAGAATCGGTCAGGGACAGGTTGAAAATGTGAAGACACTTGCCAGTTGGTCAACGCATGCTCAGAGACGTGTCCTGGTAATCCATCTGGCCCTGTGGCCTTGTGAATATTGACCTGTTTAAAGGTCTTACTCGCATCGGCTAAGGAGAGTGTTATCACACTGTCATCCGGAACAGCTGGTGCTCTCCTGCATTCAGTGTTGCTTGCCTCGACACGAGCATATAAGTAATTTGGCTCGTCTTTTAGGCTCGTGTCACTGGGGAGCTCGCGGCTGTTCTTCCATTTGTAGTCCGTAATAGTTTGCAAGCCCTGCCACATCCGACAAGTGTTGGAGCCGGTGTAGTAGGATTCAATCTTAGTCCTGTATTGACACTTTTCCTGTTTGATGTTTCGTTGGAGGGCATAGCGGGATTCTTTATAAGCTTCCGGGTTAGAGTCCCGCTCCTTGAAAGCGGCAGCTCTACCCTTTAGCTCAGTGCGGATGTTGCCTGTAATCCATGGCTTCTGGTTGGGGTATGTACGTACAGTCACTGTGGGGATCATCCATGCACTTATTAATGAACCCAGTGACTGATGTGGTGTACTCCTCAATGCCATCGGAAGAATCCCAGAACATATTCCAGTCTGTGCTAGCAAAACAGTCCTGTAGTTTAGCATCTGCGTCATCTGACCACCGTATTGATTGAGTCACTGGTACTTCCTGCTATAGTTTTTACTTGTAAACAGGAATTAGGAGGATTGAGTTATGGTCAGATTTGCCAAAATGGAAGGTGAGGGAGAGCTTGATACGTGTCTCTGAGTGTGGAGTAAAGGTGGTCTAGAGTTGTTGTTTTTTCTTCTTCTTTTGGTTGCACATGTAACATGCTGGTAGAAATTGGGTCAAACGGATTTAAGTTTCCTTTCATTAAAGTCCCCGGCCACTTGGCTCCCCGGTTTTCTTGTTTGCTTATGGCCTTATACAGCTCGGTGAGTGCGATCTTAGTGCCAGCATCAGTTTGTGGTGGTAAATAGACAGCTATGAAAAATATAGATAACTCTCGTGATAAATAGTGTGGTCTACAGCTTATCATGAGATTCTCTACTTCAGGCAAGTAAAACCTTGAGCGTTCCTTAATATTAGATTTTGTGCACCAGCTGTTATTGACAATTTGACACAGAACGCCACCCCTTGTACTTACCGGAGGCAGCTATTCTATCTTGCCGATGAACGGAAAACCCAGCCAACTGTTATCCATGTTGTCGTTCAGCCACGACTCTGTGAAACATGAGATATTACAGTTCTTTATGTCCCGTTGGTAGGATAGTGTTTATCGAAGCTCGTCCAGTTTGCTATCCAATGATTGCAAACTGGCCTTGTTGGGTGTCTGAAGTAAATCCTTTGCGTCTGACTAGTTAAAGAAAAGATATTTGTCCAGTAGGAGGTGAGTAATCGCTGTCCTGATATCCAGAAGGTATTTTCGGTCATAAGAGACGGTGGCAGAAACATTATGTACAAAATAAGTTACAAATAATGCAAAAAAGCACACACACAATAGCACAATTGGTTAGGAGCCCGTAAAACGGCAGCCATCTCCTCCAACACCGTTGTTCATTGTGTGGTGTATCGCCAGGGCAGCTCCCTTCGACTCTTTTCTATTTTTACCAATGACCTACCACTGGCATTTAACAAAGCTTATATGTCCACGATGATGGTTCAACCCAATACAAATCAGCAACCACAGCTTGTGAAATCACTGCAAGCCTAAACAGAGTTGCAGTCAGTTAGAATGTGTGGCCAGTAATAAACTGGTCCTGAACATCTCTAAAATGAAGATTATTGTATATGGTACAAATCATTCCTTAAATTCTAGACCTCAGCTGAATCTGGTAATGAATGGTGTGACTGTTGTGCAAGTTGAGGCGAGTAAATTACTTGGCGTTACCTTCGAATGTAAACTTATGTTCAAAACATATTGATTCAGTGGTTGTAAAGATGGGGAGAGGTCTGTCTGTAATAAAAAGATGCTATGCTTTTTGACACCACACGCCACAAAGAAAGTCCTGCAGGCTCTAGTTTTATCCTATCTTGATTATTGTCCAGTTATACTAGAAGGACCTAGTTAAGCTGCAGCTGGCCTAGAACAGAGTGGCATGTTTTGCTCTTCATTGTAATCAGAGGGCTAATATCCAGTTTCTCTTGGCTAAGAGTTGAGAAACGATTGACTGCATCGCTTCTTGTTTTTATAAGAAACAATGTGTTGGAAATTCCAAATAGTTTGTGTAGTAACTTACACACGGCACTGATGCACACACTTACCCCACCAGACATGCCACCAAGGGTCTTTTCACAGTCCCCAGGTCAAATTCAAGGAAACTTACAATATTATACAGAGCCATGATTTCATCTCATACAGCGCAAGTGAACAGCAAACCTGGTTTAAAAAAACAAATAAAGCAACGCCTCTCCCCCATGTGACGTATTTGTAACTGATAGATACACACACACACACACACACACACTACATGTTATTGTTTTTAAATATATGTGAATTATAAAGTCTTTTGTCATTAATGTATTTTTCTTTGTGTTGCACCCTAGTAAGACTAGATTTCACCATTGGCGTCGGCTAATGGTGATCCTAATAAAAACAATTAATAATAATGTCATTGGTTCCTCTTGACCCCTTGACCTCCAGGTGTTGCTGACCAGCTGCAGACAAACTATGCCGCCGACCTTCGAAGCATTCTGAAGACACTGTTTGAAGTCATGGCTACCTCTGAGCAGGGGGACAATGACAAGGAGAAGGGTGAGGAACAGATGCTTCTGTTTAGGTTTTTTATCTTTACATCAGGGTTAACTTGCAGTAATGTCAGGTGTCTTAGTGTAGTTCTTCCAGTGTGTTTGTCTGTGATGGTAATGTTAATTGTAATGGCACGGCTGTGCTCTGTGTGGTGGTGCAGCATGTCCAGGGCTTCGCAGTGCTGTGCTGGAGGACTGTTCTCTCTGTCAGGAGACCATCTCCTCCTCGGAGCTGGCAGCCAAGGCCCTGGAGGGACAGTTTGAAGGTCAGCACCTCTCTTTTCTCCTTAAAACACATACACACATGACGTGCATGCACACAGTGTTACATTCATATAAACAAGCATCACTATTAATGTGCCCCTGCTTTTCCCCTGTAGATCCCCCAGACTGGGTTCCTGATGAGGAATGTGACTCCTGCATCACCTGTAAGGCCCCCTTCACCGTCATTCGCAGAAAGCACCACTGTAGGAGCTGTGGCAAGGTAACACAAAACACCTGAACAGATCTCCTTTAGAATTGTCTATACTACATCAAATAAATGAAGAGCAATCAAATGTACCTTGTTTGTTCTGTGTCATTTTAGATTTTCTGCTCTCGCTGCTCCTCCCACTCAGCCCCATTACCGCGGTACGGCCAGGTGAAGGCCGTCAGGGTGTGTACGCACTGCTACATGTTCCACGTCACACCGTTCTACAGTGACAAGACTGGCATCTGACCCCTGCTGTATCAACCGATTTCACCCCCCCCCCCCCCCCCCCAGAGCAACCTTATCGATCATCTTCATCACACTGCACAGCAAGGCAAGGCTTTGGAATAAGGAGGACATGGATGAGAGGGCAGAGAGATGGAACGAGGTCGGATGTGGAGGCGCATAAACTATGATTAGACCCTTTCTGTTGTTTTTGAGATGCTGCTGCTGCCTGAAAGGGAACCAAAGGGCCTAATGCTATGCTGTCCTCCTCCTGACTCACTGATGCCTGCCTGCCTGCCTGCCTGCTTGCCTGCCTGCCTGCCTGCCTATAGAGGCAGATGAAGAAAAAACTGGAAGTAGGGTTTTGAACAGGCTACTCTGGACCGGTCCAGTGCTTTAGGAACAGCTTCTGGGAATATTTGCAGCTGAAGAGGGAGAGAAAGCCTTTTCTGTTTTATTGCTTGTGTATAACAAAGGCCTTCTGACATCATGTCCTACGCTTTAGCGGGCTTCCCACACTTGTGCCAGAGCTCTGACAGGGCTCCGATTACGTTAAAGAATGGAAGTCATAATAAACATGTAAATAAGGATAATTATGTTGATAGTGATGATGATCTCCGCACAACTGATCTCGCTTGTTTGGCCGCAATGGCTCTAGAAGTTTTAATTTTAGTTTGTCATGTAATTCCTGACGCTGTGAGGATGAGGAGGGGAAAGCAATCCTCATCAGGCTACCTAAATAGCGAAGCAACAAAAAAATAGATTTTATGTATTGATTCCTACCACGGAAGTTCGCCAATGTTTTTAACGGCAATTTAATTTGTGATTTAATTTCATATGGGATTTGTATTTTATCGACTGTGTCAAAGGACACAAAGATTAGCTGGCCTTTAATGACAATGTGGGCTGTGCCCATTTGCTTTTACAGTCACAACATACAATGTTTATTAAAAAAAAAAGCTTTTTCTCATCCCATCTTTAACATGCTGCTCCTCAACCTCTGAGATTGACATGGTCACATCAGTCACTCTCTCAGGCATTTAATGCCCTCTGGTGGAGAGAGATTTTAACCTCCTACCACACATCAGTATCTATATTAATTGATTGTTAGAATCATGGAGTGCATATCACCACTATTTAGAGGTTTATGATACCTGTCTCCCATCAGTTGGTCAAGGCAGCTTTGTTTCCTTCTGATTGTGCAATATAGTTTTTCCCTCTGTGTATGTTGTTGCCAAACACATTTATCTTAAGTATATTTCAACTCTCCCAGGGGTCACACTGATAGCAAACTTTTCTAGACAGGATTCACCAAAACCGAGACGAACCTCTACTACTACACTAAGCATTGATGTCCATTTTCATGATCTAAATTACATGCCAGCTGCTGCTGCTGTTGCAGAAACATATGTGATCTGTAGGGAGATCAGTTAGAATATGTTACAGATAGTAAGTTAAATTGAAACTAGACTGTTTTGTTCATCCTTACCTGGTTATACATTATCCCCATAACTCTCTGCACAAAGTATTACTATTCCCAGTAGATAACCACTTCCTCTACTCTTACATCATGATTTCTGCCTGCTCCCTCGAGTCATTTCTGATGTGGAGGGAAAGCTTCACCATCATCTAGGTTACAATGGAGAATGTGTTTGAGTTGATGTGAATAGAGGAATGGTCAATCTGACATAACTGGCTCAAACAACCATGGCCTTCTACGCTTCACGGCTGCGCCAGTTATATCAAATCTGCCCTGATTTATAAGCTAATTCTCAGGCTTTATCTTGTCTAGATCGCTTTATACTTCTACACGGTTTATTTGTATTGCGGAAAATGTAAAGACCTTAAAATTACGCAATTGTTTTATAAACAAAATGAAATTGTAAATCTATAAATCTATTACTACTTTTTCAGTATGGTGCGGTAATTCAAGGACCGTGTATCCTATTACTTCAGAGCTTGTTATTTTGTAAAGGCTAGCATATTTCAGTAATAAGAGCCATGTGAAACATTTGGGAAAACTGAAATAATGTTATTAATTTTAAATGCCATGTAAATTAAAATTAAATGACTTTTTCCTTTGAATAAGTGCGTATCCTAATTTCTGTGTTACTACTATCCATTCATGTTCGTCTTATTTTCTCAGGCAGTTGTGACATTTATGTCAACTCGTCATTGATATGGTCTTGACTCTTGTGTGCACAGCATCAATCACACACAACTTGATCCAAAGGGATGTCATGTCATTGGAGCACGCTACCCTTGCCTGAAGACCCTGAATGTATCTCAGCTGCTCTATCGATCACGACAGCCTCAAAGTCATAAACTCCGCCTATTTCTAACCATTTCAATTCTTAAACCTAATCTCACATTTAACCTTAACCACACTGCTAACCGTATGCCTAATATTAAACTAAAACAAAAAAAGTTACTTTTTGTTTCACGAATTTCTGTGATATATGGCTGTGGAAACTAGTGCACACCCTATAAACGCCATTTGGCCAGAGCGATGTGGTTGGGTAGCCAGACAAACGTTCCCTGCCTCTTGGCCTCTTGTCACGTTCTCAGGTGAGATTACATCCCAGTCCCACTGGGTGGCAGCACCTATTCATTTCATGCAGCATTACCTGCTGTCTGAAAAATGTAGCTATGTTATCCTTAGTACATTAGTGTAACACCCCTAACAATGGAATGTTTCCAATTATTCTTCAGGGGATGTGATAAGCATTGCTGAAAACATATATGGATATTGTTAGACCCACTATGACTGGTATGGTGGGTCTGTCTGTCTGTTCTTCTGGGGGTAGGATTAAAGTTGCCTTTTAAATAGCGATCTAAGATCGGTATTGTTTCCTCGTGATGGTCAAGGTCAGGATTTGGGTATGAAACTTATCATAGATCTGTTACAGGGGTGACCCTCGGCAATTTAAATTGAGGCATATACCATTTTTATAAATTACTCGTGTGATCTAAGCGATTGGATTGTGATAGTGTTCATTTTGATAGATTTATCCAGCCCTTGTATGTGATTGGTCAAAAGTTGAACTGGGATGGCAACTATCTCTGCCCTCCGTAATTATTGTGGGATGTGAAGTAGAGTCCACTGTAAACACCAGTTGGACACAGACTTTAAAAAACACCAGTTGGAAACAGACTTTAAAAACGAACTATTTTTTTCCAATTTGTCGAAGTTTAATGCAACATTTAAATGGATACCCATCTGTGATTAATGGACGCATTTGATTGTATGCCTCGACTGATTTCAGCTTTTCCATTCCATAGACCGATCTACAGGCAGTCCGCGATCATTATAGTTGTGTTCAAGAGCGGTCGGTGAAATCGGCCACTAATAAATAATGGAGACCGTGCAGACTTCTATGAGAATGGTTTGCCCGTTTTTAATGAAGAGGCTGATACGAGGTTAACTTAATTTACTGTAAACGTCAGGTATGTAATTCAGAGTCAACATTGTTGTGCATAATATGTACTGCATATGACCTTGTTCATACGATTATATTGTTCGCAATAGTTCATAGAAATATATATTTCAATTTAAGACATGAATGGCTACGTATTATTAACAACTGATTGCTTACAGTTATATGAATAATTACTATTTAATTTTACATGATGTGGAATTTTTAGATAGCCTATGTATGGACTATGGTAACATGTTATACGGTATTTCATGAATGCTAATGGTGACAATTATACAATATAATACAGCTATGTTTCAGATAATAAATATACATTTTACTTGTATATTCATTTATCAGAGGGGGCAATCTGTGAGAGCAGCACTACTTAAATGAGTTTGCACCATATTGACCACAGATATTTATTGAAAAGAATAGATAAATATACTAACACAGGCTAGAAATGTTATTTTATCGATCAATCCTATGATTTTAAATTTTTTTAGAAATGTGTGTATCTCCTCTATGCATTTTAATTTATAAGAGAAATCCCCATGCATTTCAGTTCCACTATGGCCTTGTAGTCTGACTTGAAGGACATATGGAAATTCAAAGCAGAGCATTTACTGTAGATTTTCCATATCATCTAATGAGGCAAACTGCTTTTCCCTGGGGGTGGATGCGAGTTCTGCAGTGTGCAGTTACAGAATCTGGAAGGCCTGAGTTTTTTTTTTTTTTTTACCATATGTCTTTTAGAGTTGGGGGAACATTAAGTTGTCTTCACTCAGGATGGGAGTCCTCAAGATCATGCTGCTCATCTTTGAGTCTGTTCTGTTGTCTGACTGTGCAAGGGGTGAGTAATACATCTTTAGGACATTTTTCTCCTTAACGTAACTTGACTTCACACTGGGCACACACTGGTTAAATCAACATTGTTTCCACATTTCAATGAAATTCAGTTGAGCCAACGTGGAATAGATGTTGAATTGACGCCGCTGCCCAGTGGGTTTCATTCTTGCTTTCTTGCCTACACAGTAGTGTCCAATCGTTTTAGTGAAATATTAGCAGATAAATCGGTTCGTCTAAGTTAGGTTAACCGCTGTTGCTTTTTGTTTACATGAAGAAAATCTCAGTTGGCTCTAACTTCTTCACACTGAGAAGTAAGGGGAAAAGAGAGGGGAAAAAGTAGAAAAAAAAATCTAAACAGAACCCAAAATCAACAGTGGTGAAATAGAGAGAAAGCCAACCCCCCCCCCGTGTGTGATCTTTTCAGTCATGGCCATGTGTGTGTGACTGTGTGTACATTGTGTACATTCACCACAGTTAAGCCAAACAAAAACATCCATCAGCTTCCCAGGGTGAAAGAACACAAGTCGGTGTAAGAGTCCAGCTCTCCCGGGGTTGGTCCAGGGACCGTACTTTCTCAGCATCACGTCTCTGTGTGTGCGTGTGTGTACGACCATGACCAGTGTAGTGTGTTATTGCTTTGATTCAGGGTCAGAAAACTGCCTGCATTGATTGAGGATGTTAGACAAATGCAGAACACATAGTATAATTATGCGTATGGTTTCCACAATATCACCTGTCATCAACGGCTGAAAATGTCCAGAACAGCTCAGTAGAGCTTGAAAGTCACCTTTTCAATTTAACAGCTTTGAAACTTTCACACAAACTTTTAGTGTATTCTACAGCCTCTCGCAGTGGGAAGCCAGACATCCTATTCTACGCCTCTCTCCTCATTGTTAAACTCAGAAGGGCAGCAAATGGAAGTGGCTTCTCAAAAGTACTACATGCATGTGGCTAACAGGGCATTGCAATACGGGGCAGGTGGGGGCCGGTGAGGGCCGCTAGGTGGTTTGGATGTGGGCAGATTACATCTGTGGGCCTGCAGACAATGCCTTATTCACAGCAGGACAGACAAGCCTTCACGACACGGCTAAAGCAAAAGTAAACAAGACGTGGAGGCTAAATAAGATTAGACAGGCAATTATATCTGTTTACAGATGTCAAAGGAAGGACAAAACCAACAGGGGAAATAGACTGCAGAGAGAAAAACGAGACATCCTAATCTGTATGCACGGTGGCCTGCACTGATTTTATCACAGAATAAAATAGGAATATGTAGTCTGTTTTTCATACTTCCTTTCTGAAAGTGATTTTAAATAGGTCCAGAACAGATACAAATATTTACTGTTGGCGAACAGTCCCCCCAAAAATATTTAGTAATGCTCCTCTCTGACATCATATGCTCAGTTTTAAGTGGCCAAGTTTTAATATGTAATTTAGTTAAGTTAAATCATTTATTTGGCTTTTATAGGATGGTTTTAATTGTCAGGTATACAGGACTGCAGGGTGAAATGAAGTCTCCAGAAGTTGATAGAAAAGAGCCCATAGTCTACTGTATAATCCCTTAGAGGGAATGATGTGGCAGCAAGCTCCCAGGTATAACACAATGTGATCCCAGAGTAACAACTTCACCGTTTTAGATCCTGTAAAATAAAGGTTTTGATTACAGACACGTGGTTTTGTAGAGGAGTAGGGACTGTCGTGGCTGTAAAACTGTGCCCTGTAAAAGTTAACAGGCAATGATAACATCATTCACAAATGCAAATGAAATTATGCAGGAGATAATCCTTTGAGTTACGTGTGAATTCAAAATAACATATTGGAAGTGTTTAGTGGTTTCATCTGGTCGTTATATGATCACCTTCTGTACTTTTACATTTTAAACTTGGGTTAAGTCCAACTTAAAGAACAGAGTGATAATGAGCCTGCTGCCATCAGTCTGATCATTTATCTCACTACGCAAGCCAGGACCAGTCCTCCCTTGTGCTAGGATTCATGAAACTTTCTCAGGACTGATTCCTTGAACCCCATTGGACAACCCCCCCCCCCACCCCACCCCTCATATCCCCCCCAGCAGCTGTAGGAGGTGCTCCGTGATGTGTCCCGGCAGAGCTTCTAATGTGGTGACAGGACTGGGGACCACTGTGGTATAGTAACTGTGGAATGCAGCCGGGACATATGGACCTGCTGTGTGTTCTGTATCCTTGGTGAGAATGAGAGGATACAAGGTGTCCCTAGTACTTACCAACATACACACACACACTCTGAAATGATTACCAGTCTCTTTTTGGAAACAGAATTGCAGTGACATCCACACAAACGGTGTACTTTGTTTGTAGGAGAGGCCTGTGGTTTTTGAGGCAGTATACTGTATCGACAGCGGCATATTCGCTTGACTTGAACGTTTTTAACTTCAGACAAATGTTTACTCATCTACACCTCCTGAGCCATCTGGATAAATTTAGAGCATACAAACTGCTCTGCAACTGTTTTGGAAAATATACATTTTATAGGCGAGTTACATCATGGTTTTATAACAAGAAGGTACTATGAGATAAATTGTATGCCATGGGCCTTTAAAATCACAAGGGCATTTGGCTCCCAGACAGATTTCTGTAATGAGGCTAGTTTCCCAGTAAACAAATACTCCAAAGTCCTCTTATTTTTTAAATAGGGCCCAAATAGTCAGAAGATGATGACACTGTGGTGTTCTGGCACATGAGCCCAGCTGGAGAAACAGGGGGAGAGTGGACAGAGGTGAGAGAACGAAAGAGAGAGAGGGGGAGGTCTAGGCAGTACTGTAAAATCTTTGCCATGTGTTGGAGTAGTCCCCTCTGAAAACACTTGATTTAGAAATGACAACAAAATCAGTGTTATCATACTATCAGTTTCGCCAATGAAGTACCAGCACTGAAAAAGAGGGGATTCATCATAAACCCACCAACACCCACAGACACACACAACACAGTGCAGTCCGACCGATTGACATGCCACCTCTGAACTCTACGGGCTGCTACGATTCCCCAAGCCAATTTATGACCAAACAACAACCACTGCTCTCTCGCCATCCCCCTTACATATGTCTCCCTTCTCTCTTTCCCAGTCCTTCTCTCTGCATTTCCTCCCGTTTATTACCAGTGTAAAGTCAGAGGAAGTGAATTAAGTTAATGTGCTGTCGTTAAAACAAGGCATGGAGCTGACCTTTACTCCCACCCACCCTCTCTCAGCTCACCAATAGCCCCTATTTACTGAGCCTGGGTCCATTTGCAGAGAACAATGGGTGGATTATTATATGCACTAGTCCCCCCGGTTGGACATGGCAGCAGTAATTCATTTTAAACACTCTACATCCCTGTAGACTGTGGTGATTTGCCGTCTATTAGTGTGTACGTATACTGCAAACCAGGGATTTGTTTTACTGAGGGGCTGCGATTTAGAGGTGCGTGAGGAAGAGTTATGAGAGGGAGCTACATTCAGGGTTTTGTGTAGAAGTGTGTGTGTGTTTTATTAAGCATGGGGCAATTGCTCTGTGAGAAGTCATGATAATGAGATACCCAAGGAGCAGAAGCCAATTTAGAAACCCTAGAAGTATGAGTTACCAGATACAGCAACACTTATTCCCTCTCCAAAAGTTCCACCACTAGTAGGTACTACTACATCATACCACTGCTACTACTGTGTCTACGTTTACTATGATAACAAATACATCTGCATCTATCATTACTACCGTCACACACTGCAGCTCCTGGCAAATCTATGGAAGGGAGAGGAAGTCTAGGAAGGAACCTGAAAGAGGAAGGTGTTAGACTTCACCCCAAAGAGAGGAGAGGGCTGTACATGGTGATGGGGGAAGCTGTGATAAGTAGCCATAATGGAGGTCAATTGTTGTTTACTTTAGTGGGCCATAATCTGTGTGAGCAACACTGCCAGCTTTGACTGAGCCTAATGGGCACTCTAATTAGCATTCTGATGGAATCTCAACTATTTACACATTGTCTGCTCCCATTCACTGTTGTCATGCTCAGCTGTATGGAAAGGGGGAGAATGAAGTGTGAATAGGATTGTTTATAATCTGCCAGTCATGAGGATTTGTCTATGTAGGCCTACAGCGATCATGAGTTTGTTTGGCCACTTGGCTCCGGGTGGCAGTGTCTTTAAGCCACACATTCTGTCCCCTCTGAGTAAATGGGGTGATAGACAGACACATGGATTCATGGTGCCCTACTTAACCCACAAGGATCTCATAGAATCCTTTACAATGGGCCAGAGAGCTGGTCTGATTGACGTGTCATCATTCAAATGGTAATCACCTGCATGTGTATTTGATTTGATTGTTTGAGATGAACAATAAATATTCAAACTATTGAGGGATATATCTTAAAGCTGCAGTATGTAACTTTTTGGGCAACCTGACCAAATTCACATAGATATGTGAGTTATAGATCTGTCATTCTCATTGAAGTCTATGAAGTGGTAGATTTGCTCTATGTGCATTATTTCTATGCCTCCCGTTTTAAAGTTTTGGTTTTTGGTATTGGAAAATATATTTCTTTTTTTTGTTAAATAAACTGAAATTAGACAAACTATTAGAATTTTATCATCCAAGAAATGGCAGAGCGATTTCTGCATATTGCACCTTTAAATCCTGCACCCACCTGTCTCCAAGCTGTTATGTAATGTCATAGTGTCACAATAACAAACAATAAGAGGTCCAAGTTCCAGCTGCATATTTCCCTGTAACTCTGGAGCGCAGGGCTGCTGTGTTACAATCTTGGACAAAGAGATTTTAAATGTTTTATTTTTTATTTAACCTTTATTTAACCTTTATTTAAGATGGGCCGTAGTCGATGGGACGGAGCGCGGAGGTGGGGATTAGGGGCCGCCCTGTTGGACCCTTACAAGTGACCTTACAATAACATTTCAGCTACGCAGTGGGAAGTGTTTATCTTGCGCAACCTCTTCTTTTTCAGCCTCTCTGGCCCCCTCCCCTCCTCCTCCACAGCTCTCTCCTCTCCCTTATATTTTCTATTTTCTTACGAGCGGCGGAGATCAGCCGAGAGCCCCCACTCCCCTCCGTGTTTCACAGCTGTTCTCTCAGTCACTTAACAAACGAAACGTTGAGAATCTGAAGCCCACTCCTCTCACCCCTCAAAAGGAGACTGTCAGTCTTGTTTTCCTGTAGATGTTAGCGTGTAGATTTATGATGAGGCCTTGGGTCTCCCTCCCTCTCTTTCCCCATTTCCATGCTCATTTCCTTTCTCCCTTTCTTTAGACAAGTAAAGTACACATGGCGCTCTATGATAGAATAAGGGAATGTTTTAAACAGTATCTTGCTCATCTTGTACTCTTGTATGTTGAACTTGTCACAATCGTCTTTAGTCTATGTTTTATTTTCTCCTATCGTCAGTTATCAGAATTTAAAATGACTGGCATATCCGTTGCAAATGTTTCTCTCCTCTCTGAGGTAGTCATTGGAAATCACCAGCAGTACTGACTCCTTCCCTCCAACCTCTCCCCTGCCTCCCCTTCAATGCTTTTTGTTCTGCAGTTAAAAGGTTGATTGAAAGTTATGGTGGCAACAGCGCTGCCTGGCTGGGTCTGAAGAAAGCCAAGGGATAGCTGGGATAAGGAGGGCTGAATAAGGCCTCCACCATAACCCACCGCTCTGATCAACATCCCCCTTTGCGATGGGTATCAATGAGACCCCACGTGACTTTCTGCCTTTTCACTCAGAATTCTCACTGTTTTTCTTTGGGAATTATTTTATAGAATTTGTAAGTTCTATTCTGTATGCACTATTTCTGTCAAACGGAATAGGCATTGTTTAGGAAAGCCTTTGGGAATTGGGGAATGTTGTTGTATTATGTCAGAAATTGAGTTTTGATGGTGGAGACTGTGGGAGTGGAACTTGAAACAATGCCAAAGATCACCCTACTACTGTAATTGGGTTGACATTCTTTATTTTCAATGTCGATCACTTTCAGGATCCAAAAGTAACTATTTTTTTCGTGAACTTTATATACACAAGGGACCCACAGACGAATGGTTTAACAAAGAATGGAAAAATATTTCCCACTTTTAACTTGAAGACTTAAGGAGGCTGGGTACAGGAGAGTAAAAATGGTTCAGAAGCTGAAAGTATGATCTGTCGTATTTTATAGTTGGGCTATTGCTGTCCCAGACTGGAATTTCTGCACCATGTAGTGCAACTGATTTGATTTCCTCATGTACAGGGATGTGAGTTTGGGCTCCAGCTTTGGGCCAGGACGCACTTGGGTGGGGGAAGGGGGACTAGCATACACATGGAGATTCAAGGATGTTTTGGAGGATTCCTTCCAGGCTTAAATTGACCTATAGCTGACTTTGTTGTGCTGGTGTGTGTTTTCTGTGTCCGTCAATACAGTATGTCTAAGATAGCTACTGTTTTGCCTAGCACGCTCACTTTGCAAATGTATGTCTGCAGGTCAACATGTGTGAGGTTGGTGAATGACGGAATAAAGAGAGGTAGAGACATACAGACATGGCAAACATAGATGTATAGAGTGGAGTGACCTTTGTGGTCAGACTTGTAAGGTGAACCGGTAAAGCGGGGAACACTGTCACTGTGAAAGGCCGGGTACCTCCTGGTAATGACAGGCACAGCAACTCCACAATGACAGATTGATTTCAGACAATATTCCTGAATTGTCAAGAGGCCCCATGGCTGTCAGTAGGAGCTTTGCCAACACCCCCACCCCCTCTGTCTGTCTCTCTACCCTTCACCATCTCCCTCTGTCTCATCTCTTTCTACCCAGGCACTGCTGCTACATCTCATTCTGTCATTGGCTCTCTCTCTTTGAAAAGGTCTGGTTGACAAAGGCGCTGGTGTAAAACGCATTAGTGTGTCATGTGGAGGATTTGGTGATGCTCAGAGCGTACAGTAACAGTGGTGTAGGGTTCCTTCTGGGCCAGCTAATGGAGGGGCACACATACAGGGGCACACAGACAGAGACAGGGTACAGTATGGGTAATGGAGGGGCACACAGACAGAGACAGGGTGCAGTGTGGGTAATGGAGGGGCACACAGACAGAGACAGGGTACAGTATGGGTAATGGAGGGGCACACAGACAGAGACAGGGTACAGTATGGATAATGGAGGGGCACACAGACAGAGACAGGGTACAGTATGGGTAATGGAGGGGCACACAGACAGAGACAGGGTACAGTATGGGTAATGGAGGGGCACACATACAGAGACAGGATACAGTATGGGTAATGGAGGGGCATACTGACAGGGTACAGTATGGGTAATGGAGGGGCACACAGACAGAGACAGGGTACAGTATGGGTAATGGAGGGGCACACAGACAGAGACAGGGTACAGTATGGGTAATGGAGGGGCACACAGACAGAGACAGGGTACAGTATGGGTCACCACACACAGATCCTCTCTGGACCCCCTCTGACCTCAGATACAGACTCAGATACACACTGCTGGTGCTGCTGTTGACAGCATGTCTTGTTTACTAGACAGGCCTAATGCTTAGTGGTCAGTGAACTTGTAGTCTTCTAGTAGTTAGAGAAGCACAGAGTCATGTATACAGATCTTTATCTCTATATGGCTGTCGGGAAGTTGACTTGATGATAAAGCAGGAGGACTATGACCTAACCAACAGGCCCAATCAGTTGACTGCAGATTAAATAGTGTTGGCCATGCTTGAGATCCACGTTGGAATGCAGCAGAGGAGAGGAGGAGGAGGGGGGTGCAAGGAGTGGTAGAGTACACAGACGGAGACACCCTCACTGTTGACTGTCAGGGCCCATGAAGCACGAGAAAATACAGACCCCTGTAGCTAGCGAAGGGAAGAGAGCAGGCCGACTGATTTCTGAGGAGGAAGGAGTATTAGTTAAACCCTAATCTAGTGAGTGGTTTAATCTTTAACCCACCGTGGTACAGTATGTGAAGTAGACAGACTGACGTGCAAATGAATGCCTCTATATTGCCTCCAAAACTGTGTGTGTGTGTCCACATTCATTCTACTGTATGTGTTTCGCTTCTCTCCAATTGTATGATAAGGATAGCAAGAAACAGGTGCACATATTCCCTCTACTGTCCCCCTATACAAGAAAGAGCAGAGAGAGAGAGAAAAGGTTTTTAGGTTTTGTTGTGTCATATGCCCAGACCAGTCCAGACTGAGCCCAGATCAGGGTAGGGTGCGGGGAGCAGGGTGTGAGATTGTTGAGATTCCTGGTTACTGCCACCCGGACCCTCCTAATCCCTTTCACTCCCTCCAAATCTCCTCTACCGAGTCCCTACAAGCTGTGTGTTAAAGGAGGCCTCACTGTCATCTTTGCCTCTGCTCTCTGCCACTCTCTAAATCAACCTCTCTCTCGTGCTTTAACCTTCACCCTACTCCTCTCTTTATAACTTTCTCTTCCTTTCTCCCTCTTCAACTCCCCCTCTGTGACGCTATATATCACTACCCTCCATTCTCTTCCTATCTTTACCCATCTGTTGCCCTTATCCCCCTCCCATCCGCTCACTCCTTCCCTCTCTCCTGATTAGTGCCCCTAAGCACACTCTCTGCTCCTGTGTGTGCACCATGCCGTGGCCTAATGGAGTGAGATAGGGCTGCATGACAGACGAGGCCTTTACACACACTCAGAGGAGCAGCAAACCAATGTCCAAGAACAAATGTGCTCTATGTTACATTACAGATCTTCAGTACAACAGTAACGTATGGTAATGTGCAAAGGGGTTGGCATTTCAATTTGTTCCGGCGCTCAACGCATGCTTTTTCAAATTAACCAGTTAAAAGCTATATAGCACCGATTATTTGTATTGATACATGGGTCTCATGAATTTCTACAGTCACTCAGAGAGGATGACATAGTGGATATGTGATTATGATGTTCTTGGTCCTGTGGTTGTTGCAGCACAGACTCCAGCATACATACACAAACTCTCTCTTCCCTCAGCAGGAGCTGGGGCTGGTAGAAGGTATTCAAGCCTAATGAAATATAGCAGCTCAGAGTTCAAAGGCTCCACAGTAGGGGCTGTTAGGGGTAGACCGCGTGATGGAGACGTTTCCAGAAGCTTTATGACACTTTATGAGTAATTTCTGCCTTTCTTCCTGTTCATTTGATGGAGCCTGCAGGAGCTCATTGTTCTGCATGGGGCCATTAGGAGAGGAAGCGGAGGCAGATCCACTGGTGTTTGTCGTAATTACTGTCAAAACCAGCTTCCTCTCTGCTTTGAAGTGGCAGCAGTTATATTTCAATTAATTAACATTGAAAACATAGATTGGCAGGAGCATCTCATTCTTTCTTCATCCCTCTTGTTCACTGCCTCCCTCTTTCTCTCTTTTGCGCTTTCTCTCCATGGTCTCATGTCACCCAATAGCTCTTACTCTCTTGCCATTCCCACCACTGTAGCCATGGCTATTCAGCCCACATCAGATGGTGCCAAAGAAAGCCTCATTGTCCCCCCTGGTCTGGTCTGGTCTTACCCTGCTCTTATCTATTGATTGGAAAGGCGAGAGGAGAAAATAAAAGGTATTGATTACCAGACGAGGTGAAGTTGTTGGGCAGGACGTCTGAGGTGGTAAGAAAAGACAGCATTCTTTACCTCCGCTGCCCAACTGCTGTCAGAGCACCCTCTCTCCCTCTGTCCTCCCACTTTTACCCTATCGCTGTCCCCCTCCCCCGCCTCTATTCTTGAGTCGCCAGGATGGCTCTTTCTCAGAGTGATTGTTATCTGTGCTTGTGAAATGTATAGCCCGGCGCAGCAGTGGTCTCAGAACAGAAGCTATGGTCTTTCACACAATCCCCATGCCATGTTGACTGCCTCACCTTCCCTCTCTACTCAACCTCTCAAGTCTCAAGTAAAGTCTCTGGTCCTGGGTTCGGTTTCTTGTTTTCATGTATTTTTTTCTTTCACATCCACCTTTCTTTCTCCTCCTGTTTTGGCTGGCTTTGACAGACTATTTGTGGGTAACATACTATCCGACTAGTACTCTTTTGCCTTCCATTCTGTTTGATGTAATATTAAAGTTTGCCTAAGGTTTTAGGAGATGGACAGTAGGATGATGTCTCCCTGGAACTACAGGTTCCACTAAACACTGATTTCCTTCACTAACTGCCTCTGGGCAGACTGATGCCTGTGTCTGTCTGGAGACTGGTACGCTTCACTAAGGAAACAGACAAGCAGTACTGAGGACTTCCCACTCACTGGTGGGACAAGAAGTTGCACTGATCCAGAACAAGAGTGGTTTGCTTCTTTCAAAGCTAGGATTGGTGAGAGTTAAGCTGGATCAGTGTTACTGAACAATGTCTTGCTAGAGCCAAAATATTTGATCTCATCCAAATGTGTCAATGGTTCATGGTTTTGGCATGGGACTGTTAGAAATGAGAGAAAACATGGGTTCTCTGCTGAGATGTAGAGCATATACTTTTGTGGGTGAGTTACATGCAAACCACACCGGCCACGTTTGGTGTGCGAGTCTTCAAAATAAATGTACACATACATGTTATTCAATAATTTCCCCCACACTGCTAGTGTGCGTGAACTAGCATCTGCATAGCCAAGCGCTAAAATAGAGCTTGGTTCTATTTGAGAAGCTCCACAAGTCCCCTATTGCATATCAGGAAGATACAAACTCACGTGGTTGTTTTGAAAAACAAACAAGGAGATATTAATCAAGGATAACTAACTAAAAACTAACTAGGTTTCCCTATTTATCTGTGAATTAATCGTCAGAAGTAGAGAAACACATGATATTTATATGATCCGTGTCAAAATTCTACAAAGAACCAGCTAAAAAGAGGACCATATATGCGTGATCAGGTAAAATAACAACCCAATCAATGTTAATCTCCCAGGGCAAACTGCTAGCAACAGCTATCTAGCTTAATTCATGAATGTTTCATGTGTGTTTAGAGCTGTCCCCAAATTAATATAGTTGGCTCACAGTTTTTTGTATTTTAACCTGGGTGTCATGATCGAGTCTGGTGGGGATCATAGAGATAGACGGAGGACTAGTTGGACTCTAGTTTCAAAAGCCTGTTTTAGCATGGGCTGCGGCATTGAGGACTTTCACCATTTTGAAGAAGTCAACTGGGTGGGACTTCCTATAGACGGGTTGGCTGACAACGTCATGACAATTATGCAAAAGCATCGATGATGAAGGCCGTGGGGTGTTATGATTCTGAACGGTCAAATGGCTAGCAACAATGACAAGAGGGAATCCTATTTTATTCTCTGTCCCCAACGCACCAGATGACCAGTTTTGCTAGCCTTTAGCCCTACCCTCATCCTACTCCTCCTCTGTTCCTGACGTGGAGGCTAACCCAGACCCTGCATGTCCCCAGGCACTCTCATTTGTTGACTTCTGTAATCGTAAAAGCCTTGGTTTCATGCATGTTAACATCAGAAGCCTCCTCCCTAAGTTTGTTTTACTCACTGCTTTAGCACACTCCGCCAACCCTGATGTCCTTGCCGTGTCTGAATCCTGGCTTAGGAAGGCCACCAAAAATTCTGGGATTTCCATACCCAACTACAACATTTTCCATCAAGATAGAACTGTCAAAGGGGGAGGAGTTGCAATCTACTGCAGAGATAGCTTGCAAAGTTCTGTCATACTTTCCAGGTCTATGCCCAAACAATTCGAGCTTCTAATTTTAAAAATGAATCTCTCCAGAAATAAGTCTCTCACTGTTGCCGCCTGTAATAGACCCCCCTCAGCTCCCAGCTGTGCCCTGGACACCATATGTGAATTGATTGCCCCCCATCTATCTTCAGAGTTCGTTCTGTTAGGTGACTTAAACTGGGATATTGCAGTCCTACAATCTAAGCTAGATGCCCTCAATCTCACACAAATTATCAAGGAAACCACCAGGTACAACCCTAAATCCATAAACATGGGCACCCTCATAGACATTATCCTGACCAACTTGCCCTCCAAATACACCTCTGCTGTTTTCAATCAGGATCTCAGCAATCACTGCCCCATTGCCTGCATCCGCTATGGGTCCACGGTCAAACGACCACCCCTCATCACTGTCAAACGCTCCCTAAAACACTTCTGCGAGCAGGTCTTTCTAATCATTCTGGCCCAGGTAACCTGGAAGGATATTGACCTCATCCCGTCAGTCGAGGATGCCTGGTCGTTCTTTAAAAGTAATTTCCTCACCATCTTAAATAAGCATGTCCCTTTCAAAAAATGTAGAACTAAGAACAGATATAGCCCTTGGTTCACTCCAGACCTGACTGCCCTTGACCAGCACAAAAACATCCTGTGGAGGACTGCAATAGCATCGAATAGTCCCCGCGATGTGCAACTGTTCAGGGAAGTCAGGAACCAATACACACTATCAGTCAGGAAAGCAAAGGCTAGCTTTTTCAAACAGAAATTTGCATCCTGTAGCTCTAACTCCAAAAAGTTCTGGGACACTGTAAAGTCCATGGAGAACAAGAGCACCTCCTCGCAGCTGCCCACTGCACTGAGGCTAGGCGACACGGTCACCACCAATAAATCCATAATCAAACATTTCAATAAGCATTTCTCTACGGCTGGCCATGCCATCCTCCTGGCTACCCCAACCCCGGCCAACAGCTCTGCACCCCTCGCAGCTACTTGCCCGAGCCTCGCCAGCTTCTCCTTCACCCAAATCCAGATCGCAGATGTTCTGAAAGAGCTGCAAAACCTGGAACCGTACAAAACAGCTGGGCTAGACAATCTGGATCCTCTCTTTATAAAATTATCCGACGCCATTGTTGCAACCCCTATTACCAGTCTGTTCAACCTCTCTTTCATTTCGTCTGAGATCCCTAAAGATTGTAAGGCTGCCGCGGTCATCCCCCTCTTCAAAGGGGGTGACACACTAGACCCAAACTGTTATAGACTTATATCCATCCTGCCCTGCCTTTCTAGATTTATATCCATCCTGCCCTGCCTTTCTACTCTTTGAAAGCCAAGTTAATAAACAGATCACTGACCATTTCGAATCCCACCGTACCTTCTCCGCTGTGCAATCCGGTTTCCGAGCTGGTCACGGGTGCACCTCAGCCACGCTCAAGCTATTAAACGATATCATAACCGCCATCGATAAAAGACAGTACTGTGCAGCCGTCTTCATCGACCTGGCCAAGGCTTTCGACTCTCAATCACCACATTCTTATTGTCAAATTAAATAGCCTTGGTTTCTCAAATGACTGCCTCGCCTGGTTCACCAACTACTTCGCAGATAGTGTTCAGTGTGTAAAATCAGATGGCCTGTTGTCCGGACCTCTGGCAGTCTCTATTGATCCACAGGGATCAATTCTCGGGCCGACTCTTTTCTCTGTATATATCAATGATGTCGCTCTTGCTGCGGGTGATTCCCTGATCCACCTCTACGCAGACGACACCATTCTGTATACATCTGACCCTTCTTTGGACACTGTGTTAACTAACCTACAAACAAGCTTCAATGCCATACAACACTCCTTCCGTGGCCTCCAACTGCTCTTAAACGCTAGCAAAACCAAATGCATGCTTTTCAACCGTTCGCTGCCCGCACCCGCCCACCCGACTAGCATCACTACTCTGGACGGTTCTGACCTAGAATACGTGGACAACTACAAATACCTAGGTGTCTGGCTAGACTGTAAACTCTCCTTCCAGACTCATATCAAACATCTCCAATCCAAAATCAAATCTAGAATCGGCTTTCTATTTCGCAACGAAGCCTCCTTCGCTCACGCCACCAAACTTACCCTTAAAACTGACTATCCTACCAATCCTCGACTTCGGCTTCCAATACTCTACTCAGCAAATTGGATGCAGTCTATCACAGTGCCATCCGTTTTGTTTCCAAAGCGCCTTATACCACCCACCACTGCGACCTGTATGCTCTAGTCGGTAGGCCCTCGCTACATATTCATCGCCAGACCCACTGGCTCCAGGTCATCTACAAGTTTATGCTAGGTAAAGCTCCGCCTTATCTCAGTTCACTGGTCATGATAACAACACCTACCCGTAGCACGTGCTCCAGCAGGTATATCTCCCCAAAGCCAACACCTCCTTTGGCCGCCTTTCCTTCCAGTTTTCTGCTGCCAATGACTGGAACGAATTGCAAAAATCGCTGAAGCAGGAGACTTACATTTCCCTCACTAACTTTAAACAGCAGCTATATAACAGCAGCTAACCGATCGATGCAGCTGTACATAGTCCATCTGTAAATAGCCCACCCAATCTACCTACCTCATCCCCATATTGTTTTTATTTACTTTGCTGCTCTTTTGCACACCAGTATCACTACTTACACACCATCATCTGCTCATCATCATCATCTGCTCATCTATAACTCCAGTGTTAATCTGCTAAATTTTAATTGCTTTGCTACTATGACCTATTTATTGCCTTACCTCCTCATGCCATTTGCACACACTGTATATAGACTTTCTTTTTTTTCTATTGTGTTGACTGTACAGCTTGTTTATTCCATGTAACTCTGTGTTGTTGTTTCTGTCACACTGCTTTGCTTTTTCTTGGCCAGGTCGCAGTTGTAAATGAGAACTTGTTCTCAACTAGCTTACTTGGTTAAATATAGGTGAAATAAAAAAAATAAAAATAGGTGTCTCATTTCAGCTAGTTGTATATTTAAGCAATAAGGCCTGAGGGGGTGTGGTATATGGTCAATATTCCACGGCTAAGGGCTGTTCTTATGCACAACGCTGAGTGCCTGGACACAGACCTTAGCCGTGGTATATTGGCCACATATCCCAAACCCCCGAGGTGCCTTATTGCTGTTATAAACTGGTTACCAACGTAATTAGAGCAGTAAAAATAAATGTTCTGTCATATCCGTGTTATATGGTCTGATATACCACGGCTGTCAGCTAATCAGCATTGACGGCTCAAAACCCCCCGTTTATAATGTTATTGATACCATGTCTTGTTTTGAGGGGTTTTGACTCATGTCATGTCTACGCTAATATGTCTACAATTCGTTATCTAGTGAACTAACAACTGTAATGATGTATTTGAGAGACAACAAGAGCTCATTGTGCAAATGTATTTATGTTTTCAATAAACATTCAGAGATTAAATATAGTTGACATGTTTTCAAAAAGTCTGTTTTGCCCCATAGTTCTGCACACTTCGGTTTTGTTGCTTATATAGTTTCACAAACATACATCATGATCCAAAAACAAATGAGTAATCTTTAACAAAAACAAATGATTAGCATATAAATGAAAGACAGTTTTTTTCTGTTTAACACAGCACATTTTACAAACATATTTCTTACTTTGTAAACACAACAGTGGTAAAATATATTTTTGTGGATATAACAACATTTGTGACTCCACAGATTACGTTTGTGACCTGCATTTTACATATTTGTGACTTGCTTTACATTTGTGAGTTGCTCCACGTGTTTGTGAGTGGCATTGGTCAGGGTTACCCATAAAAAGATGAAAAGCAGATAAATAAAATTATTGCTGGCCAAATTGACCGTGAGAAAAACCAGTGCTATCAGCCATCACCCACCACTTTACAATGTGTGCTGGAGGCAGTATGTTATTTGAAAACATACTTGATTGTTTGAAGCCTGAATGTTTTACTTCATATTATGAAGCATGTCTTACCTTGCTTGAAAATAAGACCATTAATAAGACCAATTATTTTATAAAACTAAACAGGCAGCACACGAGTTTCAAGTTTGGGGAAGCATACTGTAGTCTACAATGTATCCTAGTATTTGATTTTCATATGTGCATTTTTGTGGAACAGTTTCATTCAAATAATAACGTTTTTGTTTCTCAAAATCATTGTCACGTGGTTAATCATAAAAATCTGAATTAAAATGATACAAATATGAAAGTTAAAATTCAACTAATGTGAGAGCACCAGCTTCTGCCATATGGAAACATTGATACACCATGATCATTGACCAATGCAGCCGTTGGCCTATAAAACTTCTATTGTCAACTAATTAAAATAGCCTATACTGATGAAAATGCTGGTTCTTTCAATCATATGCATCTCTCTACTCAGCCTGTCTGCCTCCTTTTCTATCTGTCTTGACTTAAGCTATCACTTGTGAAATGCAACATTTTATCTAATCAATCAACTGGATCTGGCATGAAGCTGTCTCTAGCGAACTTGTAACATTGTGTCAACTAGCCTATTTCAGGCCCTCAGAGCTTCCTGTCTTATCCAGAACAACTTACATGTTCATACTTGTTCTGTACTGGTCGCCCGTGGGATTCAAACCCACAAGCCTAGCATTACAAGCTCCATGCTCTGCCAACTGAGACACATCACATCATCACAAACCACTTGATGTCTCAATGTACTAAATTACTGTATTGTGTGTTGTTGTTTTTTATGCTGATTGAAAGTCTACAGGTACAAACCTAGATGACCAGCCTATGTACAATATAGTAATGTACATTTACATGACGTTGTTTGTAAGGATGGTAAATTAAGACTGCACAAAAAGTGGTTACTTGGTCATGAAACATATTTCATTTGATGTGGATGTTTTGTGTCTTTGCTCATAACTTTTCACCTTTGATGTAAATGTTTGAAGACAGGGTGTTGTTCTTTCTGGAATCATTAGAATGACAATAGCAGAGAAAGGGACAGGGCAACAACTCTTACAATTCCAACTATTGAATCCTGCAAGATACTGTACTGTGTTCTTAATTATACAACTACCTTCTTCGCCAAAGCAGATACTGGATTTTTTGTTGTTGCTCGTGCTACAGACGTCTATATCACTTTGATAATACTAGTAACGGCCCTGTGCACTACTTTTGTGGACTTTTTAACATTTTTATTCTGCTTTTTCACGGGGTGTTGCCGGCGGCTATGGCTACTTCTATTAATGCTCAGGACCGTGCACTTGCTCAACATTAACATTAACAACCAGACCCATGCTCATTGCTCACATGGAGCACTCCTAATAAAAGACAATGAACAAATTGACAATTGGTAAATGATGGTTATGATATAAATCAACATTTGTTTCTCACAAGTGTAGCAGGTTGTGAACAATGTTTCCACTCCAAGAATGAGAATGGTAAATGACTGTAGGCCTAATTAGTAATACAATGCATTAACAGAAATTAATGTAACCAAATTACGGGGATTGACGGTACATTTACTACTGGTGACATACATCACTGGGTATTGATCAAAATAAACAATCAAAGGGCAAACAATTCACATGAAACAATGAAAACGGGAGAATTGGCGGGAGACATCTGAGTGGATTCTGGAGAGCTGAGCACAAGCATTCTGGAGAGAGACGCGCCTATAGACTATCTTCACCACACACCCCTCCCCTTCTAATTGTCTCAACATTTTAAATGGTACTCAAGACACATTATCGTCACACATATTTGAGACGCTTTTCACTGACAGTCGCAATTTAATAATCCGCTAGGGCCTTTGCCACGCGCGCTGCCTATGAAAGACTTTCTCATATGCCATTTTTTCTTCTGTTCTGCTGGTTTTCATATCAACTTTCTTTCGTTGTCCAGAAGCCAAATGCAAAATCCTAGTCATATTAGCAACCCATCCTAGTTGTTGCATCTTTAGATTCACCCTCTCTCTAATTTTCTAAAGGATATTTTAATCTCTTTCATATACTGCTTGCATCAGGTGCGCTGTTTAGAATGGTGTTATCCCTTTTTCCCACGAATTTCATTTTGGCAAATGTTTGAAAATGAAATTTTATTGACTGCTTCATTACAGGAGTTGCATGTTTCGTTAAGAATAATTACCATAATCCAAATGTGCTTTCTGTCATTCTGAGCACCGCGGGAGGACGCCCAAATGAGTTACACACCTAATGGGTAACACTTTACTTGACACCCAGTGTCATATAACACATTATGGCATGGTCATACAGCTGACTGTCATAACCTGTCATAATATGGTCAAAACACTGTCATATATTTACACCTGTTGTGACATTTTTGCATTAGTTTAAGGCTGATTATGACACCTACATAAGAGTGTCAAACCCCACTTTTATTCCCACTTTCCTTTTATTTGGAAGTTTGTTTCTTAAATCCTTGGTTCATTGTTGTAATTAATTCTTTACAATCATGTTTTTTTTTTACCCCATTTATTAATTACTTGTAGAATATACACTTTATGGCACTGTCAAGAAGCATTATGACCATTATAGGCCAGAAAGGCCTATCACGTACATGCCTTGTGTGGTAGGTTCTGTGGGTTTCGACACTGTTATGTAGGCTAGGTGTCATAACCAGCCATAAAATAACTACTGTGGTAGTTTTTTTTAACACTTACATAGGTGTCATTACCAGCCATGAAATAACGTAATGTCATGACAGTGTTATGACCATATTATAACTGGTTACGACATGTTATGTCAGCTGTTATAACATATTATGAAATGTTTATGACTGTCATAACGTGTTATGACGCTGGGTGTCAGGTAAAGTGTTACCGACAATGCATATGTGTCCAGTCGATTTCTTAAATGACCAGTAAATTAAAATCTTCCCGGTCACGTTGTCTGGCGCCACATTTTCCTAATGGAAACCCTGTCTCGATTATTTTGTGAGTTGTATTTTTCAGATCAGTTTGTGCAGATTTAATATGCATAATCTAGATTAGGACATACTCAGTTCTCCTAAAAATAAGATATGAATGAATATATTACAGTACATTTTAGAAATGCATCTGGTTTGGTATTCCCTTCTTTCCTAGCTTGGTTTCCTTGATCCCTTTTGCTTCCTTTCCTCCCAGTCTTGGTTTCCTAGCTCTCTTTCCACCTATCCTTTTCTAACTCCCTTACCTTTCCTTCTAGCCTAGCTTCCTTTCATCCATTCCTTACTCCTTTTCCTTCCTAGCTTCCTTTCCTCTCATCCTTTACTTGCTCCCTTTCCTTCTCTGGCTTCCTCTCCTCTATTCCTTTACTATTTTTGTTGTTGTTTAGTTTATTAATTTGACCATTTTCAAAAATAAGTGAGTAAAATCATCAAGGATAACACACAATAAAGTCTGGGACTTATTTCCATTGTGGTCCTCTTGAGACAAGATGGCTAGGCAAGATCCAACATGGTTGAACACACTATAGCAGAGAGATAATAAAACATAAAAACATAGAAGAAGAACATCTATATCACCATTGCTTCCCTAGAAAAGCAAAGGAGGGGAGGGGAGGAAAAGAAGGAAAAGGATCAAGGAAGGGCAGCTAGGAAAGAAAGAATGGAAGATAGGAGGAAAGGGAGCTAGGAAAGGTGGAAAATAAAGGGAAATAGGAAAGGAGGAGAGGAAGCTGGGGAATGAAAGGGAGAAAGGAAAGAATAGAGAAGAGAAAGTCACGGAAAGAAAGGATGAGAGGAAAGGAAGCTAGGATGGAAAGGGCTCAAGGAATGGAGGAAAAGAAGCTAGGCTAGGAGGAAAGAAAATTTAGTTAAGAAAGGATAGGAGGAAAGAGAGCTAGGAAAGCAAAGAAGGGGAGGAAAGGAAGCAAAAGGGATCAAGGAAAGCAAGCTAGGAAAGGAGGGAATTAAGATATGAAAAGAAGAAAGGAAGCCAGGATACCAAAACAGATGCATTTTCAAAAGTTATTGTAATATATTCATTTTTATCTGATTTTTATGAGAACTGAAGATGTCCTAGTCTAGATTCTGTATATTACATTTGCACAACTGATCTGTAAAATGCAACTCACAAATATGTGGAGTCAACTCACAAATGTAATACAAGTCATAAATATGTAAGATGCAGGTCACAAGAGTTAATCAGCCATATTCACAAAAACATATTTGACCACTGTTGTGTTTGCAAAGTAACAAATATTTTTGTAAAATATGCTGTGTTAACCAGTAAAAAAAACTGTATTGCGTTAATTTGTAAATCCTAATTTGTGACTCATTTGCTTTTGGATCATGACATATAGTTTGTGAAACTATATGGGCATATTTACAGACAGATTTTTATTTGGAAGTTGCATTCTGTATTTGCACAACACCTCTTTTGTTTGTGACTCACTACTTATTTTGATAAAAATCACCATATTATAGGCACCCTTTCAGTTTGTTTGCCAACAATTTCCTTCTAGTAGAAGAAGAAAATGGACTACTTCTAAATGGAGATGGCCTCAATTGTGCTGCCCGTGCTCTCACAAACACCATAATGGGACAGATACACTGATGCGATGTCTAAGTCTATGATGGGGATAGACAAAATCAACATGCGCACGCTGCGCATGCACACGCGTGACCTGTGTAGCCATGGTGTTAGTGTGGTACAACTAAGACCTACATTGCCTTCGGAAAGTATTCAGACCCCTTGACTTTTTCCACATTTTGTTACGTTACTGCCTACCTCAGCAATTTACACACAATACCCTATAATGACAAAGCAAAAACAGTTTTTTTGAATTGTTTGCAAATGTATAAAATAATTAAGACAGAAATACCTTATTTACATAATTATTCAGACCCTTTGCTATGAGACTTGAAATTTAGCTCAGGTGCATCCTGTTTCCATTGATCATCCTTGAGATGTTTTTACAACTTGATTGGAGTCAACTTGTGGTAAATGAAATTGATTGGACATGATTTGGAAAGGCACACACCTGTCTATATAAGGTCCCACAGTTGACAGTGCATACCAGGGCAAAAACCAAGCCATGAGGTTGAAGGAAATGTCCGTAGAGCTCAGAGACAGAATTGTTTCCAGGCACAGATCTGGGGAAGGGTACCAACATC
Organism: Oncorhynchus mykiss; assembly: GCF_057628025.1. Lineage (NCBI taxonomy): Eukaryota > Metazoa > Chordata > Actinopteri > Salmoniformes > Salmonidae > Oncorhynchus > Oncorhynchus mykiss. Next base: position 49,895,725 of record NC_143040.1, on the reverse strand, counting down.
TTTTGCAGCATTGAAGGTCCCCCAGAACACAGTGGCGTCCCTCATTCATAAATGAAAGAAGTTTGTAATCACCAAGATTCTTCCTAGGGCTGGCCACTCGGCCAAACTGAGCAATCAGGAGAGAAGGGCATGGGTCAGGGAGGTAACCAAGAACCCAATGGTCACTCTGACAGAGCTGTAGAGTTCCTCTGTGGAGATGGGAGAACCTTCCAGAAGGACAACCATCTCAGGCCTTTGGGTTAGAGTGGCCAGACAGAAGCCATTCCTCAGTAAAAGGCAAATATATGACAGCCCCCGTGGAGTTTGCCAAAAGGCACTAAAATAACTCTCAGACCATGAGAAACAAGATTCTCTGGTCTGATGAATCCGAGATTGAACTCTTTGGCCTGAATGCCAAGCATCACGTCTGGAGGAAACCTGCACAGTCCCTACGGTGAAGCATGGTGGTGGCAGCATCATGCTGTGGGGGTGTTTTTCAGTGGCAGGGACTGGGAGACTAGTCAGGATCAAGGCAAAGATGAACGGAGCAAAGTACAGAGAGATCCTTGATGAAAACCTGCTCAAGTGCACTCAGGACCTCAGACTGTGGCTAAGGTTCACCTTCCAACAGGACAATGACCCTAAGCACACAGCCAAGATAATGCAGGAGTGGCTTTGGGACAAGTTTCTGAATGTCCTTGAGTGTTCCAGTCAGAGCCTGGACTTGAACCCAATCAAACATCTCTGGAGAGACCTGTGCAGCATTTGTCAATATGGGGTATTGTGTGTAGATTGATGAAGGAAAAAAAACAATTGAATACATTTTAGAATAAGGCTGTAACGTAACAAAATGTGGAAAAAGGGGTTAGAATACTTTCCGAATGCTCTGTAAGTGTGTTGTTTACTGTATTGCATGGATCACCGAGTGCGGTTTCTTGAGACCCAGGTGTTCTCTATTCTAATGTCTGTCAGCAATGGAGTCATTCCTTTATTGACCTGTTTGTGATGACGAGAAAGACCAAAGCACTCGTAGAGAGGAAAAAATGCATGTACACATCATTACAAATCCACAGGTGTTTTGAAGAAGAAAACAGAAAGGAGGGAAGAGCTGCCAGCCCATCTGAACATCACTGAAGCCTGGCAGCCTACTACAGTCTGCTTGTGTGTTCCCCTCTTCCTTTCTCATTCTCTGATTCCCTGCTCTGTTTCTCTCTAGCTTTGTCCTCGTGTTGAATCAACAGTTGCTTAACCCCTCCAAACGGTTAATAAAACCAGAGATATATTTAGCCTGAATCACAAGAATGCCTATTGTTTAATGTGCCCTTTTCTCTTAAAATAATCCATCACCAAATTGAGCAAAGAAAAACAGAGCTAATTCTGTGAGTCGCCAGACCTCCTCTTGCTCACCATGAAAGATTCCATTTTAACGCAGAGCCCGGCTAAAATAAGGCCCTTCACCATTACGGCAACACGGGAAAGCTCATGCATGCGGTCATATGTATCGCTTTCCATTTACAGGGACACTAATAACGCAAACCAGTTGTGTAAACACTCAAGTGCTGACCCGTTTGATGTAAATCTTCCAGAGTTCCATTTGTCATCCCACTGTTTAGTAACAGAGTTCCATTTGTCATCCCACTGTTTAGTAACAGAGTTCCATTTGTCATCCCACTGTTTAGTAACAGAGTTCCATTTGTCATCCCACTGTTTAGTAACAGAGTTCCATTTGTCATCCCACTATTTAGTAACAGAGTTCCATTTGTCATCCCACTATTTAGTAACAGAGTTCCATTTGTCATCCCACTGTTTAGTAACAGAGTTCCATTTGTCATCCCACTGTTTAGTAGAGTTCCATTTGTCATCCCACTGTTTAGTAACAGAGTTCCATTTGTCATCCCACTGTTTAGTAACAGAGTTCCATTTGTCATCCCACTGTTTAGTAACAGAGTTCCATTTGTCATCCCACTGTTTAGTAACAGAGTTCCATTTGTCATCCCACTGTTTAGTAACAGAGTTCCATTTGTCATCCCACTGTTTAGTAACAGAGATCCATTTGTCATCCCACTGTTTAGTAACAGAGTTCCACTTGTCATCCCACTGTTTAGTAACAGAGTTCCATTTGTCATCCCACTGTTTAGTAACAGAGTTCCATTTGTCATCCCACTGTTTAGTAACAGAGTTCCATTTGTCATCCCACTGTTTAGTAACAGAGTTCCATTTGTCATCCCACTGTTTAGTAACAGAGTTCCATTTGTCATCCCACTGTTTAGTAACAGAGTTCCACTTGTCATCCCACTGTTTAGTAACAGAGTTCCATTTGTCATCCCACTGTTTAGTAACAGAGTTCCATTTGTCATCCCACTGTTTAGTAACAGAGTTCCATTTGTCATCCCACTGTTTAGTAACAGAGTTCCATTTGTCATCCCACTGTTTAGTAACAGAGTTCCTCCACTGACATGAACAGACTTTGTTAGAGTAGATCATGTAAAAGAACAAACTGAATCTAAGTGTGTAACAGAGTTACAAACTGATGTCACTGCAATGGACCTATTGAGTATTTACTTCACAGGGAGGGTCTATGTCTCTAAGCATTTAATCTGAGGCTTCATTTCAGCTACCATTTTAAAAGAACCTGTCCTTGAGATAGAGGAGGAGAAGTATTTCTGTTGAGGAGAGGATGGTGGTCATTCATACTGCACAAACACTTATTACGTTATTCAGACGGTGGCCTTGACTTTCAGCACCTCTTCATGTCTTGTTTTTCAAAGCACATCAAAAGGCTTTTAAAGAGGAGAGACGGAGGGAGGAAATCATTTGTTGCACATTCCACGCACTTGATGTGGCTGCCAAGCCCTCTTCTAGTTTATTAAGCCGAAGTGTTTTTTCGGGGGGCAAAAAAAGTGTTTGTGAGTGCTTTCAGTTCTTTAACAACACTAAAGAAATACTATTTTCTTCTTCTTGCATAAACAATGCGCTCTTTGAAAATAACATTTCTCCAAAAGATCATTCTCATGATACAGAAGAAAGAGAATGTGGGGTTAGAAAAACTTGACCCCAAAGGCTTTGTTCTGATAATGCTGAATTAGTGCATTTTGATAGTTTGCTATAGGCCTGGTTAGTTGATAGAAATTAGTTAGTCGTTTATTTAATCTGTGGTAGAAGGTCGCTTCTCTGTTGTCATTGCACATTTAGAAGCAGTTGATTGCATTAGATAAACACTCATTAGCTTTATGAATTAGTGAAGCTGAGACTCAGGCTGGGCAGGGGGTATTTCCTCCATGTGCGGTGACCTCTCTCTCACTCTCTCTGTGGTTCTGAGCAGATAGTCTGTTGAGGAGGAGTGAACACTGAGTCCCTCTGTTCTACTCTCATGGTAGCAGAGGAGTGAGATATGGGCCGGCTGAAAACCCGAAAAAGACTGTGGTCACGTTCTCCCCACAGACGTAAACAGTGACACTTACAATTTCCTGTGCATGCTGCAGAACAGGAAGGCCAAAGAGGACGGCAGAGCCTGTGCACTCCACGTGCGTATCTGGGAGTACGTCAGTGCGTGTGTGTGTAAGACGGATTTAACATAGCATAGGGTTCACCTTCTCTCATGGAGCAGTCAGAGTGGAGTGAAAGGATAGCGTACACTCACCCTTTGACTGTCCACTTTATGCAGTCTAGTAGATTAGTGTGTTGATAATGCAGTTTAAAAAAATGGTACACACAACTTGTGAGGGGTCTGTTACCATTACAATGAACAGACCCTGAAGTCCACCTCCCCCAAGGGTTACTACCCCCAGGCAGCCCAGGGTTTCAGATCCTTTACCTGCTGTTGAGTTCAGCCACATCTGTTAGCAACGTGACCAATAAAGGCCCAAATGGAGTTATCTGCAGCCCCCTTCCCTATACACCCCCATCTCTGTAATGAACTGCTTGTTTACCATATGTGTGAAATGCACTGTTGGAATGTGACTAAGTGTGTGTTGAGAGAGGTCTTGTTTATTCTGCCTTCCCAAAGGTTTTACTGCTACCAGACTGACAATTTGTATTGAAAGACAGACTATGCCAAGTGCTAATTTTAAGAGCAGTAACTGTTTTGTTAAATTACATTGCATTCTCCACATTGTTTACCCTACTCATCTGCTAATTTCTGTTGTTTCACTGTGCTCAGTTTCTCTCTGTTATGTTGTGATCTGGTTCAGCACTACTGCTGCTTTAAGCTGTCTCAGTGAATTGTGCAGGCTTCCTAAGTAACTTGACTATCACAGGTTGTCTGAGCCAGCTCCACTTCACCAGATCAGAGGAGGCCAACCTGAGCCAATTAGGAGCAGGGAGCGGGGCTGCTGTCCACCCCACAGTGGCCCTGCCCTCTCCGTTGCGCTTTGATCTCCCGCACGCTACATACAACCAGAGCCAGAGCCTCCAACTCTGTCTGTAATGGATGACAAGGCTAGTCCAATTATTACAATCTGGTTTCAACATCTCTCGTAATCAGACGAAAGAAGGGGTAATGAATAAGCCCCCACGTCTTCCCAAAAAGCATTCAAGGGTTTTTGCTTAATTCAATCCAGCCCAAGTCAGAGATCAATTGGTATCAAATCAGTTCAAATTAGAGATGAGTTACAGTACTATGTGGTTTATTGATGTATATCAATGTAGTCTGTATTATATGTCTAGATTAAATGAAGACTGTTGTTGAACATACATATGGTTCAACTCAATTTGTGTGTGTTGCTCCAGGTCCTCCGTGGGTGTCTGAGAGGGTGGCCCACAGACAGCCAGTGCGCCTGGGGAGTTCCATCAAGCTACCATGCTCTGTGGAGGGAGACCCTCCACCCCTCATCATGTGGACCAAGGACGGCCGCAACATCCACAGCGGCTGGATCCGCTTCCGCATCCTCCGCCTGGGCCTGAAGATCAAGGAGGTAGAGGCCGAGGATGCTGGAACCTACGTCTGCAAAGCCACCAATGGCTTCGGCAGCGTTAATATCAACTATACCCTCATTGTCATCGGTAAGTAGAAAGGTGTCTTGCAGTCTGCTCTACATTACAGTATATTACTGTTTGCCAAGTAATACCATTCACCGTGAAATCACCTTTACGATGACGCTACCCAGAAACCATGTCCATGACTCAAAACTTGCCATCATCTTTTGAGGAAGCGATTTAGTCAGTCACTTAACTCTTCCGCTCAGGTCAAGATCGTGTCGATATGCAGATGTTAAAAGACAATACCATGCACCATGGATTCATGGCTCTGAAATAAGGGGATTTAGGAAAGGGGATTGAAGTTAGTCTCCCCCTCTCTTATATCTGTTATATCCTATACTGCTCAATCCCAAAGTCAACAGCAGCATGGGATGTTGTTTCATATTGCATCATCCTCGGTGACTCAAGCATATCTTAACTTCTTCCCTATCCCCAGGCTAAACTCTGTATTGTTAAAGCAGAGGCTCTTTAATTCGGAATAGTCCAACAAGACACATGTTCACCTTAACATTAACCTATGAAGCCCTGTAAAGCATATAAGAGGACATGATGTGGTGTGCAAGAGTCAAGCATTTAAACTCTCAGTAAGTTAAGTCAAGCTACTGGTCACTGGTCTACTTCCTCCACTAAGGCCGTAGTGCTGCTCTCTCTGCCTCTGTACATACAGTACAGTAGGATGGCTCCGTGCTTGAGTAGAGCGTGATGAATGAGAGGAGTGGAGCGTGAAAGCTCTGTTTAGTTTAATTACTCTAAGATGCCTAATTAGGTCCAGAGCCTACTGCAGGGGAGGAGAGGGGAGAGCAGGGGCCGACCGGAGGAGCTGCTTCCTGGTCTTGTGATGGTTTCTCACACTGGCCTTGTTTTGGGGTAGAACTCTAATCACATAAATCAGATCAGGATAACAGTGGGGAAAGAGAATGATGTCCATTGTGTAGCGAGTATCATAGGGTCGGGATGCGGATCTGGGGAAATGTGATTCTAACAAAGTTATTTTTGCTCCTGTTCAATATGAAGTTGACTGAGATGTCAACAAGAGTGCAAAACTGTTGATTTTTCCTGGTTAGATATACACTATAGACCCACCAAGAGGAGGAATGTCAAAGTTCACACGATGTCATGGCTGTCTGCTGTACTTATAATACATTATTTTACTGTACATTGCTGTTACGTCATGTAAACTCTTCGCTGTGATAGTAATAACCTGCAGTGTCAGGTTGCCCACATTGGACCATGCTCAGTTCAGAAATATCTCTATGATTGCACAGTGCAGCACAGTGTATAAATCATTGAGTCAGTCAATTTATCCAAATGATAGATAGCATATCTCTCCTTACACAGTATTGTGTGTAACTCACAACTGATTTATCTAGCTTGGCCTTCCTGTTTTTTATTTAACTAGGCAAGTCAGTTAAGAACAAATTCTTATTTACAATGACGGTCTACCCTGCCCGGACGACGCTGGGCCAATTATGCACCGCCCTATGGGACTCCCAATCACGGCCAAATGTGATGCAGCCTGGATTCGAACCAGGTACTGCAGAGACACCTCTTGCACTGAGAAGCAGTGTCTTGCGCCACTCGGGAGCCCTGTACTATGCAATGAAAAGTATTCTAGCCTTCAGTAGCACTGAAGCAGGGTGAGATTGTATAAGATAACTTCAACCTGTTCAACCTGCCTGCCTGTATTACTAGATACCTACTCCCAAACAGGAAATAGATGTTTTTTTTATTAATGCATACTGTTTTCTTATGTGTATTTTATTTTACTGAACAACATTATTTTCACCCTCTCTGATCTCCACCACTGTTTGGCCTCGTTCTTCATACAGATGGAGTTCGTTCTGTTTTCCTTTCCCACCGTTTGTGGTGAATGCGTGACAACCCAACACTAGCCTCTCAGCAGTCATTGTACATCTCTGTTTTGTAAGACCACAGAGACAACCCCCCCTTCCTTCTTTTTTCCTACTGTGTTTTGTATGTAGTTCAATGCCTGGTGGGGAAGGCTGGTAGTGTCTTCAGAGAGGAGATTTATTTGTGTGTTGTAAATGGGAAGTGTAATACTGGCCAGCTTCCAATGTAGCTCTGCGAACAGTATCCATCATTTGAGTTTGTTTTTACTTGAGCTCAGAAAGAAAAAGATTAAGAAACAACTGCAGTCAGTTCAAGTGCTGTTCAGGGAAACAGTGGCGACAATATCCTGGCCTGCTTTCAAGCTTAAGGCCCGTAGTGACTTCCAGTCATTGCGCTAACAATAGTTAGCAATTGTGCTTCCTTCAAACTGCACGCAGAGACATAAAAATGGTATCCACAAGTTCATAAAGGGCCTCATTGCCAAAATGTCAAATAGAACTTACCCTGAATATGGTTACTATGTTCTCAGAACGTAAGATATGAATGTTCTAGATATGTTTCATGGGAACATTGCAAGAACATTCATGTGCCCAGTTTTCTGTGGGTTAGGAGAATATTCCATCAATGTCCCACCAAACATACACAGAACATGGTTGTCTTGTTCTCAGAACATAAGATATTAATGTTCTAGAAATGTTTCATGCGAACATTGCAGGAACATTTGTAGCCAAATAAAAATATATTATACATCACGTCTTATCGTTGTCTAGCCAATCAAGGCCATGATTGGTGAAGCACTAATCCATTCATTAATCTTTGTCTGTTGGCAAGATTAGGAATAGTCACAAACAGTGCATTTAAAATGTATGATTAGATTGTACATGTTCATTTATACGGTCATTATTATTCAACATGCCCTCACCTGGGATTTCAACTCAACCTCTTGGTTCATGGTACTCCAATCTTCCTGCTACGCCACCAGGTCCGTGTCTGGTATCAGTTCATCTGATTATTCTCATCATGGATTTGATTTATGCTGAAAAAAATAGATAAACACAACATGTAAAGTGTTGGTCCCATGTTTCATGAACTGAAATAAAAGGTCCCAGAAATGTTCAATATGCACAAACGGCTTCTCTCTAATGTTGTGCACAAATTTGTTTTCATCCAAGTTAGTAAGCATTTCTGCTTTGCCAAGATAATCCATCCACCTGACAGGTGGTTGGCAAGTTATTTTCGTATATATTTTAATCTCACTTTCCACCTACAATCTAAATATACTTTCCTGCAACCCACCTCACCCAATGTGGTATGAATCTGCTATTTTTATACCTTATAACTGGACCCACCATCAGAAGCTAGCCAGCTAACTAGCTACTAGCTAGTAGTCACTGTTAGCCACGGCTAGCGGTCTTCACCTTTAGCTGGCTTGATGGCGTAGCAGTTGGATGTATGTTTTTGTCTTGTCCCATCCAGTCCTGTGTATATATCGTTTACTTCGTATATATTTTGTCAGTTAGCCAGTGCTAGCGATCCTAACCGTTAACTCGGACATTAGCCAGCTTCAGCCCGGTCAATTCCTGCCAGTCTGCACAACGTGATATCAACCCAGAGCATATCGGACTGCTTTTTCTCTACCACATCTCCAGATTCCTACCGCAAGCGCTGCACCTTTACATTGGATTATCACAGCTAGCTAGCTGCTATCCGAGTGGCTACTCTTGGCTAACGTCTCTGTCCAAAAGCACCAGTTAGCCTGGAGCTAGCCTCGAGCTAGGCCCATCTCCCAGCTAGCCAAAGAGGTCCACCAGCCAATTCTTGGGCTACAATAGCTCTTGTGCCAATTGGCCTGGACCCTTTATTGCCGACACAGAGCCTGGTCTGTCGACATAACCGTCCGAGGTGGTTTCAATAGGCTCTTCCGTTGCTATGTCGTTGGATGCCCATCTGCTAGCCCCGGCCCGCTAGCTGTCTGAATCGCTGTGTCTCCAGCTCACCTAGCGTAGCAGCGACTACGGAATTGGCTCCCTGACTCATCTAGTGCTACTCATTGGACCCTATGATCACTCAGCTACACATGTCTCTCCCTAATGTCAATATACCTCGTCTATTGCTGTTTTGGTTAGTGATTATTATCTTATTTCACTGTAGAGCCCCTAGCCTTGCCCAATATGCCTTAGATAGTGCTTTTGTTACACCCCCCACACATGCGGTGACCTCACCTGGCTTAAATGGTGCCTCTAGAGACAAAACCTCTCTCATCGTCACTCAATGCCTAGGTTTATCTCCACTGTACTCACATTATGCATTGAATCTATTCTTCCGCACCCAGAAACCTGCTCCTTTTACTCTCTGTTCTGAACGCACTAGACGACCAGTTCTTATAGCCTTTAGACATACCATTATCCTACTCCTCCTCCGGTGATGTAGAGGTTAACCCAGGCCCTGCAGCCCCCAGCACCACTCCCATTCCCCAGGCACTCTCATTTGTTGACTTCTGTAACTGTAAAAGCCTTGGTTTCATGCATGTTAACATTAGAAGCCTCCTCACTAAGTTTGTTTTATTCACTACTTTAGCACACTCTACCAACCCTGATGTCCTAACAGTGTCTGACTCATGGTTTAAGAAGGCCACCAAAAATCCTGAAATTTACATCCCTAACTATAACATCTTCCGACAAGATAGAAATTCCCAAGGGGGCGGAGTTGCAATATACTGCAGAGATAGCCTGCAGAGTTCTGTCATACTTTCCAGGTCTGCCCAAACAATTCGAGCATCTACTTTTTTTTTTTTAATCCACGTTTCCAGAAACAAGTCTCTCACTGTTGCCGCTTGTTATAGACCCCAGCTGTGCCCTGGACACCATATGTGAATAGATTGCCCCCCATCTATCTTCAGAGTTCGCACTGTTAGGGGACCTAAACTGGGATATGCTTAACACCCCGGCCGTCCTACAATCTAAGCTAGATGCCCTCAATCTCACACAAATTATTAACCTCTCTGGGATCGTTCGGGGCGCTAGCGTCCCACCTCGCCAACAGCCAGTGAAATTGCAGGGCGCCAAATTCAAAACAACAGAAATCTCAGAATTAAAATTCCTCAACCATACAAGTATTTTACACCATTTTAAAGATACACTTCTCGTTAATCCAACCAGTGTCCGATTTCAAAAAGGCTTTTCGGCGAAAGCATAGTCACAGAAAGCATTCAGCCATTTTCCAACCAAAGAGAGGTGTCACAAAAAGCAGAAATATAGATACAATTAATCACTAACCTTTGACGATCTTCATCAGATGACACTCCCAGGACTCAATGTTACACAATACATGTATGTTTTGTTTGATCAAGTTCATATTTATATCCAAAAATCTCAGTTTACATTGGCGCCATGTTCAGAAATGCCTCCAAAACACCCAGAGAAATTGCAGAGAGCCACATCAAATAACAGAAATACACATCATAAACTTTGATGAAAGATACATGTTTTACATAGAATTAAAGATAAACTTGTTCTTAATGCAACCGCTGTGTCAGATTTCAAAAAAGCTTTTCGGCAAAAGCACAATATTCAATAATCTGAGAACAGCGTTCAGCCACAAAAGCAAGCCATACAGTTACCCACCAAAAGTCAACAAAAGTCATAAATAGCATTATAAATCTTCACTTACCTTTGCTGATCTTCATCGGAATGCACTTCAAGGACTCCCACAAGAAATGTTAGTTTTGTTTTTGTTCGATTACGTCCATATTTATGTCCAAATACCTCCGTTTTGTTTGCGCGTTTAGTTCACTATTCCAAAGGCACAATGCGCGAGCGCAAAATCCAGACGAAAAGTCAAAAGAGTTCCATTACAGTTTGTTGAAACATGTCAAACGATGTTTACAATCAATCATTAGGGTCTTTTTATAATAAATCTTCAATAATATTCCAACCGGACAATAGCGTATTCATTAGAGAGGAAAAAGATGGAACGGCGCGCCCGCGTGACCGCGCAGTAAACAACTGATTGGCCACAGCCCGTCTACTTGTTGAAACAGCTCTTATTCGACTCCCTTCCACAATAGAAGCATCAAACAACTTTCTAAAGACTTGAAATCTGCTGGAAGCCTTGGGAATTGCAATCTGGCCCCATAGACACAGCATATTGGATAGGCAATCACTTAAATTAAACTACAAACTTCAGATTTCCCAATTCTTGGTTGGATTTGTCTCAGGTTTTCACCTTCGATATGAGTTATGTTATACTCACAGACATCATTCAAACAGTTTTAGAAACTTCAGAGTGTTTTCTATCCAATACTATTCATACGATGCATATATTAGCATCTGGGGACGGAATAGCAGGCAGTTTACTCTGGGCACCTTATTCATCCAATACTGCCCCCAAGAAGTTAACAAGAAGTTAAGGAACCTACCAGGTACAACACTAAATCCATAACCATGGGCACCCACTTAGATATCATCCTGACCAACTTGCACTCTAAATACACCTCTGCTGTCTTCAACCAGGATCTCAGCAATCACTGCCTCATTTCCTGCGTGCGTGATGGGTCTGCAGGCAAACGTCCACCCCTCATCACTGTCAAACGCTCCCTAAAACACTTCAGCGAGCAGGCCTTTCTATAATCGACCTGGCCCGGGTATCCTAGAAGGATATTGAGTTCTTCCCGTTAGTAGAGGATGCCTGGTTATTCTTTAAAGTGCCTTCCTCACCATCTTAAATAAGCACGCCCATTCAAAAAATGTAGAACCAGGAACAGATATAGCCCTTGGTTCACTCAAGACCTGACTGTCCTTGACCAGCACGAAAACATCCATCTTAAGACAGCATTTCTGGTGGCCCTCGCCTCTACCAAGAGAGTTGGCGAGCTTCAAGCTTCACCTTTAAGTAATGAGTGTTATCGTCGATGTCCCGGGTAAAGCGAGCTCTACTCTGCAGCCTAATCCTGCCTTCCTACCAAAGGTCCTGCTCCCAGGTCACGTGAACAGGGAAATGGTGCTAACAGCCTTATCCACCTCCATGCCCCCTGGGGCTCATGATGTTGATGTACACGATCTGTGTCGTGTACGTCAACATGTACATGACACAGCAGCCCGATGAGTTCCCGGAGGACACTGGTGAGATCTACCAATGATCTCCTTGTCTGGGAGAATCATGGCCGCAACAATGGGGTCCATGATAGGGTACTGGTCCAGTCCCAACTCCTCAGCCGAAGACATGAAGGTCCAGTGCTTTCACTGGCTTGAGACATGGAACCTTGAGTTCACCTTAGCCCAAGTTGACGCAGTTCATTGGAGAACTTGGAGCACTGAGGAATGTACAGTGCATTCGGAAAGTATTCAGACCCCTCCACTTTTTCCACATTGTTACATTACAGCCTTGTTCTAAAATGTATTAAATCGCTTTTTCCCTCGATCTACACACAATAACCCATAATGACAAAGCAAAAACAGGTTTTTAAGAAATGTTTACAAATTTATAACAAAAACGTATCACATTTACATAAGTTTTCAGACCCTTTACTGAGTACTTTGTTGAAGCATCTTTGGCAGTGATTACAGCCTTGTGTCTTATTGGGTATGATGCTACATGCTCGGCACACCTGTATTTGGTGAGCTATTTTCAGTTCTCTCCAGAGATGTTAGATCAGTCCAGGCTCTGGCTGAGCCACTCAAGGACATTCAGAGACTTGTCATAAGGCCACTCCTGCATTGACTTGGCTGTGTGCTTAGTCGTTGTCCTGTTGGAAGGTGAACTGTCACCCCAGTTCTGAGTGCTCTGGAGCAGGTTTTCATCAAGGAGCTCTCTGTACTTTGCTCTGTTAATCTTTCCCTTGCTCCTGACTAGTCTCCCAGTCCCTGCCACTGAAAAACACCCCCAAAGCATGATGCTGCCACCACCATGCTTCACCGTAGGGATGGTGCCAGGTTTCCTCCAGACGTGACACTTGGCATTCAGACCAAAGAGTTCAATCTTGGTTTCATCAGACCAGAGTCTTGTTTCTCATGGTCTGAGAGTCCTTTAGGTGCCTTTTGGCAAACTCCAAGTGGGCTGTCATGTCCTTTTAATTTGAGGTGTGGCTTCCGCCTAGCCACTCTACCATAAAGGCCTGATTAGTGGAGCGGTGCAGAGATGGTTGTCCTTCTGGAAGGGTCTCCCATCTCCACAGAGGAACTCTGGATCTCCCTGACCAAGGCCCTTCTCCCCGATTGCTCAGTTTGGAAACAGGATGCACCCGAGCTCAATTTAAAGTCTTATAGCAAAGGGTCTGAATACCTATGTAAATAAGGTATTTCTGTAAAAAAAAAGAAAAAAATAATTAGAATAAGGCTGTAACGTAACAAAATGTGGAAACAGTGTTAGGGGTATGAATACTTCCCGAATACACTGTACACTCTGCCCAGGCTGGTTTAATATCTAGAGCGTTCAGAATCCTAGAACTCCTGCACAGAGCCCTGACCTCAACCCCATCAAACACCTTTGGGATGAATTGGAACACCAACTGCGAGCCAGGCCTAATCGCCCAACATCAGTGCCCAACCTCACTGATGCTCGTGGCTGAATGGAAGCAAATCCCTGCAGCAATGTTCCACCATCTATTGGAAAGCCTTCCCAGAAGGCTGTTATAACCGCAAAATAGGGACCAACTCCATATTAATGCCCATGATTTTGGAATGAGATGTTTGACTAGCAGGTGTCCACATACTTTTGGACATGTAGTGTATGTCTTATAGAACATATAATCTGCATTACACCTCTTTAATAGTATATCAGGTGTAAGTATAAAGTAGTTCTGTTCTCAGGGCTATATGTGAATTAAATAATAATTTATTCTAGGGATATCAGAATATATTTCGGGAAATTCCACTCACAATCCCCAAAAGGTATGGATGTGAGAAGCCAAACTCAACTGCTACAGTAATAGACCGTGTGAGAATAGGTCCTGAGAACTGACTGGCAAACTCTCGCGAGATTAGTGAGGCGCGAGTTTTGAATCTCACTCCGGAAACAGCTGCACCTCGAGCCAGTATGAAAGAATGCTAACGAGGATGCGAAGAGCAACGGTGTTTAGCTAGAGAACACCCAAACTCACCTAGCCTGGGTAGGCTCGGTACCCAGCCTCAATCTCCAGAGAGAAGAGGCTTAACGTCCAGCTGAAGCTAACAAGCAACGCAATTCGCAGTGAGACAACTAACGTTTAGCCTAGCGCCGGGAACAGGTTTGCCCAAACACATCACCCTGCTTCGTAGCACGGTGTCGACCTGTAAGAAAACAGTTAAGACAAAAAGACACTGCAGAGCACTCCTAGGAGGAGCAAGCTTCACCCAAAAAGGAATATACTCTACACTCAAAACTAACCTACGGAGTCTTCTACATCCACTTCTCGCTCACTCGCGTAGCGGAGGGAAGATAAGAGGAAGTGATGCTCCTCGCATCACACACGTGGTACAGAATTACTTTTAAATTAATATCTAACTCATCCTGCCGCCAGTCGGAAGGATAACCAATTGAGTGACTAGCATAGTCCCTCAAGCGAAATCGAACAAAAATATGATAGCTGAGCATCTCAAAGGAAAATCTATCTAGAATTCTACCGATTCCCATCTTTCAATGAGAAACGCATTTTAATTAGATCAGATAAGTGTGTTGTAACTGTTTTCAAATAATTACATTAACATACTGTGCCAACAGCACTAATGACGAACACCCTAACCACTGTCCTGGGAGAGTACAGTTAGGCCATGTCCAAAAGAAACCATAAAACCCCATAAACAACTTGATAGGTGTAAGCAATAGGATCAGCTCTGTTAAAAGTACACTCAAGAAAAACCTGTATTGATCATAGTGATTCAGGAGTATCATTAAAACAGGTTAATATGCCCCACGAACATTAGAAAACAATAAGTAAGTAAAAACAATTAGTAAATCAAATCAATGATGAGAGAATAGTCTAACTGATAACTGAAACAGACATGGTGGCATAGCAGGAGGATCTGAATACCATGAACCAAGAGTTTGTGAGTTCAAATCCCAGCTGAGGACATGTAGAATAATAATGACTGTATAAATGAACATGCACATTGTATGCACATGTATGTCAAATATGTAAGTTGAAAACACTATGTTAAAAGTACTGTGTGAGTTCCTAGCCTTGCCAACAAGACAAAGAAGATTATTGTGGACGACAGGATAAAGAGGACCGAGCACCCCCCATTTTCATTGACAGGGGCTGCAGTGGAGCAGGTTGAGAGCTTCAAGTTCCTTGCTGTCCACATCACCAACAAACTAACATGGCCCAAGCACACCAAGACAGCCGTGAAGAGGGCACGACAAAACCTATTCCCCCTCAGGAGACTGAAAAGATTTGGCATGGGTCCCCAGATCCTCAAAAGGTTCTACAGCTGCACCATCAAGAACATGCTGACGGGTTGCATCACTGCCTGGTATGGCAACTGCTCGCCCTCCGACTGCAAAGCACTACAGAGGGTAGTGAGAATGGCCCAGTACATCACTGGGGCCAAGCTTCCTGCCATCCAGGACCTCTATACCAGGTGGTGTCAGAGGAGGCCCTAAAAATTGCCAAAGAATGTTCTCTCTGCTACCGCACGACAAGCGGTACCAGAGCGCCAAGTCTAGTAGGTCCAAGAGGCGTCTAAACAGCTTTTACCCCCAAGCCATAAGACTCCTGAACATCTAGTCAAATGGCTACCCAGACTATTTGCAGTGTGTCTAGAACATTCATATTGTATATTCTGCAGTGGTGGAAAAAGTACCCAATTGTCATACTTGAGTAAAAGTAAAGATACCTTAATAGAAAATGACTCAAGTTAATGTGAAAGTCACCCAGTAAAATCCTGCTTGAGTAAAAGTTTTAAAGGGACTTATATTAAGCAAACCAGACAGCACCATTTTCTTGTTTTTTATTTTATTTACAGATAGCCAGGGGCACACTCCAACACTCAGCCATAATTTACAAACGACTCATGTTTAGTGAGGCAGTGAGGATGACCAGGGACGTTCTCTTGATAATTGTGTGAATTAGTCCATTTTCCTGTCCTGCTACGAGTACTTTTCGGTGTCTGAGAAAATGTATGGAGTAAAAAGTAAAGCATTTCTTTAAGAATGTTGTGCAGTGAAAGTTGTTAAAAATATAAATAGTAAAGTAAATTACAGATACCCCCCCAAAAAAATGTTTTACTTTGCTTTACACCACTGATATTCTGAGAACATGACAACCATGTTCTGTGTATGTTTGGCCGAATGTTGATGGAATATTTTTCTAATCCTCAGAAAACTGGACACATGAATGTTCTTGCAAAGTCCCATAAAACGCATTTAGAACATTAATATAGAGAACATTGTAACCACTTTCTAGATACGCTCTGCCTGACATGGAGAGTG
Organism: Oncorhynchus mykiss; assembly: GCF_057628025.1. Classification (NCBI taxonomy): domain Eukaryota; kingdom Metazoa; phylum Chordata; class Actinopteri; order Salmoniformes; family Salmonidae; genus Oncorhynchus; species Oncorhynchus mykiss. The sequence goes on along the minus strand of NC_143040.1, from coordinate 49,879,513 downwards.
TTCTAACTTTAACACCAAAACATGCTAAAAGGGTTCTCAGAAGGTTTTTGCTAAAAGAGAATGTTTCCCAAATGGAAAATTGGACACTCAAACTAAGGGAACATTAGGTTAACATTACAAAAACGTTTTCTCTCCATAGAATTGTTAGTTGGGTATCCCAAGAATCTGGTCAACCAGTGCAACATGGCGCCTCCCCAATCCCCCCAGCTGGCTGTTTGGGGTGGTCTCCTGACAACTGACCCCCCTCATCCCTCTCATACACCCCCAGCTCCACCCCTCCTGCTGCAAGACTTGGACATGACTGCCACACTGAAAGACAGCCAGATAGATACATTTTACAAGTTGCACAGTGTAAAGCTTATATTCTAACACAGTGATTGCACAAACCATGTAAACAAAGAGGAGATCATGGTAGCCTTCATTTCTACATGGACACTTTAAATATCTATAGTACAGTGGTAGCGATAGTAGTAGTGCTGTAGTAGTAGTGATAGTACAGACTTTGTTGTCTGTTCAGATACACTGCATTATGTGTGGCTGATAACATATGGTGGTTGTTTGGAGGTTTCCAGAGTGTGGTGATGTAAGGCCACTTACTCCTTACTTTCTCTGGACATGAGAATGTCCCCAACAACATCTGGAACTCATTGTGACACACAGAATGATGGGGCCTTTTCCTTTGATTCAGTTGAAGCTCAAGGCCAGGGGAGTGAGGGTGATCTATTTCCTGTGGCTGGATTTGTGAATGAAGAGGAGACAAAAAGGGGAGCGCACCAGACCCAGTGATACAGTAGACTACAGAGACAGTTTGAATGGATTCAATTCACTTCGGTTGTTGTTAGCCATTTACTTTGCCTGCCTTCCCAACAGTATCTCTGTAACCAAATATGCCTGGGTGTGTGGGTATTTGCCTTTCTCTCCCATGTCAAAATGTACAATTGTACTGTATTTAGAATTTATTTTCCATTCTGAGGATACAATTGGAATACAAATGTTTTATCCCTTAAATGTTGTGCCCTGCAAAACCCTAGTGGATTGTTGCTCTTAGTTGCTATTTGATCAGGGAGGATGGGGCCCCTCTCAAGAAGCGAGAGGGGACACAAAAAGGACTGACAGGGAGTCATCCAAGTCCTGTCCTTTTAATGATAATTGTATTTTTCAGTATTCCAACAATAACAATTATGTGGTAGCACTGAGATGTCCTACCTCCCCCCAGTCTCTGGGTCCGGTGAGCCAACATTGTGTAAAGACTATAGCAGCCTGGGATAGTAGTATAGGCCTAGAGTCATAAAGGGTGGCATTGTTTCTAAGACCTCCAAAAAATAGAGAGGAAGTAGATTCAGGAACAAAGAAAATGTGAAAAGAAAATCCCGGCAGTGTGGGACTGGGTTCTATTTAGATTTGGAGGTTCAGGAACCGGGAGGAATGTGGAGAGCCCAAGTGAGCAACAGAGAAATATTTCTTCCAATGGAGGCTGTTTTTTTAAAAGGAATGGGTTATTATAGTTGGCCAGTTAAAGCCCTTAAATAGCCATGACATCATGGCTGGGGCTGGTGCTGGAGGGGAGAGACAATGGAGGGTTTGTGCCCGAAGAACTCTAGAGAGCTTTGGGGAGAGTCGGAGGGCGGCTAGAGTGGGGGGTTAGAAGCCACATCTGGTCTCTACCTGCCCTATTCAAACGCGGAGTGGGAATCAAGTGTTCCAAACTGCATTCGAGACATTTTACTGGTGGCTACACTGAGCTCAAGTTCGGTGCATGGCTTTGCTCATATTTGTACTGTGCACCTTCATATTTATGAAATATGCCTTATGAAACATTTTTTCTAAGTACTGTATAACACATTCACTATACTTATGAAATGTGTTTGACGTCAATATTACAATTGAATAGCGGAAACATTTGAGTCTGAAGCCTCAAATAGTAGGCTACGAAAAAAATGACAAACTCAGCGCTGGAATATTGGAAAATATTTGAATGTTTGTGAATGACTAATAGCATGAAGTGCAGTAGAATCATGTGTAATCTATCTGACGCTCTGCTTTGGTTGATCTTCTGCTTTGCTTTGGTTGATCAGTCATAATGTTTGGTATTCCAAATGGTAGTAATTGGCATGGACCTTAATATGCACCATAAATTAATCAATGTCTACCTCACAAAGTAGATATGCATTACAAACAATCTATTATGTTTCACTGATTATATTTTCACGAAGCCATGCCTCAGCTCCACCACATGAAGTCAGTCAGTCAATGACATCAACTCCACAGCTGTCTCCCAGAGCTGCACTTATGAAAACTGATCATATTACTCCCAAATGTTACAGCGTGTGACCTTAGCATGCACCCCCTCAGTGTATCCTATCTAGAAATGCTACATTTACTCAGATGGAGTCAAGTGTTTTACTGTGCCTCTTTGGCTGGGGGCGCTTTGTCAAGTGGGCCGTGTCAATGACATTGTAAAAAGTGTGAAACAAATAGCATTGAATTCAACTGAATTTTTCCCCCCACTGTTTGTTGAACCCTCTGCTTCATACTTGTGTCCTGGGTTAAAGGAGCAGTGAAACAGAGACTCTCACTAACAACCAGTGTCTACTCCATAATAACAACTTCATTGATAGTGATCAGATGCTGTTTTTGAATGCGAATCGATTATATCAATCGTTTGCAAACTTTGAAATAATCAAGACAAACACCCATCTGAGATCAGAACTAGAAGGGAACTCTAGTTGATATTAGCCCAAACAGCCACAGAAGCCTTCACCACTAGTGAAACCCTAATAGGCTTACCTCATAATCTCTGTCATCACCCTCTGTTAAGACCTCTAAGGCCTTTTCTGTGTGCCTATTGGGCATAACGATTATACCATGTTAAATTCTATGTTGAAAAGTCTGCATCTTTTGCCCGCAATGATAAAACGTTATTTTCTCTCACAGTGATATGTTCTGTCCCCTTTCCCTTACAGATTACTCTGGCGCTGATAAGACTGGGCCAGGGGTCCCTGGTGGGGTGGACTCAGAGTATGGCCCTGACGGCCTATCAGGAAAACTAGGTAGGATCATAAAAAAGTAACATTACTACAGTTAATTGCATTACATTGAGTCTTATTCTATGATTTTCGTATCCATCTCTGCAAGGTATTAAACCCAAAACTCTCCCTCCTCTTTTTCCCAAAGTTCGTCCCCGTTTCACCCAGCCTGCTAAAATGAGGAAGCGTGTGATCGCCCGGCCCGTCGGGAGTTCTGTGCGGCTGAAGTGTACGGCCAGCGGTAACCCTCGGCCAGACATCGTGTGGCTGAAGGACGACAGGCCACTGACGGAGAGTGAAGTGGGCGAGGGGCGCCAGAAGAAGTGGACCCTGAGCCTGAGGAACCTGACCCCGGAGAACAGCGGCAGGTACACCTGCAGGGTCTCCAACCGAGCCGGAGAGATCAACGCCACCTACAAAGTGGAGGTCATACGTAAGTATCAGAGAGTCACAGAGATCAGAGTCATAAATACACTTAACGAGCCAGTCCACCTGGAAAGATCTCATAACTAATGTATGTGGTAGAATCCTCAGGGGAAGGAACCAGATAATAATGTAGTATATATCACAGTCCTTCAGACCGAGTTCTATGGATGTTGTGATAATGATCATTTTTGGCTATCATAGATGAAAATCAATCTGGTCAGCAGTGGTACAATTGCCACGTAATCGTAGTAATGTTGGGTCTGGATTTGAGGTGGAACCACAACCTTTTGGAGATCCTTACTTTGAGTTTGATCAGTAAGTCTTAACTCACATCCCTGTTCCATTGATGAATGTTACTCGTATCCATGCTCTATGGATGAATGTTTACTCGTATCCCTGTTCCATGGATGAATGTTTACTCGTATCCCTGTTCCATTGATGAATGTTACTCGTATCCATGCTCTATGGATGAATGTTACTCATATCCCTGCTCATGGATGAATGTTTACTCGTATCCCTGTTCCATTGATGAATGTTACTCGTATCCATGCTCTATGGATGAATGTTATTCCTATCCCTGCTCCATGGGTGAATGTTACTCGTATCCCTGCTCCATGGATGAATGTTACTCGTATCCCTGCTCTATGGATGAATGTTACTCGTATCCCTGCTCTATGGATGAATGTTACTCGTATCCCTGCTCCATGGATGAATGTTACTCGTATCCCTGCTCTATGGATGAATGTTACTCATATCCCTGCTCCATGGATGAATGTGCTCATCTAATCATGAAGATGAGAAGCATATTGACCGCAGGTCTGAGAATGAGTGTTGTGTTCTGGTGTGTGGGGTGAGGAGGAGGTGGCTGCTAAACCCCAAGCCCCTCCAATCTGAGCTGATTAAGGTCCAGCTGCCTGCCTGCCCCCCCACCCAAACACACGAGACGTGTGTGCTGTACAACTAGGAGCAGAGAGAGAGGAAACTAATCACATGTGCTATTTCTCTCTCTCTCTCTAATAACTGTATGGACATCTGCGCTGGTTCAGGCAAAGAGTCAGCCATGTGGGAAATGTGGGATGTCTGTGACAGTTTGTCCATTATGTCTCTCTGCAGAGCAGACCAACTCCAAGCCCATCCTGACAGGCACTCACCCAGTCAACACCACAGTGGACTACGGTGGGACTACCTCATTCCAGTGCAAAGTGAGGAGCGATGTCAAACCCGTCATCCAGTGGCTCAAGCGTGTGGAGTCCAACGAGGAGAGTCGGTACAACTCCACCATTGAGGTGGGCGACCATCACTTCGTGGTTCTGCCCACGGGAGAGGTGTGGTCACGCCCTGATGGCTCCTACCTCAACAAGCTGCTCATCACCCGTGCCAAGGAGGAGGACTCTGGCATGTACATCTGTCTGGGCGCCAACACCATGGGCTACAGCTTCCGCAGCGCCTTCCTCACCGTTCTGCCAGGTAATACCAGTGCCAGGCTGCCTGCCCTTTAGTACATCATACCCCCCATAAACTCTTACCTGGCCTCCCAACAATCCAACTTTCAAAATATTTCCCATTGTACACAACTCCTCTGTTTCTTCTTCCACAGGTTCTTGTGAGCTTTGTATTGGTGAACAATGTAGTATTGACCCACTGCAGTGATTTAGAGTGCTGAGCGATAAGTGCTTTTTGAGGTTGGTTCAGTTTCGGTTCAGTTATTAAAAAGATAATCATGTTTTTGATTTTGGTTTAGCAAATGTTTTTTTACGTTAATTGCACTATGCCTTATGTGGGTTGAATGCTGTAACAACAGAATAAAACAATTAATAAAAGTCCCATGATGGTAGTGACTGCCCATTTACTGCTTATCTGAGTTATCTCTACAGAAACTGAGCATTGAGCTCACAAAAAAAACGACATTAAATTCAAATAATTGAACCGACCAAAATATTGGTTAATCGCTCAGCACTATTCATTTCTCTACCAAGACTCTCTCTGCATGTGTAGCTACTTCTTTGTTCAACTTTATTGTTTAGAATGATTGACTCCATGTTGACTGATCCTTCTTTTTATGGGGCCCTCTCCTGCAGACACCAAGCCACCCATCACCCCGATGTTCACCCCAGCCTCCAGCCCCCTCCCTTGGCCTGTCATCATTGGCATCCCTGCTGGCATGGTGTTCATCTTTGGTACAGTGCTGCTGTGGTTCTGCCAGAGTAAAAAGCACTGTTCCCCAACCAGCACTGCATCTGCCCAGGTCCTGCAGGCCTCCCACCGGCTGCCCTACCGGGAGAGGGACAGGAGCTTTGTGGCCCCTTCCTCCAGCCCAGAGAAGGACTGCCTGGGCTCCATAAACTATGAGGAGTATCTGGCTCAGCAGCAGCTTCTCCTCACTCAAGGGGGCTCTGCTCTCCCCCCCAAAATCTATCCCAAAATCTACAATGACATCCACACTCACACACACTCCCACGTGGACGGGAAGGTGCACCAGCACATTCACTTTCAGTGTTAGCCATGTGCCAAATGTTGTCCCCCTCTCTGCGCCTCTAAAGGATTGCATCGTAAAGCGAAGGTCTGAGCTTTGGACTGAACCTCAGAGAACAGCTCTCTGGTTAAACACATCTGGGGCTGCTCTTTGAACTGTCACCTTGCCTGTGCTAGATCTTGATCTAACTGGGGCTTTATAATGATCATTCAGTACTGTACAACAGTGAAATTAAGGTGATGGTACATGAGCAGTTTTAGAGGTTAGTGCATAAATGGCTGCCCTAGTGATTTCTCAACTAAAATAACATCTTCCAATGACAATGTATGGTTTTTACTGTACCTGCAAACCTGCCTGGTCCTTGGTGCTACTTTTTTTCATATCAAAACCACTGAACCCTGATGTGCACTTAAATCACCAAAATATTCTGCAATGCGTTAAAGGCAGCTATTCAGACTTACTGAGAGTGCATATCCATCAGTAAATACATAAATAATCCATCATTAACTTGTTTACCCATATCAACTAACCAACAAGGATTAGGGTCAGTTTTGACCTTTACCTCTTATGTTGGGTACAAGATACAGTACTTAAGCTCTGCTAGGTGATGTTGAAGGCGGTATGGAATACAATACAAAAGGGCTGGTATTACGCTCATACTCAGGTAGCCCCTTTGATTTTGATGTTTCTTTATTGTTCAAATGCACATCCATTTAACCCTGACCACTATTGATGTGCCACCAATAATCCTGTTTTTCAATCACAAAAAAGGCAATATGAAAATACATTGTTAGCATTTATTTGGTATGTGAATCATGTCCATATCAAAGACTGCAAATAGAATGTTGACTGGACTCGCTAAATATAATTGCCAGAATCCAAACGTTACCACCACTAGCCTTTTGTGTTTTGTAGAATCCTTGCAAATATCCCGTGTTGCATTGAATACATAGTCCGCAGTCTAATTCAACCACATTTTAGATGTCATGGAGACTATTTTTAAAAGTCAGGCATTTTACATGCATTTAGATTTTTTCAAAAGGTACATTTAATAAGGTTCTGTAGTTGCAATGTAATATGAAAGACAATGCCAATAAGGATAATCATAGTTTATGCAAGTACTTATACACAATTGGTTGTTTGACAATCTTGTATGATATACCCCCATTAAAAAAGTTGATTTGATAAAAGGACATGCAAATAGATTTGGTTCATGGCCTCAATTCTTTACAGGAACTTGGTTGAGGCCTCAATTATAAAAATCAATCTATACTATGAATGACCTCTGAAAATGAGAATTGTAAAAAGTCTCCGGTCAGCCCACCGGCTTAAAACCCCATAGGCTTCCACTGGGAATGAAGGGATGGGTTCAGTGACCGTTAGCTGCCCTGCTAGGTAAGGACCATTAGGAGGCCCCTACAAAAGGCAGGTCAGCTTTCTTCCCGACATGGCTGGAAGAGCCTAGTCTACACAGGGTGATTCAGAGGGCAGCCAGCAAAGGGCCAGTGGTGCTGGAATAGATACAGACAGAGATAGAAAGTGCTCTCACAGGAGTGATGGCCCTTGCAAGAGTACACCGACTAGCATCGCTCCCATTTAAGAGTGAATCTAGCCCTTCTCCTCCCCTCTGCCCCACACTACCACCTCATTCAACTCCAATCTAGGTAGGATTTCCTTTCACCATTTAGGAAGTGCATTGTCCTGGTCCGGGAGTGATGTGACAGAACCCTGTGATTACTCAGGGAAGAAGGGGAGCATTGTATCAGGGTAGCTTGTTTTGTTGTAAGCATTGTGGAACGGGATGAGCTTTGGTTCTGGAGACAAGAGGCTATTGAAATGTTTTAACAGCACATCACTAGAAGAATCTATGGAGGTACTTTTAGCTACTGTTCGGAATAACTTGTACAAATGTCACTGCTATGCTCATCAGAACATGCAATGAATGCACGAAACCAAAAACTCAAAATTACCTTTGCAAAGACTACACTCCAAAATATTACTTATGGTAAACAGCATCTCCTGGAGGATCAAAATGGAATTGAAGGCTACAATGCAATTCAAATAAACTTGCAAGGAGCTACAATAGATCTTGATTAGTAAAATGTTTTATTATTACAGTAATAAAGACAGACATGAACAAGACCAACATTGACAAAATATGAATCAGTAGATGAGCCAGTGAAGTACTATTACATTTCTCAATCTCCAATCAAGAGCAGCAAAACACTTACAAAGCGATATTCACACATGCTCATCAGGAAGAGGACATATTTAGATTTGTAAAAAATCTAAACTACAGCAATAAAGGCAAGGACATAAACATACAGTTGAACTCAGCCCTTCTGGACTTTAGTGATTAGCTCATCGCAAAGATTGGTGAGTTCTTCAGTCTCTTTTACCTGAGGGGACAGGGGGGAAAAAGCAAGGAAAATAATCTGATAAGAGCAAGAGCAAAACTTCCATGAACAAATTATGCCAAAAACATTGATAAAGGCAGCTCCATGGACTTCAGACTGAGGTGGACTTACTTTCTGGTCAAGGCTATTCTCCAGTGACTGGACCTTTAGCTGCTCTCTGCGCAGCTGGGCCTGAAGTGCAGAGACCTCTGACTTTAGTTTGGAGCGAACCTCTGCAATCTCTCCATTCGCCCTGGGGGGAAAAGTAATAGTCAGCCAAGTAAGACTATAGAAGCCGGCAACAATATGCAATTATGTATCCGGCTGTATTTTGCACAAAAAAATATAGTTTGAATGTCTTACAGGCCAATTTTCTGCTCTGCATGGACTTTCAGGGTCTGGTAGCGCAGCTCCTCCTTCTTGATCCTAGCCAGGTAATCTTGAGCACATTTCTTCAGCATCTCTTCATTCTTAGTGGCACACAATTATAACCAAAGGTTACGAGGTTGGCAAAGCAAAGTCATGGAACTACATCAATTCAGTATCGTCCTTCACAGCAATGTTACTTACCTGCACCAAAGCATGGTGTTTTGCGCAATAATGTGTCAGCAAGATTCTATCAAATCATCATCAAATGTATTTATATAGCCCTTCGTACATCAGCTGATATCTCAAAATGATGTACAGAAACCCAGCCTAAAACCCCAAACAGCAAGATCATGTATTTTAAGCCTTCTCCAGAAATGATAATTACATCAAAAATGAACACAATTGCCTGAGAAAGGTGCTGGACCATAAGGACAGTTTGATGAAAAATAAATAAATATATTTTTATTAAATAGGTTCAAATTTAGACATTCCACTATGCATAGGTCATGACATCCTTTTTAATGCCGACCTTTTTGTAACCCTCGATGGCCTCTTTGTACTTGTCCAGTCTCTTGAAGAGCTCAGAGAAGGACCTCTCCATGGTGTTCAGGTCCTGTGATACCTGCTCCTTCTCCTGCAAGACTTTAGTGATCTCAGCCTGGGCCATCTCCTTCTCCCTTTGTTTATCAGCTGCAGGAAACAATGACAATCACAACAAGTTGTACATTTTACATGAAAAGGATATTAACATTGCAAAATTGCCTTTACTACAACATACCCAATATCTGAGCAATTGTGGCTTCAAATTCAGACATGATTTTCCTGCAAAAACAAAAAAGCAGAGAAACCAACAGTTAATTGTTAGAGGTGTGAAATGAGAAGTGACCAAATACTAGTGTCAATGCTTATTGCTTACCCCATTGCATGATTATCCCAAGACAGCTTGTCATGCTTTGCCTTCCATTGAGCTTCCTGTTCCTTTACCTATAAAAACAAACCATTATAAATGAAAATGATCATGACTGGATTGAAAGAGATGAGAAAAACAAATACGTACTTCTTTCTGGATCTTGGCAATGGCAGCATCCATATCTTGCTGACTGTATTTAAGCACCTCTATGATGTTATCCTCAGTGTTGGCTGGTTGGGGGAAAGTTGAGGCTAGATTCATAGGGGAATTTTGCACAAGAGGAGTCATAGGACCAACAACCTGAACCTAAAGGGACAGAAGACACCCATTTAACAGTTTTCCCACATTACTTAGCTTTACTATATTATAGGATCTTTGAGGACTGAGGAAACTTACAGGTGGTGGGACATCAATAAGTTTGGGGTTGAGAGATTTCAGTCCATTCATTTCATTCACTTCCTCCTTATCACCAGTCTTCTGGGTATCCACACTAAAACCACATTAACAGAAACCTCGCTCAGATTTGGAGAAAACACCTTGATATTCACCTTTGAATTGCAAACCCATTTTAGATAATCTAGTTGTGTAAGTATGCTCTCAATTCTAGGCCAATTAAATACTTAAATGCAACTAGAACATTTTAAGATGAACACAAGTAATTTCCCCCACCCAGTTAGATGGGTAAAACAAAACCATGTGATTATGACCAAAACAGTAACGCACCGTGAAGCAAAGGCATCCGGTTGAGGTAGGTTGTCGAGTCCTGTGGGGCCTCCAGACTTCTTGGGGCTTTCTCTCATGAGGGGGTCAAATTTGAGGTACAGAGATTGTTTCCTCAGTGCTGACTCCTTGAACTGAATTTAAAGGCTACATAATTAGAGGAAGCCCACAATGCATATAAACCAGGTATGAAAGTATGTAAACGCACGAAAAAAGGAAAAGACCTCACTGTCAACTGCGTTTATTGTCAGCAAATGTAACATTTGTATGAACATAAACAAGAGTCAACCACTGAGACATAAACTGAACAAGTTCCACAGACGTGACTAACAGAAACGGGATAGTGTGTCCCTGAACAAAGGGGGGTGTCAAAATCAAAAGTAACAGTATCTGGTGTGGCCACCAGCTGCATTAAGTACTACAGTGCATCTCCTCTACATGGACTGCACCAGATTTGTCAGTTCTTGCTGTGTTACCCCACTCTTCCACCAAGGCACCTGCAAGTTCCCGGACATTTCTGGGGGGGGGGGGGGGGGGGCCCTAGCCCTCACCCTCCGATCCAACAGGTCCCAGACATGCTCATTGGAATTGAGATCCGGGCTCTTTGCTGGCCATGGCAGAACACTGACATTCCTGTCTTGCAGGAAATCACGCACAGAACGAGCAGTATGGCTGATGGCATTGTCATGCTGGAGGGTCATGTCAGGATGAGCCTGCAGGAAGGGTACCACATGAAGGAGGAGGATGTCTTCCCTGTAATGCAGAGTTGAGATTGCCTGCAATGACAAGCTCAGTCCGATGATACTGTGACAGACCGCCCCAGACCATGACGGACCATCCACCTTGATCCCGCTCCAGAGTACAGGCCTCAGTGTAACGATAAACGCAATTCCAACCATCACCCCTAGTGAGACAAAACCCCTGGTGATGTCTGGTGAGGACCTGTCTTACAACAGGCCTACAAGCCCTCAGTCTAGCCTCTCTCAGCCTATTGGACAGTCTGAGCACTAATGGACGGATTGTGCGTTCCTGGTGTAACTGGGGCAGTTGTTGTTGCCATCCTGTACCTGTCCTGCAGGTGTGATGTATCCTGTGCAGGTGTTGTTACACGTGGTCTGCCACTGCGAGGACGATCAGCTGTCCATCCTGTCTCCCTGTAGCGCTGTCTTAGAAGTCTCACAGTACGAACATTGCAATTTATTGCCCTGGTCACATCTGCAGTCCTCATGCCTCCTTGCAGCATGCCCAAGGCACGTTCACGCAGATTGAGCAGAGACCCCAGGCATATATCTTTGTGTTTTTCCAGAGTCAGTAGAAAGGCCTCTTTAGTGTCCTAAGTTTTCAGAACTGTGACCTTAATTGCCTGCCATCTGTAAGCGGTTAGTGTCTTAATGACCGTTTCACAGGTGCATGTAATTGTTTATGGTAATTGTTTATGGTTCATTGAACAAGCATGGGAAACAGTGTTTAAACCCTTTACAATGAAGATCTGAAGTTAATTGGATTTTTACAAATAATCTTTGAAAGATGGGGTCCTGAAAAAGGGGCATTTCTTTTTTTTTGCTGAGTATGTATGTATGTATGTATGTATATATATATATATATATATATATATTTTTTTTTTATAATCACTTACATTGCTGGACCCAAACTGCTCCAGGTAGTCCATCTGTCCATCAAAGTCATTCGCCATGACTTGAGAGAACGGGGGACAAGTGTTAGTCAAAAAGCTAGTCAAGTCGACATTACAGCAACGAACATGAATTCCTCAAGTTATTTGACTTACATGTGGTTCCAGGAACAAACTCATTAAATTCTGACATGCCATTTTGTGGGTTCTGCTCAAATGGGCAGAGTTCAAAGAGTTCTAGGGTGCTCAGTGAAGGTTGGTCAGGTTCAGTTGGAGGTTCCTGCTCTTGGCCAGACAAAGGATCCTGAACTTCACAAGATTCCACAAGATCAGCAGCTTCAGATGGAATGTTGTCCTACAATTGTAGAAAGAATGTCACCCAAATAAGCACACAATCAATATACAGCTTTGGCTAGCCAAAATATTTTTCCAATATCTAATCTGAGCAAGTTTTTAAAAAGCTTACAATTCCTTCTCTTGTGGCAGAAAGATCAGGTTCAGTCCTTGAGATTTTGTCTCCAGCACTAGGAAGACTGAAAATATAATCACTACCAGCTAATGGAGCGGTGCAGCTACATTAAGCTTCTCTTTATACAGAACTGATTATGCTTCAAATATAGATCAAGACTACCTTTAAAACATTAATTTAATAATATTAAAGTTGTAATGAACATGAACTTACAGTGGCCATGGTGCGGTGTCTTTCTGAACAGGCTCCGTCACTTTATCAGGGGAGGCAGCCACCCTGACTGAGTTTGATCCCTTGGCCTCTGAACTGGATTTCACCTTACAGACTATAGAGTCACTCATTCTTGCATTTGTACCAAATGGATTGAAGTCTGGGTCATCAAACTTGTCAAACTTGTACACGCCTTTTGGAACAGGAATATCAGAATCACTGACCGCTGGCATCACTGGAGATTCCGTAGATAGAGGTTCTTTCTTTTCTTCAGGTACAGCCTTTTTCTCTGAAGGCTTAAGACCAGGAGGCCTTTTGACAAACCGCTTGGGAAGAGGCTTACGTTTGATCTCCCCGCCGTCATCGAAATTGAACTCAAGTTTCACTGGCCCGGCATTGGGAGCGGCTTCACTCGGCTGAGGCATGGAGTCTTCAGCGGGCTGGCTCGTCTCCTTGGGAGCAGGTGACAATGGTGCAATAGCTCTCATCTCTGGCTGGACAGGTGCCAATACAACTGGCTGAGACACCCGAACCATGGCTGCAGGTCCCATTTCCTTACCAGCAGGGGCAGTCTCGTCAACTTCCACCTCTGGGGGTTCATTGCATGGCAGCTTTCTTCCAAGTACGGGGGAATTCTGAATTTGGGAGGCTCCTGTTTGGAAAGGATTGACTGAATCAAGGTCGTCAAAATCGAATTTGTAAGAACCTTTGGGCGGCAGAGGAGTCTCCTTATCTCTAGAGATGTCGACAGCTTGATCTGGGTTAAGGTTAACGGATGACTGTACAGTCTCGTCCTCATCAGCTTTGGATAACTCAATGGCTGGATCCTTCGTCATGGTGACCACACTGCTATCTGTTGAACGCACATCAGCTGAGATGTCAGCAAGAGAATTTTCCAGTGATGGCATGAACGGGAGGGTCTCATCCAGTGCCGTTTCAATCTTGTCAAAATCATCTAACATCTTCTCATGAGAAACTTCCTCAACTACAGTAGGTTCACTCAGATGAACAGCCTTGGAGGCTTCAACTAGTTCACTGTGCCTTGCTGGAGAGAGGACCATTTTACCAGACCCTTGGAAGGGATTGATGACATCAAGGTTATCAAAATCCAGCTGATAACCTCCTTTACTCTGAATTGGCATGTCATCATCAGGATAGGATGACACATCTGAAAAGTCCACCGTAAAATAAGTAAAAAATCAAGTCAACATTTTATGGTTGAAATAATGGTGACAAAGCGATGTCGTAATGGATCTTGGACATTTATTAAAATGCATCTACCTGATTTTGGTACATCAACAGGCACATTGATTTCCTGCAGCAACACCCTGTAAAAATACGAGGATAGATTAGTCTCGAATCTTTCATCTTGATACGATTATGAATAATCATTCTGCCAACGTGACGTACAGCTACAGCTTTAAAAAAAGTACATGCTTACTCTTCTGGTGTTGTAAGCTGTAGAGACTCTAGGGCTTTTGTACAGTAATCTATGCTTGCCATCTTGAGGGACTTTGTTGGTGATTCTATTCTCTTAGTGTGAGGGTCTCTTCTTGGAGTCTGAAAACAAACCTGAACGCAGACACCAAAAGGTTATCTGAAAACAAAATGTTCTTTCAAACAGACAAATAAAGAAATATAAAATGGGTACACCTAACCTGGTTAAATTGTTGCGCGCACATTGAGTGAACTTTATTTTTATGCAGTTTACTCTGAGTAAACACCTCAAAAAATGTTGGGTGTGCGTCAGCTAGTGCTTTTTGCTAGACTATTCAAACAGTCAAGCATAGATCCTCAAATAACAAGATTATTTTACAGAGAGAATTATTCTGGAACATTTTAAACTACTAGAAGACTAGGCTTCTTGACAACATATATGCACTGTACCTTCCCTCCCTTTCCTATAGTTTTGTTGGACAGGTTCTCTGCCTGAGACTGGCGAAGGATGGATGGCCTCCCAGTCGGCTGATCCAAGGAAAAGATGTCACAACTCGTCTCTGAATTGCTGTGCTTTCTTCCAGGGCAGATCCCACGATTCTCATCGTTCACAGCAGTAGAACTCATCCTATGAAGAGGGGCACACAGAAGTTAGGGAGCTGAAGCAAAAGTAGGCCCCACCCAGTAGACAGCTGGGCACACTGATTAGACTGAGCAAAGCACGTCACGGACGTCAATCTAATTGACGAAGCCCATTCAATCTAATCTCTAGATACAACATTGAGGGGGTGTGTATCAGCTATACACCGATTGTACAAAACATTAGGAACACCTTCCTAATATTGAGTTACACCTCTTGTGCACACTCCAATACTTCCCACAGTTGTCTCAAGTTGGCTGATGTCCTTTGGATGGTGAAACATTCTTGATACACGAGAATTGTTAAGCGTGAAAAAGCCAGCAGCGTTGCAGTTCGACTCAAACTGTGTGCCTGGCACCTTCTACCATAGCCTGTTCAAAGGCACATTAATATTTTGTCTTGCCCATTCACCCTCCGAATGGCACACACAATCCATGGGCTGCGGTCCAAACACTTAAGACACCCTCGTCCACTTACCCTCGCTTAATGCCCTTATGGTGAAGGGGATTTCCCTCTTGATGGGCGGTCCAAATGATTCGCCAAGCAAGGGAAGTTCGCAACGTAAGCCCCTCAGCCCTCGTTTTTAGTCAGCTTCGCGAGTGTACAATTATGTACACTCCGGGGCCTGAAACTCCCCACAATTCAATTTGCGACGATTGTACATGCGCTAAGAAGTCTGCGAAAACTTAAACATCAATGGAGAAGTCAACATACAAGTGTAAGTAAAAACTAACATAAATAAGTTTGAAATGGTGCTACTAATGCACATGACAGCACAAACACGTCTCGTAAAAAGTAAATATTTTTGTTTGATTATCTTTTGGAAATTGTAGAAAAACCTTTTCCTTCTTCAGAAGTTCCAGCTAGGCAGGCTAATGTTAGTTAGCTAATTAATTTGCTAGCTATCATACAGTAGGTGTATATTAATAATAGAGGTAAACCGACTATGATTTCTCAATGCCGATACCAATCGGAGGACAAAAAAAAAAGCCAATACCGCTTAAAATCGGCCGATTTAAAAACAAATTGTAATAATGACAATTACAACTATACTGAATGAACACTTATTTTAACTTAATATAATACATCAATAAAAATCAATTTAGCCTTAAATGAATAATGAAACATGTTCAATTTGGTTTAAATAATGCAAAAAGTGTTGGAGAAGTAAAATTGAAATATGTGTCATGTAAAAAAGCTAATGTTTAAGTTCCTTTCTCAGAACATTGGAAAGCTGGTGGTTCCTTTTAACATGAGCCTTCACTATTCCAAGGTAAGAGGTTTTAGGTTGTAGTTAATATAGTATTTATAGGACTATCTCTCTAAACCATTTGTATTGCATATACCTTTGACTATTGGATGTTCTTATAGGCATTTTAGTACTGCCAGTGTAACAGTATTGCCAGTGTAACAGTATAGCTTCCGTCCCTCTCCTCGCCCCTACCTGGGCTCGAACCAGGAACACATCGACAACAGCCACCCTCTAAGCATCGTTACCCATCGCTCAACAAAATCCACGGCCCTTGCAGAGCAAGGGGAACAACTACTCCAAGTCTCAGAGCGAGTGACGTTTGAAACGCTATTAGCGCGCACCCCGCTAACTAGCTATCCATTTCACATTGGTTACACCAGCCTAATCTCAGGAGTTGATAGGCTTGAAGTCATAAACAGCTCAATGCTTGAAGCATTGCGAAGAGCTGCTGGCAAAACGCACGAAAGTGCTGTTTGAATGAATGCTTACAGGCCTGCTGCCTACCATCACTCAGTCAGAGCAGTCTATCAAATCATAGACTTAATTATAACATAACACACAGAAATACAAGCTTTAGGTCATTAATATGGTTGAATCCAGAAACAATCATCTCGAAAACAAAAAGTTTATCATTTCAGTGAAATACGGAACCGTCCCGTATTTTAACTAACGGGTGGCATCCATAAGTCTAAATATTGCTGTTACATTGTACAACCGTCAATGTTGTCATAATTACGTAAAATTCTGCCAAATTAGTTCGCAACGAGCCAGGCTGCCCAAACTGTTGCATATACCATGACTCTGTGTGCAATGAATGCAAGAGAAGTGACACAATTTCACCTGGTTGATATTGCCTGCTAAGCTGGATTTCTTTTAGCTAAATTTAGAGGTTTAAAAATATATACTTCTGTGTATTGATTTTAAGAAAGGCATTGATGTTTATGGTTAGGTACAGTCGTGCAACGACTGTGCTTTTTTTCACAAATGCGCTTTTGTTAAATCATCCGTTTGACGAAGTTGGCTGTCTTTGTTAGGAAGAAATAGTCTTCACACAGTTCACAACGAGCCAGGCGGCCCAAACTGCTGCATATACCCTGACTGTTGCAAGAAAAGTGACACAATATACCTAGTTAAAAGAAATTAATGTTAACAGGCAATATTAACTAAATATGCAGGTTTAAAAAATATGTACTTGTGTATTGATTTTTATGGTTAGGTACACGTTGGAGCAAAGACAGACCTTTTTCGCAAATGTGCACTGCATCGATTATGTGCAAGTAATATCAACCATGTGTAGTTAACTAGTGATTATGATTGATTGTTTTTTATAAGATAAGTTTAATGATAGCAAGCAACTTACCTTGGCTTCTTAATGCATTCGCGTAACAGGCAGGCTCCTAGTGGAGTGCAATGAGAGGCAGGTGGGTAGAGCATTGGTCTAGTTAACTGTAAGGTTGCAAGATTGAATCCCCGAGCTGACAAGGTAAAAAATCTGTCTTCTGCCCCTGAACAAGTCAGTTAACCCACAGTTCCTAGGCCGTCATTGAAAATAAGAATGTGTTCTTAACTGACTTGCCTAGTTAAAAAGGTGTAAAAATGTATTTATTTATCAAATCGGCCAAATCGGTGTCCAAAAATACCAATTTCCGATTGTTATGAAAACGGCCCTAGTTAAATCGGCCATTCCGATAAAAATCGGTCGACCTCGCTAATTAATAAATATTTAATTTAAGTCGACATGCACTTATAATTGAACGTAGCGCATTTAAAGCATCCGAAAAGACAATCAATGCGGGATGAATGAGTGACGAATTTCAAGCCAAGGGTGGTCCATTTAAAAATAATTCCTTCCTCCCTCGCCCTGCAAGTGTATACTCGTCAGACATCAGAAGTGTTCAATTAATTTGAGGGTTGAAGGGATAGGGTGTGTCTTTTAAGTGTTTGGACCACAGGCCATGTCTCAAGGATTAAAAATAATTTAACCTGTCTCTTCTCCATCTACACTGATTGAAGTTGATTTTACAGGTGACATCAATAAGGGATAATAGCTTTCACCTGGTCAGTCTCGTGAAAAGACCATGTGTTCCTAAAGTTTTTTTTACACTCAGTTTGTGTCGTTGGATCCTTGTTGACAATGGATACATGTAAACGTCACCAACCTGTAGAAGTCTAAATGTGCAATTTATTTGGAAATAAAAGGTGAAAGGGTCATGTGCTACCAGTGGGGAGAAAGAACTGTTCATCAGGCCACAAATACTTGTCATTCAAACAAGTTTGTTTACAGACATTCCAATTGATAGCCAAGGCTACATTTATATTACCAGATTCTGAATTGTACACAACACTTGTTAGCATGCCAAGAATGTTGAGTTGGTGACAATGACTAGAAGCAATTTACCCACTACGTCCTCACACCATAATGTGGCCTGCAGTTCCAGGGCTTGTCAGTTTTCCCTACACTGGATGCATCTGCCAGGCCTGCCAAAGAGCACACAAAATCTGCAAAGTCCATTTGGAATCATTCAGAGTTTGGCTAAATTAATTTCCCTTGGTGCATAGCCAATTAAACTAAGCCACCGTGACTGCAGCATTTTGTGGATGGTCCGGTTTAACATTTAACTAGTACATAAAAGGTTTGAAGCAATGCCACGAGTTTTGCTCTTACTTGAACTGATAATGGCAATCGCATACCAGCTAACGTTAGTTAGGAACAACTAACAAGGCCTTGTTCCTAACAAGGAACAAGTCCAAATAAAATCTTGTTCACATTAGGTACGCTACCTTGTAACGCTAGTTCGTTATTAATTCAGCACGTTAGCCAATAATTAACAATAGAAAACTAGCGGACCTTGTCAGCTGCTAGTTAGGTTGACATTAACCATAGATAACTAAGCAATATGACTAACACAATTACCTAAATAAGCAGTTTATCCTAACATAAAATGACCAGTTTATATTGTACTGTATAGATAACAGACATTGGAGGGAACTTGTTCTCGAGAATCCAAGGCAAAGCTAACGTTTGCGCTAGGAGTTAACTAAAGTCCGTTAGCTGGTTAACGTCAGTTACTAACCATAAGTCATTTAGTTAGCTAGCCAACGTTAGGTAAATCGCTAGCGTGGGGCTACAAAAGATGCATCAAATTAAGGAAGACATTTTGCGCGATAGACCAAGTCAGATGAACAATTAAAAAGCAGCCAAATAGCTACATACCTCAATCAAGGAGTCGGATAAGCATAAAATAACTTCTCTTGACGCAAATAACTCAACCCACAGTTTATTTTTCGAAATCGTCTTGCAATGCAAGTGGTCGGTAGATTTCGAATTTAAACGCCTCGATTTGGACCAATTAAACAGACAGAAAACACAAAAAATGGGGCGGAGCTTTATACGAATAAGCCAATAGCGTTGCGTGACTTTGAACCGACCAGTGAACTTGCGCCAAAGACGAGACAAAGACGATTTCCAGGCTCGCGTTTGATGCCATTTTTTTATGATTAGAGAGTGTACATTTTACAACACGACGGAGGCAGTGTATACTCTCTGTTCCGTAATGAAAATTGATATTATTTGCAGCCTCTGCTCTTTGAGAGGGAGAAAATTAAAGGAAAGAGTGCATTCAGAAAGTATTCCCCTTCCCTTTTTCCACAATTTGTTACATTACAGCCTTATTCTAAAATGGATAAAAAAAATTTAAAAAAATCCTCATCAATCCCCCATAATGACAAAGCAAAAACAGGGTTTTAGAAATTTTAGCAAATTTCAACAAAAAATAAATAAAACATAAATACCTGATTTACAGTATATAGTATTCAGACCCTTTGCTATGAGACTCGAAATGAAGCTTGGGTGCATCCTGTTTCCATTGATCATTATGAGATGTTTCTACAACTTGATTGGAGTCCACCTGTGGTAAATTCAATTAATTGGACATGATTTGGAAAGGCACACATCTGTCTATATAAGGTCCCACAGTTGAAAGTGCATGTCAGAGCAAAAACCAAGCCATGAGGTCAAAGGAATTGTCCGTAGAGCTCCGAGGCAGGATTGTGTCGAGGCACAGATCTGGGGAAGGGTACCAAAACATTTCTGCAGGATTGAAGATCCCCAAGAATACAGTGGCCTCCATCATTCTTAAATGGAAGAAGAGACCCGGCCAAACTGAGCAATCGGGGGAGAAGGACCTTGGTCAGGAAGGTGACTAAGAACCCGATGGTCACTCTGACAGAGTTCCTCTGTGTAGATGGAAGAAACTCCCAGAAGGACAACCATCTCTGCAGCCCTCCACCAATCAGGCCTTTATGGTAGAGTTGTCAGACAGATGCAACTCCTCAGTAAAAGGCACATGACAGCCCACTTGGTGTTTGGCAAAAGGCACCTAAAGGGCTCTCAGATCATGAGAAACAAAATTCTCTGGTATAATGAAATCAAGATTGAACTCTGTCCTGAATGCCAAGTGTCATGTCTGGAGGAAATCTGGCACCATTCCTGTGGTGAAGCATGGTGGTGGCAGCATCATGCTGCAGCATCAGCGGAAAAATGAACGGAGCAAAGTACAGAGAGATCCTTCATGAAAACCTGCTTCAGAGAAATTGCAGTGGGAACCATGAGGCCACGTCTTTCGAATGCCCCACATGGGTGAAAGAGAATGAGGTGGCCAAAGTCAGGGTTGTACAGAGCATTTCATATGCAGCAGCTGTGAAAAGGGCTGAGAGTTTGAATGGTGCACCAGAAAAGTCCATTGTGGTGGATAGGCCTACACTGCAGGCTGCAGGGGTTGCCTTTCACCAGCAGGATCCTGACACTTTAAAAGTTAAGAAGGTGGACTTTGTGGCCTTTAAAGCTATGGTAATTAATGGCACTGCCAAGGTGGGGAGATGGTCCAGGAAGATAGAAATCATAGTGGATGTGGCGAAGTAGTTCCTGGGGCTGAAAGATTTCTCAGCGAAGGAGTTACATGGGCTCCTGACATGGCGCAGCAGTCTAAGGCACTGCATCTTAGTGCTAGAGGCGTCACTACAGACCCTGGTTCGATTCCAGCTTGTATCATCCGGGTTAGGATTTGGCCGGGATAGGCCATTTAAAAAATAAAAATAAATGTAGCCTTTATTTAACCAGGTAGGCCAGTTGAGAACAAGTTCTCATTTACAACTGCAACCTGGCCAAGATAAAGCAAAGCAGTGCGACACAAACAACAACAGAGTTACACATGGAATAAATAAACATACAGTCAATAACACAATAGAAAAATATACAGTGTGTGCAAATGGCGTGAGGAGGTAAGGCAATAAATAGGCCATAGTAGCGAAGTAATTACAATTTAGCAAATTAACACTGGAGTGATAGTTGTGCAGATGATGATGTGCGAGTAGAAATACTGGTGTGCAAAAAATCAAAAAAGTAGATAAAAACAATATGGGGATGAGGTAGGTAGAGTGGGTGGGCTATTTACAGATGAGCTGTGTACAGCTGCAGCGATCGGTAAGCTGCTCAGATAGCTGATGCTTAAAGTTAGTGAGGGAGATATGTCTCCAACTTCAGCAATTTTGTTTATATATTTTTTTTAAATTAAAAATTTTAAAAATTAAAAAATAGATTTTTTTATTTTTTACAAATTTTTTGCAAATCGTTCCAGTCATTGGCAGCAGAGAACTGGAAGGAAAGGCAGCCAAATGTGGTGTTTGGCTTTGGGGATGACCAGCGAGATATACCTGCTGGAGCGCGTGCTACGGGTGGGTGTTGTTATGGTGACCAGTGAGCTGAGATAAGACGGAGCTTTACCTAGCAAAGACTTATAGATGACCTGGAGCCAGTGGGTCTGGCGACGAATATGTAGCAAGGACCAGCCGACGAGAGCATACAGGTCGCAGTGGTGGGTGGTATATGGGGCTTTGGTGACAAAATGGATGGCACTGTAATAGGCTGCATCCAGTTTGCTGAGTAGATTGTTGGAGGCTATTTTGTAAATGACATCGCCGAAGTCGAGGATCGGTAGGACAACTACAACATTTTCCGTCAAGATAGAACTGTCAAGGCCTCCCGGGTGGCGCAGTGGTTAAGGGCGCTGTACTGCAGCGCCAGCTGTGCCATCAGAGTCCCTGGGTTTGTTTTTATTAGGGTGGATTAAGTTGGTTTCACTATTACCTATGTATTTTTATTTGTTTATTTTTGGGGTTTCAACCTTTCCAGTTGGTGGCGGCAATAACGTTACACCTTTTGGGGATTTAGTCCTCCATAAAACCCACAGAAGATGATGGTCGAACCCGCCAAAGTCAAAGATGGATTTATGTAGATGATAGCTACACTATCACAGAGTTTTGACATTAGGTTGCAACAAAGCAAAATGAATACGAAGGGAAAGGTTAGGTCACCTAAACGTTCAAATTTTCATGTGAACTTTTGTTTATACTAACAGTTAGCTAGCTATTGGTTTGGCTGAATATTAGGATATTTGTAGGCAACACCGGCTTCGAGGGCATTATCACTTTTATACAATGGGTTACTAACATATTCAAATAATGATGGACATATTTTCCATTAACATTATTTTAGTTGAATTTATTGATTCTATTTCATCCTTCCACAAGATATAGTCCCGACACAAATCTAAGGTTGCTACCCAAGTCGGAAGGTCATTCGTTCTATCAGTACGGTTGCCAGAAACACGACCCAGTCAAGTCTGTTCAGTCTTTGTGTTCTGTATCTATGGACACAACCCAGTCGTTCTGAATGTTTTCAGTGATATGAGGTAATGAGGCGCGATTTCGCCTGGGATTGAAAATGTACCCTGGTTAGGACACTTGTTCATTGGAGCTGGCCAACAACACAGATAACACAATCACTTCAAACTGAAGCTGGAAAGACAGCAAAAGAGCTGCACTTCGTTTCTTACCTTTTTTTATTGATTATTTTTTATTTACCCCTTTTTCTCCCCAATTCCGTGGTATCCAATTGTTAGTAGCTACTATCTTGTCTCATCGCTACAACTCCCGTACGGGCTTGGGAGAGACGAAGGTTGAAAGTCATGCGTCCTCCGATACACAACCCAACCCAACTGCTTCTTAATACAGCGCGCATCCAACCCGGAAGCCAGCCGCACCAATGTGTCAGAGGAAACACAGTGCACCTGGCAACCTTGGTTTTGTACATATGTATATACGCATAAAAGACTGAACGACCAGCCGACTTCTTCTTCTTGGGTGGGGTTTATCGGCGGTTGGCATCCAACGTTCTGGTGTACTGTACTGGAGGGTGGGCCAGAGACAGGGAGAAACTAAATTCTAACTGCCAGCCAAGTTGCTCTTAAAAAAAGATAACACATTTGAGACTATATCGAATGACGTTCTACTCAATATACTCTTTAAACTAATTTCCTGTATCCCCTTCTCCCTCATACTAAACTCAGCAAAAAAAGAAACGTCCCTTTTTCAGGACCCTGTCTTTCAAAGATTATTCGTTAAGACACTAACAGCTTACAGATTGTAGGCAATTAAGGTCACAGTTTCTGAAAACTTAGGACACTAAAGAGCCCTTTCTACTGACTCTGAAAAACACAAAAAGAAAGATGCCCAGGGTCCCTGCTCATCTGCGTAAACGTGCCTTTGGCATGCTGCAAGGAGGCATGAGGACTGCAGATGTGGCCAGGGCAATAAATTGCAATGTCCGTACTTTGAGACGCCTAAGACAGAGCTACAGGGAGACGGGACGGAGAGCTGATCATCCTCGCAGTGGCAGACCACGTGTAACAACACCTGCACAGGATCGGTACATCCGAACAGGTACAGGTACAGGATGGCAACAACTGCCCGAATTACACCAGGAACGCACAATCCCTCCACCAGTGCTCAGACTGTCCACAATAGGCTGAAAGAGGCTGGACCGAGGGCTTGTAGGCCTGTTGTAAGGCAAGTCCTCACCAGATATTGTCACCTAAGTGCACAAACCCCCCGTTGCTGGACCAGACAGGACTGGCAAAAAGTGCTCTTCACTGACGAGTTGTAGTTTTAACTCACTTGGGGTGATGGTCAGATTTGCGTTGATTGTCGAAGGAATGAGCGTTACACCGAGGCCTGTACTCTGGAGCGGAGGCTGAGGGTCCGTCATGGTTTGGGGCGGTGTGTCACAGCATCATCGGACTGAGCTTGTTGTCATTGCAGGCAATCTCAACGGTGTGCGTTACAGGGAAGACATCCTCCTCCCTCATGTGGTACCCTTCCTGCAGGCTCATCTTGACATAACCCTCCAGGATGACAATGCCACAAGCCATACTGCTCGTTCTGTGAGTGATTTCCTGCAAGAAAGGAATGTCAGTGTTCTGCCATGGCCAGCGAAGAGCCCGGATCTCAATTCCATTGAGCACGTCTGGGACCTGTTGGATCAGAGGGTGAGACCTAGGGCCATTCCCCCCAGAAATCTCCGGGAACTTGCAGGTGCCTTGGTGGAAGATTGGGATAAAATCTCACAGCAAGAACTAGCAAATCTGGTGCAGTACATGAGGAGGAGATGCACTGCAGTACTTAATGCAGCTGGTGGCCACACCAGATACTGAGTGTTACTTTTGATTTTGACCCCCCCCCCCCCTTTGTTCAGGGACACATTATTCCATTTATTTTAGTCACATGTCTGTGGAACTTGTTCAGTTTATGTCTCAGTTGTTGAATCTTGTTATGTTCATACAAATATTTACACATAAGATAAACGCAGTTGACAGTGAGAGGATGTTTAGATCTCAGCCTCTCTCTTTCCCTCTGATACTGCCCACACTGTAGCAGTACATGCTCCATGGTCTCTGTTTCCTGGCAATAATCACACTTTCCCATTGGATGCTTTCCTATCACATTTAAGGATTTATTCAACTGGCTGTGTTCCACCCTTAATCTTGTAAAAATAGCCTCCTCGACCAGCGTCATTGGTGGAAGAATGGAATTGTGTGAATAAATTAATCAAAATAACGTTTTTAATGGTAATAATGATAATAATTTTTAATATGTTGGTAACCCGTTTTATAAAAGTGGCAATGCCCTCGAAGCCAGTGTTTGGAGGACATATTGGCATGGTTTGCCAGCCCTCGACTTGTCTCCAGCCTCCGTGCCACTATATCCTGCAAACACCGGCTTCTCGGGCATTATCACTTAAATGTCTAAATGCTTTTTATACTGGAGATCAAGTGTATAAATTGCATGGCTGGGCTGATGAGACAGTGGATTGTGCAGTCAGATGGAACAGACTAAATAGGCATTAACTTCATACATTTAGCATGTGGTAACTTGTGGAATAGACGATGGCTGGAATGGGGATTTAACCAATCAGCATTTAGGATTAGAACCACCCGTTGTATAATTGTATAACTAACTATAAAATGACTGAGGTTAAATTTGAGGATATATTCCTCCATATCGGGGAACCGTTTAGAAATTACAGCACTTTTTGTACATAGCTAGTCTCCCTATTTTTAGAGGACCAAAAGTATTGGGATAAATTCACTTGTGTGTATTAAAGTAGTTAAAAGTTTAATATTTGGTCCCATATTCCTAGCACTCTATGATTACATCAGGCTTGAGATGCTACAAACGTGTTGAATGCATTTGCTGTTTGTTTTGGTTGTTATAGATTATTTTGTGCCCTTTAGAAATTATTGGTAAATAATGTATTGCCATTTGAGTCACTTTTATTGTAAATAAGAATAGGATTTCTAAACACTTAAACATTCTTGATTTAATCGTGAATAATGATTATTGAGTAAGTTACTAGTATAGATGCCATTTCAATGACGGGAGGTTAGCATTTTTGGGGTGGTATGATATTTATGCCTGTAAAGTTCTCACTCATCGTTATTCACAATTCATTAAGGATTATCTGTAATCATGGTAGCATCCACATTAATGTTAGAAACATATCCTAATCTTTTTAACAATAAAAGTGACTCAAATGACAATACATTATTTACCAATCATTTCTAAATGGCACAAAACCTCAGTCATTGTATCATTTCAATTCCAAGGTGCTGGAGTACAGAGCCAAAACAACAAGAAGTGTCACTGTCCCAGTACTTTTGGAGCTCACTGTATCTCTGTTATCAGATTCAAAATCTGGCAGTTGCTCAATGTAGCATGACCAAGTAACCAACAGGTAATGTGGCTTAATGTTATTGCTAATTTCTCACAAGAGCTGGCCATTGTCTTCAATTTAATAATAACTTGACTCACTCTACGCATACTGACATGAGTTGCCCTGCTTCATTTGGAAACTTATCAAATCAAATCAAATGTATTTATATAGCTCTTCTTACATCAGCTGATATCTCAAAGTGCTGTACAGAAATACTGCCAGTGGCTCATGTTTGTCATGACAATTCTAGAAGAAGTTGTCAAGAAAGTAGAAACTGGCAGCCAGAAGTAGAAACTGGCAGCCAAACATTAAAGGCTAACCCTTTAATGTTTGTGTTCTGCAATGTAGTGGTGACACTGACTCGATTAAAGTGTTTGTGCGGGTGAGACCTCTGATCCATGAGACCAGCCTAACCACTGATGGATACCAAGGTCTCTGTCACCTCTCCGAACACCCTCTGCCTGCACATCAAGCCGTTGCGCGGACATTCACCTATGACCATGTTGCTGATGTGGACGTCACTCAGGTCTGTTTTGGTGGACAGACTGTTACAGTTGCTGTAACCTGGAGTAATTCACACATCAGTGGATAGAGGTTTAAGTCAAACCAAGCTACATTTTAATTGATTCATTTATTCCGTCTCCTCTCTCTCTGTGTGCAACAGGATTCTGTATTCCCGAGGTCTGTCTGATTGCGACAACTTTCACTGATGACCAACAGGGGGGGAGTACCTGTTGTTCCTCATCAGCAAGGAGGTCGAAAGGGTGAGCAGAAAGTAACTGACATTGAAATATGAGAAGTGCCAGTGATTTTGTTTTATCGGTTCTCTCAGATTGATGATTTAATGAACCTTGTTTTTCCTGACAGTCTGGAAAGGCCAAGAGCTTCCTGTGCAATCGCTCCTTCATTGAGATCTACAACGAGCAGGTTTATGATCTGCTGGACAGCGCTTCAGCCAACCTGTTCCTCAGAGAGAACATCAAGAAGCGGGTGTTTGTGGAAGGGGCTGTAGAACATTTTGTCACTTCAGCTGCTGAAGCTTACCAGGTGATTGACTGATCCAATGACTTGCTTTTGTCATAGCGTAAATTATACTCGCTTCATTTATTGTGTAGGATTGATTTGACTGACGTTGAACTGTTGCCGTTGAATTTGTTTCTCCTGCTTCCCTCTCAGGTGCTATCAATAGACTGTGGCGTGTAATAGGCGTGTGGCTTCTATCTCCATGAACAGGGAGTCATCGCGGTCCTATGCAGGCTTCACCATGACTCTGCAGTCCAAGGAGGCTGCTGGAGGTGGTGAACATCTGCACATCCCAGCTGAACTTGGTGGACCTGGCTGGGTTGGAGAGGCAGAGAGAGAGACACACACACACACACACGCACGCGCACACACACGCACACACACACACGCACGCACACACACACACACACACGCACACGCACACACACACACACACACACACACACACACACACACACACACACACACACACACACAGAGGGTTCCAGACTCAAGGTGATGCAGGAGTACTGTCCGCTGACTGAACATTCACAGCACACAACAAACCCTTTAGAAGGCTAATTTCCACCGTGAATCTGTTATTGTGTATACTCATTTGTTATATTTTTATCACTCCTCTGAGATCAACCCCCTCTTTTCTCCTCTTTCAAGAGGCAAGCAGCATCAACCACTCCCTCGTGATCATGGCACTGGTGGATGAGTCCAATGGGAAGAGCAGGCATATCTGCTACAGGGACTTCAAACTCCCCTTCTTGCTTTGGGTAAATTGATTCTAAAAAAGCTCTTGCTTTCTTGGCGTTCCTGTTGTGTGCTAACATAACAACTATTTTCCTGCAGGACTCTCTTGGATATAATGCTAAGACCTAGATTATAGCCAATGTGCACCCAAGTGCTTTGGGGAAACTGAAATCAAAACAAGGTTAGTATGCAAAGTTGGGTTTATCGCAATAGTTATTAAATATGCTACTAAAACTTTTCTCCATACAAGAGGGGAAAGGGGAAACCTAGTCAGTTGCACAACTGAATGAATTCAACCGAAATGTGCCTTCTGCATATTTAACCCAACCCCTCTGAATCTTAGAGGTGCGGGGGGCTGCCTTAATCTACGTAATTGGCACCCATGAGCAGTCATTGTTGGGGGTTAACTGCATTGCTCAAAGGCAGATAGACAGATTTCTCCACCTTGCTGTCTCTGGGATTCAAACCAGTGGCCTTTCAGTTACTGTCCCAATGTTCTTAACCACTAGGCTATCTGCCACCATGATACTGTGATACTGATTGTAATAGATATTGTATTTGTGGTTGTTTAGTGAGTATCTCCTCATGTGATTCCTTGTGCTTTATCAGGCCCTGATCAACGAAGACATGCATGGGAACGTGAGGCAGCTACAGGCTAAGGTGAAAAAGCTGAAGGAGCAGCTAGCTCTGGCTCTCTCTACCCAGACACAATTTTACTTTCACCATAATAGTTTGCAGACTCATCTCACCCCCTTACATTTTCTCTCTCGCTCTCCTTTAGGTGGGAGTGGGAGCAGCCCCTGGAGCAGCAGCGGTCCCTGCAGGATGCCTTTGACCAGATCCATGCCGAGGCCAAGTTTGAGGCAGACCAGTCCAGGCAACAGCTAGAGGACAACCAGCAGGACATCATAGCTCAGCAGGCCCAAATCAATGTCAGTCAGCTCCTTTTTAAACCAACCAAGCCCGCTTCTCTGTTAAGGACATTCAGAGCCTACCTGTCTCATTTGTATGACATTACAGTTTAACCCCTATGGAGGATTGAGTGTGATTAGTTTTTATTGATGAATATGTTGGTTGAATTGTAGGAATTGACAAAAGCTCTTCAGTCTGAAAGAACACACAAACCAATATGACCCCCCATTTGAGAGAGGCTAGAGAGAGCACTTTAGAGTGAGTTGTATAAAGGCATATTTTCTATTTGTGCATGATGAGACCTTTTTGAAGTGTATTTTAAATGTTTTGTTGACATGTTTGATTTGTTTCTCCCTAGAGAGCTTGTTCAGAATATGGAGCAGAATGTAGTGCTAAAGAAGCAAGTGTCTGACTGGACTACACAAAACCAAAAACAAACCTGTCATTCATTCATTGTTATTGTGTACATGGTGGTTAATGTAGTGTTTTATTTATATTTCTTAGAAATTGTTATCTCTAGTATGTGTTTTTAGTTTTGTCAAATACAGGTGAACTATTTGACATAATTGGATCTTAATCGCCAATCAACTGTAATTGGCCCGGCCTTTGTTTGTATTTTTACTTTGAAAGACTTCTAATATGGCAAGCCTTGAACCAAATCTGACAACTGCCAATGGGACCATATCCAGCCTTGAGAAAAAGTAAGTCTGCTCACTTAAATTACCTGCCATTAATTACTATTATTTGGGGATATAATTCAGTTTGCATGTATTTGATACATCTAATCTCAGAAGTCTCTTGTTTTGTGTTGTTTGTCCTGGAGCTGATCAACCAGGCCAGGGACCTCTGCAGTAAGCTGGGCCAGAAGGATCAGGGCCTTGCCATGCTGTCTGCAGGTGTCAAGGACCTTACGGTACTGACTCAAGTAATTTGTGTACCTCTTAATTCATTATCATTTTTAACTTTTTTTTGCTGTAGTTTACCAATGTATTATTTTTTTTACCTGGTTTGTTCTTATAGGATATGTACAATCTCCTTAGCCGATGTGAGCAAGACTTTTAAACAGGTGAACATTCACAGACCAGGACGTGTACTCAGAGCATGCGCGGACCACCTG
The DNA here is from genome assembly GCF_057628025.1 of Oncorhynchus mykiss. Classification (NCBI taxonomy): domain Eukaryota; kingdom Metazoa; phylum Chordata; class Actinopteri; order Salmoniformes; family Salmonidae; genus Oncorhynchus; species Oncorhynchus mykiss. The sequence continues at coordinate 49,849,657 of NC_143040.1, read as the reverse complement.
GCAAGTATCTTCACTGACATTTTCAACCTCAACCCCAAGTCATAGACTGTTCTCTCTGCTACCGCATGGCAAGCGGTACCGGAGCGCCAAGTATAGGTCCAAGAGGCTCCTAAACACCTTCTACCCCCAAGCCATAAGACTGCTGAACAATTAATAAAATGGCCACCCAGACTTTTTGTATGACTGAATTCCACCATTATGACAACGTCTGGATGGATGTTTTGTCCTCAGGTGGAGGTGTTACAGGAGGAGTTGGTCTATGCCACTAAGGAGGTGGAGCGACTCACCAAGGTGTTAGATGAGCAGGCAGGTCTTCTCCAAGCTTCACAGTATCAGACTGCCCAGAAGGAGGCTACCACTCTCCAGGGGAAGGTACCAGGCCATTTTTTTCCTATGCACATACAAGAGCCACTGAAAACAAATCAAGGGCTACAGTAGCATGGAAAATGTCAGATTTTAGACCAAACAAAATAGATTGTACAATTATCTCTGTTTATGTGATTTCCCTACCTGCTTTTCAACAGTTAAAACAACAGCAAGAGGCGGTTGAGAGGACTGTCAGAGGTGAGAGTGCCAATCATGTTCCACAGTCATCCGTCATCCCTAAAGTGCTTCCACAGGTTATCGAGCTGGAGAGCCGACGCTCTTCCATGATGACTATGGAGGTGCCCCTCACTGAGCTTAACTATGAAAGGGCTGCCAAGAACGAGGAGATCCAGAAGCTCAAGGTGTGGTTTGTTTACTGCATGTCATGATGAATGCTAAACATCCAATCTTGAGACACTTAATTAACACATTGATATAACACACATGGTGTTTAACTAGTCTGTGATGATTTCCCACAGGGTCAGCTGAATGAGAAGGAAATGGTGCGAATGGAGATTCAAGCTGTTTTTGATGAGCTCTACGCCAAGCAGAACCAACTGGCTCAGAATGGGAACACAAATGGGTTAGTCCATTCAAATCTAATTTTTACCGATGGATTTTTGCAACCCAAGTGTTATCAGGCTGTTGATTTGTGAAGTGTCTGATGTATATATTTTAATTGACAGGGATGTTTTAAATGAGGCCATTCATCAGAACGTCTTGAGAGAGCTGCAGGAGGCGAGGAGTGCAATGGTCTGTGTATCAATCACTCAACTCCCCTGTTCACCTGAAAATGCAGTTTTAGTCATTTGGAAATACCATTATTTGTAATAGGTGCTTTTTCATATTTCTTAATTTCCTTTAATTTGTAGAGAATAGTCATACAGAGGCTCACTGAGGCTCAGGAAAGGTATGCAAATAACACTTTGTTCTCTTATCACACAGATTCTATGTGGAATATACTTGTGTAGTGTGTATGCAAATTATTTTTTTCCCAAGTATTTTTTTGATTGTTGGTGATGATTAGACTGACGAGTCAGGAATTGCTGTTGGCCCAGTCTCAGACCAGTGTCCAGGAGCTGAGGAACCGCTGCCTAGAGGTGAGCCGGAAGGAGTGAGACCAGGAGTGACTGCTTCAGGTGAGAAGGGCATCAGGATCTGCTGGGGTTATTGTAATTGTATGTAGTTTTTAATAACTTAAATTATCAAATGGAATGCAGAAAATTGCAACTTGCTCTAGTTGACAGGCTGAATAATTTTATGGGAGGCATCAATCTCCATGCTGCTCCATACGTGGCAATGATATCAGGCGCTGTCTTAGTCTATGATTTGTTTTAAGAGGGTCCCTTTGTAGTGAATCTAGATAATGTATGGTAATTTTAGTGAGATGTCTGAATGTCGGCAAACCTGTCCCCTACCTGTCTGAGGAGAACTGCAAGCTTGTGGGCCATAAGAACCATAAGCAGAGGATTGAGTACCTGGTCAAGCTCAAAGAACACCAAACTTCAAGTGGTAATAATCATATTTAACATGTCATCACCTGGCTGCATGTTTACTTTTTGTTAGTGTTATAGTTACCATCAAGAGACTTGGCCTCAGCAGTGAAATACTGAGGGGGCATTTCACTGCATTCATAGACTTTTAGTAACAAACACAATTTTTCAAGGGAAATAAAATCCTCAGATGTGAAATGAGTATTTGAGAAAATGCTTGGAGAGATTCTATTTGGCTGCTCAACATTTCTTGTTGACTTTGAACATGTCCCCCAAACAGAAAGCCTTTTCACCCTTTTTTAAGTTGACCAATAACTGTGTTATTGCATCACATAATAGGATAAACTGGTCAGTACAGTACATTACCTGTTTCAAATACTGTGATTCTCTAAGAAAAATGTCTTCATGTTTTTTCATATTTCTGTATGAATATATTTCTACTTGGGCTGGGAATCCATTGTGTATATTGTGATATGCATAACTGCGATATGCATATCATTGGATTTGAGTATTTCACTACCTCTCTGCAGCAACTGTAGCCTCCCTGGGTCACATTCAAAGGGAGGCTGTGCCACAGGCTCAGCTGCGTCTTCATATCAGATGTTTATTTCAGCAATAAGGCCCAAGGTGGTGTGGTATATGGCCAATATACCATGGCTAAACCCCTGAGGTGCCTTATTGCTATTATAAATTGGTTGCCAACATAATTGAGTAAAAATACATATTTTGTCATACCTGTGGTTTATGGTCTGATATACCTCAGCCAATCAGCATTCAGGGCTCGAACCACCCAGTTAATAATTATGGTTACATCATCATCCTTCATATTGAATTATATGAATTTTGGTGGTCCATATATTGCCCAGCCCTAGTATTTACCACAGGGGCTATCAATCACAGATACCATATGTAGGGTAGATTGTGACATGATTGAACAACTGTTATGCTGGATGAAATATATTTTATAACTGTAAATTGACTGTGTATACATTTAATCAGATCATCATTCATAAAGGCAAATTCTGGATGTTTTCCTTGTTGATTCTGCCCTAGCAACAGATCTATTTTGTTTTTGCTAACATCTGTATCTTGTCTATTTGTATAGTTGTGTGACCAATAAAATGCGATTTTAGTTTTAATGTTAATATTTAGTCTCACCTTTGTTCTCTAAATTCGGAGAATAGTATGGGTGGAGATAATTCCCTGTTATTGGGTCTACTGCTTTTGTATGGGTTCTGTCTACTCTTCATTACTCTGTCTTGGTAATATGGTTTATGTTAATTATATAATCGAATAAATGAATATTTTAGTTTCTTTACATTAGGAGTATGAAAGGACAGTACCCCTAGCTACCAGATGGGATGTTTGATTCAGACATAGAGTCAGCAGGTGTACTACTGTCACGTGTCTTTGAACCGATGATTAACTAATTTAGAATTCTACAGCAACATCCACCCTTGAAAACGTATCAGCGGTCTCTGGAGTGAACAACATATGAAACATGAAGAAAGCAATAACTGCAGAACAGATAACAGAATGGTTTACATTAGGGACCCATTTTGCTAACATTCTAATCACGGATGAAGTTCCAAAAGAAGTAAAGTTAGAGGAGTCATCAATACAGAGGTGAGTTCAGTTGGCTAGCTAGCTAGCTAACGTTAGCTAGCAATTCCATCTACATTTTGCTAGCTAACGTTAGCTAGCTTACACATGCTCCCTTGCACCATAGACCGTAAAGTCTGTCTGTAGTCACCAGGTTTCCCTCCAACCATTTCTATGCTATTAAAGTAGGTCAGATTAAAAAAATGCATTGACAGGCCAGATGGAAACAAACATTTTCCGGAAACTTCAAATCTGCTAGACAATGTGGGATATTTTTGTCTGTAACTTGAATTATGATAGAATTTTTTTAAGCAAATATTGATAGAATAACCATATCGAAGTAAATGTGGAGTCACGTGATGACGCGTGGTCCTCTCACTAGATGTATCGGGAAAAGCATGCAGTTTCAGGCTACATATGAAATACATTTAATTTTACAGTGTGATGAGTTTAATGCACATTTTAATAAATATCTAGGGTCTTGTTCAGGTGACATGATCATCAATGATTGGCTGCCGCGCTTGTCCATAATCTCATAAATGTAGGCTATACATGCGCTCTTGGAGCGTTATCTACTGCTGTTGTATAGAGCACACGTGTTAATACCAGAGTGCGCTGTTGTATAGCTACATAATATTCAATGCGATGCAAACACATTTCACTTGTATTTTTTATTCGGTACTTGGGAATTGAACCACACAATGTATTTGTATGTGCACTACGTCTTTACGCACAGGCTTTTGGCGGCAACAATACAATTTGGTAGAAAAATATGGTGGGAATCTTTTGCCAATTGGATTGAACCTAAACTTTCACACATGTTCACATTTGTTGGCTGGCTAGCTAACATATGAAAGGAACGTTGCTTTAGTTAGGTACATAGCTAGCTACATACTTTTCAGTAAATATGAGCATTATTTAGCTACTACAGTAATACTAACACAGTAAAGTACCTAACTAGCCAGGTGCCAAAATTCCTAGGCACGGGTTGATTTATTAAACCAGTGCAATTAAGTAGCTTTCTAAGTTACAGTAGTAGCTAGAGTAACCGAGTAGTCTATTGAGATGCACCCCTAGTTCAGTTAGCTAGCAGTATCTATTGTTGTATGAATCTGCCCCCATGCAAGTGCTGGTAAAAGGGCAAGATTTTGTTGCAGTCCCATTAATTAAAATGAATCTGTAACATATTTTTTTAAGATGACAACTCTTTCAGTCATGACCTAACAAGAATAGAAGCTAGTAAGGTCATGAGTTGGGTACTACTTTACCACCCCACCCGCTCTCACAGTGGGGTGCTGTAGGCTTCTGTGGAGTTGTGTGGCACTGGGTAGTAGTAGGGAAGGTCCCAGACCCTATGGGCAATGAAAGGATAAGAGCCTCTCATGGTACGGTCCACATAGCCAGAGATGGTTGGGATCTCTTCTCTCTGGGGCTCACCACAGTTGGGCACAGTAGGTGTGACAAATCCCTGCTTCATTTGGTATCTGTTGGTCCAGGCCTCCATTGGCCCAAGCAGTTCTGGCTCCGGCATGTGATCCTCCTCTTCTTCCCCTTCCACTTTGTTGAGGAAGTCTCTCAGCACCTGCTTGAAGACGTACACAAGCTCCCAGGGCAGGATCTTGTTGCTGGCCAGCACGTCACGGAACCTGAGAATGAGATAGTGGGTTAATAAACTATTTAACCCAAACTGCATTGTCCATAATAATGAAACTGTTTGGGCTTTCAATTATCCATTAGGTCTAGCTGACCAAATGATGCTGAAACTATTTCATCAAAGTATCATGTATTGTGTGAGGTGATAAGGCTGAGGTCGTGTTTATGCGCCCGCTCCAATCTCTAATTTTCAGGAGGACATTTTGCAAAGAAGACAAAATAAATGCGGTGAAAGAGTCACACCAAATAATATTCCCGGAATAATCGGGCGATCTTGTTACATTCAACAGGCCACAATCATCAGCCTGATCAACTCTATGTGAAGGAGACGTGTCGCGCTGCATGAGGCAAATGGTGGTCACAACAGATACTGACTGATTTTCTGATCCACGCCCCTACCTTTAAAAACAGTTATCTGTGAAATCCATATAGTAGGGCCTAATTAATATATTTCAATTGACTGATTTCCTTATATGAACTGTACCTCAGTAAAATCTTTGAAATTGTTGCATTTAACATTTTTGTTCAATATAATTTACATTCATTTTTACTGGACCCATGGTGGGTTTAAAGGTTATTTAAATTATGATTCCTCAGTTAGCCCCTCAGAAATACCACATTCAGTCTGTTCATACAAATGTCACCATCACTGTAAAATGTTGGGGTTTGTGTTTGTATTTTAATAGGGATATGATACTGCTAATGGAAAGCTCTTTCCCTGTGGGTTGTTTTTGCTGTGCTCAGCCCCATAGGGTCCCCTTCACCTTTGCATGATCACACCCCATGTAACCTACTTCTGTGACAATAACACAAAGTGGCTTCCCTGGCAGCTTTGCTCTACCCCCCTCTCTTTGAGACTCTTGTCTCTTTTGCCTTTTGTCATCCTGGTGTGGGGGCAGTGGCTATTTTGGACACATTTTGCTAATATGAAACGGGTACTGAATGAAGAGTGTTGTACGATGTACCTGGAGAGCACTGTAGCGGTGTGCATAGGGTGGATCTGGGCACACAAGTGCTCCAGCTGGCGGCGCTCCGATGCGGGGATTAGCGTGCGTAAACTGGGGTAGCTCTGGAGCCAGTGGGGGTATCCCGCGGTGTTGTGGGCCAGCTTGTGTTCCTGCTCCACCTCCCGCGCCATGCACTCCCTCTCCTCCACGTGCCACAGCAGCTCCCTGATCAGTGTGCAGCTGGGTGATAACCCTGTGGACGCCCCTTCATCCTGCGCCTTTTCTCGTTCAGCACGCAACCATTTCATCCAGCTGAACAGGGGCATGGCGGAGGAGTGCTGTGGTTACTGCAATGAGAAGAGAAAAAAGTGTTTTTACATCTGAAGCAAAAGTATTGACACTGCTGCCACGAGTATTGTACACTGCTGCCACGAGTGTCAAGGAATACCCCCCTGTTCTCCCAAAATCTGTTTTAACAGAACAATTCAAAGATTGCAATTGTACTATTGACTGAAGACTCAACTTTTTTGAAAGTTAGAAATGGATCACCTCCACACAAGCTGATCCCTGGTCCCTGACACTCTGTCATCATCAGTGCTTGATTTGCCTTCAGTGGCATTCTCACTCAGGTGAGGATGCCCAGGTGTGGGTGTGTAGTAATCTCCTCAGACTGATTGTTCTCTCTGTACCTCACAGCTGAGCTACACACAGATTTGACAGCCTGGGGTCACAGGTCATGCTACGTGAACAGGGCATGCAGTGCTGTATACTTGGCAGCAATGTCTTAAAGCACAAGAAAAATTGTTTGTTTTGTTATTAAACCTGCCTGTCCTAGCTAATTTCTTCAAATAATGCAATTGAGATTCCTGATTCGTGCCTATTGTCTAGATGAGTGCTTTTTTTTATTGTTGGAACTTTCTGATCATTGCAAATAGCCTATGTAGTGAGAAAAGAAAAGAGAAAAAAAGCCATTGCATGGTTGGTACTTACTGTTGAATGCTGCAATGATGAGCCAGATGTAGACAGAGTGATCTAGAGAGATCAAGGCAGGCGTCTCACAGAGTACCATCTCCAGGACTCTGTCTCCATGGGTCTGTCCGTGAGGTCTCCATTCTCTGGTTCTGACTGGACTCTGCTATCCGTCTGTAAGCAATCAAATGGTCCTCTTTCTCTCCTCTCAATACTGCGTAATTGTCCTCTTCACTTGTTCCTGTTCTCCTGTCCTCTGGACTGTTTCCAGCAGAGTTACTCACTGTTCTCCTCTGACTCAGTGCTGTCTCCTCTCCTTTCACCTCACTCTCCTTTGTGCTGCTTTGTTGTAAGGTCAGCTGCTTTGTGGTTAGATGCTGAAGTGCGTGTGTAAGTCAGTCAACGCGTGTGCATATAAATGTGTGTGTGTGAGCTGCTCCCAGCTCTGACAGTGTGTCTGCCTGCTGTGTAGATAAAGTCTTCATCTTGCCCAGAGAGAAGCTGAGATGACTGGGACTGCTCTCCCTGCCACATTGCCCCAGGCCTGACTGGCCCAGCCACGGAATGAGAGGAGTGGGAGAGATGAAGGGGAGGGCGAGTAAGAGACAGAGGAATGTTAGAAACCGAGCAAGTAGTGAAAGGGGGATTTCAGTGCAGAGGAGGGAGGGTGATGTGAGGGGAGAAAGTAGTTCAAAAAGAGCAAGGGGGAGAACTATTTGACTTGACGAAGGCTCATTAGCATTACTCGCATAACGTTACTTATTCACAGTGACAAAGCCACATTATCACCACTCACTACTAGTGTGCTTGCTGAGACAAAACACGCACGTTTTTCCCAAGACATTTTCAGACTGGATTCTTCACACGTCTGTTGCCCTGGAGATGGCTTTGGTTTGTGTATTTGAATATGAAGAGCCTGTTGCTGTTTAATAGTAGACCTATGGGGGGGGGGGGGGGGGTGCTTTGTTTGACCTACCTTTTTTCCCTTTGATGCTTAATTGCTTGTGTGTGTGTTTACACTGAAATGTCAGACTTTTGATTTGACACACATGTTTCTTTATAGCCCTGCAAAAGCTTCCCAACAGCAGGGCAGTCCAAAGAGGGATGACTCAGATGGAGGACTGAGGAACAAGACAGGAAGGCCTGACTTTTTGGCGAGTGAGTTACACATTTATATTTATACAATTAATTTGGCTTCCAATTGGATGCCTTTTGTTCCTCAACGATGAAGAAAGGCATTGAGCAAACCTTTCTGTGTTACCTCATCTCTCCAACTCTAGGTTCACCTCCACCTCCATTGACCACTTATGAGTACCCGAGCTTGCCCATCACAAAGAATAGACAGGAGGTAAAATAGTTTAGTAGCCTCACGCACGCATTCAAACTGACACACGCATGCTTTTGTTCCTCCTGCCATGTCAGGACTTTTTCAGGTCATAGACTTGGTCATCAGCAAGAGTTCCTCAGGTCATAACACCACTCAAGGTTTTACAGTGTGCTTCAGGTGAGTTCTGATTCTATCTGATGGAGCCATGAGTGCAACAAGAGGGGGAATTGCCCACTGAATGTCTTCACATGCACACAAGTAGGGCCATTAGTTGGCCATTGGTGAAGAGATGTGTTTTTCAGACTTTCATTTCATACTCAGATTCACATGTATTGTCCTACAAGAGCAAAATCGGAATGTTTTAATGTTATTGTGACTTTGTGAATATAAAAAACAGATTAGAATAATTTATTATATACTATAATTTAGATTGTTGAATCATATATTGTGTTCATCTTTAAATGGCTGCAATATGTTCTTTCATTCCTTCTACTGAGTTTGATGTGCAGTTCTGTGTTTATGTATTTCCAGATCATCTCTCTGATTGAAAACAACTCAGTGGTGATCATCCGTGGAGCCACAGGGAGTGGGAAGACTACCCTGCTGCCCCAGTTCATCCTGGACTACTACAGCGAGAAGAATGCCCCTTGTAACCTCGTAGTCACCCAGCCTCGCAAAATAGGCGCCAGCAGCATCGCCCGATGGGTTGCCAGAGAGCGCAAGTGCACCCTGGGTAGTCTTGTGGGATACCAGGTTAGTGACTCACAGACACCTTGTTGATGATACCATTTTTATATATACCTATATACACTGCTCAAAAAAATAAAGGGAACACTTAAACAACACAATGTAACTCCAAGTCAATCACACTTCTGTGAAATCAAACTGTCCACTTAGGAAGCAACACTGATTGACAATAAGTTTCACATGCTGTTGTGCAAATGGAATAGACAACAGGTGGAAATTATAGGCAATTAGCAAGACACCCCCAATAAAGGAGTGGTTCTGCAGGTGGGGACCACAGACCACTTCTCAGTTCCTATGCTTCCTGGCTGATGTTTTGGTCACTTTTGAATGCTGGCGGTGCTTTCACTCTAGTGGTAGCATGAGACGGAGTCTACAACCCACACAAGTGGCTCAGGTAGTGCAGCTCATCCAGGATGGAACATCAATGCGAGCTGTGGCAAGAAGGTTTGCTGTGTCTGTCAGCGTAGTGTCCAGAGCATGGAGGCGCTACCAGGAGACAGGCCAGTACATCAGGAGATGTGGAGGAGGGCAACAACCCAGCAGCAGGACCGCTACCTCCGCCGTTTGTGCAAGGAAGAGCATGAGGAGCACTGCCAGAGCCCTGCAAAATGACCTCCAGCAGGCCACAAATGTGCATGTGTCTGCTCAAACGGTCAGAAACAGACTCCATGTGGGCCCGACGTCCACAGGTGGGGGTTGTGCTTACAGCCCAACACCGTGCAGGACGTTTGGCATTTGCCAGAGAACACCAAGATTGGCAAATTCGCCACTGGCGCCCTGTGCTCTTCACAGATGAAAGCAGGTTCACACTGAGCACATGTGACAGACATGACAGAGTCTGGAGACACCGTGGAGAACGTTCTGCTGCCTGCAACATCCTCCAGCATGACCGGTTTGGCGGTGGGTCAGTCATGGTGTAGGGTGGCATTTCTTTGGGGGGCCGCACAGCCCTCCATGTGCTTGCCAGAGGTAGCCTGACTGCCATTAGGTACCGAGATGAGATCCTCAGACCCCATATGCTGGTGCGGTTGGCCCTGGGTTCCTCCTAATGCAAGACAATGCTAGACCTCATGTGGCTGGAGTGTGTCAGCAGTTCCTGCAAGAGGAAGCATTGATGCTATGGACTGGCCCGCCCGTTCCCCAGACCTGAATCCAATTGAGCACATCTGGGACATCATGTCTCGCTCCATCCACCAACTGTGGTGGATGGATGCTTTAGTCCAGGTCTGGGAGGAGATCCCTCAGAAGACCATCCGCCACCTCATCAGGAGCATGCCCAGACGTTGTAGGGAGGTCATACAGGTACGTGGAGGCCACACACACTACTGAGCCTCATTTTGACTTGTTTTAAGGACATTACATCAAAGTTGGATCAGCCTGTAGTGTGGTTTTCCACTTTAATTTTGAGTGTGACTCCAAATCCAGACCTCCATGGGTTGATAATTGGATTTCCATTGATCATTTTTGTGTGATTTTGTTGTCAGCACATTCAACTATGTAAAGAAAAAAGTATTTAATAAGAATATTTCATTTATTCAGATCTAGGATGTGTTATTTTAGTGTTCCCTTTATTTTTTTGAGCAGTGTATATATTATATATATCTATCCCAAAAAACACATGACCATGCGTAGTATGTTACAAAGTCTGATTTGCGTACACATCCCTTTGTGGAAAGAAGATGGAGAAAAAGGTGCAAGAAACCAGAATTGCGTGTTCATGTTTCATAACAAGGGGCAGTGTACTGAGTCTTGCATCTCCAGCGATATTATTACCCCTTGATGAAGCTCTGTACAAAAAGCCCATATTAAGTTTCTCTTGCAGAGGGAGGAGTGGGGTGGACACTTCCATGCCGGACTGTTTCCAGGCTGCCAAGTTGCTCTGTTTCCAGCTCTGAAACAGGAGACATAGTCTAGTTATAACTCCCTGCTCCTCCTCTGTCTGCTCTGCTGCGGTTTGCAGAAGCGGTGATGTCACTGTTAGGCAGACAGTGAGTGAGACAGTGATGGGCTGACCTGATGAACACCTAAGTGCTTGAATCCGGGCCTTGAGGATGTATGGAGAGTACCAGAGCATTATCCACTTTCACAGTGACCTTCCCATGACACTCCTGCCACGAGGGAGGGCTGTTTTTGTACATTCCTCTGAGCATCGGCTTTGTCTGACTGTCCTAAGAGTAGTGTGATGGATGTTTACAGTGCTTTCTATCTCAGTCTTTCGTTTCTTACTGAGAGTTTTGTGAAAGTCTTGCCTGAGTTTGTACTTGGATTTGAGTAGCAGTACATGAGAGCAACTCCTCAGGGAGAAGAAATGTTAGGATGGGCAATTTGTCTGATCTCTGAGAGTCACGTTTTGTGCTGAATTTGTTGTGAAGGTGAGTTGTTCAACAGAATGTTTGACACCACATAGCTGGATAGATAAATACCTACAGCTACAGTAGATTTTGAATCCTCACGTCTGCCTTTAGGCTTTAATGGTCTGTGTATTTTTGCGTTTATGTGCTTGTGTGTGAAAATGTGTTTCTCTGTTTCAGGTGGGCCTGGAGAAGATGGTCACTGAACACACAAGACTCATCTACATGACCACCGGGGTGCTGCTGCAGAAACTGGTCGGAGCAAAGAGCCTGACTGAGTACTCCCACATCTTCATAGATGAGGTAACTGACACTCCGACTGGTCATCATTTCAAAGTAGTCATTTTGACTTTGATACCAGGTTTAGTATCACGATACTAAAACGATAACAAAAAAACAAAAAAAAGGTATATTAGCCAAAGTCACAAAATGGCACTCGATCCAGACAGATAAACTAATCTACTGCTCTGTTCAATCATTGGGCATCTTTTGAGTTCAATTTCATCTAACAAAATTGACATTTTTCAGAGATGACCATGTATATGCATTAATTAAACAATCATACAATCAATTTGACTTTGTTTTTACCAATCTAACTACTTAACAACTTAATGGTAATCAGTTATTTCAATGGTAAATCAAGATGTATCCTATTCAATAGGACTGTGTGCATGCATTGAGTTTTTGATCTAGTTTTGGCTGATTTCATGACAATTTGTTTCACCTCCATTTGGGACTAATTTTATTGTACTGATCAACAACAAGAACCGTCAGAGCCCTATTCACACACGCTTAGGCAGTAGATCATCTTTGGCTGATGGAGAGATGTGACGGAGAGACCAATTTAAGTGAATTAATAACGTTTTTGGTGGCAATCAGCTTTGAATTCAGCATATTTAGCTTTATGGTTTGCATATTATAAACAAAGTACAAGGGTAATGAATTGATGTTAGCTTCAGCTGTAAGCTAGCAATGAAAGTCTTACCATAGATTTTTAAGACAATTTAAGTAAAAACTTTAACTAGGCCACTTAGGAACATTCAATGTTGTCTTGGTAAGCAACTTGGTAAGCAATATATATTTGGCCTTGTTTTAGGCAAATGTCCTGCTGAAATATGAATTTGTTTCCCAGTGTCTGTTGGAAAGCAGGCTGAACCAAGTTTTCCTCTGGGATTTGCCTGTGCTTAGCTCTATTCCATTTCCTTTTATCCCCCCACAAAACTCCCTTGACGATGACAAGCATACCCATAACATGATGCAGCCACCGTCATGCTTGAAAAAAAGGAAGAGTAATGTGTTGTTGGATTTGCCCCAAACATAACGCTTTGTATTCAGGACAAAAAGTTGTCTTTTCCAAATGTTTTGCAGTATTACTTCAGTGCCTTATTGTAAACCGGATACAGGTTTTGGAATATTTTTATTCTGTACTGGCTTCCTTCTTTTCACTCTGTCATTTAGGTTAGTATTGTGAAGTAAGTACAATGTTGTTGATCCATCCTCAGTTTTCTCCTATCACAGCCTTTCAACTCTAATTCTTTTAAAGTCACCATTGGCCTGATGGTGAAACCCTGATCGGTTTCCTTCCTCGCTGGGCAACGGAGTTAGGAATAGCACCTGTATCTTTGTAGATACTGGGTGTATTGATACGCCATCCAAAGTGTAATTAATAACTTCATCATGCTCAAAGGGATATTCAATGTCTGCTGTTTTGTTTTTACCCATCTACCAATAGGTGCCCTTCTTTGCGAGGCATTGGAAAAGCTCCCTGGTCTTTGTGGTTGAATCCGTGCTTGAAATTCACTCCTCGACTGAGGGACCTTATAATCTGTTATGTGTGGGGTAGTAATTTAAAAATCATGTTAAACACTATTATTGCACACAGTCCATGCAACTTATGTGACTTGTTAAGCATATTTTTACTCCATTTATTTAGGCTTGTCATAACAAAGGGGTTGAATACGTATTGACTCAACACATTTCAGCTTTTCATCTTTTATTAATATGTAAAATTGTAAAAAAAAACATAATTCCACTTATACATTATGGGATATTGTGTGGAGGCCAGTGGCAAACAATCTAAATGTAATCCATTTAAAATTCAGGCTGTAACACAACAAAATGTGGAAAAAGTCAAGGGGTGTGAATACTATCTGAGGGCACTGTATAAAGAGAAGAGGAGCTAATGGTATCTTACTGCATTGTAAAGTGTTCTGTGCAGCATGAGTGGGGAGCTAACATGAGGCAAACCCTGACTCCCAGTGCAGGCTACTAGTAATGAGTAAGTGGAGCAGGTATGGTGCACGCCTCTGCTAAAGGGGGATCGGCTGCGCTGATAGACAGAGTTTGTGAGACACATTTGACAGAAGTACCGAAAGTAACAACAATTCTAGACACTATTTCAAAGTAGTCTACAGATATGACTTGACTGGTAATGATGATGTCCTATCTGGCGTACATTGTCTCTCTTAGTAGCCAGTAACATCTTTTTACCATGGCAAGGATGAGCCAGTCAGTAAGCAGGGTGGTTCTGTATGTTTCAGGTCCATGAGCGGACAGAGGAGCTGGACTTCCTTTTATTGGTTGTGAGGAAGCTCCTCCATTCCAACTCTCGTTACATCAAGGTGAGCCCACGCTTCTCATCTCAGCATTCACCACCATGTGATCCTAAACCGTACTGACTGAACAGACACACACCGCCTCCCTTCCCCCTTTATGCAGGTCATCCTCATGTCAGCCACCATCAACTGCAGGGAGTTTGCGGAGTACTTTGGCACCCCCATCCGCAGCCAGATGAACCCAGCCTATGTGTTTGAGGTGGAGGGGGCTCCCTACGCCATAGAGGAGTTCTACCTGGAGGACCTCTGCAGCCTGATTCCCTACAGGGTGAGAGGGGGAGCGCCAAGTCTAGTCTGTGGATGTAGCTGGTACTCATGGTTTAGACTAACCTAACACTGTGTCTATTAACTATCAGGTGGATACCCGCCGTCCAGATGACCCTTACATCACTGTGGAGATGTACAACGTGGCTGTCAGCCTTATCCAGAGCTTTGACGAGCTAGAGGCCAAAGATCAGAGGTGAGGGGTCAACAGCTTTACTCTTCATCTTAGCTCGCTTGATAAATAAACCATACTATTTGTTAATTACTTAGATGATTGACTTCGATGTCTTATAGTTATCCTGGTGTGTTTGTGTATCTCAGCAGTAGGACTGCGAGGGAGGGAGGCCTGTCTCTGCCAGACCGGGGCAGTGTGCTGGTGTTTCTCCCTGGTCTGGGTGAGATCCACTACATGCAGGAGGCTTTGTCCAAGCTGGTGCGCAAGAGGTGGGTGCTGTGTGTGTACATGTGCACTTTCAGTGGTGGCGTCTCTGGAGCGTGACTGGTAGTGTCCGGTGCATAGTAGAAACTTGATGGGGCTGTTATGGTGTATGTTTCAGACTGCAGGTGTACCCACTCCACTCCTCTGTCACTCTGGAGGAGCAGAATGGGGTGTTTCTGGTGCCTGTCCCAGGATACAGGAAGGTAACTATCACACCACAACCCAGTCTACTGAATAGGACTTCTATAATGCAAAGGGTTTTTGATGTTTTGTCTCTGTCTCAACAGATCATCCTCTCCACCAACATTGCAGAGAGCTCTGTTACGGTCCCAGATGTCAAATATGGTGTGTTTTCATTTTCACGTTTATAGACCTTCCTTGCTATATACTGCCGTACTGTATTCACTCCACATGTCTGAGTTTGTGACGTATTCTTGTTGACAGTGATTGATTTCTGTCTGGCACGACACATGGTCTGTGACAAAGAGACCCATTACCAGTCCCTCCGCCTCACCTGGGCCTCCAAGACCAACTGCAACCAGCGTAGAGGTACAGTACAGCAGGGTTTCTGGGGCCCCCCTGGGTGCACATTTTGTTTTTTTGCCCTAGCACTACACAGCTGATTCAAATAATCAAAGCTTGATGATGAATGAGTTATTTGAATCAGCTGTGTAGTGCTAGGGCAAAACCAAAATGTGCACCCAGGGGGAGAATTAGAATGGCCACTGAGGATTTGTGACTCACGTCTCCTCTGTCCCTCTCAGGCAGGGCTGGGCGAGTGTCTATGGGCTACTGTTACCGGCTGGTGACCAAGGAGTTCTGGAGGAATGAGATCCCAGACTATGTGGTTCCTGAGATGGTGGTAAGAGAGTCGAACATTAGGTCAGCCCTGATGGCAAAGAATCAAGCTCATAACTATGATCGACAGTATGATGTTTAACAACTGCAAAGTCAATGGATTTATTTGTTGATGGATTGATGCACTGTATGTGATTACTGAAAGACAAGGCATGCTACTCTACTAGACCTACATTGAGTGTACAAAACATTAGGAACACCTGCTTTTTCCATGACTGACCAGGTGAAAGTTATGATTCCTTATTAATGTCACTTGTTAAATCCACTTCAATCAGTGTAGATGAAGGGGAGGAGACACTTGAGACATGGATTGTGTATATGTGCCATTCAGAGGGTGAATGGGCAAAACAAAATATAAGTGCCTTTGAATAGGGTATGGTAGTAGTTTGTGTCAAGAACTACAATGCTGCTGGGTTTTTCACGCTCAACAGTTTCCAATGTGTGTATCAAGAATTGTCCAACACCCAAAGCACATCTAGCCAACTTGACACAACTGTGGGAAGCATTGGAGTCAACATGGGTCAGCATCCCTGTGTAATGCTTTCGACACCTTGTAGCGTAAATGCCCTGACAAATTGAGGCTATTCTGAGGGCAAAATGGGGTGCAACTCAATATTAAGAAGGTGTTCCTAAAGTTTTGTACGCTCAGTGTATAAAACTTCTATTTTATTCTGACTATTCCCAGCGTGCCCCCCTGGCTAACATCATGCTGAAGGTGAAGCTTCTGGACATGGGGGACCCCCGCTCCCTCCTCTCCACTGCTCTCTCACCCCCCCAACTCAATGACATTGAGAGGACCATACTCCAGCTCAAAGAGGTACCTCACTGTGGACCTTATCACAAACAACCATTGAAGTCATTGGATTCCTGTATTTGTGGAGAGGTTTCCAATAAGAATCTTAGATACAACGTTGCTGAACACCCAAATCTGTCACTGTGTGTTTGTGATGTTACAGTGGTTTCCTAACATTGGTTCTGCTGTGTCAGGACCTCTGCGTCAGCTAGCATTAGCTCTCTCAGTGGTGTTTGTGTGTGTGTTTGTCAGCTGTGACATAGCGGAGCGTAAAGTGTTTTGATTAAGTCTGTGTATGTGCTGTGGATGGGCTCTTTAGCTGGAAGGATTGATGGACGGAGCCATTTTTGTATTTTTTATTACTATTTTTGACTGTGTGTGTGTGATGCTTAAGTATTCTTGCAGTCAGTTGTTATTATTGAGGTAATGATAATTGTCATGACGTGTGTGTGAGGTGTAGATGGGTGCACTGTCTGTGGGGAACGATGGTCAAGGCCAGAAGCGTTTTGATGGAGAGCTGACGTTTCTGGGTCGGATCCTGGCTCACCTGCCTGTGGACCTGCACCTTGGGAAGATGATCGTGCTCGGCCACGTCTTTGGCTGTCTGGAGGAGTGCCTCATCATAGGTCAGTGGGGTCTGTGGTTTCTGCTTTGTCTGTAGGTGTGTGTTCAGGCCACGACTCCTCAACCTGTCTCTCTCCCTTAGCCGCCTCTCTGTCTCTGAAGAGCTTCTTTGCCATGCCCTCCCTGCAGCAGCTGGCAGGGTACAGGTGAGTCAGCACTTGAAAATGTATTTTCTCTCATACAGCAAAAAATATATAATTACACTTCTACAATATCTACCTCGTCACTGCCATTTGAGTTATTGTCTGCTGTAAGACTGTCATCCCTGTCCTCTCTTAAATGTTTGAATATTCAGGAGCAAGCTGTCGTTCGCACACGGTGTGCAGAGTGATTTGATTGCTTTTGTCAACGCATTCAAGGCTTGGCACACGTCCAGAAGCAAAGGAGAGTTGAGGCATCCAAAGGTGAGAGCATTTACAGTTGAAGTCGGAAGTTTACATACACTTAGGTTGGAGTCATTGAAACTTGTTTTTCAACCATTCCCCAAATTTCTTGTTAACAAACTATAGTTTTGGCAAGTCGGTTAGGACATCTACTTTGTGCATGACACAAGTCATTTTTACAACAATTGTTTACACAGATTATTTCACTTATAATTCACTGTATCACAATTCCAGTGGGTTAGAAGTTTACATACATTAAGTTGACTGTGCCTTTAAACAGCTTGGAAAATTCCAGAAAATGATGTCATGGCTTTAGAAGCTTCTGATAGGCTAATTGACATCATTTGAGTCAATTGGAGGTTTACCTCTGGATGTTTTTCAAGGCCTACCTTGAACTCAGTGCCTCTTTGCTTGACATCATGGGAAAATCAATAGAAATCAGCCCCAAAAAATGTGTAGACCTCCACAAGTCTGGTTCATCATTGGGAGCAATTTTCAAATGCCTGAAGGTACCATGTTCTGTTCAAACAATAGTACGCAAGCATAAACACCATGGGACCACACAGCTGTAATACCGCTCAGGAAGGAGACGCGTTCTACCTCTTAGAGATGAATGTACTTTGGTGCGAAAAGTGCAAATCAATAGCAAAGGACCTTGTGAAGATGCTAGAGGAAACGGGTACAAAATTATCTATAGCCACAGTAAAACGAGTCCTATATTGACATAACCTGAAAGGCCGCTCAGCAAGGAAGAAGCCACTGCTCCAAACCTGCCATAGAAAAACCACACTACGGTTTGCAACTGCACATGGGGACAAAGATTGTACTTTTGGAGAAATGTCCTCTGGTCTGATGAAACAAAAATAGAACTGTTTGGCCATAATGACCATCATTATGTTTGGAGGAAAAAGGGGGAGGCTTGCAAGCCGAAGAACACCATCCCAACCGTGAAGCACGGGGGTGGCAGCATCATGTTGTGGGGGTGCTTTGCTGCAGGAGAGACTGGTGCACTTCACAAAATAGATGGCATCATGAGGGAAGAAAATTATGTGGATATATTGAAGCAACATCTCAAGACATCAGTTAAAGCTTGGTCGCAAATGGGTCTTCTAAATGGACAATGACCCCAAGCATACTTCCAAAGTTGTTGCAAAATGGCTTAAGGACAAGAAAGTCAAGGTATTGGAGTGGCCATCACAAAGACCTGACCTCAATCCCATAGAAAACGTGTGAGCAGAACTGAAAAGGCGTGTGCGAGCAAGGAGGCCTACAAACCTGACTCAGTTACACCAGCTCTGTCAGGAGGAATGAGCCAAAATTCACCCAACTTATTGTGGGAAGCTTGTGGAAGGCTACCCTAAATGTTTGATCCAAGTTAAACAATTTAAAGGCAATGCTACCTAATACGAATTGAGTGTATGTACATTTCTGACCCACTGGGAATGTGATGAAAGAAATAATAGCTCAAATAAATCATTCTCTCTACTATTATTCTGACATTTCACATTCTTAAAATAAAGTGGTGATCCTAACTGACCTAAGACAGGGAATTTGTACTAGGATTAAATGTCAAGAATTGTGAAACTGAGTTTAAATCTATTTGGCTAAGGTGTATGTAAACTTCCGACTTCAACTGTAGATCATTATGTTACATCAATTACCTTTAAACATGGATAATACATAGACGTGTATGTAATAAAGGAGGTTCCTAAAGACATTAGACAAAGGTCCAGTATCTTGTTGAGATGGTTGCAGTAAGGTTGTGTGTGTATGTGTGTGTGTGCGTTCTTCCTCCCAGTCCGAGCTGGAGTGGGGCAAGGAGAACTGCATCCAGATCAAGAGGATCAGAGAGGTATAGAGACCAGCATCTCACGAAACACACACCAGGTGACCCCAATCCCTGACCTGACCCTGCCTCTCTGTGACCCCCAGGTGGCCGAGCTCTATGAGGACCTGAAGGAGAGAACGTCCCAGTTCAACATGCACGTGATTGAGAACCCAGTGCCAATGGACTACGCCAGCCTTCACAAGCAGAGGTTCATTCTGCAGGTGAGACTGAGGCACATGCCAGTATTCTGGAGCTCTACACCTTACTTCCAACGTAAAGCTATATGGTTATTATTTTGACCCTATAATATTATCTGTTGTACCTGCTATTCAGAATATCATTTGGCAGTGCTAACACTGTAGCCCCTGTCTATTTGATAGAATCTCCTCTTCTCTTTATACAGTGCCTTCAGAAAGTATTTATACTCCTTGACTTATTCCACATTTTGT
Source organism: Oncorhynchus mykiss (assembly GCF_057628025.1). Lineage (NCBI taxonomy): Eukaryota > Metazoa > Chordata > Actinopteri > Salmoniformes > Salmonidae > Oncorhynchus > Oncorhynchus mykiss. The sequence continues at coordinate 49,829,949 of NC_143040.1, read as the reverse complement.
TGTGTTACAGCCTGAATTGGAAATTGATTAAATGTATATATTTTTTCAGCCATCTACACTTCAATACCCATAATGATAAAATGCTAACATGGTTTTAGAAATGTTAGCTAATTTATTGAAAATGAAATACGGAAATGTCTCATTTAAGGTAAGTATTCACACCCCTTTGTATGACACTCCAAATTGAGCTCCGGTGAATCCAATTTCCTTTGATCATCCTTGAGATGTCACTACTTGATTTGAGTCCACCGGTGGCCAATTCAATTGTTTGGACATGATTTAGAAAGAAACACATCTGTCTATATGAGGTCCCAAAGTTGACAGTGCATATCAGAGCAGAAACTATACCATGAAGTCTAAGGAACTGTCTGTAGATCGCTGAGATAGAATTGTGGTAAGGAATACCCTGGGGAAGGGAATAACAGTTCTAGAGTGTTGAAAGTTTCCAAGAGCACAGTGTTCTCCACATTATCTGCCAAGAGCTGGCCATCAGACCAAACTGAGCAATCGAGCAAGAAAAACCTTGGTCAGGGAAGTGACCAAGAATCCAAAGACCACTCTGACAGAACTACAGAGTTCCTTGGCTGAGATGGGAGAACCTGACAGAAGGTCTCTACAGCACTTCACCAATCTGAGCTTCATGGGAGAGTGGCCAGACGGAATCCACCCCCTGAGAAAAGGCACATGACAGCACGCCTGGAGTTTGCAAAACGGCATGTGAAAGACTCTGAAAGCATAAGGCGAAAGATTCTGGTCTGATGAAACAAAAATGTAACTCTTTGTCCTGAATGCAAAGCGCTATGTCTGGAGAAAACCAGGCACAGCTCATCACCCGCATAACACCATCTCTACCGTGAAGCATGGTGGTGGCAGCATCATGCTATGGGGATACTTTTCAGAGGCAGGGACTGGGAGATTGGTAAGGATAGAGGGAACAATGAATGGAGCCAAATACAGGCAAATTGTTGATGAGAACCTGCTTCAGAGTGCAAACGACCTTAAACTGGTGCGAAGATTTATGTTCCAACAGGACAATGGCCTTAAGCACACAGCCAAAGCAACTCTGGAATTGCTTCAGAACAAGAATGTGAAAGTCCTTAAGTGGCCCAGCCGAAGCCCAGACTTGAATCCCATTGAAAAGCTGTGGAAAGACTTGAAGATTGCTGTTCACCCCACTGCTCCCCATCTAACCTAACAGAGCTTGAGAAAATCTGCAGGGGAAAATCACAAAATCCAGATGTGCAAAGCTGATATAGACATACCCAAGACCACTCAAAGCTGATATAGACATACCCAAGACCACTCAAAGCTGATACAGACATACCCAAGACCACTCAAAGCTGATATAGACATACCCAAGACCACTCAAAGCTGATATAGACATACCCAAGACCACTCAAAGCTGATATAGACATACCCAAGACCACTCAAAGCTGATATAGACATACCCAAGACCACTCAAAGCTGATATAGACATACCCAAGACCACTCAAAGCTGATACAGACATACCCAAGACCACTCAAAGCTGATACAGACATACCCAAGACCACTCAAAGCTGATACAGACATACCCAAGACCACTCAAAGCTGATACAGACATACCCAAGACCACTCAAAGCTGTAATCACCACCAAAGGTGCTTCTAAAAAGTATTGACTCGGGTGTGAATATTTATTTGAATATGTTATTTAATTTTAAATACATTTGCAAAAATGTAAATTAAAATGTAAAAAAAATGTTTTCATTTTGTCATTATGGGCTATTGTTTGTAGATTGGGGAAAACATATATTTGAATCAATTTTGAATTCAGGCTGTAACACAACATAATGTAGAATAAGCCGAGCGGTATGAATACTTTCTGAAGGCACTCCATCTTTCAGGTGGTTATCGCTGGTGCCTACTACCCTAACTACTTCTCTCAAGGGGAAATGGATGAAGAGCTGGCCTCCAAAGACCTGTCAGGCCATGATCCCAAAACAACAGTGCTGGTATGATGCCATTACCCCCTATCCCTGATTCCCTGATTTCAGATTCCTATACATTCATGAACGGTGTTTGTATGTTGTGAATGCTAGACCACTGCCATGCTCTTTGATTGTCTCGTCTCAGGTGAGGAACCTGCCCCCCTACAGTTTCCTGTACTACAAGCAACTGCAGTCCCTGTTCCGCCAGTGTGGCCAGGTCAAGTCCATAGCCTTCGATGGAGCCAGGTAACAAACGGATCAAACCTCCACTGGACTTAGAATAACTCATTATGTTACCTGTTTCATAGATAGATACTTCATAGATGTTTTGACCTAAATGGTCTTACATAGCTTATAGAATGCCCATAGTCCATTAGTAAGACAGATAAACATTTGTTGTGTGTTCCTTCAGAGGGCATGTAGAGTTCTACCGGACGACTACTCGAGGGTCGGGGGTGCTCCCTGAGGTGTCACTGGCCCTCCTCTTGGCCCACCAGAGGCATCCTCTGGACATTTTTGTGCATCCCAGTGACGAGGTGGAGACCTTTGCGGGGAGCAGGACCATCTGCCACATGAGATACGCTCGGTAGGGAGCCTATACATCCTTCTCACACTACTAATCTACTCAGCTGGGTTTTTAATCCTCGTTTCCTACAAAATACAGTTTGCTGCATTGGTGTAACATCGTCTAACCCCAACTTCTCAAGAGGAATGCATTTAGCGGAGTGAAAGTCAGTCAGACAGTTGATGTATAGGTAATGCCAGCTCTGGCTCAGGGCCAAATGCCTCTTCAGGAAGGTGGAGGTGTCCTGTTAGTGGGGGGGTTTGGGGGGAGTGGGCTTTGCCCGTAACCCTGCAGGCCTGCACCCCTCCACACTGGGCCTTGATGTAACCTGACATGCTTGCACTCTGGCTGACCCTCTACAGCCATCACACAGCCTCTGAGAGGGTAGATTTAGGCCGAGTCAGACTCTCTCCCTCCTCCTCACACACATATACAGACAGTGCTGTCATGAGTGAGTTACAGTCAGTTAGGTCAGTCCCATAGACTCCCTAATACAATGATGCAGCTCAGTGACTTTGACTGTTACACTAGCACTGTGTTCCCCCTTTGAGGGATCCTCCAGGCTTTTTAAGCATAATTCATTCTGTCCTGTGGTTTTCAGTGTGAATGTGGACTTCCAGAACAACTCGGTCTACCCAGTGGGGTTGCTGAGCAGCACCATCGACCCAGACAAGCTGCCCTCTAACCCCATCTTCGTGGTCAACATCACAGACGTTAGTCAGGCTGAGACTCCTCTTTCAGTCAAATTTCTGGGACTTGTTTTTGTGTAAATAAGTAATCTGGTGACGATTCTATCTAGAGGAACTGAATTTAGGTGATCACATATCCTCCATTTTGGCTATGCACAGTCTGTAGTGGATGTGGTAACCAAGCATGCCTCCTTCATCTTGGCTCCCTAGGTGGTGGAGGTGGGCCACTTCTGGGGCTTCCAGGCGGATGATGCCAGCATGGAGAAGCAGCGCCATCTGACAGCGGAGATTAATTCTCATGAGCTGTGTCCAGTTCCTGTCTCCCTCTACCCAAACCTGCTGTGCCTGGCACCTTTCTCTGAGGGCGACGAGCCGGGCCTCTACTACCGTGCCAAGATCCTGCATGTCTGCGGCAGCTCTGTGGAGGTACAAGCACATGCTCACTAAGCTCACTAAGCTCACTAGTACACACAATCACTCCCAGGTTGATTGCAGTTTTAGTGGATGAAAAATGTGTTCTGAATGTTCAAGGTTTTCTTTCTGGACTTTGGAAACACCAGTCTGGTGTCGTGTAGCTGCCTGAGGAAGCTACCTGCTGATATCATGGCCCACCCATTCCAGGTACAGCTACAGTGTTTTATTTAGGCAAAATGGTAAACATCTTTGGGCCACATCCTAATCAGGAGAGTTGATCTAGTATCCCTATATTCTGGTATGACTTTGTCCTGTATTCTGTTAGGATTGTGTTCTGCCCTGTCTCCTCAGGCCCAGGAGTTCCAGATCTCTGGGATGCGTCCATCGGCCCAGTCCATGATCCTGGGGGACCAGTGGAGCAGCCGTGCCCGCAACCGCTTTATCACGTTGGTGAACGGCCACCCGCTCATAGTCTCCCTGTTCTCCATCCTGCACGGCATCATGCGTGTGGAGCTGCTCATCAACACTGACACGGTCACCTCCAGCGTGGCTGACATCATGATGCAGGAGGGACACGCCATCAAGGCCGAGGAGAGCTTTGAGTCCAAGGTACCTCAAACACAGGCCAGCTTTCTGTCTGTCTTCACCGCAGCTTCTAGGATGTTGTGCTCATGGGGAATTGTTCAGTTATAGTTTTCCTGTTAGGCTTGGCTATAAACATTAATCATTTAGTGTTTCCTTGCTGTCCAGCAGTAGAAACAAAGGCTGTGACCCTGACAGTGCTGTGTGGTTGTGTGTCTTGCAGCAGAGCCATGACGTGCTGGTGTCTCTGTACAAAGACCTGCAGGACGGCACCTTCACTCCCAACGCTACCAGCAGCTCCTGGAAGACTAGCAAGGAGGAAGAGAAGCAGCTAATTGACAGCCTGCTCCAGTCCTTTGCCAAGACCAGCCAGTCCTCTCTGAAGAGCAAGGCAAGAACACTGGCCAAATGGCTGACTCACATTTCATAGACTACTACTGTGTTCAATAGACTGCCTGTCTGGTTCAACCAGGAAGTGTTGTTAGTTGTTCACCACAAGAGGGTGTCATTGTCTTTCTGCCTTTTGCCTGCCTCCTGACCAGAGGGTGGAGACATTTTGGTAGTACGTGAGCTGGTGTACATTTTGTTCTACGGTGTATTAGTGGCTGTGGGCCAGGGCCACACATTCCTCTCGGGAATTCATGGAACACAATTTGTTTCTGGGGGATGTTTTTACTGTTAACATGTATTGAATAATTGTGGATGAATGTTAGTGGCTACAGGATGCCCATTGTGTCTTAATGCTCACTGTAAGTAAAGTGTTGCTGATGCTGTTTCCCACAGGTTCGTGTGCATGGCCCGTCCAGTCCTCATAAAGTCAACTTCCACAGCTTTAGCAACGTCACCAACTACAGGTTAGTCAGTGTCACCTAGATCAGGTTAGAGTTTGGCCCAGTGCTGGTGACACTATATACCAGTGCTAATGAATGTGTTAACTCCTTACAGGTCGGTGCTCATAGAGAAGGACAGCATCAACTCCGTTGCGTTGAATGACAGTCCTCAGGACAGCCATCAGCGGATGCTGGTGGCTGGCTCCGTGTCTGTCAGTGCGACAGGTACAGTACTGGGAATGGGATATAATCTGGGACATAATAAGCACATTAGAATAAGGGTTAGACCATGGGTGTCCAACTCATTTTGCCCTGCGGTCTGCATTCGGTCTTCACCGAGGTCTGGAGGGTCGCACTCACCTTCAACATTTTCAAAAAAGAGTCCTCTTTCCAGCACTTTTGGAATTTTCAATGCTCCCGGACTGTCTAGGTTTCGATAACTGTTGGCAAGCTGGACAGAGTGAAATACACTTGAGTATAGAGAACATTAGGAACACCTTCCTAATATTGAGTTGCAGATCCCCACCCTTTGCCCTACGAACAGGATCAATTCGTCAGGGCATGCACTCTACAAGGTGTTGAAAGCATTCCACAGGGATGCTGGTCCATGTTGACTTCAACGCTTCCCACAGTTGTCAAGTTGGCTGTATGTCCTTTTGGTGGTGGAGAAGTCTTGCCACACAGGGAGACTGTTGAGTGTGAAAAACCCAGCAGCGTTGCAGTTCTTGACAAACCGGTGCACCTGGCACCTACTACCGTACCCCATTCAAAGGCACCCTCTGAATGGTACACATACACAATCCATGTCTCAATTGACTCAAGGCTTAAAAATAAATATTTAACCTGTCTCCTCCCCTTCATCTATACCAGGTATTCCCAAACAACACCAGCAATACCCCCAGGGGTACACCAAATATATGTGATTCACATTTAAAATAGATATTTTTTATTTAACTTTTTTTCACATTTTCAAACAGTCCATTTATATTTTCCAACAGGGCTATACATTTTAGGCTTTTTTTTCTCACCTGAGTAGCCTGTTTGAGAAAAAAATGTTTTAACCATCTAGTGTTCAGCGAAATAACACAATGTCAAATACAGGTAGCCTAGACAAATAATTAACATCCAATCATATTAACCGTTAATCTCTTGCGGGAATTCCACTAACTAGCCAAACGTAGCTGCTGCTCATGTTGGTATCTGTACTGATGGCGCAGAAGCCATAGTGGCATAGACATAGTGGAGTGGTAACGTGCATGCAAGCAATAACTCCCAACGACACTTGGTACACTGCAGCATCCACCAAGAGGCTCTTTCTGCCAAGGGAATGCCTGTCAGCTTGAAAGACATTGTGGACACTACAGTGAAAATGGTTAACTTTGTTAAAGCAAGGCTCCTGAACTCTCGTGTATTTTCTGCACTATACAATGATCTGTGCAGCGACCATGTAACACTTTTACAACATACAGCGCTGGTTATCAAGGGGCAAAGTATTGACACTTTTTTTTATTGAGAGATGAGCTTAACGTTTTCTTTATTGACCATTTTCACTTCTCTGACCGCTTGCATGATGACGAGTTTCTCACACGACTGGCCTATCTGGGTGATGTTTTTTCTCGCCTGAATGATCTGAATCTAGGATTACAGGGACTCTCCGCAACTATATTCAACGTGCGGAACAAAATTGAGGCTACGATTAAGAAGTTGGAGCTCTTCTCTGTCAGCATTAACAAGGACAACACACAGGTCTTTCCATCATTGTATGATTTTTTTTTTGTGTGCAAATGAACTCAAGCTTACAGACAATGTCAAATGTGATATAGTGAAGCACCTGTGTGAGTTGGGTGCGCAATTACGCAGGTACTTTCCCGAAACGGACGACATAAACAACTGGATTCGTTATCCCTTTTATGTCCTGCCTCCAGTCCACTTACCGATATCTGAACAAGAGAGCCTCATCAAAATTGCAACAAACAGTTCTGTGAAATTTGAATTTAATCAGAAGCCACTGCCAGATTTCTGGATTGGGCTGCGCTCAGAGTATCCTGCCTTGGCAAATAATGATGCCCTTTGCAACCACGTACCTATGTGAGAGTGGATTCTCGGCCCTCGCTAACATGAAAACTAAATACAGGCACAGACTGTGTGTGAAAAATGATTTAAGACTGAGACTCTCCAATACAACCCAACACTGCAGAGTTATGTGCATCCTTTCAAGCACATCCTTCTCATTAACCTGTGGTGAGTTATTTACAATCTAATGAACAAATAAGGTTTTATATGTAAGATGGTTAAATAAAGAGCAAAATTATTATTTGTGCCCTGATTCAATAAGAGCTCTTTGTCACTTCCCACTCATTCTTTGTCACTTCCCACTCATGTTTAATAAATGTATCGTACAGTGTGTGTGTGTGGCAGGCTTACAGTATTGCAAAAAAAAAACAAATTTGAGAGTGCGCTGACCCTGGTGCTAAAGGGTATACGCAGCTGGAGGTTGAATGTTTTGAAGGGGCACGAGACTATAAAAAGTTTGGGAACCACTGATCTACACTGATTGAAGTGGATTTAAAAAGTGACATCAATAAGGGATCTAGGGCAGTCCCCAACGGATAAACAATCTTAGTCGACAAAGTTGTCTGTTCTTTTGACCTATCAATTGCCCAACATTTTTAAACGTGTATTTTACCATAAATAGACACACTGTTTTAATAAAACCAACTATATGCAATGAGCTTGTCTGATGCTTTAAGCTTACGGTTTGATGCCTCAAGATGTCGCCAGAGATCGAGATAACCAGAAGGGACATTTTTTTAACCTGACCTAGCTATTCTCCTCCCGCTCCTGCTGGCTTTCGCAGATTCTACCATCATGCTCCTGAAGTTTCCGGTAATAGGCTACATGAGGAGTGGGCAACCTTTCTCATGTGCAATGCCAATTTATCTAACCTTTTCTACTGATCTGCGTGCCAGTTATGGTTTTCATATGCACATTTTCGTGAGACAGTTTCATTTCATAATAACGTCTATCTCAAAATCATTGTAATTTGGTAAATCAAATGTCTATCCAAAATGAAAATAATACTAACCTAAAAAGTAACTTTATTGCCAACAAATAAAAACATTGCAGCCTGCATGTAATATCCTGATTTAAAAAAAATATATATATATATCCAAATTACCGGCCGTGACTGGGAGTCCCGTAGGGCGGCACACAATTGGCCCAGCGTAGTCCGTGTTAGGGAAGGGTTTGGCCAGGGCGGCTTTACTTGGCTCATCGCACTCTAGCAACTCATTGTGGCGGGCCGGGCACCTGCAGGCTGACATCGTCGTCAGTTTCCTTAGAAACATTGGTGCAGCTGGCTTCCCGGTTAAGCAAGCGGGTGTTAAGAAGCTCTGTTTGGCGGGTCATGTTTCGGAGGACACATGACTCAACCTTCGCCTCTCTCAAGCCCATTGGAGAGTTGCAGCGATGAGACAAGATCGTAATCACAAAATTGGGGGGAAAAATTGGGTACAAATTAAAATACAATTACAAAAAACCTTTGCTCGGTACTTTGTTGAAGCACCTTAGGCAGCGATTATAGCCTCGAGTCTTCAAGCTTGGCACACCTGTATTTGGGGAGCTTCTCCCATTCTTTCCTGCAGATCCAATCAAGCTCTGTCAGATTGGATGGGTAGCGTTGCTGCACAGCTATTTTCAGGTCTCTCCAGAGATGTTCGATCTGATTCAAGTCCGGGCTCTGGCTCGGCCACTCAAGGTCCCGAAGCCACTCCTGCGTTGTCCTTTTGGAAGGTGAACCTTCCCCAGTCGGAGGTCCTGAGCGCTCTGGAAAAGGTTTTCATAGAGGATCTCTGTACTTTGCTCCGTTCATCTTTGCCTCGATCCTGACTAGTCACCCAGTCCCCGTCGCTGAAAAACATCCCCACAGCATGATGCTGCCACCACGATGCTTCACCGAAGGGATGGTGCCAGGCTTCCTCCAGATGTGACGCTTGGCATTCAGTCCAAAGAGTTCAATCTTGGTTTCATCAGACCAGATAATCTTGTTTCTCATCTGGTCTGGGAGTCTTTAGGTGACTTTTGGCAAACTCCAAGCGGGCTGTCGTGCCTTTTACTGAGTGGCTTCCATCTGGCCACTCTACCATAAAGGCCTGATTGGTGGAGGGCTGCAGAGTTGGTTGTCCTTCTGGAAGGTTCTCCCATCTCCAAAGAGGAGCTTTGTCAGAGTGACCCTGACCAAGGGCCCTTCTCCCCCGATTGCTCAGTTTGGCTAGGCGGCCAGCTCTAGGAAGAGTCTTGTTGGTTCCAAACTTCTTCCATTTAAGAATGATGGAGGCCACTGCGTTCTTTGACATTCAATGCTGCAGAAATGTTTTGGTACCCTTCCCTAGATCTGTGCCTCCACACAATCCTGTCTCGTAGCTCTACGAACAATTCCTTTGACCTCATGGCTTGATTTTTGCTCTGGCATGCACTGTCAACTGTGGGACCTTTTTATATAGTCAGGTGTGTGCCTTTCCAAATCATGTCCAATCAATTGAATTTAGCACAGGTAGACAGCTAATCAAGTTGTAGAAACATCTCAAGGATAATCAATGGAAACAGGATGCACCTGAGCTCAATTTCGAGTCTCATAGTAAAGGGTCTGAATACTTATGTAAATAAGATATTTCAGTTTTTTAGTTTAATACATTTGCAAAAATGTCTTAACCTGTCATTATGGGGTATTATGTGTAGATTGCTGAGAATTTTGTTTTATAGTCCATTATAGAGTAAGGCTGTAATGTTACAAAATGAGGATAAAGTCAAGGGGTCTGAATACTCTCTGAAGGCACTGTATATGTATATATCAGTGGCGGCTCCTCAGAGGAGGAAGGGGAGGACCAAACTCAGTGAATTTCATTAAAAATAGAATAATAAAAAAGTTATCCTTTTTAGATAAAACTAAATATATTCATGTCACCAAATTGATTAAAACACACTGTTTTGCAATGGTCTACAGTATCCTCAACAGCACTCCGTAGGGTAGCACCATAGCGTAGCTGAAAGACAGCTGGCTTCCGTCCTCCTCTTGTTACATTGACTTCAATGCAATACCTAGGAAGCTCTTCCATAGACTTGCACAGTAATTATGACAACTTCAGAGGACGTCCTCCATCCTATCAGAGCTCTTGCAGCATGAACTGACATGTTGTTCACCCAATCGAAGGATCAGAGAATGAATCTAGTACTGAAAGCATAAGCTACACCTAGCTAGCACTGCAGTGCATAAAATGTGGTGAGAAGTTGACTCATGCCAAGACTCATGCAAAGCTGTCATCAAGGCAAAGGGTTGCTACTTTGAAGAATCTCAAATATAAAATATATTTAGATTTGTTTGACACTTTTTTGGTTACCATATGTTATTTCATTTTTGATGTCTTCACTATTATTCTACAATGTAGAAAATTTGTAAAAATAAAGAAAAACCCTTGAATGACTAGGTGTGTCCAAACTTTTGACTAGTTGTGTGTGTGTGTGTGTTAGTCGAGCAATAACACAATCTCGGTCAACCAACAGCCTAACGACCAAACAATCGACCAGTCGACTAATTGGGGTCAGGCCTAAAGGGATCATAGCTGTCACCTGGATTCACCTGGTCAATCTGTCATGGAAAGAGCAGGTGTTAATGTTTTGTCCATTTCTACACTTTTGATTTGAGTCATTTCCATGTCGATTGTTTTCCCATCAAGTCTTTTTTTTATTTGTACTTTTTTTTAAATGACTCTAACCACCAACGGGCTTGCTGTTAGTTTAGACCCTACCAGAAATGTACATTTGTCTTGGTCGTAACAGTAAGATGCGTATATGTGTGTGCTGATATAGGCGCACAGATTCTACTGAAGGAGACCACACTGATGCCTCACATCCGCGGCCTGCCTGCACTCATCACCATGCTCTTCACCCCTGCCACAGAGCTACGGTCAGTATGCTTGGAGATGGTATACTCATCACATGTAATCAAATTACCTACCATACCTTTTATAGGGAATGTACAATTATGGGCAGGTTTTATTAAATGTTAACATAAATAATTTGTCATATTCACGTCAAATCATGCATTTAGTCATAAAGGTCTGTTAATGTAACTTTGCCTGTTCTCTGCAGCACCAACGAGGAGAGGACCAGCTACACTGGTGCCCTCTGTGGTCTGGGGTGGAACGTCCAGTCTCAGGCAGCTGCCCTGCCTGAACATGACATGGAGCTCGCCTTTGATGTCAAATTCGATGTAGAGGACATCACTGAGGTAGCGAACATCCATATAGTTCCTCATAGACCCTTCATATCCATATGTATCGTGTTTTAAAACTTCAACTTTCCACATATAATCAGTGTGTTTTGTGTTGGATCAGATCAATGCGTTGCGTGGTGCTATTAACCGTCTGGTGTGTGAGGGGCCCAACGGTCCTCTGCACCTGGGGCCTGACAGGATCAACAGCCTGCAGGAGGACTGCCGCGAACGACTCGTCAGTCTGTTTACAAAGTCACCCCCTCGAGAAGACCTTGCTCCTGTGTACCATGAGGAACCAAAGCAATGGAACCAGGTATGGCTTGAATTCATGGTGTAATGTTAGTTTTCCCCACTTCAATCAATTCTGTCCTGAGCTTTTATAGAGCGTAAGGTCCATACTTAATCATACTTTCTAGTGTTAAAACAATTCATGTTGAGCTTGTCTGGTGTGGCCATGTTGTGTACAGGTGGATCCCAGTCAGAAGATGGAGATTGTCCAAAAGGAAGATGGAAAGAGCAAAGGGGTCCTGTTCCAGCTACACCCCGTCACACTGCTCAACATATGAGCCCATTCTAAAGCAGCAACCAGAACACAGCATGCTGTCCTGTTTTCACCTCCACTACTCTTATGTTTTACAAGATTCTTGCTTATGGTAACCCTCAGGAGGGACAATCTCTTTTGATAATTATTATTATTTTTTTAAATTGTGCAATTGTTATGACTTATTTTACTTAAGGTCCTGCCATGCTTCTTTGGCTGTGTTATGTTGTTCAGCTTTTCTATTGCTGTGCTGGTGTAATTATACTTTCTAAACACCTATCCTTTTCTATTTTGATAGTGATATTTAAAACAATGGCATTACCATTTTTATTTGTATAAATTAATCTGACTTAGTCTGAAGGTATGGTGCTGGTTTCAGTTCGGTACTGTACTTACAAAAATACACATTTGAGTGCTTACAACAGATGAGACTTGTCTGTCACTGTCGGTCTCCATTCAAACTCAGGAATAGTCCATCAGAGTAACCTAACAGCCAAGTTAAATTTGTCACCTCAGCATACTGATATGCGCATGCAGGCATGAAAGGGTCTTCTGTGCCAGAAGGAATCAACGTGTATTTATAGAATGTAATTTCAAATCCCTTTTGGAGATTTTCCAAGTGTTGTATGCACCGTGTACCCTACGAAACATGAACACCTCATATATCCTCTTATTTATAACACAAGACTAGACTGCCCTAGTCAAATGAAACAGTTTTGTCTTGGACCCCGTTTTCAGTAAAGCGTCTGAAAAACTATAACATAATACATCAAGGAACATTTATTTTTCTTATTCTGTAATGAAATACATACTGTAAGTGCAAATAGTTAGTCCAGGGTCTAATAACTACATTGAGTATAGTTGGACAGTTAATTCAAACAAATGAAATATCATCAGATATTCCTTGTCTTCATGGTAGTCAAACAACGGTACCTAAAACACCAGCTTGTGTATAGTTCCTTATAGTTATACAAAAGCAAAAACCCTACAATTACCACATCTAAAACACATTGTCAAATTATTTTGTGCTTAAAAACACCAAAAGGAAATAATTTTATATATATTGTCATATACTGAGAGAAGCCCCACCAGCAAACTCGAACATGAAGCGGTATTTAACATTGGCAGCAGAGCATTTCTGTAGGCATATCTCTTTTTTGTGCCAAATCTTAGTTTGTTGTAAGCACAGCAAAAAAATGTAGCATGAAAAACTGCACAAAATATATCAAATATTTACTCAAGGCTTGACGTCATGCACTTAATAACAAGCAACACATAAGAAAAAAAGGCTGGTTCTTTTTGTTGTTCAGAATTGTGTACTTGTCTATCTAGACAGAAGATCTTGAACATGAGTAATTTACTTTGTGTTAACTGTTCTAGACAGTTTTGGGGTCAGGGCTTCTTCAGTGGTTGGTTTTAGAGAACACCTAGATGAAATAGTACTACCCCACAGATAATGACAAGGCTCTCCAACAATGATCAAGCTGTCTGAGCTGGACCTCGCTGTTAGCTAGACTCGTGTCTACTCTTCCTTTCGCTTGGCCCCGGGGATCTTCGCCTGGATCCTGTTGCGACAAAACATGAGGTCAACTCGGATACAGTACTGATTTATGTCAGTGTAGTCATGAACCTTTTCTAGTTTGTATCAAGATTATCATTACAATCTATTTCTTAGGTGGATGTTCCAGAAACTACCATGTTCATTCTTGAGTAGAAAAGGTCATAACCACTTACTTCCCCACTACGGAGTTCACTTGGGTCCGTATTAGTCCAACATATTGGTCAATCTGTGCCTGAGACAGAAAACAATTTAGATTCAATAAAAAGTTATTTTGTGAGTTAATTACAAAAATGTATTCTAGAGAGTGAGGGTAAATTCTTACCTGGTGTTTCTCATAGACAATGGGCATGCTAAACATGGACACCACGGCTGTAGGGGACGAGCGAGGGAGAGACGGCATGTTAAAGCAGTTTGACCTCGTCACCCCCTGGGAATATACTAAAATATGCACACATTGTGTCCACAGAGCCCCACTCCAGCTCAGAGACTTATCTACACTAGGTAGAAAAATAACACAAATATGAGATACTTTGTCTTCAGTTGTGAATGAAACCTTTGAACAAAGCCCTTCATAAATAACCTTTTGGAATTTCGTCCGATGGATCTTTTTGGGAAGTGAAGCGACTGAACTTTAATCTAAGATTAAAATCAATTGTTTTTGCTAAAAAGGGCAGAAGGGAATAATCCACTTTGATACAGAACTTAATTGATACAGATTGCAGTAAAACTCTGGTTCCATGAAGAACCATATGTTGTGATCTTGTCAGGAGGTCATGTGCTCCACAGCGTGTTGTTCTCTCTGTGTTGGGTTAATCATTTACTGACAATGGGGTACTGTGATGCGTGCTTATTACAGCCCAGTGATTATAGTAAAAACTCATACAGACTGGCTTTGTGATCTTGTAGATTGAGAGGTTCCAATATGATGCATTATATTCCATTTTGTTATAAAATGATGTTAGAAGAGATCAAATATGAGCTGTATGTCAGGCTCAACATGGTGGGAAGGCAGTAAAGGGGTGCAGAGCTGAGTAGAACAGTAGCTAGTCATTGGAGGATCCTCACCTAGAATAAGCAGAGTCAGGCCATTGAAGAGAGCGCCCACATAGGTCAGCAGCCACATCAGCACAGCAAACTGCAACACAATGTGAAAACACTTGGCACTGCTTCACCAAACAAGCCCACCCCCACAATTTATGGTATGTTTATTTGATGATTGACAGAAGGTATAAAATACAAAAAGAATTAGATATTTTAGGTTTTAACATGTCCATTGATGACATTTGACAGTAGAAATAGTAGTGAGATTACAGACATTAAAAAGTGGAGTGTTGGTAAGGTGTTAGTGTCCATATCATTCTTGTAAAAGCCGAGAGATGAGAGGCTGACCTTCAGTGAGTCGATGAGGTCCTGGACCAGGAAAAGCCTACGGAGCTCCTTCATACAGGTGTTGGCGTAGAGCAAAGCCTTGTCAGCATAATTACCAATCTGATCCTGGGACAGGGAGATCTCCACTTCCAGATAGGATCTGTTTGGGGGAAAAGTACAAGAGACTGTTGGTGTCTAGGCTAAAGTGACTTTGTAAAACTGATTTGTGAATGTAAATGGCAGATTTTTTAATGTGCTGAGAACCTCTTATCATCTTTCACTCACTTGAACGGGTGTCCTTCATCGGTCTTCTGCACAGCCTGAAGCACAGACTTGTAGATCCTGAAGCTGATGCTGGCAGAGAGGGCGGCCAGGGTTAAGTAGGCTCCCACACTGACCACACTGAACTGGGTCAGAGAGAAGAGCAGCAGGAGCACGCTGCCAAACACAGCTCCAGACTGCTTCACGTTCCTCCAGTAGAGCAGGTCAATGGCTGGGGGGAGGACAGAGACAGGAGAGCAGGGTTAGGATCCAGAGTTAGGCCCAGTATTACACAGTGACAGTATGATGACCTAACCGTAAGGTCACCCCAGCATGACACAATATGACCCAACCATCGGTCACTTCAGCATTACAGTGATAGAATGACTTCACAGTGCTCAATTTACAGTGTTCCTGTCTACGCTGTGATATCACTTACAGTGCCGTAATCCCATGTGTCCCAGGCATTTAGGTCAAATAACTGGAATCCCATAGCAGTCAGAAGTCCTCAGAGACCCCTGACGTGTGGGATTTTGCTCTAAACTATATTTTTATTGCGTTTGATTCAGCTGTGGATTCATAAACGTAGG
Organism: Oncorhynchus mykiss; assembly: GCF_057628025.1. NCBI lineage: Eukaryota > Metazoa > Chordata > Actinopteri > Salmoniformes > Salmonidae > Oncorhynchus > Oncorhynchus mykiss. Next base: position 49,814,311 of record NC_143040.1, on the reverse strand, counting down.
TGTGAATGTGTCTTAAGTGAAAACTTTTCTATCCGGCTTCTTTTCCCCTATATATAGAGTGACCTTTGCCAACGATAATAGCGAGCTGACTACTACTTGTTGAACAAGTGTCACTCAATTTATGTTGCCACACACCGGTGGTGGCACTCTATCTGCCAGTGACGTGTGATTATCAGTAGTAGTGGTCAGCACTCGGCCTGGTCACACACACAAGCGACCTTGCAGTACCCTAACACAACCTGGTTCCCCAGTAGTACAACTGTACTAGCCATTCACAGAGCTGGGTTAATCATTGGCTTGTGGAGCCAGTGGCATAAATAGATCCAGATAGTGTCCAGAGATAACAGCTTAAAGTGACCTGGTCATTCTACAGCTCTACGGCCAGAGGAATTAGAGCACAGTAACAGATGAGGCCCATTTGGGACCATAAGAATGAACAAACTAGGCTACATCATAAGCCACACTAGTAAACACCCAAAGGAGATACAGCCTAGTTAAATGAGGGGATACAGCCTACTTAAATAAGGGGATACAGCCTAGTTAAATGAGGGGATACTGCCTAGTTAAATGAGGGGATACAGCCTAGTTAAATGAGGGGATACAGCCTAGTTAAATAAGGGGATACAGCCTAGTTAAATAAGGGGACACAGCCTAGTTAAATGAGGGGATACAGCCTAGTTAAATGAGGGGATACAGCCTAGTTAAATGAGGGGATACAGCCTAGTTAAATGAGGGGATACAGCCTAGTTAAATGAGGGGATACAGCCTAGTTAAATGAGGGGATACAGCCTAGTTAAATGAGGGGATACTGCCTAGTTAAATGAGGGGATACAGCCTAGTTAAATGAGGGGATACATCCTAGTTAAATAAGGGGATACTGCCTAGTTAAATGAGGGGATACAGCCTAGTTAAATGAGGGGATACAGCCTAGTTAAATGAGGAGATACAGCCTAGTTAAATAAGGGGATACAGCCTAGATAAATGAGGAGATACAGCCTAGTTAAATGAGGGGATACAGCCTAGTTAAATGAGGGGATACAGCCTAGTTAAATGAGGGGACACAGCCTAGTTAAATAAGGGGATACTGCCTAGTTAAATGAGGGGATACAGCCTAGTTAAATAAGGGGATACTGCCTAGTTAAATGAGGGGATACAGCCTAGTTAAATGAGGGGATACAGCCTAGTTAAATGAGGGGATACTGCCTAGTTAAATGAGGAGATACAGCCTAGTTAAATGAGGGGATACAGCCTAGTTAAATAAGGGGATACAGCCTAGTTAAATGAGGGGATACAGCCTAGTTAAATGAGGGGATACAGCCTAGTTACATGAGGGGATACAGCCTAGTTAAATGAGGGGATACAGCCTAGTTAAATAAGGGGATACTGCCTAGTTAAATGAGGGGATACAGCCTAGTTAAATAAGGGGATACTGCCTAGTTAAATGAGGGGATACAGTCTAGTTAAATGAGGGGATACAGCCTAGTTAAATGAGGGGATACTGTCTAGTTAAATGAGGAGATACAGCCTAGTTAAATGAGGGGATACAGCCTAGTTAAATGAGGGGATACAGCTTAGTTAAATAAGGGGATACAGCCTAGTTAAATGAGGGGATACAGCCTAGTTAAATAAGGGGACACTGCCTAGTTAAATGAGGGGATACAGCCTAGTTAAATGAGGGGATACAGCCTAGTTAAATGAGGGGATACAGCCTAGTTAAATGAGGGGATACAGCCTAGTTAAATGAGGAGATACAGCCTAGTTAAATAAGGGGATACAGCCTAGTTAAATAAGGGGATACAGCCTAGTTAAATGAGGGGATACAGCCTAGTTAAATGAGGGGATACAGCCTAGTTAAATGAGGGGATACAGCCTAGTTAAATAAGGGGATACAGCCTAGTTAAATAAGGGGATACAGCCTAGTTAAATAAGGGGATACAGCCTAGTTAAATAAGGGGATACTGCCTAGTTAAATGAGGGGATACAGCCTAGTTAAATGAGGGGATACAGCCTAGTTAAATGAGGGGATACAGCCTAGTTAAATGAGGGGATACAGCCTAGTTAAATGAGGAGATACAGCCTAGTTAAATAAGGGGATACAGCCTAGTTAAATAAGGGGATACAGCCTAGTTAAATGAGGGGATACAGCCTAGTTAAATAAGGGGATACAGCCTAGTTAAATGAGGGGATACAGCCTAGTTAAATGAGGGGATACAGCCTAGTTAAATGAGGGGATACAGCCTAGTTAAATGAGGAGATACAGCCTAGTTAAATGAGAAGATACAGCCTAGTTAAATAAGGGGATTCAGCCTAGTTAAATAAGGGGATACAGCCTAGTTAAATAAGGGGATACAGCCTAGTTAAATAAGGGGATACAGCCTAGTTAAATAAGGGGATACAGCCTAGTTAAATAAGGGGATACAGCCTAGTTAAATAAGGGGATACTGCCTAGTTAAATGAGGAGATACAGCCTAGTTAAATAAGGGGATACAGCCTAGTTAAATAAGGGGATACAGCCTAGTTAAATAAGGGGATACAGCCTAGTTAAATAAGGGGATACAGCCTAGTTAAATGAGGAGATACAGCCTAGTTAAATAAGGGGATACAGCCTAGTTAAATAAGGAGATACAGCCTAGTTAAATAAGGGGATACAGCCTAGTTAAATAAGGGGATACAGCCTAGTTAAATAAGGGGATACAGCCTAGTTAAATGAGGGGATACAGCCTAGTTAAATAAGGGGATACTGCCTAGTTAAATAAGGGGATACAGCCTAGTTAAATGAGGAGATACAGCCTAGTTAAATGAGGAGATACAGCCTAGTTAAATAAGGGGATACAGCCTAGTTAAATGAGGGGATACAGCCTAGTTAAATGAGGAGATACAGCCTAGTTAAATAAGGGGATACAGCCTAGTTAAATAAGGGGATACAGCCTAGTTAAATAAGGGGATACAGCCTAGTTGGTAACCTAAATAAGCTTTCTTTAAATATATACTATTTCATACATCCAATTGAATTATGTCTTAAAAGACTGGTGCCATGTCCTGCTATCTCTGTTTTAGAGCATCCGTTTTCAGCCCCCAACAAAGATGACACAGGTTTATCACCCCTGGATCAGGCCTAGTCAGTGCACCATTCCAGCTCAACTCAGGTGACCCATAAAGCCCTCTCCTATGTTGGCTGTTAACACAGGCTTGTTTCCATGAGAACAGTGGCTGGTTCACCCACATTAGTGAGCTGTCTCCTCCAGTGACTATGGCTCAGTGTAAATCCAGCAGCCAGCTGTTGATGTGACACCTGCAAGCCCTCTGTTTTACGAGGAGAAAAAGTCAGTTCCAGAGAGTTTGTGCTCCTGTTCTAGAGAGGAGTAAAACACTGCTGGGTCCCCTGGGTGTCTTCCTCCCTACGCCCTCCTGCCTACTTGCCCGCATGCACTAATTTTAGCCGTGGAGCTGTGAACAGCACAGAAATGACAGCCATCTTTATTTTCTACCATAGGCATCTATGGATGAAAAAAAGGCGTTCTAAAACAGGGTGCTGAAAGACACTCGTTTTACCTCCTCTCTGTGGGTGACAGGTGCAATGCTAGGCACGTTCTGCCATTTCCCCATAATCATCTGCCCAAGTCAGCAAGTCAGTTGAGCTGCCCTCAATAACCAATACTGACTGACCTCTGTCCTTGTAATCAATAACTCTAATCAATCAGGCTGGATTACCTCTATATATCTGACTGAGTGCCACTCCCTTTAAACCAAGTACCAATAAGTACCAGTACCAATAGTCACTAACCCACTCGCTATGATTTTCCATTTATCTACAGTATTGCTTGTAATGGAGATGCTCAACAACAAAAACACACACACATTCACACACGCACCAAGCAAAGCAGCTGTAAGACAGACAGGCAAGGACAGCAACGCCGGAGAGACTTGACAAACAGCAGCAAATGTGCCTCGTGCCTTGTGATCTGATCTACAGATTGCACAAAGAGAGAAAAGCTTTAGCTAGTGCGGTAGAAGTGTGTACTGACCTGCGGCTCCCATGGCTGAACAGGGAAAGAGGCAGCTGCTTTATCCACAGACAAAAGGAGAGCACTGAAGGGGGACTACCCCCCCTCCTCTCAGCCGGGGAGGGGAGGGGCCACAAGCACGCAGGCTAATCATCCTTGGTCTAGGCAGGAGGACTGGAGGGTGGGCGTTAAGGGGAGCGGTTGCCAGAGAGCTGAGCTGCAATCCAGCACACACACACACTCTCTCTCACACTCTCTCTCTCTCTGTGAGCTCTTTCATACCCTGGTTTTAAAGCACAGCCCCACTGACAAATGACAAAGACTGCCAAGCAAGGACCAAAATAAGGAGACTGTATCCGATTTAAAATGGTGGATGGGTATCTCCTTCCACCAGGCAAGAAGATGGAGTTCTTTCCGATCATTTACTTATTATCTTATCAATAGCCCGCAGCATGTGACTTCATTGGCAGTATAGCATCTTGTGCAGCAGATCTGCAAGGTCTGTGAAGGTGTTATAGGACTGTATACTGAGGATGAAAGATGCTACCTGAAATATACTGCTCTATTAAAATGCTTCAGCTCTGTGAGGATCTGGTGAGCGCCTGCCTGATGCAGTTACCATAGCTACGGTGCTCCATTTTCTCCCCCTCCACTCAGAGAGAGAGAGAGAGGAGGGGGGAAGCAAGGAAAGAAAGAGATGGAGAGAGGGCGGGCGAGAGTGAAAGCACTTCCTGGAAAACAGAATCAGATTCACTTGATTTGTCTGAATCTGGGGAATGAGGGACACGAACTTTGTCTTCCCCAACACACACCCAGCCACTCCCTTTATAGTTCAACACAAAAGGACAAAGGGCCGTTTAAACATGGAGGCAGGCATTAGTCAAAACAACAGACTGTACGTCATGGTGTGAATGAGTTTCTAAACGTAGCTGATAGAATATGACAAGGTTTAAATCCCACTATAAAAAGTCTGATGGCTGAATTAGGTTTAAAAATGTCAGATCACGACTCAATTTAGGAATCATGCAAAAGTCTGGAACAAGCGACAATGTTTTTTTTTATTCACTGAAAAAATACCTCCATCCGAGAAATGATCTGCTTATCAACATTTATTTTTAAACAAAACCTAAGCTACTGGTGAACGAGACCGCTTCAAATAATTTGTTAAATGCCCTTTTATTAACCCATTCATGTCCATAACGGATCATTTCCTTTAGTAAATACAATCTCTGAGCTTACTAATGGACAAATCTGAAAAACATAATAATAAATCGGCCAAAGTGTTTGTCTACAATGTGAGTTTTTGATATTGTACTACATGTAGTCTTTGGACACATGGGGTTTTAACACATTTCATGAACCAAGTCCAGTGAATAGATGTTAAAGTGATCAGAATAATATATATATATATTCCACACACACCACTAGAGTACATGCAGTGTAAGCAAATCCAATGCAAGTCAATGGCAAGTGAGGCCTGCTACAGCATTCTCCCTCTTTCTCTCCCACTCTCACAAGCACACCCGTGTACACACATACCACAGACATCAATGCGCGTGAGTGCGTGTGGATTGCTTTAGATATTGTTTTTATATACACTGAGTGTACAAAACATTATGAACACCTGCTCTTTCCATGACAGACTGACCAGGTGAAAGCTACGATCCCTTATTGATGTCACCTGTTAAATCCACTTCAAATCAGGGTAGATGAATGGGAAGAGACAGGTTAAATAAGGATTTTTAAGCCTTGAAACATGGATTGTGTATGTGTGCAATTCAGAGGGTAAATGGGCAAGACAAAATATTTAAGTGCCTTTGAACGGGGTATGGTAGTAGGTGACAGGCGCACCGGATGCGTCAAGAACTGCAACGCTGCTGGGTTTTTCACATTTAACAGTATCAAGAATGGTCCACCACCCAAAGCACATCCAGCCAATTTGACACAACTATGGGAAGCATTGGAGTCAACATGGGCCAGCATCCCTGTGGAATGTTTTTGACACCTTGTAGAGTCCATGCCCCAATGAAGTGAGGCTGTTCTGAGGACAAAAAAGGGTGCAACTTAATATTAGGAAGGTGTTCCTAATGTTTTGTACACTCAGCGGTCCAGATGTTTAAGATCTGACAGAGAAACAAACTGATAAAATAACTCCATAAACGTGCCGATGTACTCTAAGGGTGTGTGTGAGAGAGAGGGGGGGAGTGTGTGGATTTTTATATATTGGTCCAGACAATCTATATACCAAACATTATTAAGATCTGAACATGTTTAAGTTCTGAGGAGAGAAAACGTAAAATGCTTAACCCTCCAGTCTCTATGGATTTGCAAATACTGCATGGACTTTAGGGGTGTATGTGTGAGAGAGAGTGTGGATTTCTTTCAATATTGTTTTCATATACCGTACCAGACAAAGGTTTGGACACACCTACTCATTTGTGGGTTTTTCTTCATTTGTACTATTTTCTACAACGTAGAATAATAATGAAGACATCAAAACTATGAAATAACATATGGAATCATGTAGTAACCAAAAAAGTTAGTAGCCAAAGGTTGATGACAACTTTGCACACTCTTGGCATTCACTCAATCAGCTTCATGAGGTAGTCACCTGGAATGCATTTCAATTAACAGGTGTGCCTTGTTTTTTAAATTTAACCTTTATTTAGGCAAGTCAGTTAAGAACAAATTCTTATTTGACAATGACGGCCTATCCCTCCCCTAACCCGGACGGCGCTGGGCCAATTGTGGGCCCTATGGGACTCCCAATCACGGCCGGTTGTGATACAGCCCAGGATCGAACCAGGGTCTGTAGTGATGGCTCTTGTACTGAGATGCAGTGCCTTAGACCGCTGCGCCACTCAGGAGCCCCAACTTTTGTTAAAAGTTAATTTGTGGAATTTCTTTCCTTCTTAATGCGTTTGAGCCAATCAGTTGTGTTTTAACAAGGTAGGGGTGGTATGCAGAAATTATCTTTTTTTTTTTTTTTTTTTTTTTTTTTTTTTAAACTCTATTTGGTAAAGACCAAGTCCATATTATGGCAAGAACAGCTCAAATAAGCAAAGAGAAACGACAGTCCATCATTACTTCGAGACCTGAAGGTCAGTCAATACGGAACATTTCAAGAACTTTGAAAGTTTCTTCAAGTGCAGTTGCAAAAACTATCAAGCGCTATGATGAAACTGGCTCTCATGAGGATCGCCACAGGAAAGGAAGACCCAAAGTTACCTCTGCTGCAGAGGATAGGTTCATTAGAGTTAACTGCACCTCAGATCAAGTAACAGACACATCTCAACATCGACTGTTCAGATGAAACTGCGTGAATCAGGTCTTCATGGTCAAATTGCTGCAAAGAAACCCCTAAGAGACTTACTTAGGCCAAGAAACACGAGCAATAGACATCTGTGCTTCGGTCTGATGAGTCCAAATTTGAGATTTTTGGTTCCAACCTCCGTGTCTTTGTGAGACGTAGAGTAGGTGAACGGATGATCTCTGCATGTGTGGTTCCCAACGTGAAGCATGGAGGAGGTGTGATGGTGTGGGGGTGCTTTTCTGGTGATACTGTCAGTGATGTATTTAGAATTCAAGGCACACTTAACCAGAATGACTACCACAGCATTCTGCAGCGATGTACCACTCCATCTGCTTTGCGTTTAGTGGGACAATAATTTGTTTTTCAACAGAACAATGACCCAAAACACACCTCAAAGCTGTGTAAGGGCTATTTGACCAAGGAGAGTGATGAAGTGCTGCATCAGATGACCTGGCCTCCACAATCACCCGACCACAACCAAAATTTGGTTTGGGATGAGTTGGACCACAGAGCGAAGGAAAATCAGCCAACAACTGCTCAGCGTATGTGGGAACTCCTTCAAGACTGTTGGAAAAGCAATCCTCATGAAGGTGGTTAAGAGAATGCCAAGAGGGTGCAAAGCTGCAAAGGGAAAAAAGGGTGGCTACTTTGAATAATCTCAAATATATTTTGATTTGTTTAACACTTTTTTGGTTACTACATGATTCCATATGTGTTATTTCATAGTTGTGATGTCTTCACTATTAGTAAAAATAAAGAAAAGCCTTTGAATGAGTAGGTGTGTATATATATCTCAACAAGTATTTACATAACTTGGTTTGTGGCATGTGTAAAAAAAACAGTAACCCCATGTGTCCAAAGACTAAAATATATAGTATGATACAGAAACAGCTCTAGTTCACAAATCATATATTTGGCATATTTGGGCTTAGAACAGGTCCAATAACAATATTATACGCTTTTAAACAATTTCATTCTGAAATGTATTTCAAAAATACAAAAATGCTAACATCATTTTAAAATCCCAACTTCAATTGACACGTATTATGTCATTATCTATCAATCTTAAAACGTCAATGTGGCCTGTCTAGACACTATGTTGACACCAAATTTCATGCATCAACACCAAACATAAGGTGTTCAGTGGCACATTTTGATATAGTACAAGGACGTGAAGGATAATATGTGGATGGTACTCTGCACAGTGAATCATTAGTAATGGTAGTAGGCCTAGGTTATATCTCACTTAGGTACTGACTTGAGTGTACAGTCATGGGTGAGTCTTGCTGCCAAGCTCTTTGGTCTGTAGAGACCCTGGGGATTATTACTGTCCCTCCCAGCCAGCATGAACACCTGAAGTGGAACCAGAACGTACAGGAAGTACCGTGGCACGCAGCCACACACTGATCACTGATACAGGCCTGTATGATTTCTGGTTCTGGTAGTCAAAATCAACAAACTGATGCAATATTTCTTACTCTTCGGGTTTGTCAATGATGTTCTAGGCTACATTTTTGGGTAGAACAAGAGTGAACCAGTTTGAGCCTGACCCGATTAGACAACTAAAGTTATCGACAGTGCCTTAATTCATGCCCCAAGCTAGCATGTGTAAACATGTAGACATGCCTGTATGTACAGTACTTTGCTTTAACAGCTTATTCAAACTAAATTACACCCAAATGGTCAATTTCACCCTTTGGTTGTGTTGACTGTATCAACTTTTATTGGTAAGAGGGAAAGAAAGTGAATGTTTTAAACAAACCCAGACAGATGATGACATAGGCCTGTTCATAAACACAGCCTAAAACCTTATTTCAGGTCATAGTGAAAGCTCAGTGAACACAAGCTATTCTGCTCACAACTCTCAGTAATAGAATAAAAATACCTACTTATTGTTTCCCCAGGTCTATGTGTGGCTCCTTCTGTGTATTTTATTGAAGATAGTGTAGGCTATAGTGTTATATTTTCATTTGGTAGATTCTATTCTATTTTCCATTCTAAATACACACTTACAATCACCCACTGTCATTCACAGGTAAGGAAAAGGCAGACCAACCAACTCCATCTCCATCTTACACACAATACAGTATAATAAACATGGCTGCCATAGAAAATTACAGCCAGTTGGAAAGGCAGGGAGGAGGAAGGGAAACCATTCTCTCCTCCCATCTCTCTTCCTAACCCAGAGGTGAGACTAATGCACACCATGATGGAGAAAGAGACAGACGGAGGCTGTGCTTTTCTCTCCCAGTAGCTGCAAAGTGCCCTGGCAGCCGATGGATGAGACTGATGTAATCAGGATGGGTGCGCCTTGGTTGCCATGGAGACAGTCTGTCAGTGCTGTCCGGATGCTCCGACAGCCTCGCACACAAAATACTCAAAGACTCTGAAAACAGTTTCCCCGCAGAGCCCTCAGACCGGGAGAGTGATAACAATGACACACCCTTCACATTAACACACATATAAAAACACACACACACACACAGAACAGAGACACACAACACAGATGGCTCACAGCATGTGTGTGTACATTCATCATTACGTCTCACACCTACCTTTGCCCTTTGTCTCACACGGCAGAGAGAGAGAGAGCGTGATCAGGGCGTGTCTGCTGTCACCCCCCTGGTGAAGGTAAACAGCTCAGCCTGATCACCCAGGCCTCGACTAACACACACCATGGATACCCCCCACAACCATACATGCAACATCCCCCTTTCATACACACACACAAACTACAGCTGCACTAGAAGCATAAATACACATGCTCCTCATACATACATAATTTCACCACTCACAGCCTAGATACACACTCCTAACACACAGACAGAGATGCACACAATAAACACAGCAAACGCATCAGTACCCTGGCCTTTCCAGCTGCTCCAGGAGCACTCCTTCTTGGTACCGTCTGCAGTGGACTGCATGCTGATGATCAGTTATCTCCCTGATTTCCCTTTCTTTCAGTTCTCTGTTTTCTTCTAGCTCTTCCTCTTCTTGTGCCACTGACTCACTCAGTCATCCCACAATGGCATGAATGGTTGGAAGGATGAGATGAGATGAGGGAGAGATGCGGAGACGAGAGGGAGGGAGGCAAGGTTTTCAAGGTACTGGTTGGCTCGCAGAGCACACAGACTGATGCTGTGGAGCAGTGTTGGCGAGAACAGAAGGAGGAGAGGGAGTGATCGAATTGTAAATACAACACCACAGTTGCTACTGCAGCAAATCATCCATGCAATGATTTAGTGCCTGGGGAGGGGAGGGGAGGGGAGGGGAGGGGGGGTAGTCTTTTTCTTGAAAGGGGAGGCAAGCACTATTTCACAATAAAAGTTCCCGTGCTGATCCTGATTCTCAAAGCAGACTAGGGCGTTGGGCATGGGGAATTGGCAGTGAAAGAGTTAACCAACATGCCCTTTGATGAAGCTCAGTCGGAAATCGGCATATATCCTATCCCACCCCCAGGCTAGTTTTATCATGATCCATATTGTATATAAGATCATTTACAGATAAAGTGCCAGGTTGAAATTACTATGTAAAAACATCTGACGTCATCTTTTACAGCATAGAGAAAAAAGAATCTCCGCCATGAAAACAGCTCTCCCACAGAGCCCACAGACTGGGAGAGTGATAACAATGACACACCCTGGTCAACCTACCGTTCCACATGTAACACACCTATGAAACACACACAGAACCCAGACTCACAACAGACAGCATGTGTGTACATTCATCATTATAAACAGAGTTTTGTGTTAGGAACTGAGGATTCTATAGGCTACTGCTGGAGTATGGACCTAGCGTTGCCAATGAATAATCTGGCAAATAGTCAACTCCTCTGCCCTTTGTATGATTGGTACAAAGAATGTTTACGTTTGCAGTCAATATCACACAAATACTGGAGTTATTTTCAATACGTCTCACTAAATATTGAACAGTCTAAGTGATGGTCTTTTCAATAATTCATAACCATCACACTGTAGCCTACAGTACAGCCCTCAATGTTCTTTTAGGTTTACTGCATTCAGGCTGTGGTTCAGCTTGTGCTTTAGGTTTTTCCACCAGGATGCATTATCAGGGCAAATGGCCTGACAAACAGCGATGGACTCACAGTGATGCTTGGAGGCATGTAACGAGCTGTGTGCAACGGACAGTATCATGTCTAAACAGTGTCTGTGGGCTTGGATAGAGAATAAACATATCCTCATGATTTATAATGTTATAAACATTGACCCCCTCTATTTCAGTGACATTGGTACAGTCAGTCTGTGTCCAGACAGCCCTGTCGACGTCCCTGTTACACCTTCTGCTCACTGCAACCTTAAAAAATATATGAGCCTGTGCTGTGTGCTCCCCCCTAGGAAGGTGTTGCCATGGCAACTGCTGTGGAGCTGCACAGGCTGTGGTACATGATGTCTGCTCTGCTTGTCTTCTCTCCAGCTCTGTTATAGTCTATGGTGCCCTGCACCACCTAGTGGTGGAGGAATATCAACTGCATCAAATGGGTTGACCTGCTTTTAGGAATTCGAGAACCTTCTGTGTGTGTCTGTTTGTAAACACCAGGAGAGGAGGGGAGCTTCGGGCTTTTACTCAAGCACATCCTTAATGTTTCCACTCCTCTTTACTCTCCCCAACGGAAGAAAAGAGCAGCAGTTACAACCACAGGTGGATGTTGAACCGTGACAGCTGAAGAACCATAGAATAACTGAAATGTGATATTTCTATCACTGCATCTAGCCATACATGAAGTGAATCCGCCTAAGCTTAAGTCGGGGTTACATGGGGTTACATAAATCCACCGTTTACAAGAAGGATGAAAAAGAAGCAAACAGAAGAAAGACAAATAATAAGTGCCAACACAAAATGTCCGGCTTAACACACACAAAGAACTCTGTCTCGATGTGGTGCAAATTGGCTGGCGTGATCTCTGGCGTGATCTGTGATGATATGTCTGTCTGAGTTACTTCCTGACATGATGATGGTACTGGGTGTTAGGAGACAGATGGCCTGTTCGGGATTTGGAAGAGAGAGTCAAGGCTGTGTCTAAAAATCCTATATGAGAGTGAGGGATTAGTTATGATACCTTCAATGACGCAGAATAGAGAGAGGCTCATCCTTTGTTGATTATCATCGTAAAAATGCTGTTCTCAGACATGTTTTGTAACTGTAGCCAACCACCAGAGGGAAGCAGATCTTGAAATCATGCAGCAGCTCATAATCCACGATGCTCACACCCACCACGGAATCTGCCGTCTCACAGCAACACTTTCATTTCCTGACCTAGTCAACAAAGGCACTATAACAACACACCATGACCCTCCGTCTTATCTCTTCTGGTGCGTCACACACTCAGGGCAGTAAAAACAGTATGTGAACAACCTGCTTGCTGTATGAGAGGGATTCCATAGTCATACCAACAGCCTGGTTAAAAACGTGCAGTTACTAGTGTTAAAACACAGCAACCGAACAGCCACTGGATCCTCCACTGACACACAAATGCACCAACAGATACCATACTACCTGTTCCATAAGCTGGTTGAGCAATTTCTGTAGTGTTGTGATGATATAATGCAGATGCAACACAACTGCAACAAGGAAAGATAAATTATGAAGACAACATGGCTTCAAGGAGGGATAATAGTGTGACTACAGTAGGTAGGTTTATCACTACAGATTGTATGTTGAAATGCAGGGTTCATCATGGGCAGCACGATTCCAGAAATAACATACAAATTATGAATCAACAGACGAGTTAATGAATTACAAGGCTTACTTTTCTGTTTGTCAAAGCCCTCCATAAAGACAGGCGCAGCAGGTGTAGCCAGGTCTCCTTTCCCCTCAGTGACGTGCTTGTCGTCCAGGAGGGGCTTTTCGGACCTCACCTCCGGGGGCACGGTGGCCATGGGGGGCTTGGGCTTAGTTGGGCGATCCTCCTCCATCTTCATGGGGCTCTTGCTCTTTTCATTGGATGATTTAATGGTGGAGCTCGTCACAGGCTCTGCTGGGACCAGTTCTGGGGCAGAGCGGGCGGGGGACGCGGCGGTGAGGATCAGAGGTGAAGGGGTGTTGACCCCCTGTTTGGGGCCGGACCCCTCTCTCTTGGGGCTCTCCTCATTGGCAGACTCAATGAAGAGCTCACTGTCCAGCTCAGCCTCCCTCTCCTCCCTCAGGATGCTGTAGGATGTGGGTCCCTTGGCACTGGGGGGGTTGTCGAAGGGGTTGCCAGCCTGGCTGAAACCTCCCTTGCTGCTGGGAGACTGCTCAAAAGGGTTGTTACTGGACTTGGTGCTGGGGGGGCTCCTCAGGGGGGGCTCCTCAGAGACCAGCTCTATCTCAGAGTCCCCAGACTCTGCACTGCTGACGTCCTGCTCACTGGCCTTGGTGGATCCCGGGGTCGGCTTGCTGCTGGGGACAGACGTGAACAGGTCTTGGGAAGGGGATTCTTTTTCTGCAGAGATAGAGAAAAAAAATGAAAGAGAGCCGAATTATAGTACTAATATGAGACATTGAATGCATCATTAACATGTTTTTATGTCCTTTTATGACTAAACATAGCCTGTGTGTTTATGTACGCTGATGATTCAACCTTATACATGTTAGCAACCACAGCTAGTGAAATTACTGCAACCCTAAACAAAGCTTGCATTCCGTTTTGAAATGTGTGGATAGTCAAAAACTAAAAGCATTGTATTTGGTACAAACCATTCCCTAAATGCAAGACCTCAGCTGAATCTGGTAATGAATGATGTCGCTCTTGAGCAAGTTGAGGAGACTAAACTTCTTGGTGTCACCTTAGACTGTAAATTGTCAAGGCATATTGATTAAATTGTTGTAAAGATGAGAGGGCTGTCTGTGACCAAACAAGTCTTAGACCAAACAAGTCCTGCAGGCTTTAGTTTGATCTAATTTTGACTATTGCAAGGTGATATGGTCAAGGGCTGCAAAGAAGGACCTAGAAAAGCTGCAACTGGCCCAGAACACAGTAGCACATTTTTCCCTTCAATATACACAGAGGTTTAATCTCAAGAGTCCTGGCCCAAAGTAGAGGAGATACTGACTGCATCAATTCTTGTTTTTGTGAGAAATATTAGTGTTCAAATTTCTAAACTGTCTGTATAATCAACTTACATATAACTCTGACAGACATACTTACCCCACCAGACATGCCACCAGAGGTCTTTTCACAGTCCCCAAATCCAGAATGAATTCAAGGCAATGCAGAGTATTAATAAAGCCATGATCTCAAATTACTCAAGCAAACAGCAAAAGTTGCTTAAAAACATAAATAAAAACATAACGTCTCTACCCTATCTCACCTAAATAACATGTTGCCAAAGCGGCACTGCCTATGCATCTCCGTGTGCCATCGTCTAAGTGTTGCTTTTGTCTGTCCCCCACCAGACACGCTCATGATGCGCAGGTTAAAATATCAAAACCAACTGTGAACCAACTATATTCATTTGCGGACAGGTCGAAACACACATGAAACATTCATGGACATTTAGCTAGCTTACTGTTGCTAGCTAATTTGTCCAGGAAAATAAACATTGGTTCGTAACACACATGGGTACAGTTGAAGTCAGAAGTTTACATACACCTTAGCCAAATACATTTAAACTCAGTTTTTCACAATTCCTGACATTTTCTCCTAGTAAATATTCCATGTCTTAGGTCAGTTAGGATCACCACTTTATTTTAAGAATGTGAAATGTCAGAATAATAGTAGAGGGAATGATTTATTTCAGCTTTTATTTCTTTCATCACATTCCCAGTGGGTCAGAAGTTTACATACACTCAATTAGTATTTGGAAGCATTGCCTTTAAATTGTTTAACTTGGGTCAAACGTTTCGGGTAGCCTTCCACAAGCTTCCCACAATAAGTTGGATGAATTTTGGCCCATTCCTCCTGACAGAGCTGGTGTAACTGAGTCAGGTTTGTAGGCCTCCTTGTTCACACACACTTTTTCAGTTCTACCCACACATTTTCTATAGGATTGGGGTCAGGGTTTTGTGATGGCCACTCCAATACCTTGACTTTCTTGTCCTTAAGCCATTTTGCCACAACTTTGGAAGTATGCTTGGGGTCATTGTCCATTTGGAAGACCCATTTGCAACCAAGCTTTAACTTCCTGACTGATGTCTTGAGATGTTGCTTCAATATATCCACGTAATTTTCCTCCCTCATGACGCCATCTATTTTGTGAAGTGCACCAGTCCCTCCTGCAGCAAAGCACCCCCACAACATGATGCTGCCACCCCTGTGCTTCACGGTTGGGATGGTATTCTTCAGCATTCAAGCCTCCCCCTTTTCCTTCAAACATAACGATAGTCATTATGGCCAAACAGTTATATTTTTGTTTCATCAGACCAGAGGACATTTCTCCAAAAAAGTATGATCTTTGTCTCCATGTGCAGTTGCAAACCGTAGTCTGGCTTTTTTTATGACGGGTTTGGAGCAGTGGCTTCTTCCTTGCTGAGCGGCCTTTCAGGTTATGTTGATATAGGACTTGTTTAACTGTGGATATAGATACTTTTGTACCTGTTTCCTCCAGCATCTTCACAAGGTCCTTTGCTGTTGTTCTGGGATTGAGTTGCACTTTTCGCAACAAAGTACGTTCATCTCTAGGAGACAGAACGCGTCTCCTTCCTGCGTGGTCCCATCGTGTTTATGCTTGCGTACTATAGTTTGTACAGATGAACGTGGTACCTTCAGGAGTTTGGAAATTGCTCCCAGGGATGAACCAGACTTTTTTTTCTGAGGTCTTGGCTGATTTCTTTTGATTTTCCCATGATGTCAAGCAAAGAGGCGCTGAGTTTGAAGGTAGGTCTTGAAATACATTGACGGGTACACCTCCAATTGACTCAAATGATGTCAATTAGCCTATCAGAAGCTTCTAGAGCCATGACATCATTTTCTGAAATTTTTCCAGGCTATTTAAAGGCACAGTCAACTTAGTGTATGTAAACCTCTGACCCACTGGAATTGTGATACAGTGAATTATAAGTGAAATAATCTGTCTGTAAACAATTGTTGGAAAAATGACTTGTGTCATGCACAAAGTAGATGTCCTAACCGACTTGCCAAAACTATAGTTTGTTAACAAGACATTTGTGGAGTGTTTGAAAAACTAGTTTTAATGACTCCAACCTAAGTGTATGTAAACTTCCGACTTCAACTGTATATGCTCCTAAAAAAACAACGAGGCGATGGGAGAGGCTGGACTTGCAGTGCGTCAAGCATATAAAATAAAACCAAGTTATATTTCAGCCCCTGGCAACGAAGACACCCATTGACCTGCGCGAGCAGTTTAGATGAGATGATTGAATAACATGCGCGTGTACATTTACTATGCAACGCAAACGGTGTTGTCAGCATGTTTGGCATATGTATATGTACTGATGTGTTGGTAGCTGTCAGCAATGTGTGCAGCTGTCAATCTAACTTTTCGGGGTTCTTATTTTAAACGTATGTAGTTCAGTCCTTGAGCTGTTCTTGTCTATTGATGTTCTGTATTATGTCATGTTTTATGTGGACACCAGGAAAAGTAGCTGCTGCTTCAGAAAGAGCTAATGGGGATCTGAATAAGATACAAAGAAAATACTTACATCTAAATGTGTTTTTTTACCCACTTGAAATACTGTACATAAATTGTCATTAAACCATAGTCCAAGACCAAGACCATGGTTATGGTGAACTCTAACTTACAAGGACACAGTGGGAGTGCGTGGGCGATAGGTACCTGTTGGGGATGCATTGGGGGATGAGTCGGGGCTGTCGTCCTCTGGCTCAGAGAGCGTAACCGTGGGGACGCCCTGCAAGCCCAGGCTGAGGATGTTGTCAGACACGTTTGCCTGTGGGAGGATGGGTTTGGGGGCAGCAGGTGGGTGGGACTCGGTCAGGATGATCTTCACAGGGCTAGCGGTCTGAGGGGTGCCCAGGTTGCGGTAGGAGCGGTAGTCAGACAGCTCCTCATCCTCAGAAGGCTCCTCAACGTAAGGGAAGGAGTGGGAGTCCAGCGCCGGTCCCAGGTTCTCGTCCTCTTCCTCCTCGTGTCCTGCAGGGCTCTTATCCATGTAGTCTCCCAGGGAGTCCAGGCCAGACAGCCCGGTGTCCACCAGACTATGCAGGGGTGCTGGTTGTGGACAGCTCAGGTTGTGGACGTCATCACCATGGCTGATATCCATGTAGTTGTAGGCCTCCGTCTTCAACTCAGAGCTACCCAGCAGGGACTTGGGCATCACATCAACCAGGTCAGTGGTCATCTTGGTGTGGGGGGAATCAAAGATGCCGTAGGAGTCGAAGGTGTCCTGGGAGGAGTGGTCAGAGGAACGCTTCAGGTCATCAGACAGGTAAGAGGCATCCTGGCCTGAGGGGTAGCTCTGATTGGACAGGAGTGAGGTGTACAGTTCACCATCATCACTCATGGGCTTCCTGAAAAGGTCAGACATGGCATCACCTAGAAGCAGAAAAAGAGAAGATGGACATTGGATTTAAATCACAGACCTTAGAGACAATTGGATTAGGCAAACTTAAAAGTATAGAAAAGTGGATAGATGAAATAGGCAGAAGATAGCGTCACAGGCAATAACAGGCATAACAGGCATAACATGTCATTGATAATTCTGTCAACAGTGAACTGGTGCAAATATGAAACTGCTGCGTCAGAGGTGAAATTATTAAAAACAAGTTCTACAATCAACTGTTGAACAGTTCCAATAAACTGTTAAATTGGCAATAACAAGATTGTTACATTTGTGTACGCCAGGCTTGATAGTGGAGACGTGTGGGATTGTGGGGAGAGTATGGGAATCAGTTGGGAGATGGCGGTGCAGATCAGTGATGCAGCACTAACAGAGGGCACTTGTGCCCTGAGCGGGACAAAGGCGGATTGTTCAAACCCCAAAACTCATCCTGCCAGCTCTTAATCCTCAGACAGTGAGGTGCGGGGGAAGGGCTCTGTATTCATTCACATCTCTCGTTTGTATTCGTAAATCTCCTCTGACAAGATGGCCGATTGTGTCACTGAGGCACACACACACACACACTACTGTACCCTGTCCTTTTCTGTGTGACTTGCCACCTAGAGTAAAGCATGTCCAGTACGGCATGTAATTTTAATTTATTTATTTCACCTTTATTTAACCAGGTAGGCAAGTTGAGAACAAGTTCTCATTTACAATTGCGACCTGGCCAAGATAAAGCAAAGCAGTTCGACAGATACAACGACACAGAGTTACACATGGAGTAAAACAAACATACAGTCAATAATACAGTATAAACAAGTCTATATACGATGTGAGCAAATGAGGTGAGAAGGGAGGTAAAGGCAAAAAAAAAGGCCATGGTGGCAAAGTAAATACAATTTAGCAAGTAAAACACTGGAATGGTAGATTTGCAATGGAAGAATGTGCAAAGTAGAAATAAAAATAATGGGGTGCAAAGGAGCAAAATAAATAAATAAATTAAATACAGTAGGGAAAGAGGTAGTTGTTTGGGCTAAATTATAGGTGGGCTATGTACAGGTGCAGTAATATGTGAGCTGCTCTGACAGTTGGTGCTTAAAGCTAGTGAGGGAGATAAGTGTTTCCAGTTTCAGAGATTTTTGTAGTTCGTTCCAGTCATTGGCAGCAGAGAACTGGAAGGAGAGGCGGCCAAAGAAATAATTGGTTTTGGGGGTGACTAGAGAGATATACCTGCTGGAGCATGTGCTACAGGTGGGAGATGCTATGGTGACCAGCGAGCTGAGATAAGGGGGGACTTTACCTAGTAGGGTCTTGTAGATGACATGGAGCCAGTGGGTTTGGCGACGAGTATGAAGCGAGGGCCAGCCAACGAGAGCGTACAGGTCGCAATGGTGGGTAGTATATGGGGCTTTGGTGACAAAACGGATTGCACTGTGATAGACTGCATCCAATTTGTTGAGTAGGGTATTGGAGGCTATTTTGTAAATGACATCGCCAAAGTCGAGGATTGGTAGGATGGTCAGTTTTACAAGGGTATGTTTGGCAGCATGAGTGAAGGATGCTTTGTTGCGAAATAGGAAGCCAATTCTAGATTTAACTTTGGATTGGAGATGTTTGATATGGGTCTGGAAGGAGAGTTTACAGTCTAACCAGACACCTAAGTATTTGTAGTTGTCCACGTATTCTAAGTCAGAGCCGTCCAGAGTAGTGATGTTGGACAGGCGGGTAGGTGCAGGTAGAGATCGGTTGAAGAGCCTGCATTTAGTTTTACTTGTATTTAAGAGCAATTTGAGGCCACGGAAGGAGAGTTGTATGGCATTGAAGCTTGCCTTGAGGGTTGTTAACACAGTGTCCAAAGAAGGGCCAGAAGTATACAGAATGGTGTCGTCTGCGTAGAGGTGGATCAGAGACTCACCAGCAGCAAGAGCGACCTCATTGATGTATACAGAGAAGAGAGTCGGTCCAAGAATTGAACCCTGTGGCACCCCCATAGAGACTGCCAGAGGTCCGGACAGCAGACCCTCCGATTTGACACACTGAACTCTATCAGAGAAGTAGTTGGTGAACCAGGCGAGGCAATCATTTGAGAAACCAAGGCTGTCGAGTCTGCTGATGAGGATGTGGTGATTGACAGAGTCGAAAGCCTTGGCCAGATCAATGAATACGGCTGCACAGTAATGTTTCTTATCGATGGCGGTTAAGATATCGTTTAGGACCTTGAGCGTGGCTGAGGTGCACCCATGACCAGCTCTGAAACCAGATTGCATAGCAGAGAAGGTATGGTGAGATTCGAAATGGTCGGTAATCTGTTTGTTGACTTGGCTTTCGAAGACCTTAGAAAGGCATGGTAGGATAGATATAGGTCTGTAGCAGTTTGGGTCAAGAGTGTCCCCCCCCTTTGAAGAGGGGGATGACCGCAGCTGCTTTCCAATCTTTGGGAATCTCAGACGACACGAAAGAGAGGTTGAACAGGCTAGTAATAGGGGTGGCAACAATTTCGGCAGATAATTTTTAGAAAGAAAGGGTCCAGATTGTAGATTTGTAGGGGTCCAGATTTTGCAGCTCTTTCAGAACATCAGCTGAACGGATTTGGGAGAAGGAGAAATGGGGAAGGCTTGGGCGAGTTGCTGTGGGGGGTGCAGTGCTGTTGACCGGGGTAGGAGTAGCCAGGTGGAAAGCATGGCAGCCGTAGAAAAATGCTTATTGAAATTCTAAATTATGGTGGATTTATCAGTGGTGACAGTGTTTCCTATCTTCAGTGCAGTGGGCAGCTGGGAGGAGGTGTTCTTATTCTCCATGGACTTTACAGTGTCCCAGAACTTTTTTGAGTTAGTGTTGCAGGAAGCAAATTTATGCTTGAAAAAGCTAGCCTTGGCTTTTCTAACTGCCTGTGTATAATGGTTTCTAGCTTCCCTGAACAGCTGCATATCACGGGGGCTGTTCGATGCTAATGCAGAACGCCATAGGATGTTTTTGTGTTGGTTAAGGGCAGTCAGGTCTGGGGAGAACCAAGGGCTATATCTGTTCCTGGTTCTAAATTTCTTGAATGGGGCATGTTTATTTAAGATGGTTAGGAAGGCATTTAAAAAAAATATCCAGGCATCCTCTACTGACGGGATGAGATCAATATCCTTCCAGGATACCCCGGCCAGGTCGATTAGAAAGGCCTGCTCGCTGAAGTGTTTCAGGGAGCGTTTTACAGTGATGAGTGGAGGTCGTTTGACCGCTGACCCATTACGGATGCAGGCAATGAGGCAGTGATCGCTGAGATCTTGGTTGAAGACAGCAGAGGTGTATTTAGAGGGCAAGTTGGTTAGGATGATATCTATGAGGGTGCCCGTGTTTAAGGCTTTGGGGAGGTACCTGGTAGGTTCATTGATAATTTGTGTGAGATTGAGGGCATCAAGTTTAGATTGTAGGATGGCTGGGGTGTTAAGCATGTTCCAGTTTAGGTCGCCTAGCAGCACGAGCTCTGAAGATAGATGTAGGCTACCACAGCATGAGAGCATTGCAAAGGTACCCCAACAATACGGTGCAATTTCACATTAATTGAATTTACGCTTTGACTCAGTTTTTTCACTTTAAAATGTATGCCAAACAAAAAACATTAATTTCGAGTTTAACAAACCATACAATTATGCACAATGACGACTTAACATACAGTTGAAGTCAGACGTTTACATACACCGTAGCCAAATACATTTCACAATTCCTGAAAATGTAAAGTAAAAGTAAAAAGTAAAAGTAAAAATTCCCAGTCTTAGGTCAGAGTTAGGATCACCACTTTATTTTAAGAATGTGAAATGTCAGAATAATAGTAGAACGATTTATTTCAGATTTGATTTCTTTCATCACATTCCCAGTGGGTCAGAAGTTTACATACACTCAATTAGTATTTGGTAGCATTGGCTTTAAATTGAGTAACTTGGGTCAAACATTTAGGGTAGCCTTCCACAAGCTTCCCACAATAAGTTGGGTGAATTTTGGCCCATTCCTCCTGACAGAGCTGGTGTAACTGAGTCAGGTTTGTAGGCCTCCTAGCTTGCACACGCTTTTTCAGTTCTGCTCACAAATTATTTATGGGGTTGAGGTCAGGTCTTCGTGATGGCCACTCCAATACCTTGACTTTGCTGTCCTTAAGCCATTTTGCAACAACTTTGGAAGTATGCTTGGGGTTATTGTCCATTTGGAAGACCCATTTGTGACCAAGCTTTAACTTCCTGACTGATGTCTTGAGATGTTGCTTCAATATATCCACATAATTTTCCTCCCTCATGATGCCATCTATTCTGTGAAGTGCACCAGTCCCTCCTGCAGTAAAGCACCCACCACAACATGATGCTGCCACCCCCGTGCTTCACAGTTGGTATGGTGTTCTTTGACTTGCAAGCCTCCCCCTTTTTCTTCCAAACATAACGATGGTAATTATTTTTTATTTTATCTTTATTTAACTAGGCAAGTCAGTTAAGAACAAATTCTTATTTTCAATGACGGCCTAGGAACAGTGGGTTAACTGCCTTGTTCAGGGGCAGAACGACAGATTTGAACCTTGTCAGCTCGGGGATTCAAACTTGCAACCTTTCGGTTACTAGTCCAAAGCTCTAACCACTAGGCTACCTGCCGCCCAATTATGGCCAAACAGTTCTATTTTTGTTTCATCAGATCAGAGGACATTTCTCAAAAAGTACGATGTTTGTCTCCATGTGCAGTTGCAAACCGTAGTCTGGCTTTTTTATGGCGGTTTTGGAGCAGTGGCTTCTTTCTTGCTGAGCGGCCTTTCAGGTTTCGTTGACATAGGACTCGTTTTACTGTACTGTAGATATAGATAATTTTGTACCTGATTGGTGGAGTGCTGCAGAGATGGTTGTCCTTCTGGAAGATTCTCCCATCTCCACAGAGGAACTCTGGAGCTCTGTCAGAGTGACCACTGGGTTCTTGGTCACCTCCCTGACCAAGGGCCCTTCTCCCCCAATTGCTGTTTGGCCGGGAGGCCAGCTCTAGGAAGAGTCTTGGTGGTTCCAAACTTCTTCAATTTAAGAATGATGGAGGCCACTGTGTTCTTGGGGACCTTCAATGCTGCAGGCATTTTTTGGTACCCTTCCCCAGATTTGTGCCTCAACACAATCCTGTCTCTGAGAATTCCTTCGCCCTTATGGCTAAGTTTTTCCTCTGACATGCACTGTCAACTGTGGGACCTTATATAGACAGGTGTGTGCCTTTTCAAATCATGTCCAACCAATTGAATTTACCACAGGTGGACTCCAATCAAGTTGTACAAACATCTCAAGGATGATCAATGGAAACAAGATGCATCTGAATTTGAACGCATTTGAATGCATCTGAACAGGATGCATCTGAATCATCTCAATTTCAAGTCATAGCAAAGGGGCTGAATACTTATGTAAATAAGGTATTTCTGTGTTTTATTTGTAATACATTTGCAAACATGTTTTACTTTTTTATTCTGAATGCACTGTATATGATAGGTTCAGATTTGGTCCAGTCTGGTCAATCTGTGGATGTTAACAGGCATGGGTGGACTGACCAAATGGAAACATTTCAACGTCCATGGACATCCGCTGTTGGTCGGTTCTCAGTGGGCGAGGATGCGGGATACAGTAAATGGAAAGAGAGGGGGCTCATGGGAGAGGTGTCAGTAAGAACGGGGACAGGTGACATTAACTGGTGAGTGAGTGAGTGAGTTTGTCCAGACAGACTATTTTAACACTCTTGGTTTGACCCCTAGACAACAGAAAGACAAAGAAAACAGGTATGAGCAGAACATAACAGTATGCAGGTGGAAGGGAGGACAGTAGCAGGTGGCCCAACTAGTTTGGTACTATTATGATTTCCCATTATAGCCAATTCATTTGCAGAAATAATGTTACTGATTTTTGGGTAATTCCGTTGCCAATCACTTCATAATTGATAAACAACATTGATATCAGTTAAATCACTATAACTAAATTGGTAGATTTACCATTACTTTATACGTCTGTGAACTTTCAGTATACTCCCTCCTCATGAGGGAGAGAAATGAGAAAATATCTTAAAGATATCTGGGTTTTTGGTAACGGAATTACAAAGCACAAGGCAATATTTCCTAAACTTACAGAAGGTAAACAATTTCTCCAAAACTAAATATACGTGTTGATATTAGTTGGCAGGGGTCTTAACGCCAACATTATTATGTTTAAATGTATTTCTGATAACATCTACCAGAAAGTTTTAAAAGGTTTCTAAGACCACTTTTCTATCGGTTTATCAAGAAATCAGATGGAAAATAGTAAAAAAATGTTTTATCTATACCTTCATTTCAGATTTCATTTGACACCCAATTAGATATGCTCCTATGACTTCATTTGTTGGTGCTCATGGGTCTTTTTCGATGGAAATTACTGTAGTCTTTGTTAACATCCATGTGTCGTCTACTGCCAAAAATACTAAGCTTAACTTGAAAATAAATATTTGGTTTCCGTGAACTTGATAGATCAGACTTACAGTGCAGCAAGCCAACATTTTTCTGCAAAGTGATTGGACACAAGTTGCACACACAGTGAGGCCCATGGCTAGAATGTGTGCTGTGTTGCACAGCTGAGTGCAAAGCGTAGTTTACTCCCCCACTAACTGTGCTGGGAGCACCTCCCCTCTCTCCCCAGAGCTGCTCTACAGTCTTCAACTCTCACTGGGCAGCTGTGCCTCTATAAATAGGCAGAGTCCAGCTGCTGGGGTGGGTGAGGATGAGGGGGTGGGATAAGGATGAGGGATTTAAATAGGAACTTCCAGGCTCTTACAGAGAATGTAGACTGAGTACCCTACCGTTCAGAATGTCCCTTCCCATCCTTCCCCCCCGTTCTGTTCTCCCTGCAGGTCCTGCTCCCTTTCCTCATGGTATTGTACAACGTCTACAATGTCCCTGTCAATAAATCATACAAAACACAATGTCCTAAACACTAGGCTACACCCACGATAACATGGTGAGATCCTAAGCAGAGCAACATGGCAGCAGGCTATTTTCTGTTAGGTAGAATGTAGTCAGGGCAGCATATGAAATGTCTGAGCATTATCAGGCTGTTCCTAAAGCAGATGGGAACAGCTGTGGCTGTGGTGTCTGGAGTTCAGTGGGGTTCATGAAGCCATAGATCTACTGACAGCCAGCCTACTACTGTATAATCCTCTTATGGCTCTCCTTTCTCCCCATTCTGCCATCCCCCTGACAATACCAGAAGCATAATCTACCATTGACTGAGTCACATTAACTACACAGAAGAGGGCAGGACTCTGGACTCATAAATACAACATCCTGTGAAGAGAGGTGACCTCTGGAGCTGGTTGCAGTTGATTCCTGGCAGTGGGTCACACGCACCCCCCATATTCTCTCTCCACACCGCTGGCTGCTTTAGAGAATGACAGTGACGTAGCGCTGAGCGGTTGCTTGCTAACTACTCCTGGAGGCATCGAAGCAGCAGAATGATGGGAATAGACAGGATAAGTGTTCAGCAGACAGACATCAGGGCAGCAGCGGCTGTAAAGGGCTGCTCAGACAGACAGGAGAGCTGTCTACTGATCCACATCAACATACAGCAGCGGCCATTGTGGCGCAGCAGCTGTACCTAGACAGTCAAACACTGGAAAAAAAAAACACAAGGCCAAGCAAGCGCTTCAGCTCATTCAGACAGGATCAGACGTGACAGCACAGAAACTATTGTTTCAGAATTTGCCACAACATTATCATGCTTCTGAGTGGATAACACAGTTAAATACATCATTTCTGGTGGATGTGTTGTGAAGGGGCAGTCAACTTTCCTACACACAAGCAACACAGCCATTAACCTAATGCACCCTGACAATTGTTGCTACGCTAAGCCGAGGTATCTCTAAATTTATGGCTGGAGACAAAAACGTGATAACAGATGACATCAAAAGTATTGGCTATTATGTATAGGCCTGGAAGCAGAGGTTCAATGAACTGCATGTAGGCGGCTGCGGCCTGATGCATTCACTCCACAAGACTATGCCATTGAATTCATGATAATGACAGTAATCTTCAATGTCAACAATCTTTTTCTCTATTGTGTTTGGCTGCTCGCTAATTTGATATTTATATAAAATTAAAGGCAAACCTGAACAACAATCAAGTTGATTTTAAATCCAAGAGGGTCTTGTAGTCTTGGTTTGTTTTCCTAATGCCTTGCAGATGAATACAAAACTGTCAGTACTCCTCTAGCTTTCGAGAGCCCCACTCCCTCAACCTCTCCACTCCCTCAACCTCTACACTCCCTCAACCTCTACACTCCCTCAACCTCTCCACTCCCTCAACCTCTCCACTCCCTCAACCTCTCCACTCCCTCAACCTCTCCACTCCCTCAACCTCTCCACTCCCTCAACCTCCCCACTCCCTCAACCTCTACACTCCCTCAACCTCTACACTCCCTCCCTCAACCTCCCCACTCCCTCAACCTCTCCACTCCCTCAACCTCTCCACTCCCTCAACCTCTCCACTCCCTCAACCTCTCCACTCCCTCAACCTCTCCACTCCCTCAACCTCTCCACTCCCTCAACCTCTCCACTCCCTCAACCTCTCCACTCCCTCAACCTCTCCACTCCCTCAACCTCTCCACTCCCTCAACCTCTCCACTCCCTCAACCTCTCCACTCTCTCAACCTCTCCACTCCCTCAACCTCCCCACTCTCTCAACCTCTCCACTCTCTCAACCTCTCCACTCCCTCAACCTCTCCACTCCCTCAACCTCTCCACTCCCTCAACCTCTCCACTCTCTCAACCTCTCCACTCCCTCAACCTCTCCACTCCCTCAACCTCTCCACTCCCTCAACCTCTCCACTCCCTCAACCTCTACACTCCCTCAACCTCTACACTCCCTCAACCTCTACACTCCCTCAACCTCTCCACTCCCTCAACCTCTCCACTCCCTCAACCTCTCCACTCTCTCAACCTCTCCACTCCCTCAACCTCTCCACTCTCTCAACCTCTCCACTCCCTCAACCTCTCCACTCCCTCAACCTCTCCACTCTCTCAACCTCTCCACTCCCTCAACCTCTCCACTCCCTCAACCTCTCCACTCCCTCAACCTCTCCACTCCCTCAACCTCTCCACTCCCTCAACCTCTACACTCCCTCAACCTCTACACTCCCTCAACCTCTACACTCCCTAAACCTCTACACTCCCTAAACCTCTACACTCCCACCTCCATGCAGCCTTCTGGCCCTGAGAGGGACATAGGAGATGCCGTGCTGTATCAGCAGAGCTCTGGAGCACGAAGGCCTTTAATAAACCTCCACTACTTCCATCTAGCCTCTTCCGATGAGAAGAGAGACAGCCTATAGGGAGGTCAGAGACCTGGCAGTGTGTTACCAGGACAACAACATCTCCCTCAACGCCAGCAAGACAAAGGAGCTGATCGTGGACTACAGGAAGCTGAGGGCCGAGCACACCGACATCGATGGGGCTGTAGTGGAGCGGGTTGAGAGAATCAAGTTTCTCTGTGTCCACATCACTAAGAAATTAACATGGTCCACACACACACCATCACAGTCGTGAAGAAGGCACGATAACAATTATTCTCCCTCAGGAGACTGAAAAGATTCAGCATGGGCCCTTAGATCCTCAAAAAGTTCTACAACTGCACCACTGGCTGCATCACCGCTTGGTATCAGACCGCTTGGCATCAGACCGCAAGGTGCTACAGAGGGTAGTGCGTACGGCCCAGTACATCACTGGGGCCAAGCTCCCTGCCATCCAGGACCTCTATACCTGGCGGTGTCAGGGGAAGGCCCTAAAGATTGTCAGAGACTCCAGCCACCCAACTCATGGACTGTTCTCTCTGCTACCGCACAGCAAGCACTACTGATGCACCAAGTTGGGAATCAACAGGGCCCTGAACAGCTTCAACGCCCAAGCCATAAGACTGCTAAATAGTTCATAAAATAGCTGCCTGGACTATCTGCATTAGGGCTGTCCCAGACAAAAAAAATAAAATAATCTTGGTTGACCAAAAGTCGTCTGTTCTTTCGACCAATTGATTGCTAGAAAATGTTAAACGTGTATTCTTCCATATACAGACATGGTTTTTATTTCTTATTTAACACATACTTTTATATAAAGCAATGACATAACAATAATACATTAGCAAACATAAGCTCTTTAATCCAACCCCTCAGCCACTCTCAGCCCATCACAACTATCAGCAGCATACCACCCTGCATACCACTGCTGGCTTGCTTCTGAAGCTAAGCAGGGTTGGTCCTTTGTTTCAAGTGTATGTGGCGGTTCTAGCTTGTATGGCGCCCTGGGCAAACCGGGCGAACCCCCCCCCTCCTTCAGCGCCCGCCCCCGCGTGAGCCCCGTGTCGCCCCCGGCAAGATGCAGCCCTGGGCGGCTGCCCATGTTTCCCGTACCTAAATCCGCTACTGATTTGTATTAGTCTATAAATAAATCTCTTTTCCAAAATTCGTCATCTCTTCTATGTCTTATTCGACTAGTATTTTGTAAAGTGTAAGGATAATAATTCAGCCATAGTTGTTCTGAAATGTTTTTTGCTTGCCAACATTTTACTCCCTCCTCTATGTTTAATATAATAATAATATAATAATATAATATAACACACCTACATTAATTTCGGTTGCCTATCTTGACATTCATTTTGATCTATAGAAAGTATTTGACTCTGATGTATGCCACATAAAGAATTTGACTATAGCCACAAAATTAAGGAAATTAGAAGGGGAGAGAATTCTGGCGGGGGGGAGATTTTCGGCACAACACCGGAACCTATTTCAGTCCAAGTCAAGCACTGACAAGAAGCCTTTATGACATTTCACTGGATCAGAGCATGACATTTTTCCCTTTCACGCTGAGTGGTTATCGAAAGGAAGAGAGCTGGAAAAGATTTTTCAAATACATTGAGAAACTATTGTAATTCTCAATGGATATAAAAACAGACTTCCGTTTGCTTGCTGTTTGAGGTGAAGAAAACATCACTTTGACAAGCTCCACAGGTTGTTTGTTAAGCCAATCAGAAATACTATCAGATCCCAAAATGGGCACATTTATTTGCCTACATTTGCTCGCAGGCCAGGTAGCCTATAGTCCTACTTCTATGTGTGCACGTCCTTACTCAACATTGACAGGAGCACTCCAAACAAAAAACAATGACTAAATTGACAGAACTCATAAATGGAATTAAAGAAACCAAAACATGTGTCTCACAAGTGTAGCATAGGTTGTGCACTCCGCAAACAATGTGTCCATTCAGACAAGGATAACAGGAAGACTGGAATAATAATATTGAATGCATTAAAAGAAATAACCATAACCAAAGTAACAGATTAGAAATGATAGGAATTAACGTTAAATATACTACTGGTGATATATGTAATGGGGAATTGATATACACTAACAATCAAATGCAAACAATTCACACAAGGAAGTTATGAAACAATGAATATGCACTGATTGTCGGGAAAGAGCGAGAAAGAAGTGCATTGTGCATCTGGGTGCATGGTCAATCCGATGTCTGCATTGGCCATGCAGCATTTATGGTGATATGGCCTCAGCAGAAGTCAGGGCATTCATACTTCTTGCGCTTTATGGAGCAGTGCAGCACTGTTGTCAAGGAAGTGAGTTTGTGTTTATACAGGATGTACCACCCCACCTACTGTCAACTAATCATGTCAATTCGGAGCTAAACATAGCCTTCCGCATTGTTACAAAATTTGGGAGACGCCTGGCGATGCGGTACAGAGATATTTGTTACAGCTCGACTAAAACAGTCTTGGTCGACCAACAGCCTAACAACTGACTAATTGGGGTCAGCCCTAAACTCTTTTAACTCATCACATACACTGCTGCTACTGTTGATTATCTATCCTGTTGCCTAGTCACTTTATCCCTACCTATATGTACATAATGCATCTACCTCCATTACCTCGTACCTCTGCACATCGACTCAGTACTGGTACCCTGTGTACAGTGGCTAGAAAAAGTATTAAAACCCTTTGGAATTACCTGGATTTCTGCATAAATTGGTCATCAAATTTGATCTGATCTTCATCTAAGTCACAACAATAGACAAACTTAAAATAATAACACACAAATTATTGTATTTTTCTTGTCTATATTGAATAGATAATATAAACATTCACAGTGTCGGTTGGAAAAAGTATGCGAACCCCTAGACTTCTCCAAAAGCTAATTGGAGTCAGCTAACCTGTAGTCCAATCAGTGGATGAGATTGGAGATGTTGGTTAGAGCTGCCTTGCCCTATAAAAAAACACTCACAAAATGTGAGTTTTCTATTCACAAGAAGAATTGCTGATGTGAACCATGCCTCGAACAAAAGAGATCTCAGAAGACATAAGATTAAGAATGTGTTGACTTGCATAACGCTGGTAAGGGTTACAAAAGTATCTCTGAAAGCCTTGATGTTCATCAGTCCACAGTAAGACAAATTGTCTATAAATGGAGACAGTACAGCACTGTTGCTACTCTCCCTAGGAGTGGCCGTCCTGCAAAGATGACTGCAAGAGCACAGCGCAGAATGCTCAATGAGCTTAAGAAGAATCCTAGAGTGTCAGCTAAAGAGACAGAAATCTCTGGAACATGCCAACATCTCTGTTGACTAGTCCACGATACGTAAAACAAGAATGGTGTTCATGGGAGGACACCACGGAAGAAGCTACTGCTGTCCAAAAAAAACATTGCTGCACGTCTGAAGTTTGCAACTTGATTCAGAAGCCCTGGTAAGCAAAGTGGACCTGGAGAGATGTGGCTAAATCAAGTGCGCCTACTAAACTCGCATAGAGCTGTTTTTATGAGTGAGTTCATTTGAAAGTTTTTATTCATCACTGTCAACACTGTTTTTATTAAACACTATTACAAAACATAAAATATGCTTCCCAGTACTTCCACTCGCACTGCAGCTGCAATGGGCTCCCGAGTGGTGCAGCGGTCTGCATTTCAGTGCTAGAGGCATCACTACAGACCCTGGTCCGATTCCAGGCTGTATCACAACTGGCCGTGATTGGGAGTCCCATGGGGGCGGCGCACAATTGGCCCAGCGTCGTCCGGGTTAGGGTTTGGCCGGGGTAGGCCGTCATTGTAAATAAGAATTTGTTCTTAACTGACTTGCCTAGTTAAATAACGGTAAAAAGATTAGTAGCCAAGTGTACCGATAGCCCTGAGTTTGTATTATTATTAGCAGCTCGTGGTGTCTATTTCAATATCGAGGAATATTTCACTATCTCTGGTTATAGGAACAACATGAATTTGTGCATGAGGCAGATGGGGTGTGACTCCAGCTTCCCCATCAGGTAGAAGACTGTGTCCCCTTTCTCTGGTCAGTCTCACCGGAGGAAAGGGAGGAGAAAGCAGGGACTGTGAAAGGCAGATACTGTGGTGCTCTTCCCCTCCCTCCGCTGAGACTAATTCTGTGTTCAAAACAACTGGGAACTTGGAAATGTCTGACTTCCGACTTCAGTGCATTCAAGACAACTGAGAACTCTGGGGAAAAAACGAGATCCGACTGGGGAAAATAGTTTTGAACGGTCATCCAATTCGGAATTTCAAGAGCTCCGACTTCCCGACGTCATGATTTGACCTAGCTATCCCAGTTGTCTTGAAAGCACCATAACCATCAGATGCAGGTACCATCAGTCCAGTAAAATTTTAAAAAGCTAATTATTTACATTTGTTCTACACCAATTGATTTATTTTGTTATCGTAACTCGAGTTTTTAAATATAATATGGTCTGAGAATAACAATATTGGCAGGCCAGGCATATAGCCAATATGCTATGATAATCTATTAGGCCTATGGCCCAAACCTCATTCCTACAGAATTGTTTTAACTAGGTTAATGTAAAAAAAAAAAAAGGTTTAAAAAATAATTATGAGCGGTAGATCTCGGCTTGCTTTTTGACTGCGAAAGTGATCTTGACTCAGATAAGGTTGGTGACCACTGATCTTGAGGAGTAGTCCTTAGATGGGCACAAGTTAAGTTAATTTATAGCTCAGGTTGGTAGAGCCAAGGTAGTGGATTCGATTCCCGTGACTATCCATATGTAAAATTTATGCACGCATGACCGTAAGTTGCTTTGGATAAAAGCATCTGCTAAATGTCATATATTATTACATTATATGCCTTCAGAATGAGGTTCTTATTCTCAAACACCCCCTTTACCCCACTTGGCCATCTCATTACTGAAATGGCTAAAGAGCTCAAATTGGGGAAAAGTCTGATTTAATTTTATAACAGTTGTATATTTTCATTTTGAAATATTTTTATTTTCAGTGTTATGTTTTTACTCAGACTTTTTCATTAGGGGAGCATGCATAAAATATTACAAATATTGATTTGATTATTACTTTTTTGGACTTCAAAAACAATAATGATGTCAAATGCATATCTAAGAATAATTATGAAATAGATAAGTGCAGATCCTAATATGAGCAATTCAAGAAGAAACTGTGTGAAAAATGACTTGTGATATTATTATTTTTTTTTTACAGTTTTGTGAGAATGATTTGCCTACACTGTAGTGTATATAGTGTTAATCTATGTTCCACATGTGTGATGTCTCCTTTCAAGAGTCCTCTCCCATTTCTGCTGCATGCTACAGCAAATCAGCCAAACAGAGTGTGAGAGGGGCCTTACAAGAACATATAGGCTACTGTGTTGTTACCTCTTCAAATTGAAACTTAAGAGAAGGGGGTAGGCTTTAGGCAGCAAACTGGGGGTGACAATGAGAAGGGGGAAGAAAGAAAACAAAAAGGTGTTGAATTGGAGGGAAGTAAGCAAGCGGCTATCGCGAACACATAAATATAAGTGGCTCAAAAATGACAACGGGTATATGAATACAGAAGGAGGTCGATAGGTAGGTAGGCAGCTGAGAGGTCAGAGGATACAGTTGCTCATGAGCTATTGTTGTCCACCATCATCTTAAACTCCCATAATGGCTGGACATTGTTATTGTCAACTGGGATGAGAAAATGCTATAAAAACAGTCAGCCTACACACAAGCAGTCTTATTGCATTGAAGTTGTGAAGTCAGTGGAAGCTTTGGTTGCCACCTGTCATTTATCGATCCCAGCAAAGTCTTTGCCTGAGTGGAATGGTGAGGATAGATTATCTGAAGATCCAGACTGAGTGTCTACAAGCTGTCAGCTTTGGAGCCCAGCTGTCAATGAACTGTCTCTGTTGTCTTACTTCACATCCATTGTTAGCTTTAGCCAAGACACACACACGCACTCAAGGACACACAGGAGCACACACACAAAGGACACGTAGGATAGAATGCCTTTCTTTTGTCTACAGTATTTGGACCAAATGCTGAGGACAGTGGCAACTGACTGCCAACAGCCCTCTGCATCAAACTACCAAGAGATGTGGACAGAGTTGAGTCTTTAGAGAAGCCTACCTAGCACTATTTAGCAATTCAGCAAGTCAAATTCTAGCCTATCTGCATAGCTTTTTATTTATGAAGCCATTCAAACAGACTGACAGGTGGAAGGTTGGAGAAGCATTAGGCTAGATTCAAAGATGGTGCAGAGTTGTCTGTCGGGGGATTGAAAAAGATTTGGAGAATAATCTATTTAGGCCCACAGTTCACGACAGCTGACATACTGTGTTGTCCCCTGGGGTGGAGCTTTCCTGACCCTGTCCTTCATTGCTTTATCTGTGTCCTTCCCACAGCATTAGCTAATTGGCTCTGGATGTTGAAGAAGACGAATGAGATTTGAAGGCAGGCTGGCAAGAAACAAGACAAGCAGAGGGGCCCAAGTAATTCTGTGAGGCAGCACAGACAGAGACACTAGCAGCACAGTCTCCATTTTCATCATCCTTCCTCCCAGCAACAGCCCAGGACTGCTGGGGCAGCAGAGCAGAGATCTCCCAGGTTGATGAACATGTACTGGAACTGTAGACCTAAGTAAGGCAGTGGCAGTCATGAAATTTTGTCCTGCAAAAGACCGCCGGTCTGTATGTTATCTGGCAATGCTTCATGGCAGAGGCTGTAGGCTTGTTTGTTGAGCTGACAAGATCTGCTTATCGTCCAACGGCACTATTTTATATTATATGATTTTATAGTAAGAAGAATATAATTTAACTTAGCTGAATAAAATATAAAGGATATCTTTCCCATTCCGGAGCCAGTGTGCATATGACGTGGCTATGTTGAGCATAAAAGTGATCATTTGAAACAGGTTTTATATGCTAGATTTAGAGTAATTTGGCAATGTTAGTTGTGAATGATACAGCCCTTAGAATGTCTTAGAAATCCAAACATATACGGGCTGCATGACACGAGTATAGGCCATTGATGATTTGAGAAAGTATCAAAAAAGATTGCGCTCTGTGCCTTGCCTCAGGCTGCACAGCTGTTCTCTCATCAAGTAATCATATTTTCTCCCATCAGACAATTCTCAATTTATTATTGTCATTACTAATATTTAACATTTGTTTCGATTTAGAATGGCACATTATCAAATGGGCAGGAACTGATGACAGAGAGGCCACTTCGGTTGTATATCGGAACATGCTCGTAACATGAGCAGCTGAGAAATAAATATAACACTTATTTCACTACACCCATTAAAACCTCTTGGCGCACCGATCCCTTTAGCGGGATCATTTTCGTCAACATCAGCTGAATTGCAGAGCGCCAAATTCAAATTAAATTACTAAAAATATTACATTTTCATGAAATCACAAGTGCAATATACCAAAACACAGCTTAGCTTGCGTGTCAGATTTCAAACCAAGCGTTTATGTGAGCACAGCTCTCTCAGCAGACAAAACATTACAAACAGCTAGCAGCAAAGTAGATTGCTTTTCTGACTTTCATGACCAATCAAATTAATTGCTTACCTTCGATGATCTTCGGATGTTTGCACTCACGAGACTCCCAGTTCTACAATAAATGTTAGTTTTGTTCGATAAAGATTATTTTTATATCCAAAAACCTCCATTTGGTTGGAGCGTTTTGTTGAATAATCTACAGGCAGGTGCTTGGGGTCATAGGCCTATGCATAAACTCTAATATTGGTGTGGTTAGAGTGACAATAGAGCCCTGAGTACCAAGCCATTAGGACCATGGTTTTAGTAAATCGGGTACTACCGAAACATGTCCAGAGAGCATAGCCGGAGGTCATCACGTGGTCACATGGAATTTTACTGAGGTCATGACTCATGACTGGCGGTAATATGGTCACCTTATGACCTCCTCTCTCCTAGTTATGGAAAGGTCCCAGACAGTAGACACCCTCTCTCATGCTTTATGCTGAGATGCAGAAGAAGCACAAGTAACCCATTAGTCACTGTGTCAAAATTAGACTAGTGTGTAAAGATTGTTGTGCTTGATATGTCTGGATGGGAGATGTATAGAAGGAATGTACTAGTAGCCTACTATTTTATCTTCAGAGAGTAAAATGTGTATTTCACAGACAAATCAGGAGCATTACATAGGAAGGTGGGAACACTACAGAAGCTCTATAACAGGGACTATTGATGTGAAATATGCATACCGTGAAACAGTCCTATTGCCTTAAATCCATTGGCTCTCGGAATATCAAACACTGACTTCAAAACATAAAATATTCACAAAAATAGAGAAGAATGCCCAAATGATCTAACTTTCGGCATGGGGAACCCATTAGATGCACCATCTGCTGTGAATATAATGAACAAGTGAAGCGATGTCCTCATGTGCATTTCACAGCGTGGTCAGATCTGGTCAGAACTCTGGATGTCCTGCTCATCATTAACACATTGTTTTGACATCTTTCTAAGACATCGTTGTGTGAAACATCTTTATGTGCGGAGGATGGGGATGATTGGGCATCACTTAGCCTTAGAAAGAACAGGCATGCTGTATGGCTAAAGATTTTTCTCCACTTGTCCTTCTGCTGTAATTGCAGCTGAGACCAGCACTATATATGGCCTGAATGGGAGAGGACTAATGTAGCCTTGCTCTGAGGTTCTGTGAGTTACAGGAAATGATGTTGTCCAATAAGTATGCAGTTTAATTTCCTGGAGCATGATATCCACAGACGAGAGTGAGATTGTGTGAGTACATTGTTGCATGGAGAGGGTCAGGCCCAAGGTCCTAGACAGGACAGAACCGGCTAGGGCTTTTCTGCTCCAAAAACTATCCTAGATCTGGCTGGTCAGTGTCTGGTTAGTTGAAAGCAGTCTAGCTCTGTAAAGATCCACATTGTGGCCACCAAGACCACAAGTGTCACAACAGATTACTTCTATACTGTAGACAGGGCCCAGCAAACATGGCTAAAAGGCAGTTATGTTTGCCTTTTGATGATTTTCTGAAATGGCTGCTGTGTGTTTGCATGTGTCCGTATGTGTGTGTGTGTGTCCGTGTGTGTGTTTGGGAACAGGTCAATCCTCGGTCTCGAGCTGTGAAGCCACAGTCAGTAAACACCTTTTATCTTGCCGTAAGGGAAATCATCTGGCAGGCTGTCTGAACTGTAGCCATGTTTAGAAGACAACTTCAGTTTCTGAACAACAAAAACACCACAATGTTTTTGTAAAGACTGATATTCAATACCACACTTACTAACAGACTGCATTAAAATCAGATTACAGGCTTAAAATAGCCTAGATGCCTCTGTTAATGTAGCAAAAAACATTCATCTTAAAAGACTGACAGGGCTGAAAGAGCTAAAGAAAAGGCCTGGGTTAAGAAGAGAGCAAGCTAGTCATGGATTTTAAACACCATCTTATGAATATTTCAGAGGGACGGTGAATGAAAATGCAAGTGCAGGACTCCAGTTCCCTCCTCTACAAGCGGATGGTGAGCCCTGTTTTTCCAGGATTAAAAATAGCAGTATGAGCTGAGCTCT
The DNA here is from genome assembly GCF_057628025.1 of Oncorhynchus mykiss. Classification (NCBI taxonomy): domain Eukaryota; kingdom Metazoa; phylum Chordata; class Actinopteri; order Salmoniformes; family Salmonidae; genus Oncorhynchus; species Oncorhynchus mykiss. Next base: position 49,777,666 of record NC_143040.1, on the reverse strand, counting down.
GCTGAAGAGGGTGACGGACTTAGAGATGAAGCGTGAATGATGCTCCCACAAAAACACTGCTTTGAGGTTCTACAGCACTCTGCTTAATCAGTGCTAGCAAACCTTACTAAATTCATTGGCTTACATGTGAGATTCCATGGCTACAAATAGCCTGAACTTTAAATAAACTCACAACTAAGTTTATGTTTAGGGACTAGGCTAGAGGTCGACCGATTATGATTTTTCAACGCCGATACCGATTATTGGAGGGCCAAAAAAGCCGATACCCATTAATTGGCCAATTTTTTTATTTTATTTGTAATAATGACAATTACAACAATACTGAATGGACACTTATGGTTTAAATAATAATAATAATAATACTGAATGTTCAATTTGGTTTAAATAATGCAAAAAAAAAAGTGTTGGAGAAGTAAGTAAAAGTGCAATATGTGCCATGTAAGAAAGCTAACGTTTAAGTTCCTTTCTCAGAACATGAGAGCATATGAAAGCTGGTGCTTCCTTTCAACATGAGTCTTCAATATTCCCAGGTAAGAAGTTTAAGGTTGTAGTTATTATAGGAATTATAGGGCTATTTCTCTCTATACCATTTGTATTTCATGAACCTTTGACTATTGGATGTTCTTATAGGCACTTTAGTATTGCCAGTGTAACAGTATAGCATCCATCCCTCTCCTCGCTCCTCCCTGGGCTCGAACCAGGAACACAACGACAACAGCCACCCTCGAAGCAGTGTTACCCATGCAGAGCAAGGGAAACAATCACTCCAAGGCTCAGAGCGAGCAAGTGACGTTTGAAACGCTATTAGCGCGTGCTAACTAGCCAGCCATTTCACTTCGGTTTTACACCAGCCTCATCTCGGGAGTTGATAGGCTTGAAGTCATAAACAGCGCAATGCTTGACGCACAACGAAGAGCTGCTGGCAAAATGCACGAAAGTGCTTTTTGAATGAATGTTTACGCGCCTGCTTCTGCCTACCACCGCTCAGTCAGATACTTAGATACTTGTATGCTCAGTCAGATTATATGCAACGCATGACACGCTAGATAATATCTAGGAATATCATCAACCATGTGTAGTTAACTAGTGATTATGATTGATTGATAGTTTTTTATAACATAAGTTTAATGCTAGCTAGCAACTTACTCTGGCTTACTGCATTCGCGTAACAGGCAGTCTCCTTGTGGAGTGCACACAGCTGACAAGGTGAAAATCTGTCGTTCTGCCCCTGAACGAGGCAGTTAACCCACCGTTCCTAGGCCGTCATTGTAAATAAGAAGGTGTTCTTAACTGACTTGCCTAGTTAAATAAAGAGAAACTGCGTTACGCCAGTGACCTAGATGGGAAACTATTAAGAAAGGTAGCAGACTGTATTGCCACCCCTATTTGCTATGTCTTTAATCAAAGCCTAAAGGAATGGGTGTCGATAGGCATGGAAGGAAGCTAGGAAGCTAAAGTAATTCCTCTGCATAAAAAGAGCCAGCAAAGGGTGCTTGACTATAACAGCTGCCCAATCAGTTTGCTCCCTCTTAGTAAAATGACGGAGAAAATTGTGGTTGAACAAATACAATACTATTTTTCGAAGGACAAGTTCACAACTGACGTTCAGCATGCGTATAGGGAAGGGCACTCCACTTGTACTGCACTGACTCAGATGACTGATGATTGACTAAAATAAATGGATAATAAGATGATCGTTGAAGCTGTATTGTTAGATTTCAGTGCAGCCTTTGATGTTATTGATCATAATTTGTAATTGAAAAAACTCACTTGCTATGGCTTTACACCATCTAACATAACATGGTTGGAGAGTTACTTATCCAATAGAATTTAGAGTATTCTTCAATGGAAGATTCTCTAACAGATATGTATAGTGCGGTATCCCTCTGGGCAGTTGCCTAGGGCAGTTACTCTTCTCTATTTTTACAAATGATTTGCCACTTGTCTTACAATAAGCTAAAATGACTATGCACACTCTACACATCAGCACCTAAAGCCAGTGAGCTCACTGAGACTCTTAGCCAGGAGTTACAGTCAAAACAAATGTTATTGGTCACATACACGTGATTAGCAGATGTTATTGCGTGTGTAGCGAAATTCCTGTGCTTCTAGCTACAACAGTGCAGTAATATCTAACAAATTACACAACATATACCCAATACACACAAATCTAAGTATGAATGAATTAAGACTATATACATATGGACGAGCAATGCCAGACCGGAATGGACTAAGGTATAGAATATAGTATATACATATGAGACGAGTAATGCAAGATATGTAAACATTATTAAGTGAATGTGATACCATAGAATAGTATAGAAAACAGTATATACATACAGTGGGGCAAAAAAGTATTTAGTCAGCCACCAATTGTGCAAGTTCTCCCACTTAAAAAGATGAGAGAGGCCTGTAATTTTCATCATAGGTACACTCAACTATGACAGACAAAATTAGAAAAAAATCCAGAAAATCACATTGTAGGATTTTTAATGAATTTATTTCCAAATTATGGTGGAAAATAAGTATTTGGTCAATAACAAAAGTTTATCTCAATACTTTGTTATATACCCTTTGTTGGCAATGACAGAGGTCAAACGTTTTCTGTAAGTCTTCACAAGGTTTTCACACATATTTTGGCCCATTCCTCCATGCAGATCTCCTCTAGAGCAGTGATGTTTTGGGGCTGTTGCTGGGCAACACGGACTTTCAACTCCCTCCAAAGATTTTCTATGGGGTTGAGATCTGGAGACTGGCTAGGCCACTCCAGGACCTTGAAATGCTTCTTACGAAGCCACTCCTTCGTTGCCTGGGGCGGTGTGTTTGGGATCATTGTCATGCTGAAAGACCCAGCCACGTTTCATCTTCAATGCCCTTGCTGATGGAAGGAGGTTTTCACTCAAAATCTCACGATACATGGCCCCATTCATTCTTTCCTTTACACGGATCAGTCGTCCTGGTCCCTTTGCAGAAAAACTGCCCCAACGCATGATGTTTCCACCCCCATGCTTCACAGTAGGTATGGTGTTCTTTGGATGCAACTCAGCATTCTTTGTCCTCCGAACATGACGAGTTGAGTTTTTTCCAAAAAGTTCTATTTTGGTTTCATCTGACCATATGACATTCTCCCAATCTTCTTCTGGATCATCCAAATGCTCTCTAGCAAACTTCAGACGGGCCTGGACATGTACTGGCTTAAGCAGGGGGACACGTCTGGCACTGCAGGATTTGAGTCCCTGACGGCGCAGTGTGTTACTGATGGTAGGCTTTGTTACTTTGGTCCCAGCTTTCTGCAGGTCATTCACTAGGTCCCCCCGTGTGGTTCTGGGATTTTTGCTCACCGTTCTTGTGATCATTTTGACCCCACCGGGTGAGATCTTGCGTGGAGCCCCAGATCGAGGGAGATTATCAGTGGTCTTGTATGTCTTCCATTTCCTAATAATTGCTCCCACAGTTGATTTCTTCAAACCAAGCTGCTTACCTATTGCAGATTCAGTCTTCCCAGCCATGTGCAGGTCTACAATTTTGTTTCTGGTGTCCTTTGACAGCTCTTTGGTCGTGGCCATAGTGGAGTTTGGAGTGTGACTGTTTGAGGTTGTGGACAGGTGTCTTGTATACTGATAACAAGTTCAAACAGGTGCCATTAATACAGGTAACGAGTGGAGGACAGAGGAGACTCTTAAAGAAGAAGTTACAGGTCTGTGAGAGCCAGAAATCTTGCTTGTTTGTAGGTGACCAAATACTTATTTTACACCATAATGTGCAAATAAATTCATTAAAAATCCTACAATGTGATTTTCAGGATTTTCTTTTCTCATTTTATCTGTCATAGTTGAAGGGTACCTATGATGAAAATTACAGGCCTCTCTCATCTTTTTAAGTGGGAGAACTTGCACAATTGGTGGCTGACTAAATACTTTTTTGCCCCACTGTATAAGATGAGTAATGACAGATATGTAAACATTAAGTGATAATTAACAAACTGGTCTTAATTACATCTAAAAACCAAAAGCATTGTATTTGGTACAAAGCATTATCTTAGACCTAAACATCAACTGGAGTTGTGCATAAAGTGTGTGAACATTGAACAAGTTGAAGAAGCTGGACCCCTAGGAGTAACATTGGATGGTCAGGTATCATAGTCAAGTTGTTGTGAAGATGGGGAGAGGTACACTACAGTTGAAGTCGCTAGTTTACATACACTTAGGTTGGAGTCATTAAAACTCGTTTTTCAAACACACCTCAAATTTCTTGTTAACAAAAAATTGTTTTGGCAAGACATTTAGGACATCTACTTTGTGCATGATAAGTCATTTTTCCAACAATAGTTTATAGACAGATTATTTCACTTATAATTCACTGCATCACAATTCCAGTGGGTCAGAAGTTTACATACACTAAGAAAATTATGTCATGGCTTTAGAAGCTTCTGTTAAGCTAATTGACATCATTTGATTTAATTGGAGTTGTACCTGTGGATGTATTTCATAGCCTACCTTCAAACTCAGTGCCTTTTTGCTTGACATCATGGGAAATCTAAAGAAATCAGCCAAGACCTCAGAAAAAATTGTAGACCTCCACAAGTCTGGTTCATCTTCAGGAGAAATTTACAAACGCCTGAAGGTACCACGTTCATCTGTTCAAACAATAGTATGCAAGTATAAACACAATGGGACCAAGCAGCCGTCATTCGTACTCTGGTGCGAAAAGTGCAAATCAATCCCAAAACAACAACAAATGATCTTGTGAAGATGCTGGAGGAAACGATTACAAAAGTATTTATATCCACAGTAAAATGAGTCCTATATCGAAATAACCTGAAAGGGCGCTCAGCAAGGAAGAAGCCACTGCTCCAAAACCGCCATTAAAAAAGCCAGACAGTTTGCAACTGCATATGGGGACAAAGATCGTACTTTTTGGAGAAATGTCCTCTGGTCTGATGAAACAAAAATAGAACTGTTTGGCCATAATGACCATCATTATGTTTGGAGGAAAAAGGGGGAGGCTTGCACGCCGAAGAGCACCATCCCAACTGTGAAGCACGGGGTGGCAGCATCATGTTGTGGGGGTGCTTTTCTGCAGGAGGGTCTGGTGCACAAAATAGATGGTGTCATGAGGGAAGAAAATTATGGGGATATATTGAAGCAACATCTCAAGACATCAGTCAGGAAGTTAAAGCTTGGTCGCAAATGGGTCTTCCAAATGGACAATGACCCTAAGCATACTTCCAAAGTCGTGGCAAAATGGCTTAAGGACAACAAAGTCAAGGTATTGGAGTGGCCATCACAAAGCCCTGAACTCAAACCTATAGAACATTTGTGGGCAGAACTGAAAAAGCGTGTGCAAGCAAGGAGGCCTACAAACCTGACTCAGTTACACCATCTCTGTCAGGAGGAATGGGCCAAAATTCACCCAACTTATTGTGGGAAGCTTGTGGAAGGCTACCCAAAACGTTTGACCCAAGTTAAACTATTTAAAGGCATGCTACCATACACTAATTGAGTGAATGTATACTTCTGACCCACAGGGAATGTAATGAAAGAAATAAAAGCTCAAATAAATCATTCTCTCATTCTTAAAATAAAGTGGTGATAACTGACCTAAGACAGGGAATTTTTACTAGGATTAAATGTCAGGAATTGTGAAACTGAATTTAAATGTATTTGGCTAAGGTGTATGTAAACTTCCGACTTCAACTGTATATACACAAAAGTATGTGAACACCCCTTCAAATTAGTGGATTCGGCTACTTCAGTCACACCCGTTGCTGACAGGTGTATAAAACTGAGCATGCAATCTCCATAGACAAACACTTGTAGGAGAATGACCTTACTGAAGATCTCAGCGACTTTCAACGTGGCACAGTCACAGCCACCTTTCAAACAAGTCATTTCATCAAATTTCTGCACTGTTGAGCTGCCCCAGTCAATTGTATGTGCTGTTTGCATTTGTATTAATTATGGATCCCCATTAGCTGCTGCCAAGGCAGGACCTGTATTGTGAATCAAATTTTACTGCTTGCATCAGTTACTTGATGTGGAATAGAGCCATGACTACATGGAACTCTATGTTGTACTGTGCGCCTTCCATAATCTGTTCTGGACTTGGGGATTGTGAAGAGACCTCTTGTGGCATGTCTTGTGGGGTATGCATGGGGTTCAAACAGACAGCTCGGTGCATTCAACATGTCAATACCTCTCATTAATACAAGTAGTGATGAAGTCAATCACTCCTCCACTTTGAGCCAAGAGAGATTGACATGCATATTATTTATGTTAGCGCTCTGTGTACATCCAAGGGCCAGCCGTGCTGCCCTGTTCTGAGCCAACTGCAAAAATGTTTTCTCCACAATTTTGTGGTATCCAAATCTTAGTAGCACAGGAGTCGCTAGTGCACAATGAAACAAGGATATCCCTACCGGCCAAACCCTCCCTAAACCCAGACGACGCTAGGCCAATTGTGCGTCGCCCCATGGACCTCCCGGTCACGGCCGGCTGCGACAGAGCCTGGGCTCGAACCCAGAGTCTCAGAGGCCCTTAGGACCTTCCTTTTTGATAGTGCTGTTAAGAAGGTAGAGCAGCGCTTTATTATGGACAGACTTCTTCCCATCTTAGCTACTGTTGTATCAATATGTTTTGAACATGACAGTTAACAATCCAGGGTTTCTCCAAGCAGTTTAGTCATCTCGACTTGCTGAATTCCCACATTATTTATTACAAGATGTAGTTGAGGTTTAGGATTTAGTGAATGATTTGTCCCAAATACAATGCTTTTAGTTTTAGAAATATTTAGGTCTAACTTATTCCTTGCTGAAACTAACTGCAGCTCTTTGTTGAGTATTGCAGTCGCTGTAGTAGCTGACGTGTATAGTGTTGCGTCATCCGTATACATAGATACACTGGCTTTACTCATAGACAGCTGCCCTGGGGAATTCCTGATTCTACCTGGATTATGTTGGCGAGGCTTCCATTAAAGAACACCCTCTGTGTTCTGTTAGACAGGTAACTCTTTATCCACAATATAGCAGGAGGTGTAAAGCTGGCTTTACTCATAGACAGCTGCCCTGGGGAATTCCTGATTCTACCTGGATTATGTTGGAGAGGCTTCCATTAAAGAACACCCTCTGTGTTCTGTTAGACAGGTAACTCTTTATCCACAATATAGCAGGAGGAGCCCCCACAATCTTTTTATCATCAATTTCGCTCAGCCAATCAGTCTGTATAAGTGCTGTGCTTGTCCTTCCTATAAGCAAGCTGAAAGTCTGTTCACTGTAAAATATCATTGTATCTGGTCAAACACACATTTTTTTCCCAAAAGTTTACTAAATGCTGTGAAAGGATCCAAGAACCCAAATGATTAGGGTGGCTCCCATCCTCCTTAGAAAACGTGTTTGTTATTGTGAAGTGGAAACGTCTAGGAGCAACAACAGTCTAAGGCACTGCATCTCAGTGCTAGAGGTGTCACTACAGTCCCTGGTTCGATTCCAGGCTGTATCACAACCGGACATGATTGAGAGTCCCATAGGGCGGTGCACAATTGGTCCAGCGTCGCCCGAGTTAGGGTTTGGCCAGGGTAGGCCGTCATTGTAAATAAGAATTTGTTCTTAACGGACTTGCCTAGTTAAATAAATAACCACTCAGCCGCGAAGTGGTAGGCCACACAAGCTCACAGAACGGGACCGCCAAGTGCTGAAGCACGTAGCGTGAAAAAATCATCTGTCCTCAGTTGCAACACTGACTACTGAGTTCCGCTGGAAGCAACGTCAGAACAAGAAATGTTCGTCGGGAGCTTCATGAAATGGGTTTCTATGGCCGAGCAGCCGCACACCAGTCTAACATCGCCATGCGCAATGCCAAGCATTGGCTGGAGTGGTGTAAAGCTCGCAGCCATTGGACTGGAGCAGTGGAAATGCGTTCTCTGGAGTGATGAATCACGCTTCATCATCTGACAGACGAATCTGGGTTTGGCGGATGCCAGGAGAACGCTACCTGCCCCAATGTATAGTGCCAACTGTAAAGTTTGGCAGAGGACTAATGGTCTAGGGCTGTTTTTCATGGTTCAGGCCCCTTAGTTCCAGTGAAGGAAAATCTTAACGCTACAGCATGCAATGACATTCTAGATGATTCTGTGCTTCCAACTTTGTGGCAACAGTTTGGGGAAGGCCCTTTCCTGTTTCAGCATGACAATGCCCCTGTGCACAAAGCGATGTCCAAAAAGAAATGGTTTGTTGAGATTGGTGTGGAAGAACTTGACTAGCCTGCACAGAGCCCTGACCTCAACCCCATCAAGCACCTTTGGTATGAATTGGAATGCCGACATCAGTGTCCATCCTCACTAATGCTCTTGTAGCTGAATGGAAGCGAGTCCCAGCAGCAATGTTCCAACATCTAGTGGAAAGCCTTCCCAGAAGAGTGGAGGCTGTTATAGCAGCAAAGGGGGGACCAACTCCATATTAATGCCCATGATTCTGGAATGAGATGTTCGATGAGCAGGTGTCCACATACACTACATGACCAAAAGTATGTCGTATTTTTTAAATTTAACTAGGCAAGTCAGTTAAGAACAAATCCTTATTTACAATGACAGCCTATCTGGGCGAAACCCAGATGACGCTGGGCCAATTGTGCACCGCCCTATGGGACTCCCAATCACGGCCGGTTGTGATACAGTCTGGAGTCGAACCAGCGTGTCTGTGGTGACGCCTTAGACCACTGCACCACTCAGGAGCCCCAATGTTCTGTGTTTTTTACAGACAGATCAACTGTACTAGTTGTTCAGGCTCTGATCTTGTTGCATCTTGATTACTGTCCGGTAACATATTGAGGTGCATCAAAGAAAGACCTAGCAAAGTTGCAGCTGGCCCAAAACAAAGCAGCACGCCTTGCCCTTAACTGCACACATGGAACTAACAACATGCATGATAGTCTTTCATGGTTGAGAGTTGAGGAGAAATGGACTACTTCTCTTCTAGTCTTTTTAAGAAAATGTGTATGTTAAAAATGCCTAACCACTCAATAATCTATTGGCATAAACGTCAAACAGAAATGCATACATAACCCATCAGACACGCCACTATGGCTATCTTCACGGTACCCAAACCAAAACCAGATGTAATACGTTGCTCAGTTATGTATATAGTTATGTCATTGTGGAATGCTCTGTCACCAGAGGTTGCTCTGGCAAAAAGCAAGTTTAGCTTTAAAAAATAGATAAAAAAAATATATTGTATCACAGCACCTCTCCTCTTTCTAAAGATCATCTAATGTAACTGTACTGTATATAACAATATTCATATGAATAGAGTGTAAATTGAATCTTATGTTCTTGTCTATAACTGTTCTGTATTTGTAAAAAAAAAAAAATGTGTGGACCCCAGGAAGAGTAGCTGCTGCAGTTGTAGTAGCTAATGGGGGATCCTAATAAACTAAACGAGCTTAGGCAGTGATAAGCTTAGGCTGTGAGTGACACATTGTATCCCAGCCAGGCTGCCTTTGTAAACAAACAATTAGGGCTATTTTTGAAATTTAGGCCTATACCAGGACCTGTTTATCTTCAGGGGAGCTAACATTTTCAGTTAAGACTGTTTTGGAGACACCCAAAAGGTATTACTGTTAGAATATTCAGAAACTTTCAGTTTAACATTTGTGATGTAGCTATGCAACTATTTTTCCCAGTATGTTGTTCCAAGCTTTAAGAATGTAAAACTTAAAGGACTGTACCCTGCCAATGTTTGTAGCCTAATAAATAGGCCTATGTCTAGGCCATAGAGTGCCTGTTGTTTTCTTGGTCTGTTCTGTTTCTCTGAGAGACTAATTTCAATTTTATGTAGACCTAGATTTCATAGTCGAAAATAAACAGTTATGAATTGTATTTTATACAAATCTCTTCTATTTTGTACCCACTAATACGAAGTTGACTCCATTACCAGATTTGCACTTTCAAGCATATTTCCCACCCAAACCCATGATTCGATCTCCTAAACTTCGTGAGAAGGTACAGAACGCCTGGCACACTCTGCGATGACGAAGGTTCCATCTCAGACTGCTTCATACTACACCCCAAAAGGCTGCCTGGGTGAGCATGTTCCGCTATGAGATGTGTAAACAGCCAAATGCAACTTACACACTACGTATATCTATATAAATGCAAGTATAGGCTATGAATGATAAGATGAATGTTACTGATAAATGTTATTGATAAACCGTCTTACCTGTAGATGCAGTTTCCATAGCAACGGGAGGCCTTTTCCCATCGTCCTCAAATTTGTGGAATTTTTGATCCAGGTCGCTCGTCTCTTCTCTGCTTTTCGATTTTAAATCTTCACGTAGCTCATCAAACAGAGGTGGTGTACTTCCGAATATGCCATTTCTTTCACAATCGTCCCCAAACCATTTCCCTTCCGAACCTAGTTCGTCACCGGGCTTCGAAGACATGCTTTTAGGGAGAGGTTCAGGTTGCGCGAGAGATAACAGGCACTGAGGCACAAGCTTTAACGCGGGCTACACAATGGATATTGGGTTGATCTAAGCAATAAACAGTAAATTATGATTTGAAATCTATGCTTAAATTGATATTGTAAAATTCTAATGGCTGCGCGGTCCAGTCCGAGAGCACAAGTGAGTGAGGTTGGTTTGTTTTAGTTCAGCGCTTCCACGCTGACGTCATGTCTGTGTAGCTTATGGTTGGCACTTATTTGGGGCAGTCAGCGTGACTATTATTAAAGTGAGTGAATATACCATGGAAGTCAACACAGTATATTTACAAGAGTGCAGCATACATAAAATACACTTTAGACCTTGAAGCTTATTTAAGCATATTTATCAAGTTTGCTTAGAGACCTAAATTAACGCAAATTGTACAATTTTTGAACATACAACACTGTTGTATTTTTATTTTTGTTAAACGCTTACAAGTTAGTAGCCTATGGATGCAAGTCATTTCACTCATACGAATACCCAGGGGGACCATTTCATTTGTTCTTCATGCAAGTTTGTTCTCAAATTACTAGCACTGTAGCGCCCTCGTGTGGGGTTTATCAAAAGTACAACGAAAAAGTTAAGATGGCTCCTGAGCAAAGGGGAGGCACTTGCCTGGATACGGGTTGATGACAAAACCATGCTTGAGCATGCTACATGTGCATACTGTTAATAATATAAACACACAAATTATAATTTATTTTCATAAATACAATAGCAGCAATAACAGATGTCTGAAACAAGTATGACTTTAGTTGTCTGAGCAGACTCAGACAACTAAATCCAAACTCTTGTTCAACTTCAATGTTAGCCAGCTAACATATAGCTAACGTTAACTAAGCAATTGTTGTTTTTTTTTATCTGTGAAGTAAATTAGAAAAATAACTAGCTAGTAACATAGCTAATTTGTGAGTCAGACAAATCACATATTGTTGCTCCTTATACTTTGCCTCCTGAGTAGCGAAGCGGTCTAAGGCACTGCATCTCTGTACTTTTCAAATCCAGGCTGTATCACATCCGGCCGTGATTGGGAGTCCCATAGGGCGGTGCACAATTTGCCCAGCGTCATCTGGGTTTGGCCGGGGTAGACCGTCATTGTAAATAATAATTTGTTTTTAACTGACTTGCCTGGTTAAATATTATTATTTTTAAATCTTATTGGTCTATTAACTAATTTACCTCCTGGTGATGTCACCAGGAAGGCCAAAACTTTTCAAACAGCTCAGAAATGTTCAAACAGCTAAAAGGGCATTATTATTATTCTCACAGTATTATTTCAACCTCACTGTTTGGAAATATATATAAAACACATGAAATTCACTGTTTTGACAGCACTGTGCCTTAAAAAATTATCAAATAGCTTCAAACTATTTTGCAGTGATGATGAATACATGGAGGTCTCATGGTATGGTGGGGTATGTGTCAGCTATGGGCACCTTTATCTCTTGAATGTTTTGACATTCAGGTTCAAAAAGTCACTTTCTGACCACTTGTACCATGGGCAAATATGTATTGGCATTTTAGTTCAAATCAAAAGGGGTGTGGTCAAAAAGTGATTGAAATCAAATGGAACAGCCCTGTAATTACTTTTTCCAGATGTTTGTTTACTGATACAGTCAGTGTAGCTTGTACTTTAACCTAATTGAAACCCTCAGACAACACCCCGGGTCCTCCCGAGTGGCGCAGCGGTCTAAGGCAGTGCTAGAGGTATCAGTACAGACCCGGGTTCGATCCCAGGCTGCGTTGCAGCCGACCGCGACTGGGAGAACGATGAGGTGGTGAACAATTGGCCCAGTGTCGTCTGGGTTAGGGGAGGGTTTGGCCGACCGGGATGTCCTTGTCCCATCGCGCTTTAGCAACTCCTGTGGCGGGCCGGACACATGCATGCTGACTTTGGTCACCAGTTGTAGTGTTTCCTCCTTGGCAAGGTCGCATTTTGGAGGACACATGGCTCTTGACCTTCGCCTCTCCGGAATCCGTAGAGGAGTTGCAGCGATGGGATAAGACTTTAACACAAGACGTTGTGACAAAATTACACAAAATTACAGTTCTTAGATTTTTTGATATCACAAAAAAGGGGTTAAAAAATAAACAAAAAATCTAAGAACTGTTGAGTGTAATTTTGTATAAACATTTTGTATAAAAATGTCTTGTGTATAATTTTCAGAGTTTGGCTATTGAAGACACTCTTTTTTTGTAACTCATTGCAAACAGGGCATCTTATGAGAAGATAACCCAGGATGGTAACAGCATCACATCCCTGGAGATGTTCTTCTCAGGTTATCTGTGTATGGTTGAACTCTCCCTTTTCCCCAGGCTGTGCCAGCTGACAATGGTAGGCCAGAATATCAGCCACATCCAGGGAGCTCTGGTTGGTGGAATGGCAGCTGACAATAACATCCAGGTTTCTCTTCATTCCTTCATGATGACATCTTGGAGAAGTGTGTGTAGGGTTTAATCTAAAGAGTATCTATATAGAACAGAATTATATTGTCCATCTTTGATTTCTTGATTCAGAATATACTCCAAAATGTCTGCAAAATAACTAATCTAGCTATGATTTGCATTATTATCTTTAATACCAACAATTTTGGGGGGTATTTATTTTCATTATTGCGTGGCATTTCTGGATTTAAGAATTACCATCAGCTACAGAAGTGGTACCTCTATGATAATCAGATCAGTGATATTGAGAATTTGGAGTCACTTGTCAATCTATAGGTGCTGTGGTTTAAGAATAACTTACTGAGAGGTATGGACGCTTTTCTGTGTCATGCGGTGTTTGTAAAGTACCTAATAATCTGTGTAGATTGGTTTTGTTGAAATCACCCATTTTGTTGATGTCTCATCCTTTCTTCATAACTGTTTAAAGGGATTGAACACGCTTCAAAAGATGAGAGAGCTGAACCTAGCTGACAATAACATTGAAAAGATAGGTAGGTTGAAGGGTCATCGCCAATGACTGTAAACTTTACAGATTACGTCTTTGATATACTTTATAATAATAATTGTTCAATTATCTGTTAACTGTTTCACAGGATCCTAATATCAGGCATGAAATCCTAAAATCCGGATCCTAATATCAGCCATTGAAAATCTGAATTTATCTGGGAACAAGATTAGCTCAGTGTGGAAATTAAGTTAAGAAGAAAAACATTCACTTATTTTCAATAATGCAAAGTTGTAATTTTGCACTTTCCCAATCTAATATTTGACTACGGCCTTTAAGTATGGTCAATTACAGGCTTGCTTCTCAGTCAAATATATTGATTGCCTAATCTATAGTAGATTTAGTAGATGTGACCGACCGGCTCAAATCAGTCTTATGTAGTAAAATTTGAAATTGTGTTTTTTACATTGGATAAAAGTAGAGACTCAGAGATACAAAATGGTATATCATACACTACAGTTAATGAACAATGGGAAGGTAATTTTGCTTTGAAAGTTGATAATCTTGTAAACTCCCTTTTGAGAAAATGTCCTCTGAATGTTTTGGTACTACTACTGGAGAGCACTTCTTTGTCTACACCCATTCAGTGTCGTTCACACTCACATGTTAAGCTTTATCCCCACCGATCAATCAATCAATCAATCAATCAAATGTATGGATGATCTGATCGTTCTGTACTAACAGCAATCATGCACCCAAGCTAACTTGCTAGCTATTTCCAGACACAAATGAGAACAGCTCACTGAACATTACTCGCCCTAGCAGAGCTGGTTAGGCTGTTATGTTATCCAGAGCGTTGGTGACTGCAACTGTGCTGTCAGTTTGTCCATATAATGAATTTTCATTGAAACCTTTATCCTAGTCGACAATGTAGAAATCAGTAACCCAACAAAGGATTGGCTATTATGTTTGATTGGCCGTCAGTCTGGATAGTTTCCTATTTTCCCAGTCTCGGATTGATTTTAAAAGATCTGTACAGCAATTCCCTGCATTTTGTCTATTGAAGCCGTATTATTAAGGCAGTTCAGAAAAGATCTGCTGATTTTACCTGTTGCACAGTTCATCTGAAGCTTTCCATCTTTGTAATTGTGATGTGGCATTTCTCCTTTAGTAGCCTGAGTTGTAAGTATGGTTAAAAAAAGAAAAATAAGAAAATAAAATAAGTCTTGCCCTTTCAAATAATAGAAACACTTATTTTCATTCACTCAGACACTCATTTCATTGAGCTGCATGAATTGTCTATGTCAAATTTGCATGTTTCCTTTTTACTGTGTAATCAACAAGGTAGGGTTGAAGGAGGGGTTCCACGAAGTGGTGCATTAAATTGTTTGTCAAGTATGGCTTTAGGTGAAGGAATAGTTGGTCCTCTCTCATGAAACCTCCGATAAACCCCCTATCAACAAACAAGTGGGAATCCTATCATCTCATTAATTATGTTAATGTCCATCGCATCCGTTTAGGAGATGCCGTCCTCTCGGATTTACAGTGCATTCGGAACATATTCAGACCCCTTCACTTTTTCCACATTTTGTTAAGTTACGGCCTTATTCTAAAATGGATTAAATAAAAATGTTTCCTCATCAATCTACACACAATGCACCATAATGACAAAGCAAAAACAGTTTTTTTAAAACAAAAAATGCCTTATTTACATAAGTATTCAGATCCTTTGCTATGAGACTTGAAATTGAGCTCAGGTGCATCCTGTTTCCATTGATCATCCTTGAGATGTTTCTACAACTTGATTGGAGTCCACCTGTGGTAAATTCAATTGATTGGACCTGATTTGGAAAGGCACACACCTGTCTATATAAGGTCCCACAGTTGACAGTGCACGTCCGAGCAAAAACCAAGCCATGAGGTTGAAGGAATTGTATGTAGAGCTCCGAGACAGGATGGTGTCGAGGCTCAGATCTAGGGACGGGTACAAACACATTTCTGCAGCATTGAAGGTCCCCAATAACACACTGGCTTCCATCATTCTTAAATGGAAGAAGTCTGGAACCACCAAGACTCTTCCTAGAGCTGGCCTCCCGGCCGAACTGAGCAATTGGGGGAGAAGGGTCTTGGTCAGGGATGTGACCAAGAACCCGGTGGTCACTCTGACAGAGCTCCAGAGTTTTTCAGTGGAGATGGGAGAACCTTCCAGAAGGACAACCATCTCTGCAGCACTCCACCAATCAGGCCTTTATGGTAGAGTGGCCAGATGGAAGTCACTCCTCAGTAAAAGGCACATGACAGCCCACATGGAGATTGCCAAAAGGCACCAAAAGGACTCAAGATTCTCCGGTCTGATGAAACCAAGATTCAACTATTTGGCCTGAAAGCCAAGCGTCACACCTGGAAAACCTGGCACCATCCTTCGGTGAAGCATAGTGGTGACAGCATCATGCTGTGGGGATGCTTTTCAGCTGAAGGGACTGAGAGACTAGTCAGGATCGAGGCAAAGATGAATGGATCAAAGTACAGAGAGATCCTTGATGAAGAGCGCTCAGGACCTCAGACTGGGGTGAAGGTTCACCTTCCAACAGGACAACGACCCTAAGCACACATCCAAGACAACACAGGAGTGACCTTGGGACAAGTTTCTGAATGTCCTTGAGTGGCCCAGCCAGAGTTCGGACTTTAACCCGATTTGAACATCACTGGAGAGACTTGAAAATAGATGTGCAGTAATGCTCCCCATCCAACCTGACAGAGCTTGAGAGGATCTACAGAGCATAATGGGAAAAACTCCCAAAATACAGGTGTGCCAGGCTTGTAGTGTCATACTCAAGAAGATTCAAGGCTGTAATCACTGCCAAAGGTGCTTGAACAAAGTACTGAGTAAAGGGTCTGAATGCAATTAGAATATATGGAAGATAAATACACAACACAGAGACAGAGGACGAGAGGACTAGAATTAACGACCAATGGAAATAGTGTTTTTTTCTGTAATAGGTCATTAATTAGCAATGGGTTAGAGACATGGAATTTGTCTATATATTGAGCCTGAAATAGAATACTTGTTATGTGTCACGCCCTGACCTTAGAGAGCTGTTTTATTTCTCTATTTGGTTAGGTCAGGGTGTGATGTGGGGTGGGCATTCTATGTTTTGTATTTCTTTGATTTGGCCGGGTATGGTTCTCAATCAGGGAAGACGATACCTGTCTACCGTTGTCTCTGATTGGGAACCATACTGGCTGAGTCAGGTTGGAGACCTGAGCCAACTCCCCATGCTTACCGTGGCAAGCTTCGTACTGGTCAGGCACCGTGTTATGCGGTGGAGCGCACGGTGTCTCCAGTGCACGTTCACAGCCCAGTGTGCTACATCCCAGCTCCCCGCATCTGCCGGGCTAGGGTGAGCATCCAGCCAGGATGGATGGTGCCGGCTCAGTACGCCTGATCTCCAGTGCGTCTCTTCGGCCCAGGATATCCTACGCCGGCTCTGCGCACTGTGTCTCCGTCCTGTGCCAGCTCCCCTCATTTGTAGGGTGAAGATAACCACCCAGCCAGGACGGGTTGTGCAGGCTCTAAGCTCGAAACCTCCAGTGCGCCTCCACGGCCCAGTGTATCTGGTGCCTCTGCCAAGGACAAAGCCTCCTGTATGTCTCCCCAGCCTGGTGAGTCCTGTGCCTGCGCCCAGAACTATGCCTCCTGTATGTCTCCCCAGCCTGGTGAGTCCCATGCCTGTTCCCAGACCCAGGCCTCCTGTGTGTCTCTCCACTCCAGTGATGATCCATGGCAAGAAGCCTCCAGGGACGATCCATGGCACGAAGCCTCCAGTGAGGAGTCATGGCACGAAGCCTCCAATGACGGCCTCCAGTCCAGAGCCTCCAGCGACGGCCTCCAATTCTGAACCTCCAGCGACTGTCTCCAGTCCGGAGCCTCCAGAGACGGCCTTCAGCCCGGAGCCTCCAGCGACGGTCTCCAGTCCGGAGCCCCCAGCGAGGGTGCCTAGTCTGGGGCCCGCAGCGAGGGTGCCCAGTCCGGGGTCGGCGGCGAGGGTCCCCACACCAGAGGCACCACCAAAGCGGGGTGAGCCAGAGGTGGAGCGGGATCTACGTCCCGCACCAGAGCGGCCACCGCGGATAGATGCCCACCCGGACCCTCCCCTATAGGTTCAGGTTTTGCGGCTGGAGTCCGCACCTTTGGGGGGGGGGGGGGGGGTACTGTCACGCCCTGACCTTAGAGAGCTGTTTTATTTCTCTATTTGGTTAGGTCAGGGTGCGATGTGGGGTGGGCATTCTATGTTCAATTTTCTATGTTTTGTATTTCTTAAGCTTCACGGTTGTTTTTGTATTGTTTATTGTTTTTGTCAGGTGCATCCTAATAAAAAGGAATATTTACGCTCACAACGCTACGCTTTAGTCTACTTCATTCAACGGCCGTGACAATTTGGCCATTGGCCAGAATGATTTATTTCAGCTTTTATTTCTTTCATCACATTCCCAGTGGGTCAGAAGTTTACATACACTAAATTAGCAATTGGTAGCATTGCCTTTAAATTATTTAACTTGGGTCAAATGTTTAGGGTAGCCTTCCACAAGCTTCCCACAATAAGTTGGGTGAATTGAGGCCCATTCCTCCTGACAGAGCTTGTGTAACTGAGTCAGGTTTGTAGGCCTCCTTGCTCGTACACTCTTTTTCAGATCTGCCCTCAAATGTTCTATAGGATTGAAGTCAGGGCTTTGTGATGGCCACTCGAATACCTTGACTTTTATGTCCTTAAGCCATTTTGCCACAACTTTGTAAGTATGCTTGGGGTCATTGTCCATTTGGAAGACCCACTTGCGACCACTTTAACTTCATGACTGATGTCTTGAGATGTTGCTTCAATATATCCACATCATTTTCCTGCCTCATGATGTCATCTATTTTGTGAAGTGCACCAGTCCCTCCTGCAGCAAAGCACCCCCACAACATGATGCTGCCACCCCCGTGCTTCACTGTTGGGATGGTGTTCTTCTGCTTGCAAGCCTCCACCTTTGTCCTCTGAACATAATGATGGTCATTATGGCCAAACAGTTCTATTTTTGTTTCATCAGACCAGAGGACATTTCTCCAAAAAGTACGATCTTTGTCCCCATGTGCAGTTGCAAACCGCAGTCTGGCTTTTTTTTAATAGCGATTTTAGAGCAGTGGCTTCTTCCTTGCTGAGCGGCCTTTCAGGTTATGTCGATATAGGACTCGTTTTATGTACAGATGAACGTGGTACCTTCAGGCATTTGGAAATTGCTCCCAAGGATGAACCAGACTTGTGGAGGCGTACAATTATTACGCACTGAATTTGAAGGTAGGCCTTGAAATACATCCACAAGTGCAACTCCAATTAACTCAAATGATGTCAATTAGCCTATCAGAACCTTCTAAAAACATGACATACTTTTCTGAAATTTTCCAAGCTGTTTAAAGGCACAGTCAACTTAGTGTATGTAAACTTCTGACCCACTGGAATTGTGATGCAGTGAATTATAAGTGAAATAATTTGTCTATAAACAATTGTTGGAAAAATGACTTGTGTCATGCACAAAGTAGTTGTCCTAACCGACTTGCCAAAACTATAGTTTGTTAAGAAGAAATTTGTGGAGTGGTTGAAAAATGAGTTTTAATGACTCCAACCTAAGTGGATGTAAACTTCTGACTTCAACTGTAGTAACATCTGTTCAGTCCACGGTGATGAAGAAGAAAATGATGTACTACAACATGCATGTGAGGACAGGCCAGAGGAACCTGGCAGAAAACCAGGCTAATCTGCTGTAGAACAAGAGGAATCTCTTACAGCTGCCAGAGGACAGGCCAGAGGAACCTGGCAGAGAACCAGGCTAATCTGCTGTAGAACAAGAGGAATCTCTTACAGCTGCCAGAGGACAGCCCAGAGGAACCTGCTAGAGAACCAGCCCAATCTGCTGTAGAACAAGATGAATCTCTTACAGCTGCCAGAGGACAGCCCAGAGGAACCTGGCGAGAACCTGGCCAATCTGCTGTAGAACAAGAGGAAGCTCAATTACGCACTCAGAAATGTCAGTACAACGCTATGCCTTCAAAAATAGACTTTTGATACGTTTGTCATTCATTTACAGTGGTGCTTAATATGATTGTTGTGTTGGTGTCTTGAGCAGCTGGAGTGTGAGCTGTCTGAGGAGCAGGACCTGTGCCGGAAGTCAGCCCGTACCTGGGAGAATGGACTGTCCTCGCTGAGTGAGGGCTCTGGACTGCAGTGACACCCCTGCTAATATTACCCACGACCCTGGCCTGGGATCCTCTCCAAGCTAGACGCCCTGTAGTCCATGACCTGACAAATTTAGGCCTTTCTGAGGGCAAAAGGGGGTGCAACTCAATATTAGGAAGTGTTCCTAATGTTTTGTACACTCAGCGTACATGGATAATGGATTAGACCTCCTACAGTCTGATTTTGCATTGTTGTTTACATGTAAGCTTTCTATTGGTACGTAGATAATCAAGTGTAAAAAGTAGAGTTATTTTGCCTTGTTTAAGTATAATTTTGTATCTCGGCCTCCTTATTTTTTCCATTAAAGGTTGGAGTCGAGTACCCTTTCTCAGGTACCAGCTACCCTTCAATCTAGCCTGAGCGCAGTTCCTCATACTGGCTATCTATGTCTAAAATTATACAGAAATAGTTGAACAGACTACATAAACTGCAATATTACACCTGTCAGTAGCTCTGTTTGAGACTGATCCTTATGCTTTCTTTACTCCTAATGTTTGTGCAGTAATTACAAACGCTGGCTGGAGTATCTGTTCTATGTGTCTGATCCTGAAAGAACCAGTAAGAAAAAGGAGACATTCCAGAGGACGGCTTTAAAACAGCAGATATTTATAAGGTAATATTTAGATTGTACGCTATGCCTGTGATTGGGCCATTGTTTTAGTGCCTGTGATTGGGCCATTGTTTTAGTGCCTGTGATTGGGCTATTGTTTTAGTGCCTGTGATTGGGCCATTGTTTTAGTGCCTGTGATTGGGCCATTGTTTTAGTGCCTGTGATTGGGCCATTGTTTTAGTGCCTGTGATTGGGCCATTGTTTTAGTGCCTGTGATTGGGCCATTGTTTTAGTGCCTGTGATTGGGCCATTGTTTTAGTTCCTGTGATTGGGCCATTGTTTTAGTTCCAGAGATTGGGCCATTGTTTTAGTTCCTGAGATTGGGCCTTTGTTTTAGTTCCTGAGAATGTATCTGGTGTCTGTGTTAGGCCCTGGGCAGAGAGAGGGTTGTAATCTTTTCTAACAGCCGGAGTGTGACGGACAGGCCTAGGAGTACAAACAGTGACAGGCCAACGAAGGTACCTCCAAGCAGAGCATAGACCCTCTCCTTTTCAGACATGGTCTGTATGGTCCTATTTCATGTTTCACACAATTCAATGACTTTGTATTGCTAATGAAACCTTGAGGATATAAATCAGGATAAAACTGTAAATGTGTTAACGATATTCATTTGATTTAGAATTTGATATATCAGAGAAACATAAATGAAATGGCTCTAACTGTCCTCCTGTTTCAAGGTCAGATCATTGTTTCCAATGTGTTCCTGGGCCGCAGCATCAGTGGACCCCCTCAACTACCCTAAAGCTCATTCCGTTTACCGCAATGTGAGCCCAGAGCAGGGCCATAAGACAAATGGAGATACTGTAATTTGAAATATTACAGCTATTACTTTTCAGAACAACAATTATTTTTACTGGTGACACTACTCTCTTAATGAAAACAACCAGCAAAAGTCAACATACTACTGTTCCATCCTCCTGTTGACAAACCTGAGACTCTTATCCATATAGGTAGGCCTTGCTCCTTCAAGATCCACCATGGCTGTGACTGCAGTCTATTTGACCATGAGCTTGTCCTGCTGGAGTACCTCATCGACTTTGAGTATAACTCCTAGGTTGGAAAAAGTATACCATGTTTGTCTTTCGATGTTCCAGCAGCAGAGGCACAGAAGACCCCCCTCCCAATGATATCAACCTGGATGAGGAAATACTGAACATGGATCCCATGGTCAAACCATGGCCCAAGATGCTGAGCCTGGATGAGAAGACTTTACTCAATGTAGCCAGGGCCAACAACGTCCTCAGTCAAGTTACAGTAAGGGTTGAGGAACTACAGTTATTGGTACCATAGACACACTAGGTTTAGCATTGATATCCCATCTGTACTGTGACGGTGCCACACTTTTCTCTTTCTTCCCTGGTCAAAGGTGTTGAATCTCCATGGCAACAGTCTGAGTAAGCTGAAGGAGATCTCTCGTCTGACCAACTAGAGGACATCTCCCACACGGTGTGTCTGATGTTTGGGGCGTTTACTGGTCAACCAACCTACATCAAACAATTCTCCATTGAGAGTCCTACATACATTATGTTCCCTGTGTTCCTTCAGCCCAACCTGGACTTGGTGGACACCAGTTACAACCACCTGCTGTCCCGAGAGGGGCTGAAAGGACTAGGGCGGCTCATGCAGCTGGACCTGCACTGGAACCAGCTGACCCGGGCCAGGGAGGAGACGGCTGTGCTCCGGAAACACGCCCCCGCACAGCTGCGACTCGACTGGGCACCCGTTACTATCCCTGGCACAGGGTAAATACTACAGCACAATACCTGCTCTAACATGAGGTTTAGAGTGCCCATGATTCGCACATTAAGACCAACCAGACACTGTGGTGATGAAAGTGATGTGTTTGTCCCAGCCTGAGGCAGTGAGGATGACTCTTCTGGGATGTCTGATGACCCTCACACACCTGGATGACGTGCTTGTGACAGAGGGTTCTTTCCAGGTGCTTCATCTGCAGTACAAGTGCAGCCTTTTTATTTAACGATGACCTCTGCACCCTGAGAAGATCACAGCCCTTAACCTTGACAGCCAGAGGCTCTCCAGGCTCATCAACCTGTGCAAACTGGTCAAACTGCGCTGGGACTCCTTCAATGACATCTCTAAAGTGGAGGGTCTGGACAACTGCCAGCATCTAGAGGAGCTGTCTCTCAACGATAGCTTCATCTCTAGGCTAGGCGGTCAGTTATCTCATTGGCCCCCACAAAAATGAGAGCGAAATAATTCACAAAAGAGAAAATGTGTTAATGACAAGGGAATCATGTCCATCATAGATGAATGTGGTTTCCCCACCCTATCCTTGTCCTGTCAGGTGTGTCCAAGCTGTCCTATCTGGATGGCACTGGATGGCACCATCCTGGACTGGCTGTCCAACCCACACTTCCTGTGTGTGGAGAACAACTGCATTGGCTCCCTGTATGTGGTACAGAGGGCCCGCTCCCTCTTCAAGCTGTACATCGGCAACATCATCATCATAACACGAGACATCTACCACCTGAAAATGAGCAGAGCCTCACACAGCCAAGCATGATATCATGTTTGTATATTCTGGTTCTAGTATTAGTATTAGTATTTCGAGACCAACGTTTATTTATTTTTTCTTTGTTTTTTCTAGGCTTTGGGATACTTAATCATTCTGGATCTGTACAGGAATCCTTCAGTGGAGAAACGAAAACTATGGGAAATATGTGGTGTTCCACTTCCCCTCTCTAAAGGCACTGGATGGGACTGCAGTGGTATGTTTACATCATAATCAAAACAGTTCTGAATCTGTTTGTTGAATTGAGAGAAACAGAAGTGATGATGTCATTGAGATCTATAGAAAATGGCGGCTTGTGAGATTGCCAAGGATGTGTTTGGTGGATGCCTGACCCCTGACATGGTGGCGGAGAAACTGGGACACTAACTATTCTGACATCGCCGATCTCAACCTGCAATCCTGTGCAATCAGGTTACTTACCATACTGTACTGGGTAGTACTACATCACAGTATTTGTCACCTTTAGAAGAGAGATTAAAACAGAGTGCGTGTGTATAAAGTGTTCCCTCTCTCCCCAGGATGTTGGATCTGACCCCAGAAGACCTGTTCTACAACCTGCACAGTGTCAACCTAGAGCACAACAACCTCACCTCCTTCAGTGTGCGTGTCTGCCTGACCAACATCAAGGTGTACCAGCCGGCCAGACTAACCAATGTGGTGTTTTGCTTCCTCCCACAAGCTTGTCTGACTCTTCTATCTATGATATTTGTCAAATATTTTGATTCTCACTTTGTCAGTTGCACAGTTGGGTTAAACAATTAACAATAACGTTTTTCTTCCTTTCTTCCATGTAGGCACTGTGTTTAAACAATAACCACAGAGTCCATCCTGCCAAGGCAGAAGGCCCAGGCTCACCTGACTAACAGACAGATTCTCTCCCACAAGGTGAATTCCATTGGTTATGGCTAGCAGGGCTCCTCAAAGGCAGTAGGTACCAGCACTACAGATGAAAGTCTATTATTTGAACATAACATTTAAATGTATTCCCTTTTAAACACAGTTTGTGATCTGGAAATGAACAATTCATGAAAAGCTTTAACCATTTATGTTTTCTCAGTACAGTGGCGACCCATCATTTAGGGGTTTGCTACAAAAACGAAAAAGATTTAACCTGTTTTGCATGTTATTTTGACATTAATACATGTCACATATCAGTTTGCAAACAATGTAAAAAAAAAATAAAAAAACATGAATAAAGCCGCATACAAACTTGGTCTCTTTTTTTGCTTTCTTGAGCAAGGCAGCTCCAAAATGCAGGTGTTTCTGTGCAGTGCAAAATGCAGTGCATTCTGTGGTGGTGGGGCAGCCAGCAGAAAATACAGAGCGTAGGGGTTGGTAATGTTCTCTAGATGTGCCGTGATTGGCTCGGTGTTCTGTCACTCATTAAAAGTGTCCATCCAAGAAGATTCAAGGTTATTGGCCACAGATAAAATTATATCAAGTTATTTCTACCGTAGCTTTGATTGGACTGATCATATCAACATCATACTTTCAAAATCTTAGCTAGCAAGCTAGCAGTCATCATTATTTATCAAGTCGACAATCTACTGGCAAATCCTTTTCAATCCTTGTCACATGACGAGAAATAATGAAGAGAAATTATAGATAAACGTATCGGTGGACATAAACATTACACAACAAGCTGGAAATCGCAAATTTAACAATGAGTGGTTTGGAAGGAATCAGTGGCTAACTGCAAGCATTGCAAAGCAATCACTAGCCTGCTATTCAGTGAAGTGGGTGTGTGGTCCAAGTCTGGGTTTAAGGGTCTATTTTCCAAGCTTAAAAGGATAAACATTCAACATTGGCCATGCTGTCAATGCAGCATGACTTCTGCCACACTCAAAACAACAGGAAACTCAGATAAGGGGAAACTGACTTCAGTGAGTTCAAGACAACTGGGAACTCAGAATAAAACAAGCTCCAACTGGGGAAAATACATTTTGAATACTTATCCAACTCGGAATTGCAAGTTGGGAACTAATGCCTCTTTCTAGAGCTCTGACCCGAAGATCACTGATGTCATCATGATTCGACCTTGTTTTTTTCCGTGTTCCCAGTTGTCTGAAAGAACCATAAATCCAGAGAATGCCAGACTTTGACGACAAAATCTGCCCACGAAGGACCGCCACGCCACCTTCTTGTTCCTGTGAGCACAGCACAACAAGGTGAGTCCAAAAATGTATTGTATGCAGCTGCGCAAATTATGCAATATGCAAAGGAAATATGTATACTGTAGCTAAGAAAGTAATACTAAGTGTATGTTGTGTGGTAAGCTGTTAGTAGCCCATGCTCCTCACCCTAATAATTTGGTCCCTTTTCCCCTCACAATTTAGCCTACTGTTCTGACTTGGTGGTGCACATGTAGCCTATAGCCTCTTTCAGAGAAATGTAATCATTGAATATTGTAAAAGCTTTCATTGTCTGCTTGTATGCCCCCTTTATTTATCCTACGGTTCTGACTTGGTGTGCAGGGAGAATACTGTAAGAACGGCCCATGTTCTGAATTCTGTCACTGTACATTTCAAAAGTGCTGAACAAATACTTATATTGACTACGTCCGTCCTAACCTACTCATTAATGTCTTAATCGAAATTACGGATTGCCTCTTATAAGCTCGTCGTCCCCTGAAGCCATTATCTCAATTGTCAGTAAAAAATAAATTTGTTTAAGAAAATCAGCCATATCAACTATGTTTTTTTAAAAGGAAGTAAATGAGGCTGAATGAACTGTTTCGCTGTCAGACAAGGCTCCATTGATAGCCAGGTGTTGCAGTGGTAAGGTGATGGGACTGCTGTTGGGACAGCTTTATGTAGGCCCTAACAGTTTGTGGGCACAGTTTGTCACCGTTATAGTGAAATGAATGTATTGTTTAGTGTTGTGTTGTGGCTTTGCTGGCATACATCTAAAACATTTTTGGAGGAGTTTGGCCGACCGAAGATTTACATGGTAAAATTGCCACTGTCTCATGGTTGGTATAGGACTTATTTATTTTCTCTGTTGTAAATATAGTATTTTCTACTTTCAGACACTTGGGGGCAGCACTAACCTGTTGCACTGACAAAGCTCATGCTTCTGCTAGCTGTTTTCAGAAAAGCACAAATCTCCCCTTTCACTGGTACTATTGAAAAAGACAAGAGGAGAGTTTACACAAAGTAAACAGCACATAAAAGAGGTTTCAATTGGGAAGGGGGTTGGGGGGTCAGGCTTTTGTGTGTTCTGCCTGTGCTGTGATTGCCTTGAGTTGCTGTGCACCTGTGAGGTCTGGCCTTCTAAATGGGGCAGTGGTGCATTTAGTTAGAGGCAGCTAACTCTGAGTGCCCACTCTGTCCCTCTCTTTCAGGGAAGTGGACCCTGCGGACAGCCTGGAGCCACTGATGGGCAGCCTGGAGGTGCTGCATTTGAGCCACAATGGCATCTCCAATTATTGCCAATCTGCAGCTCAGCAGGCTCACCAATCTCAAAGCACTCTTCCTCCAAGGTACAGTAACAACTTCCTTCAGGTTTTAAAGCCCATGAAATGTACAGCTCAGTCAACGGAGAGGCTTTCTCAGCCCTGTCCAGGTGGGAGATGAGGCAACAAGAATAGAAACTAAATGGGCATGCCGATGGGTCACAGAAACACAGTACCTTTTTCTGTCTGCCATTGTTTGCATTTGATTCTTTTTTTTCTTCAGTTGGGTGACTGTCTGACCCTAATCCCACCCTGGGTTGTTTTATGAACCTGTTGAGACATATTTATACAGACCACACTCACCTTCCAGATCCACAGACACAGTAAATGAATGGGGTGGCAGGTAGCCTTGTGGTTAGAGCGTTGGACTAGTAACCGAAAGGTTGCAATATCAAAACCCTGAGCTGACAAGGTAAAAATCTGTCGTTCTGCACCTGAACAGGCAGTTAACCCACTTTTCCTAGGCTGTCATTGAAAATAAGAATTTGTTCTTAACTGACTTGCCTAGTTAAATAAAGGTAAAATAAAAAATTTAATTGCAGAGTTTATGAAATTCAGTGTTGTAATTTGCAATGATGCCAGGCAAATCATATGGGTAAGAGGGGTAGCTGTAGTCATGTAATTACCTACTGATTTCATATCCCACCATCTCCTTTCAGGTAATGAGATCAGACAGGTGGAGGGCTGGGAGGGGCTGCACTAGTTGCGGGAGCTGGTCTTGGACCCGAACCGGATCAAGATCCTTTTTTGGTCAGGCTGTCCTGCTGGAGCTGCACCTGGTAGAGAACCGCCTCCGGGAGTTCAACCACCCGTTACCAAAATGAGGAGGCTGTTCCTGGGCATGAACAAACTACAGGTACCCCTCCTTCAGCAGCCCTTTCTGGCAACACTGAGCCATTCCTTTGCACTCATACACGGAGTATACCAAACATTAGGAACACCTTCCTAATATTGAGTTGCAGAGGGATGCTGGCCCATGTTGACTCCAATGCTTCCCACAGTTGTGTCTGTGTTTGCTGGATGTCCTTTGGGTGGTGGACCATTCTTGATACCTGATAACTGTTTAGTGTGAAAACCTTAGCAGCGTTGCTGTTCTTGACACAAACCCGTGTGCCTGGTACCTACTACCATACCATGTTTAAAGGCACTTAAATCTTTTGTCTTTCCCATTTACCCTCTGAATGGCACGCATGCACAATCCATGTCTCAAGGATTAAAAACAAGTGACATCCATAAGGGATCATAGCGTTCACCTGGATTCACCTGGTCAGTCTATGTCATGGAAAGAGCAGGTGTTCTTAATGTTTTGTATACTTAGTGTTACTGCAATGAGGAATTAATTCACAGTGCGTAAATGTCCACTAAGTTCAGTCTGTACTGCAGTTATTGAATTATGGTGATGCACTCATCATGTTTAAAGTACATTTGGCATCTAAACTGTTTTATTTTGATCTGCAGTGTTTGCAAACTAAGGGGTGAAAATATAGTGCCATAATTATAGATCGTTACCACCCTACTGTGGCGTGTGTGGGGTAGCTAGTATTAAGGAGAATCGACATTGATTGAAGGTCAGAGTTATGAGGAACAATCAAGCCAACGTGTAATCAGGGTCTCAGCCTACATCTCATTCTCACCCCAGGCGGGTGATTTGCACTTTGTCGCTCATTTTTTTCCACTTCCCTTTTTCTTTCTTAATCTTTTCCTGTTTTCAATTAAGACATGAAAATGCAGTAATCAAACCCAACACACCACCCTTCACAATGGGGGTCTGTGTGAGTCACATCAGGGCTCAGTCACGAACCGTGGGGGAGAGAGACGCCCCCGCTTCCCTTTTGCGTGCCCAAACTCTCATGAGATTAATGAGAGATCCTATGTGTAATCTCTCCCATCAGCTGCCTCTCTCATAGCTCCAAAATGATGATGAGGTTTGGCCCTAATGGATATATCTCCATGGTTATTGCACAACATGCTAACACAAATGTGGGGTGGAAATGTATTCAGTGAATTGTTTTACCCCCTTGACAGAATGAAAATGGTCAAATGATCCCCCTTATGGGTCTCCTTCACCTGTAGTTCAGTATGTGTTCATTTTGACTGGAAAGCCCCTGAGATCTGTGGGCATTGGAAATCCACGAGACCAAACCTGTGTACTGAGACACACACACACACACACACACACACACACACACACACACACACACACAACCTCATTTACATCCACACACAAATTCTCACACGCAAGCTCACAGATTCACTTTCACCAAAACACACACTCAATGCAACTCTGTAGTTCTAAATTAAGCGATTACATGATGTGCCGTCTGCTGTGCCTCAAACTGGCCAGCATCAGAGACAAATCCGCTGACCAAATGGTAGAGCCGTTATCAGACACTATTGGCCTGGGTTCAGCACCCATCTGAAGCCCATGGATCAGTGCAGAGTGCTTGCCATCTATGGAGGCCTGCTCAGCTGTGCCAGCTTGTTTACCCCACAGCCCCCATCCCCCTGTCCTGTCCCTTCCCCCAGGGAGCTTAATCCTGCTAGGGTGGAGCGCCAACAGCCGCTCCAGAAACAATACCTCCTGCTGTCAGCAGCATGAGATCACTGCTGCACCCATGTGCCCTGGCAAGACCATCTCTCCTCTCCTCTCCTCTCCTTCCCTCAGCCATCCCTCCGGCGGGGACAGACAAGGCTCTGACCGGAGAGGATGGCTTTGTCCCCTGGCCAAGGGGGAGCAGAGGGTACCATCAGCTGGACCAGGGAGAAGGGGAGGGCGGCTATCAGCTGGAACATTGGAGATGATAGAAGTGTGGTCTCTGAGGGTGGTGAATTCAGAGAACTGTGTTGGACTCACAAACAGCCCCATGCCAGTTTAGTCCTCTCAGGACAGCCTTGCAGCCTTCACTCGAAGTTCCTACATGAGCAAATACTTTCTGTTGTCCCAGGGGGCAAGGCAAACCCTCCATAGGCCGGTGGTGGTATAACACCTCTCCAGGATGAAGGATCTGGATGAAGTGATGGTCACCCTGGAGGAGAGGACCAGGGCTGAGCTACTCTGCACAGAGGCCCAGGTGAGAGCGTATTGACCGAGAAATATACAGACAGAGTTATGGTACTGCCTTTGTGTATCACTTGCTTGGTAAGAGCTTTTTCTTATCTGCAGTGGTCTGCAGTAGAAGATACAGTTATCTCCATGTCCTTTATGAGACTGACCTAAAAAGCCACAAAGGTCTAATTTCTCTAAAAGGCCAAATAACAGGCCATATTATGTCAACTGCAATGCAACTTGAAATCAAACAGCGGACAGAAAAACAACAACCAGACAGCAACTACCAAAAACAAGGATCAAACTCCCAGTCAGTCTCCCTGATTTGATCTGCACATAATGAGAGATTGGGGCAGTAATGCTCCTCCAGCGCCGAATTAAAAGCAGCCTAAGCCATCTCAGTTCATCCTGCTGATTAGATGATGCCACGGCCGATAATGCACCAATGGATTTGCCCCTTATTAGCTGGGTCAACCCGGCCCCCTGTACTCGTTACCAGAGGATGTAGGAACGAGAGAGAGAGAGGGGGATCCTGGGCTTTCTCATTAAACATAAACAAAACCCTCTCCTCTCTCTTGACCCCCAGCCCTCTCGTTTCAGGCTTATTTCTGCTCTTACCCAGCTCTTGCTTTTGATTTCATTCAACCGTTGTAATTATTATTGAATGATCATTATCATTCTCGTATTAGATGCTTAAACACGATGAAAGACAGCAGAAATGTAGTCATCCATACTGTAACGTGAGTGTGGGTATAGCAGAGACTAGCGGGTGCAGTGAGGCAGGAAGCGCAGGTAGGAGGCAGTGCAGGACTCATTAGGGAGGTCAGAGAGACTTGAAACAGTGTTGCTGAAGTGTCCCCATGTGCACTTAATATGGAAACCCAATAATATCACCTGTAAATTTGTGTATACAGTATCTCCTCTCTTGTGGTATTCACTGTCTGTCCCTCTCTTCCCACAAATTCCCATTCCCATTGCTGTGCTGCCCCTCATGTCCTAGGCTGCCACTCGGTGTGGCATCAGTCTGAGTAGAGCACTGCAACACTTCCTGGGTAATGAGATCCTGATACCAATATTCCCTAAAAAAAAATCCGGCACTGAGCAAATTTCAGGTCTGCTGAGCGCAAACTTGAATATTGGGAAACTTCTGTGCAACTTCTACCGCGCGTTTACTCTGAACACTGAGGCTGTACCTGTACCAAGTAGGCTACTGTGGCTATTTGATCAGGATGTAGGCCTACCATCAAAAACAATGGAGAAAAGCCTCCGGAGTAGCGCAAGGGTCTAAGGCACAGCGGTCTAAGGCACTCCATTGCAGTGCCTGAGGCGTCACGACAGACCCAGGTTCGATCCCAGGCTGTGTCACAGCCGGCCGTGACTGGGAGAAAATGTGTCACATAACATTTTAACATAGAAATAGCTGTTCTTTTATTCAGTCTACAGTAGCAGCAAATGTGTTGTGTTGTGTTCAATGTAGGCCTACATTCAATGAGACTTTTGAAAAAAAACACGCAGGGGTTGACATTAACCTGTTTATCCACTTGTCCAAGGAGGTGACTGAAGTGTTTTTTGATGCAAGAAACCACTTTACAAAATACAATTTATAAAATACAACACTGCCCCTTTAAGACAGGAAAAAAAAGCTCTTTACCTGACTTGTTTTTCAAAGATGGTTTGAAATCCATACGCTTTGTGCTCTTGTAGGAAGCAACCACTCCCCCATTGCTGACTAGAAATGAGCTATAACTGGGCTAATAACTCACTTACTAACAAATAATATTAACAAATGTACACACCTGGCTACATGCAGCTCTTGCTTTGATCTCAAAACAAACACATCTACTCATGACCACTCATGCTGTAAACATAGTCCAGTTCAGATTGAACGGCACAGATCCAAATATGGCGATGGCCTATTTGCATATAGGGATACTGCAGCTCCAATTGGTTATGGTGCACCGGTCTGTGTAGAGTATGGGCCTGAGTCGTGCCTGTCAATGCAATAGAATCCTACTCCAATGCGCTCTGCCTACAAGAAAATCTATTGCATAGTTAATTTTGTTTTGGTATGTTGCATTGAAAATGGCTATTGCGTTGATTCAAAGAGAACCGCACACTCTAGGAGCTCAGATGCAAAAATTTAATATCCAACGTTTCGACAGCCAAGCTGTCTTCATCAGGGTATCAGGGTTTCACCTTGGCTGTCGAAACGTTGGATATTACATTTTTGCATCTGAGCTCCTAGTGTGCGGCTCTCTTTTATTTTCAAGTTTTCTACTCTGCTAGCCAGCACCTCGCCTATATAGGTGTGCGTTTCTTTTTCTTCTCTATTGCATTGATTCAACCACAATTCACACAGTAAAGGGAAATGTTGATAGTGTTAACTAACTGGGAAAACTAGAAAGTTGAGTGAAGTACAACCTCGTGCTTCCCTGCGTGGGCTGATATTTCTTCTGCACAGCAGTCCCGGGGGAGCTGCGCGCCCGCACACTGCACAGTTTAGAGGGAACATTGCCTGCAACCTGGACTAAGCACTGCCCCACGACACGCCCAAACTTTAGTTAGCACTCCTTGTCATCTGTCACGCACAGTACATCTGCACAGTGCATCATGATATCAATACTATTGAAATACCAACATTCTAAAATACAGGTGTCTTGTAATGCGGAACACTGATGTTTCATTCACCTCCATGATGGGCAGAGGTGTGATAACAACTGATTACTTTTATGTAGGTTAGCCAACACAGAGATCATTCTCACTCTCTCTCTTTGCTCATACTGTGGGACTCATTAGGCTCGGTTCTCCAGTCATTAGGGTTTGACACTCTCATCCTGTCAGATTCAACAGTTAAATTCACACAACTGTGTTAATTCCCATCTCAGATGAGAAACAAAAGCACAGCAGCACTGCCAACCACGCCCGCATTGCCCAGGCAGTGAGGACCTTCAGGCAGATCAGAAGAATGGCAATCACCCTGCCAACCACCTGCTCCTGCTGAACGAGTACAGGGCCCTTATCACCTACCCCAACCAATAGGACAGTAGGTAGTTAAATAATCTAAACTCAAGCTTTTGTGTTGAGGCACTAACTGTTAGAAAAGCTACTACCTCCCTCTATTGCAGGTTGATCCACTTAATCTTGTGCATGCTGATAGATAGTCATGCTTGCTAATGTGATTACTCTTTGCGATAATGTGATATTATTATATTTTACATGTCAGAGGATACACTACAAAACCTTACCTGTGTGTGTGCATGCTATTCTTTTACATATTCCAGAGCGGTGGTGCTCCTAAACCCGCAATCTAAGCCCCCAGTACAGCAATGGGATGCTCCTGATGCTGTACGCTCTCGTTGGCTGGCCCTCGCTTCATACTCGTCGCCAAACCCACTGGCTCCATGTCATCTACAAGACCCTGCTAGGTAAAGTCCCCCCTTATCTCAGCTCGCTGGTCACCATAGCATCTCCCACCTGTAGCACACGCTCCAGCAGGTATATCTCTCTAGTCACCCCCAAAACCAATTCTTTCTTTGGCCGCCTCTCTTTCCAGTTCTCTGCTGCCAATGACTGGAACGAACTACAAAAATCTCTGAAACTGGAAACACTTATCTCCCTCACTAGCTTTAAGCACCAACTGTCAGAGCAGCTCACAGATTACTGCACCTGTACATAGCCCACATATAATTTAGCCCTATCAACTACCTCTTTCCCAACTGTATTTAATTTATTTATTTATTTTGCTCCTTTGCACCCCATTATTTTTATTTCTACTTTGCACATTCTTCCATTGCAAAACTACCATTCCAGTGTTTTACTTGCTATATTGTATTTACCTTGCCACCAAGGCCTTTTTTTGCCTTTACCTCCCTTCTCACCTCATTTGCTCACATTGTATATAGACTTGTTTATACTTTATTATTGACTGTATGTTTGTTTTACTCCATGTGTAACTCTGTGTTGTTGTATCTGTCGAACTGCTTTGCTTTATCTTGGCCAGGTCGCAATTGTAAATGAGAACTTGTTCTCAACTTGCCTACCTGGTTAAATAAAGGTAAAATAAAATAAATAAATAAAATGCTCCTGTGTGTGCAATTGCACTGACAGAGAAGTGGTGAGAATGTTGTTCAACTCAAATCAGCTGAACGTCTGCTCTATAGACTGTATATAACTCAACTGCAGATTACGTCCTTTACTTTGTTTGTTTAGAATTTATACATGTGTTTCTTTTTGTGACACAAAATGTGACGCAAACTGCTGTGTGGTTTGTCGAAACATATGTCTATATATATTTTTCAAGTAAGGTATTTTTTGGGGGGACCAACGCATTCAGGACCAATGAACTGATGATACTTGAATATAGCTGAGTACAGTACCCCTATGTTAGGTGAGTGTGGCATGAACAACTGCCTCTTTCTATACACAACTCTTATTCTCCAACCAGTCACCACTGTAATCTACTTAATACTGTGAGGTTTGAAGTCACGTCCATCATACTCCTTTCCTCGCCTCCAAAACTGGAAAAAATTGGAAAAACACCCACAGATGCAAGGGCGTGTGAGGCTGGCATGTTGTGTTCATCGGGTCAAATGGATCCCCAACAAGTGGATAATCCAGCATTAGCACACCTCTCTGTGGACAATAATCTGCAGTCACTCAGATGGAGCCATAACCTTGAATGAGGTCCAAATGGATTGCAGAGATCTGTCAGTTTCAGCATGTTAGCCTCTTTTTAAAGGCCCAGTCTGGTTTTCCCTCTAATATGCGTCTCTCCTGGACTGTTACTGCAAATAAACCAGTGATCTCTTACAGTTGGCCCTTTGGTTGATGTGCAAACTGATTTACTTGCCATTATTGCCGTATTCATGTTACTCTTGCTCAGTACTATAACTTTTATCAGAAACAAGACTTGTCCTCTGATAAGTACCGTATTTAAACAAATTGTTCACTCAAATGACAAAATAACATATTGGTTTCCAAACCCTGTAAGCAAGGGGTATCACACTCATTCCACGGAGGGCTGAGAGTCTACAGGTATTTGGTTTTTCCTTTCAATTATGACCTAGACAACCAGTTGAGTCGAGTTCCTTACTTATTAGTGACCTTAATTCAACAATCATGTACAAGGGTGGAGCGAAAACCCGCAGACACTCGGCCCTCTGTGGAATGAGTTTGACACGTGCTGTCAGCAGTCTATGGCAAGGTATGACAGCAATCCATGTTTTGGTTTAGTTTCCCTGGCACTGTTTCCACATGCATTTCCACATTTGTGGCACAAATCCCATTCAAGACATAGATGTTACCGATATTAGCATTTTTTGTGCATCGTGTCCAAATCATCCGAAAGTATCTCAAATTAATTGAATCTTAACAAAGTCACTTATCGACGATTTGGACATGATGCACAAAAATGCTAATATTGGATTTGTGCCATAAATGCTAAAACCAAAGGATGGATTGCTGTCATACCCTGTCATAGACTGCTCACAGGGTTAGGAAACCAATGTCCTTTTGAACTATCCTGTTAAGCACTGAAACTTCCCTGAGGGAAATAAAATGTACTCTGGGTGTAACAAGCACATGTATGCCCTATTTGTGCCCCCAGCTAATGATAAACACCACCATGAAGCAAGTGTTAGTTTCCCACACATAGTGACACCATTGTGACCACTAGGTGTCCCTAGTGTTCCATCCTCCCTGCCCTCAGACCACTGTCAGTCAGTCCACTGTAAATTCAATTCCACCGAGTAACACTTTGATTCAAGGCCAGGTTGAGTAAATATTCAGTAATGCCCTAGGTTATGCTTACAGCTAACGTGACCTGTTCAAAACGTATGGAACAACAACCAGTTCCTGCAAGAGTGAAATGCTCTCTACCCAAAAGAGCTCCTCTAATGCATGTACTTAACTTCACTTAATTTGTGTTAACTCCCAGCATTAAGCAGGGCTAATGACTGAGTGTGTAAGTGCACTGTCATTACCTTGCTTTGCTTGACATCAAATGGCAGCTGATGGGCCCTCACTGAAAAGCACAGTAATGCACAGATTTGGTGCTTGATGCGAGTTGTCTAATGCATTAGATATGCCAATGGATAAGTGCACATGACTCATTTAAGTACAGTATGTGTGGATATGTGATATGTGTAAATGTTTGTATGTACAGTATGTACATAGGTCTAGATACGCACTAAGTAAGTCCTACCGGTTTGTCCCTTGGATATATCTGTCCGTATTTTTTGCATAAAAATTACATTAGCATAAAGATTGTGAATAATGCATTAGTCTTGGGTGAGCCCAGATGCACTTGGCCGTCACCCCCCCTCCTATCTCCTCTCTCCCTCTGTGCTCCTCTCTCGTCTCCTACCCTCTCTCCCCTCTCTTTCTCTCTCTCTCTGGAGCACATGGTTCATAGCTGGTTTAATGGGATGGAATGTGACAGGTTATGTTTTCATCTGCCTGATATGGAGCCTGGGAGGGGGGAGTGGTAGGGAAGAATGAGTGTGAGTCTCTGCAACCATAGTATAGCTTCATCATTAGACATGTTTGCACTTGTCGAGAATTATGCTTTATACCCCGCACAGATGCTACACACACACACACACACACACACTAACACTAACACTCTCTCTCTACATGGGGCCATTACTGCTGGTCCACTGACTCTCTACATTTTGCTGTCTGTGCATTCAGAGTACCATTAGCCAAAGACTCTGTGAATAATTGCTGAATGAACCATATTTTCAGTGCTATCTACTCAGTTTCCAGTGCAGGGGGTTGGGGGTGGTGTAGGAAGTGAAAGGGTTGAGCAGGTTAATGGATGTTTTAAGCCAAATCACCAAATAATACAGACTATACAGCACAATTAACACTAAAATGTGTCCAGGGGTTGAAGAAATACCACTATTTTGGAAAGATATAGCCTAGTTCTATATTCATTATAATGGAAAATATTCTGGGATCAAGTCATGAGGAACAATATATTACACATTCATAACACACTTTGAAACTGTGTGTGATGTAGAGGTTACAATTACGGCAACACAAATCAGTTTCCTTGAATGCTTATTATGAAATTGTATTTCACTATGGCAACCAAGTGTGTTTCCACAATGCAGCAGCATCAACATTTGACTGTATTATTTTTCAAGAGGTACGTTTTATGTTGCCAAGTCAGTTTTACAGCCCCACAAGCAAATACCCCATTCAGAGACCATCTTAACATAATGCCCTCTGTAAAAACCTGTCATTGTGTTTTTGTTGTGGGCAGTCAGTCTCGTTGTAATTCATTTCCTGTCTATCTCCCTGGAACAAAAAAGAATAGACAGTAAAGAAGAGGGAGAGAGAGGGGAAATGAGAGAGAAGGGGATAACTACACCTGATTCTGTGTGGATATACTACTCAGGAAGCATAATCTTATCCTTAGAAAAAAAGCAACATTATTTATTCTTTCAGTTGGTATATTATTCATTGGATTATAAACTCATACTTGAATGTGCTTTCAGTGACTACAATGACCGAGTATAATTTGCATAAACTGGATGCTTACGGGCATGAGCATCCATGTTAACACTATATCTAGCTCCACAAATATTCTGGGACCGTTTGCAACTCTACGCTTAACCATCCCCTGACCATAACCAGTCTCAAGCCCAAACATAGACATACATTACTGCTCCATTGAGGTATCTGTACTGTATTTCTTTGGGATCTCAGATTGAGATGAATGTAGGCTACAGTCAAAATGCACTGCGTTCAGTGTGCATTATGCTATAGCTTTATCTCAGTGGTCTTTGCAAATTCCCAGCATTATGTTTAGCATGGATGTTGCTCCTTTCCTGTTTTAATTCATCATTTGCAATCCCACTATCAGCCTATACAGTGCCTTCAGAAAGTATTCACACCCATTGACTTTTCCCAAATTTAGTTGTGTTACAACCTGAATTTAAAATGGAGGGGGCACAGGGCACACAATACCCCATGATGTCAAAGTGGATTTATTTTTATTTTTATTATTTTATTTTTTTTACCCCTTTTTCTCCCCAATTTCGTGGTGTCCAATTGTTGTAGTAGCTACTATCTTGTCTCATTGCTACAACTCCCGTACGGGCTCGGGAGAGACGAAGGCTGAATGTCATGCGTCCTCCGATACACAACCCAACCAGCCGTACTGCTTCTTAACACAGCGCGCATCCAACCCGGAAGCCAGCCGCACCTGGCAACCTTGGCTAGCGCGCACTGCGCCCGGCCCAACACAGGAGTCGCTGGTGCGCGATGAGACAATCCCTCCCTAACCCGGACGACGCTAGGCCAATTGTGCGTCGCCCCACGGACCTCCCGGTCGCGGCCGGTTACGACAGAGCCTGGGCGCGAACCCAGGGACTCCGATGGCGCAGCTGGCGCTGCAGTACAGCGCCCTTAACAACTGCGCCACCCGGGAGGCGCAAAGTGGATTTTTTTTTAAATGTATATTTTACAAATTCATTCAAAATGTAAAGCTGAAATGTACTGAGTCAATAAGTATTCAACCCTTTGTTACGGCAAGCCTAAATACGTTCAGTTTGCTTGATTACCTCATCTCTATGTACCCCACAAATACAATTATCTGTAAGGTGTCTCAGTCGAGCAGTGAATTTCAAACACAGATTCAACAACAAAGACCAGGGAGATTTTCCAATGCCTCACAAAGAAGGGTAAAAAATGAAAAAAATAAAAGAAATTGAGTATCCCTTTGAGCATGGTGAAGTTATTACTTAAACTTTGGATGGTGTATCAATACACCCAGTCTCTACAAAGATTCAGGCGTCCCTCCTAACTCAGTTGCTGGAGAGGAAGGAAACTACTCAGGGATTTCATCAAGAGGCCAATGGTGACTTTAAAACAGTTACAAAGTGTTTAATGGCTGTGATAGGAGAGAACTGAGGATGGATCAACAACATTGTAGTTACTCACCTAAATAACAGAGGGAAAAGAAGGAAGCTTGTACAGAATAAAAGTAAACTCAGCAAAAAAAGAAATGTCCCTTTTTCAGTACCCTGTCTTTCAAAGAAAATTTGTAAAAATCCAAATAACTTCACAGATCTTCCTTCTGAAGGATTTAAACACTGTTTCCCATGCTTGTTCAATGAACCATAAACAATTAATGAACATGCACCTGTGGAACGGGCTTTAAGACACTAACAGCTTACAGACGGTAGGCAATTAAGGTCACAGTTATGAAAACTTAGGACACTAAAGAGGCCTTTCTACTGACTCTGAAAAACACCAAAAGAAAGATGCCCAGAGTCCCTGCTCATCTGCGTCAACATGCCTTAGGCATGCTGCAAGGAGGCATGAGGACTGCAGATGTGGCCAGGGCAATAAATTGCAATGTCCATACTGTGACACGCCTAAGACAGCGCTACAGGGAGACAGGACGGACAGCTGATCATCCTTGCAGTGGCAGACCACGTGTAACAACACCTGCACAGGATCGATACATCCGAACATCACACCTGCGGGACAGATACAGAATGGCAACAACAACTGCCCGAGTTACACCAGGAACGCACAATCCCTCCATCAGTGCTCAGACTGTCAGCAATAGGCTGAGAGAGGCTGGACTGAGGGCTTGTAGGCCTGTTGAAAGGCAGATCCTCACCAGACATCACTGGCAACAACGTCGCCTATGGGCACAAACCCACCGTTGCTGGACCAGACAGGACTGGCAAAAGGTGCTCTTCACTGACGAGTCGCGGTTTTGTCTCACCAGGGGTGATGGTTGGATTTGCGTTTATCGTCGAAGGAATGAGCATTACACCGAGGCCTGTACTCAGGAGCGGGATTGATTTGGAGGCGAGGGTCCGTCATGGTCTGGGGCGGTGTGTCACAGCTTCATCGGATTGAGCTTGTTGTCATTGCAGGCAATCTCAATGCTGTGCGTTACAGGGAAGACATCCTCCTCCCTCATGTGGTACCCTTCCTGCAGGCTCATCCTGACATGACCCTACAGCATGACATATGCCACCAGCCATACTGCTCGTTCTGTGTGTGATTTCCTGCAAGACAGGAATGTCAGTGTTCTGCCATGGCCAGCGAAGAGCCAGGATCTCAATCCCATTGAGCACGTCTGGGACCTGTTGGATCGGAGGGTGAGGGCTAGGGCCATTCCCCCCAGAAATGTCCGGGAACTTGCAGGTGCTTTGGTGTAAGAGTAGGGTAACATCTCAAAGCAAGAACTATCAAATATGGTGCAGTCCATGAGGAAGAGATGCACTGCAGTACTTAATGCAGCTGGTGGCCACACCAGATACTGACTGTTACTTTTGATTTTGAACCCCCCCTTTGTTCAGGGACACATTATTCCATTTCTGTTAGTCACATGTCTGTGGAACTTGTTCAGTTTATGTCTCAGTTGCTGAATCTTCTGTTCATACAAATATTTACACATATTATGTTTGTTGAAAATAAACGCAATATGCAGTGAGAGGACATTTCTTTTTTTGCTGAGTTTATAACAAAACATGCATCTTGTTTGCCACAAGGCACAAATGTAATACTGTAACAAATGTGGCAAAGAAATTCACCTTTTGTCCTGAATACAAAGTGTTATCTTTGGGACAAATGTAAAATCAACAAATTACTGAGTGCCACTCTCCATATTTTCAAGCATAGTGTTATGGGTGAAAAAGAAACGTAATGAAGGTAATCACAGGCAAAATCCTAGAGGATAACCTGGTTCAGTCTGCTTTCCACCAGACACTGGGAGATTAATTTATCTTTCAGCAGGACAATAACCCTAAACATAAGGACACATTTTCACTGGAATAGCTTACCAAGAAGACAATGAATGTTCCTGAGTGGCCAAGTTACAGTTTTGACTTAAATCTACTTGAAAATCTATGGCAAGACCTGAAAATGGTTGTCTAGCAATGATCTACAACCAATTTTACAGAATTTGAAGAATTATGAAAAGATTAATGAGCAAATGTTACACTAACCAGGTGTGGAAAGCTCTTAGAGGCATACCCCCAAAGACACACAGTTGTAATCACTTCCAAAGGTGCTTCTACATAGTATTGACTCGGGTATGAATACTTACTATGTAAATGAGATATTTCTGTATTTCATTTTCAATACATTTGCAAACATTTCCAACATGTTTTCACTTTGTCATTATGGGGTATGGTGTGTAGATTGGTGAGAAAAGACAACAATTCAATCCATTTTCAATTCAGGCTGTAACACAATCAAATGTGGAATAAGTCAAGGGGTATTAATACTTTATGAAGGTACTGTATGTAAAGACAAAACAGGGACGAGGGTTATATTTGAGTTTCACTGTGGCAGGATTACAGGGTGTAATATGGGTTGTTGTGACTGCTGAGGGGTTTTTCCTTTATTGTGTCTTACATGGTGCATAGATTGCTTTTTTTCAAGATGACAGAAAAGCAATACTCCTGTCCAACCCCATCCTCTCAGTCTTAGCCGACAACAATTGTAATCTCCTTTGCTCTAGATGATCTTTCTTTGTGTTTATATATTATATATATATATTTTTTTTTATCTTGATTACTCCCCATGATCCTCCTGTTTGGCCTCCTTCCTCTCTTCCCCTGACAGAAAAAAAATACCATCTGGAGGGGCCAGACAAGTTATATAAACCGCAAACACTTTCATTATACTAAAATAACAAAAGGAGCTGAGGATTTGCTCTTTTTGTATTAAACGATGATAACAAGGAGTTAAAACGTAATATTAATATTAGTAATCCTTTGAGTCTTCTGTGGTGAGCGCATAAACTCTAGGAATTAAAGACACTGGCAAGTGCCAAGGTAAAAAAAAATACTTGGGATAAGAAGCAAGACTGAAGCCATGAATGTTGATGTCATTCTAATTACAGTGATGGATGTGCTTTTCATTATTCCTGAGGGAAAACATTCAGAGGTAGTAAATCCCTTTGTTTTTGACTTTGCCTGAACAACAATATCTGTGCTATTTATTTGACTCTTACATACAGTACCAGTCAAAAGTTTGGACACCTACTCATTCAAGGGTTTTTCTTTATTTCTACTATTTTCTACATTGTAGAATAATAGTGAAGACGTCAAAACTATGAAATAACACACATGGAATCATATAGGAACCAAGAAAGTGGTGAACAAATCCAAATATATTTTATATTTGAGAATCTTCAAAGTAGCCATCCTTTGCCTTGATGACAGCTTTGCACATTATTGGCACTCTCAACCAGCTTCATGAGTCACCTGGTATGCAATTCAATTAACAGGAGTGCCTTCTCAAAAGTTAATTTGTGGAATTTCTTTCCTTCTTAATGTGTTTGAGCCAATCAGTTGTGCTGTGACAACGTAGGGTTGCTATTCAGACGATAGCCCTATTTGGTAAAAGACCAAGTCCATATTGTGGCAAGAACAGCTCAAATAAGCAAAGAGAAACGACAGTCCATCATTACTTTAAGAAATGAAGGTCAGTCAATCCGAAAATGTCAAGAACTTTGAACGTTTCTTCAAGTGCAGACGCAAAAATCATCAAGCGCTATAATGAAACTGGGTCTCATGAGGACTGCCACAAATACATGCTTCACAGAGTTCAAGTAACAGACACATCTCAACATCAACTGTTCAGAGGAGACTGCATGAATCATGCCTTCATGGCCGAATTTCTGCAAAGAAACCACTACTAAAGGACACCAATAAGAACAAGAGACTTGCTTGTGCCAAGAAATGAGCAATGGACATTAGACCGGTGGAAATTTGTCATTTGGTCTGATGAGTCCAAATTAGAGATTTTTGGTTCCAACCGCAGTAGTGTCTTTGAGACACAGAGTAGGTGAACGGATGATCTCCGCATGTGTGGTTCCCACCGTGAAACATGGAAGAGGAGGTGTGGGGGTGCTTTGCTGGTGACACTGTCAGTGATTTATTTAGAATTCAAGGCGCACTTAACCAGCATGGCTACCACAGTCTTCTGCAGCGATACGCCATCCCATCTGGTTTGCACTTAGTCCCACTATCATTTGTTTTTCAACGGGACAATGACCCAACACACCTCCAGGCTGTGTAAGAGCTATTTTACCAAGAACGAGAGTGATGGAGTGCTGCATCATATGACCTGGTCTCCACAATCACCCGACCTCAACCCAATTAAGATGGTTTGGGATGAGCTGGCCTGCTTTTCCTTCACTCTGCGGTCCAACTCATCCCAAACCATCTCGATTGGGTTGTGCTCAGTATATGTGGGAACTCTTTCAAGACTGTTGGAAAAGCATTCCAGGTGAAGCTAGTTGAGAGAATGCCAAGAGTGTGCAAAGTTTTCATCAAGGCAAAGGGTGGCTACTTTGAAGAACCGAAAATCTAAAATATATTTTGATTTGTTTAACACTTTTTTTTAAACACTTTTTTGGTTGCTACATGATTCCATGTGTTATTTCATAGTTTTTATGTCTTCACTATTATTCTACAATGTAGAAAATAGTAAAAATAAAGAATAACCCTTGAATGAGTAGGTGTGTCCAAACTTTTGACTGGTACTGTATAGTAATAGTCTTGTCCTATTTTGCCTCTAAAAACAAGGGGTCCACCCCCACCATCTCATTATACCTAAAGGACTTGTTGTTTACTGATGACTGTTTTAAACATCAGCTGATCAGTGAAGATTTTCATGAGATGAAGCCATTTCCATCCTGTTTAACCCCAAATGATCTCTTTGAAATAAATGTTGAGGGCAATAACAACACAATCTGCTGTGAGTAGTGCTTTACTGACACTGTATGGAATCACCCCCTTTTACACGTCTACAACTCCCAACATCCTGATCCTTTTTGGCCTTATCACAATGCAAATCCCTGTGTCTCAGAGGTGGCTCTCAAACAACCCTGAACTATGAGTTGATCTTGACCCCAGTGAACTGACTACGGTCCCTGTTTGTATACAGTAATGAGAATGGAAATCCCTTATCAATTACCACCCATCATAATACTTAGCTATACCTATCCATAACCCAATGAGCACAATATGATGAAAATACGTCTTTCAACCAATTTTGCTCTCTGGGTGGGAAGGCAAACAGGAAAAGAGCAGTTCAATGCAAAAATCAAGAATAATCCCTGCTATATGACAACCTATTATTCATCCCATGTCTGAATAATTCTGTGTATGTATTCTTGGATCAGGAAGCAGCTAACATTTATATTGTTGTGTCAAATAGACCATTGAACCAGTGGAGGCTGTTGGGGGACGGCTCATAATAATGTCTGGAAGGGAGCCGATGGAATGGCATCAGACACCCATGTGTTTGATGTAGTTGATACCATGCTACTCCACTCCAGCCATTTCCACGAGCCCGTTCTCCCCAATTAAGGCGCCACCAACCTCCTGTGTGCTGAACAGTTGGCTCGACACAAGAGAATACTGCTTATATAATTGATGCCGCCAGATGTTAGGGTTGTTGTTTGAGTTTCGTCATGGTATAGGTGTGTGTCTGGCTGTCGAGTGGGGTGGGAGCAATGAATGGGTGGAGACGATGGATAGGTGGAGTTTGTCTTTTTTTCACGCCCACTCAGTACACCAATTGGTCGAAAAGTGCAAACCCCGCCTATCCTAGTTGGAGCACACGCCCTCATCTTGTTGTGGTTATGCTTTGTTAGCCAGCTACTGTTGTTAGCTAGCTAACTATCATTGGTTATCACTGGGAAAGACGCATCTAGCCATCTTTTTTGTATCTTAACAAATTGCCATACTTACTATTGAAGATGAATAAGACAGCCGTTTGATTCGAAGGATATCCCTTCTCTCAATTCATAGGTAACTTTTAAGTAACATAGCTAGCTAACGTTAGCTACTATAAGCACTGCAGTTTGCTAGCAATAATGGTAGTTAAATCTGGACATCTAGCGTTATTCGCCTGCTACCGGTAGCATCTAGCTAGTTAATGTTATTGCGTATTTCAAGTAATATTCACTAACCTTGTGTCTGACATTCGCTAAGTAGCTAGTTAGCTATCCCATCCCATAGATGAATGCAGCTAGCTTATATTATGTTTTATTGGTAACCTTGTTGCGCTAACGTTGCTAGCTAGCCATCATTGTTTACATTTGAGTCAAGGTTACTTCGTTTATACAACATCTACTGTAGCTATGCAATAATATTGGCCTGACTACGAACTTAGTCATATGTCACTAATGACACAGCCAGGCAACCAGTTCCCTTTGT
Organism: Oncorhynchus mykiss; assembly: GCF_057628025.1. Lineage (NCBI taxonomy): Eukaryota > Metazoa > Chordata > Actinopteri > Salmoniformes > Salmonidae > Oncorhynchus > Oncorhynchus mykiss. The sequence continues at coordinate 49,733,180 of NC_143040.1, read as the reverse complement.
CAGCAGTGGAAAACTTACCTAGCAAACCTGTTGACAACAATGCATAACCATATTTGGTAGGTTGAGGGAGTTTGTTCCATTTAATTCTGTGTTGTTTTTTTACAATACATTAGGTGTTTCATGGTATTCTACATTGTTTATCAATATTTTCATAATATACCTGGCATTGGTGTTTATTCAACTGCTGTCTTTGTATCGAGTAAATTTGATCTCCTGCAGCATTAATTTTATGGCAGACAAATGACTCAAGCTGCCTCTTAGATTTTGTCCTATAGGATGACACGGAAGTGTACTGCGGCTCCGGGGAGATGACCTGCACCCCCCTAGGGCATGGTCAGGATGGGGCCAGATGTGCCCCTGCTCAATGAATACAAGCAGGAGTTCTTCTGGAAGCGCTTCCCTCAGACGGTGCTGGGGGGTCCGCGCTTCAAGTTGGGCTACTGCGCCCCGCCTTATGTCTATGTCAACCAGGTGGTCTTGTTCTTGACACCATGGCTGTTAGGTGGCATTGGCACACTGTTGTGCCAGCTGCAGCTGCTGGAGGAACTCCACGCTGCCATGCTCTCTGGTCTGCTCATGCTTGGGGCAGCAGTGGGTGTGCAGGCCCTGGCACTCTACGCTGCCCGCAGGAATGCCATGGTGGAGCGGCTGGGAGTGCCCAACATCCTGGCTGATGAGGAGGAGGTGGAGTTCACCCACTGTGTAGGCCCAGAGACGGTGAGGTTCATCGCCCCGGGGAAGAGGTTTGGGCTGAATGTGGTGCTTCACACCGTGCTGGCAGGGGCCCTCTGTGGCCTGGGGACATGGTATGTGCTCCTGGGCAGGTTGACTGCACTGTATGGCAGTGTGAGTGTAGCCTTGGTGGTATTTGTCCTGAGCTGGGTGACTCTGTGTACAGCGGAGTACTCCCTTATCGTCAACACGGCCACAGAGACGGCCACATTCCAGGCACAGGACACCTATGAGATCACCCCACTCACCCGACCACTCTACATATTAGCTTTCATAGCTGTGGACTTAGCTGATCGGTAAGATAGAAACAACTAAATTGGCCTCAATGACTGTTCTGAAACTTGTCATGGATACATTTTCAGAGATTATTCATGACATTTTGTGACTCTTTGCTTCTTGTTTTTTTCCCATGCTGGTGTCCAGATTTACAGGTCCAGTGCCAGAGCTCCAGCTAACCAGTCAGGTGCTTCATGTGGTCTTCCTGGTCCTGCCCCTGCTGTGGGCGCTGGGTATGTTGTCACCACTGGACGCCCTCCTCCTTTGGGGCATGGAACAGGCTCTGGTGTTCGGTTTGGGCGGCTCTCCCATGTCCAGTAACCTTAGGTATATTTTCCTTGCTACATCAGTTGTTTTTGTCAACATTTACTTTGTCAACATGTAGTTACATCTGATTATACTTGCCACTGATTAGGTTCCCTGAGATCTTTACCATATGCCTGTTTCCTTGGCATGGTTGACCTTGAGCAGCTCTTCTCTGACTCTCTGTGTGATCTCTGTCCTTCCTACAGATTGCTGGGGATGTTCGCCATGTCTGTATGTGTTACTGTTTGTACCTTCTTCATCCCGTCCACCTTGGGTGTAGTCCTCTTCTCGATGGCCATGGGGTTTCTGCTTAGTTTGGATCTCAGCCAGTTTGGGACTTATTGTGGAGGAGGGTCCAGGGGAGCCTGTGGTGATAGTGGATGGCATAGGGGGGCATCACCTGCCACTCCCAGCTTGTTTGGCTGGCGGCTGGGCTGCAGTGAGCTGCTGCTCTACCTGGGGCTGCTGCTGGGGGCCATGTCTGAGGCAGGACTCTTACATCACTTCCTCAGTGCCTCCCAGACCCAGAACTTGGCCAGGGTTTCTCAAGATGCTGTCAGTTACCTCCTCATCACCCTTTTCATCGTCTGCTGGGCTCTCCGAGAGATCCAGGGAGCCTATGTTTTTGGAGGAGTGTTCCTCAACCCCCTGTACCCAAGAGGAATGGCCAATGTCCGGGTGTTCAAGCAGCGGAGCAGGGGTCTCCACATGGCTGGGGCTATCAGGAGGGTGCTGCTCAATCTGGGTGAGCTCATATTTTTAATTTAGAGCTTGCCCTGTCATTACTGTAAAACTATACATGCATCTTATTACTTTGTTTTACTTTGCAGTGTCTCCCTTTGCAATGGTTGCTTTCCTGGCTCTGGATGGCTCTGTTCAGCAGCTCCACACAGCCTCTCTCAGCGTGGGATTCACCCGGGCCTTCAGAGTGGTACACATGGACTCTCTTATGTAGAACCTAAGCATGTTTATCAATGAGAGATTTGCTTTCCAGTGACCTCATCATGACCATTTAATCCTCAGACTGTTATTAATATGATTTAGGTCATGATGATTGAGTCGTGGGTCTCTGTGTTGTGCAGGTGTGGCAGAGCTCTGAAGATGCCCTGCTCCAGATGGTGGTGGTGGTGTCAGTGAGGCTGGCTGCAGGGGACACCAGACTGCCTGGGTGGGACAGCCTGGGCACAGGGGTCCAGCTCCTTCTAGTAATAACACATTCCATGACTTCGGGCATAGAGCTAGTTAGAGGCATGACATTTAGTAAGGTCACAGGTTAAACATTGTCATGCTTAAGTCATTGATTCATTGTCTAGTTGTTGTTGTTTTCCCCAGAATGTTTTTATCCACTGAAAACAAAATCAAATTAGTACTACTGAGTCATGGTTCAATCACACTCTTTACATCCCTCTTTGCCCTACCCAGGTGGGCCTGCTGAGTGATAGGCTGCTCCAGTTCCTGTCCAAGCTGAAGTTTGCCCTGGCCGTGCTGGTGACCTCCTGGACAGAGAAGAAACAGCGGCGCCAGTCGGCCGGGACCCTCCTGGTCCTGAACGCCTCCCTGTGTCCTCTGCTGCTCTCTGTGGTGGTCCTATCAGCCATGCTCTCTGCTCCTTTGCTGCCCCTCTTCACCCTGCCCATCTTTCTGGTGGGCTTCCCCAGGCCTCAGCGCAGTTGGCCAGGGCCCGTGGGCACCGCCTGCCCCTGTCCAGACTCCATCTACTACCAGCAGATGAGTATGAGCCTGGCCTGTGCTCTGAGGAGCGCCTTTGCCAGGGGATCACTTGGTTAGTGGGTCTCACTCTTTAGTTTTCTCCCTCTTACTTTCTCTCTCTTTTTCTTCTTGAAGGTTCTTCCCAATCATTGGTGCAGTTAGTGTTTTGATATAACTGTTTAATCATTTCTAGACATGGCTTTGTGTGTGAAAATAATGTAGCTGATACAAGATTTAATCTATACCGTTGTACAAAAAATTATTATTATTATTTTACATACGTTGGTGTTCTGTTCTTACTGCCAGTGGTTGGAAAATCCTTTTCCCAACAGTAGGGTAAAAGAGTAAACTGAAAAAACCTAATGCAGTATCTCAATGAAATGACCTAGGCTCCATTGTGAAATGTATACTATTTTCCATGTTACTGATAGTATACATTTCACAGTACAGAGCCTAGATCATTTAATTGATATACATTATGTGTTGAGCATATGTTCTCAAGGTGTTAATAGTGCTCAATCACAGTGACACTGAACTTTTAGATCAGCTGAGCAGGGACTGTATGCAGATGAAATAGCGGGGTGGGGGAGCCTCTATTGGTTTCATATTAAGAGGAATGTTGTGAGTCGCTCAGTAGAGCCGCCCGGTATAATGCAAGCTTGCAGGATCCAGTTGTGCTTCCTGTGAAGTGATCCGAACAAAATCACTCTTATCTGTGATAATTACGTCAATGTTTCCACACCGTTAACCTCGTAATACTCTTAACCTAACTGGAGCCACTTCAAACATGTTGTTCGGTGCTCTATTTTCTGACAGGAAGGGGGCAAGGAAAAAACAGCAAGTACAAGCTTCATTATTTATGGGTTGACGACTCAAAACAGACAAACTGCTACAGGGATGTCATCACTCCATCTTATTGTTTTCTTGGCTAGCTGGGGGTGCCTGAGCTGTGATGTATAATTTAGGCTAAGCGCTTGTTGGGTCTTGATACACACAGTAGAAAGAGGAGGGTTTGGAGTGTAGTGTTCTCTTTTTTCCTTTACCCCCTCTGTGACATTGTGGGCTGCGCATCAGTGAGCGGGAGTGGAAAACGCACAGCGTGTCACTTCCCATCACGAGGCGGCGTCTGACTATTCCGAGACGTCGCTATGGGATATGACATTATCCTTGAGCCATGAGAACACTAGTCAAACTTGAAACAAAGCAACTGTCGCTCTGCCACTACCATTTCACAAAAAACACCTGTCCTTTCTCCCCTCTGTTAACCAAAAATTAAAGGCCCCCTCGTACAAAGTCTACACCCAAAAGAAGAATGAATATTTAGAGACTAGTGGAAAGTCCAGGGCAGAGAAGGAATTCAATATTTAGATCTCTGTGCAGTCAGGCGGTTTCAACTGTATCATGACCTTCCTGTACAACTGAAATGGTAAGCATCAACCTGCAGCTCATCCGGCAGCCAAGTTATCCACAGAGTCAGCCGAGAGACTCACTACTGATGCTAAATGAAAGGGCTGTGTGACCAGGAGGCACTCGTCTATGTTGTATGTCTATGATGTATGGACTCCAAGCTTTATCATCTCCAGACCACAGAGGACATCATCTCTCTGACTGCATGACCTATAATAATAAATTACCACTGAGATGACTGGGACCAAATCTAACACCACTCAAAGGCTGCGATGAAAATATGCTATGAATAGAGTCAGCCATGTCAAAAGGCTTGGCTGGGGGTAAGTGTATGAAGAAGCTGATAGGCCTAAGCTTGTTTTCTTTCCTCCCCTCGTAAGGTGCTCTGACTCCTGGCTCCCACTTCCTGGGTCGCTTCCAGGACCGTGTGGTTTGGATCATGATTTTAGAGAGAGGATATGGCTACTGTACTGTCAACATCAAGGTAGTGGTTCTTTAAATGGTTATTTGTTTGAATCACTAATTTGGGGTGAACATGCAGTGTAGACAACAGATTTGACGGTTGTTTTGTTTCAGGGTCTGGAGCTGCAGGAGACCTCGTGCCACACGGTGGAGGCTCGGAGGGTGGATGAGGTGTTTGAGGGGGCCTTTGAGCGCCCTGAGCGGCTTGGCCTCAACCAGGGGATAAACCTGCACTGGGGAAACGCCCTCACCCCATGTGCTGCCCTGCCTGTGCGCGTCTACTCTGACGCCCGCAATGTACTTTCAGGCATCATTGACTCGCATGACAACCTGAGGAAGCTCCAGGATGACTTCCTGAAGGCCCTGGTGTGGCTGCTGCTGAGGAATTGTGTCCAGAGACTAAAGGCATTTCCCTGGGGCACTGAGGAGGGGACAGGGGGCGGGGGCACGAAGTCTCAGTCCTCCCAGCTTGGCCAATCGACTGTCACCCAGCCTGCAGAGGCTATCATGGTGGAGTCCAACATCTCCTCTCTCAAGTTTAGACGGGACAGCTCCAGTTTGACCTCCTTTGGTGACTGGTCAGATGAGGATGACCTGTTTGGGCCTCAGCCGGCCAGGCGGACAGTGGCGTTGGTAAGTACGGAGGCCCAGCTGGGGGACACAGTGCTCCAGACAGGCCCCTCGCTGCCAGGCTCTGTGGAGATGGACAGTCTGTTTGAGAACATGGCCCTCTCTGCCCTTCAGCCCTTGCAACCTCTGGGTTTGGGCCTGGGTCTGCCAGCTGTGGACAAAGGCAGGAACCCTGAAGTCCCCCCCACAAAGTCCTCCGGCACCTTGGCCCATGAAAACTTCAGTTGCCCCCACTCTGAGTTGTTCAGCCTGCCCCCTGGGTGGAGGACAGCCCCCTTGTTACCATTCCGGTTACAGCAGCTCAGGCCTTTGTTCCCTGAGGAGTGGTTTCGGTTCACTTTGGGAAGGTTGGCGCTGGCCGTTCAGGACGAGGCTTCGGAGGATGTGGCCAAATCCCTGAAGGAGGATGGGGGGCTGAGGGACCTCCATGCCCAGGTGGCCCTGTCATGCCTCATCTCCCTGGGGGCAGAGTCTGCCTTCACCAGCCCCAGCTATGTGTACAGGGTGTACAGTGGGGACGTGCCTTGGACAGAGGGGCTGAAGTGGCTCTCTGAAAACAAAGAACTTTACCAGCTTGCACTTAAGGCTTTCAGGTAAAGAGGGCAGGGGTGAAACATGGGTGTAGTTTGTGCCCAACTTAGAGAATCTAAAACTTGCAAACTTTGTGTGTTATACATATTCAATGTTTATATCCAAAGCTTGTCCCTTTAACTCCTGATCTATTTGCTTTCAGGTACAGTTTCAAGCTTCTGTTTGATCAGGCAAGTTTGGGGCCCATGGAGAGTCTTGATGAGCTGTTCAGCACCCTGGAGGAGTATGAGCGGGACTGGTACATCGGCCTGGTGGCTGAGAAAGGCTGGCAGGACAGTGTCCTACAGGAGAAACCTTTCCTCTTCTCACTGGGCCATGACCTCACCATGGTAACCTTACTGACCACACTGTTTTTCTTGTTACTAAGTAACCCACTATGGTAACCTAACAAACACCTGTTCTTTGGGTTAGCCATAAACTTGGTCTTTGTTGGTAGCATGTATTAAGTGGTCCTGTCTTTGGCAGTGGTCAGTACAGTAAGTGACCCCAACCTGCTTGTCTCTTCTCTCCACAGGGAACTTACACAGGGCGGGTTCTGTCCCTGCAGGAGCAGCTGGTTCAGGTAGGCCATCTGAACGGGGAGGGGGTGCGTGGCCAGTGGGCTAACCTGTCCTGGGAGCTGCTCTACGCCACCAACGACGACGAGGAGCGCTACAGCATCCAGGCCCACCCCATCATGCTGAGAAACCTCACTGTCCAGGCAGCCGACCCCCCTCTGGGGTACCCCATCTACTCCTCTGTCCCCCTGCACCTCCCCTGCTTCTAACACCCAAACCTTGTCCTCTCCCTGGGACCTTCAGACTCCTCTGCTGGCCTCCTATAAACACCCCGTCTCTGGTTTGCCCAGCTTTATCACTGGGTAGGCCCTATGTTGTGGCCTGTATGTGTAACCCGTCTATTTCACTAGGGTATCCTAGGAGGGCACCTATAAGGCAGATCCAAACAAATGGTTTCATTCATGCAGGAGCGACAGCACAATACTTATGTTCAAAATATTTACGTAACTTTTACCAAATGTGTGGTACTAGTTCAAACAATGAAATGTGAGTGTTCTGGGAAAAAATCTATATTTACAAGGGATACGTTTGTTCAGAAGTTTTTTTTATCATTCACATACTCTTGAACAAAGAGTAATCACTTGTTAATGAAATGTTTTCTTTTTGTACTGTAACGTTAGTTGCAAATGTTTTTTGGAGTTTGTTTTTATCCAACTTATCCGTTGTACTTAAAGTGATCAGATACAACCACCTTCCGCAGAAGAAGACCGCCAACACAGTGCTCCCAATTACATGATGAACTTATCTTACAAATGTTTTCCCTCAAATACTGCTCCCAAAGGCAAAGAGGGACAACGATTTCGCTTTTTCGAGGATGTGCCTTGGGTTGGACTTTGCAGTCTTTGTAATGTGGTTAGTCATTTTTGATGCCATCCTTTTGTTTACAGTTCACTTGTTTACAGTTGAAGACAATTGTATTTGTCATGTTCTCCTGTACATACTGTTTTCGTATACTGTGATTTGTGTATGGTGTGTAATTGTACATACATAAAAATAGATTTTTTTCCCCCCAAAGGAACCTGATAGTCTATTTACTGGAGATTTCAGTGCTATAGACATTCATTACAGATGTGGTTGGGCATTATCTAATTATACTCCACCTTCCAAAAAAATCTATCTATGACTAATTAGAATTAAGTTAATTTTTCCATCATCCCTATTCTTCTGCTTTGTAAATAGCGCTGCCAGCCTTTTAAAGCTTCCTAAAATATTTTCCCTTTCACCTAAATTGAAGAGGCAATTAACCCATTTCCATGTGGAGCTCAAGCATTAGGAATGCAACAACATCATTGAAGTCCACTTCAGGAAGTCTTGGGGTTTGATTCCTGCTCCCAAGCAAAAATTAAAGCAGGAAGCACCTTACCCCAAGGTCTATTAAAAAAATGGTCCGATGAAGCAGATGCTAAACTACAGGACTGTTTTGCTTTCACAGACTGGAATATGTTCCGGGATTCTTCTGATGACATTGAGGAATACACCACATCAGTCACTGGCTTTATCAATAAGTGCATTGAGGACGTCGTCCCAACAGTGACTGTACGTACATACCCCAACCAGAAGCCATGGATTACAGGCAACATTCGCACTGACCTAAAGTGTAGAGCTGCCGCTTTCAAGGTGCTTTCTAGCCCGGAAGCTTACAAGAAATCCCGCTATGCCCTGCGACGAACCATCAAACAGGCAAAGCGTCAATACAGGGCTAAGATTGAATCATACTACACAGGCACCGGCGCTCGTCGGATGTGGCAGGACTTGCAAACTATTACAGACTACAAAGGGAAGCGAGCTGCCCAGTGACACGAGCCTACCAGACGAGCTAGCTCGCTTCGAGGCAATCAACACTGAGGCATGCATGAGAGCATCAGCTCTTCCGGGCAACTGTGATTACGCTCTCTGTAGCCGACTTGAATAAGATCTTTAAACAGGTCAACATTCACAAGGCTGCGGGGCCAGATGGATTACCAGGACGTGTGCATGTGCTGACCAACTGGCAGGTGTCTTCACTGACATTTTCAACATGTCCCTGATTGAGTCTGTAATACCAACATGCTTCAAGCAGACCACCATAGTCCCTGTGCCCAAGAACACAAAGGCAACCTTCCTAAATGACTACAGCCCCGTAGCACTCACGTCCGTAGCCATGAAGTGCTTTGAAAGGCTGGTCATGGCTCACATCAACACCATTATCCCAGAAACCCTAGACCCTCACCAATTTGCATACCACCCAAACAGACCACAGATGATGCAATTTCTATTGCACTCCACACTGCCCTTTCCCACCTGGACAAAAGGAAAACATATTTGAGAATGCTATTTATTGACTACAGCTCAGTGTTCAACACCATAGTACCCTCAAAGCTCATCACTAAGCTAAGGAACCTGGGACTAAACACCTCCCTCTGCAACTGGATCCTGGACTTCCTGACGGGCCGCCCCGTCAGGAACACATCTGACACGCTGATCCTCAACACTGGAGCTCCCCAGGGGTGCGTGCTCAGTCCCCTCCTGTACTCTCTGTTCACCCACGACTGCATGGCCAGGCACGACCCCAACACCATCATTAAGTTTGCTGACGACACAACAGTGGTAGGCCTGATCACCAACAACGACGAGACAGCCTATAGGGAGGAGGTCAGAGACCTGGCCGAGTGGTGCCAGAAAAACAACCTATCCCTCAACGTAACCAAGACTAAGGAGATGATTGTGGACTACAGGATAAGGAGCACCGAGCACATCCCCATTCTCATTTACGGGGCTGTAGTGGAGCAGGTTGAGAGCTTCAAATTCCTTGGTGTCCACATCACCAACCAACTAGAATGGTCCAAACACACCAAGACAGTCGTGAAGAGGGCACGACAAAGCCTATTCCCCTTCAGGAAACAAAAAAGATTTGGCATGGGTCCTGTGAGCCTCAAAAGGTTCTACAGCTGCAACATTGAGAGCATTCTGACCGGTTGCATCACTGCCTGGTACGGCAATTGCTCAGCCTCCGACCGCAAGGCACTTCAGAGGGTAGTGCGTACGGCCCAGTACATCACTGGGGCAAAGCTGCCTGCCATCCAGGACCTCTACACCAGGCGGTGTCAGAAGAAGGCCCTGAAAATTGTCAAAGACCCCAGCCACCCCAGTCATAGACTGTTCTCTCTACTACCGCATGGCAAGCGGTACCGGAGTGCCAAATCTAGGACAAAAAGGCTTCTAAACAGTTTTTACCCGGACTATTTGCATTGTGTGTCCCCACAAGCCCTCTTTTACGCCGCTGCTACTCTGTTTATCTTGTATGCATAGTCACTTTAACTATACATTCATGTACATGCTACCTCAATTAGCCCGACCAACCAGTGCTCCCGCACAGTGGCTAACCGGGCTATTTGCATTGTGTCCCACCACCTGCCAACTCCTCTTTTACGCTACTGCTACTCTCTGTTCATCATATATATCACTTTAACCATACCCACATGTACATACTACCTCAATAAGCCTGACTAACCGGTGTCTGTGTATAGCCTTGCTACTATTATTTTCAAATGTCTTTTTACTGTTGTTTTATTTCTTTACTTACCTACACACACACACACACACACACACACACACACCAGTTTTCTTTCACAATTATGGGTTAGAGCCTGTAAGTAAGCATTTCACGTGACAAATAAACTTTGATTTGATTCGTAAAGTAAGCAGAGTGCATCCTGTAAGAGAGCGCTTCATTTAAAAAAAAAAAAATTAAAATGAAATGAATTGCAGATAGCCGCAGCGTTTTATGTTCTGGGAAGATACTTCACTGTCAATCAAGAAACAAGTTGAGGCTTTTGATAAAATATTAGATGGCATCTGCACACTAAACTTGCTAATTAAGTTGCCTTTGTGGAATGTTTAATGACACGTTTGACAGTGTGCATTTTCTTTCCATCTTATCTTTGCTTTATCTTGGCCAGGTCGCAGTTGTAAATGAGAACTTGCTCTCAACTGGCCTACCTGGTTAAATAAAGGTGAAATATATTTTTTTAATAATTCTTAGACATACCCGTCTTGAGCATCCCTACAACACAACTGAACCAAAGGGTGACATTGTCCATCCAAACCCTGACACTAAAATGTCTGGTCAGTCAGAACATGACCTTTCTGCGTGGCCCTCAGCTGTCACTGTCTGGCAGAGGCCACCAGACATAGTGGTCAGTAAGTCAGTTACTGCCGCTGGGAAGCAGTCATGCTCACTGCTATACCCTGGGTAGTGCCCACCCCCTTCTCTTTATCACACTGAAGCAAGGTCAGTAACAGCTGAGCCCCCCAGCTGCTAAGAGACAGCTCTAAATAGTGTCTGCCACACTCTGCTTTCCTCAAGTATTTTCAGACTGTTCACACAGTCCCCCTATCCATGGCCTGGAGAGGCAAGGTACACCTTAGGAAATGTGACAGCAAGCCCATGTATGAACAATGCCGAGTGTGATTCACCCATTCTGTCAGAGTGCTGGTCCTCTGTGTAATACACTGAGCTCTGAGTTATAGTCATTCTATAAGGAAGACAAAAAATGTATAGTTTGTGGCTCAAAAAACACATTTTCTAATCGACATCATGTTGAGAGACCTACAATAAACCAATACAAACCAGGCCAACCTTGAAGTTCTGCACCCTCTTCCTGCCCAGGACATCAGTGATGAACCAGGCCCAGATGAGAGCCTACTGCCACACATAGTTGAACAGCAGAACAGTCTGCCAGGCGAGCCACATCTCCTTGGCGCCATTGGTTATACCCACCAGGATGAGACACACACAAGGACTAGTAGACATCTTGTGTTGTTGGTCCCCAGCAGTGAGAATGGCCTTAGATAGGAAAGGGATGAGAAGGAAATTAATGTTAATAAAATTAACACTTTTACAAAAATGCATGGTCACTTCAATGACAATTATTTGAAAGACCATTGGCTTTCCAATGAATGTGTGTCTGTGACATCTTGACAAGAACAACAATTGTGATGCAATTGTAATGTGTCCAATGTCAATCAAACATTCAGCATGAATTCAGCAAAAATAAGCAATAAGCAAAGAGCAAAATGAGCAAAGATAATTGAAGAAGCCCTGCGGACAGAAGAGATTGTTATCTCATGTCTCACTCAATGTATGTGTCTAGATGGTGTACATCTACAAACGGGCAGAGGGTAGCCCATGATTGATCTCACTCGAAGAGCATGTTAACTGGCAGAGTATCACAGTTGCCAGGGGTGCTGCTTACAGTCACTACACTGCATGAGCCTCGCTGCATCATGTGGGGCAACACCTGCTTGGTGAATGACACTGTGCCCAGGAAGTTGTGTTCCATCAGGACCTGGTACACATCTACACTGGTCTCCAGGGACAGAGAATGTTGGCTGCGGCCACCATTGTTAATCAGGATGTCAATCTGAATGGGCATCGAGAGGGAGATAGGAACAAAGCAAGCCAGCGTAGACAGATGGGATGAGTCATGACTCATATCTCCAATTCTTTTCTTTTTTTTTTAAGGAATTAAATGTATTCATTATACCCAGGTAGGATATTCAAATTCTGTCATGGGTATAACACAAAAAACACACCCAGAATAAGAGAATAAGAAAACACAGTTTATTTTCGGCTAGTGCTAAGGTGCCGCAAGTGTCAAACGCACATTAGTTTGCAATTTTGTCATGTAAAAACTGGCGCACTAGCATTTTCCACCCCTTACGCCAGGTTCAGCATTTCACCCGTCTAACATCAGCTTGCTTGCTTTGTGGTGGGAGGGATGGAAATATTTGAGGTGTGTCCTTAAAAACATGCACCATTATGCCAATTTCAGTCAGGGCAACTGAAATATTGAGAATTTATTTGACCAAGAAAGATGCCTAAACCTCAGTTAAATCATCCAGGGGAGCGAAACAGCGCCTCTCTTTCTCAGTATATGTACACCATGTATCTGATGCTGTCAGGACCAAAAGATTATGGCATGTCATTCTATTTCTGGCCAGACAGCATCAGATACACGGGCAACATAGACTTGACAGTTCTGATCACGGAATTCTGAACGTGTCATTCGTCTACTCTTACATTTAAATGTGTCTACCATGTCCAGTGTGTCCAGATTCCCTTTTCCTTGGCTATATTAAACTCCCAGTATGCATTCTACAAGTGATGGAATAGGCAAAATATGATAGTTTAGTTTATTAATTCAACCATTTAACTTGAAAAATACATACATACACATGATTAAAATCATAGAGGATAACACACAATAAAGTCTGGAACGTATTCCATTGTGGTCCACTGAGGCTCCAGTATACAATAAAGTACCTTTCCCAGCATTACTCCTGAACCTGTATAAGCACATATCAGCAACATCTGATCTGGTGCAGTGATTGTGTGCATCCCTAACATGGGGAAAGTAATCAGTTAAATATCTGGGTGCAGAACCAGAAATACTCTTGTAAACCAAACCCAGTCTAATCTGGGACACCCTAGCCTCAACAGGCAACCAGTTGAGTTCCTGAAAGCAGCTCCTGCCTACGTGAGTACGTGGACTCACCTTCAATACTACCCTGATCAGCTTATTCTGGGCTATCTGGAGCTTCCCCTTCATAAGCTTAGATAAGCCCCCAAACCAGGAAGTACTAGCGCAGTCAAAATGACATTGCATGAGGGCAGTGGCTAGCACTTTCATGGAGTCCTTATTAAGCAGCTTGGACTTTAGTCCTGGCATTAACCTTCCCTAGCACTTTAGTGGCCATGCTTCAACATCCCAAGCTTCCATCAAGGATGCATCCCAGGTAGCCAGTGTTGGGGAGGAACGGATTACATGTAATCCATTACAGGTAACAGATTACAAAAAACATGTAACTAATTTGAAACATTACCAGCAAAAATATTGTAATTGGATTACAGATACTTCTGAAAAACTTGATTACTTCTGCGATTACTTTTGAATTATTTTAAGCTACCTATCATTGTTTTTGCGACCTGTGGACAGCTAGTGAAAAATGGGATCTTGCAACACCTGAATAGTACAGATCCCAGCCTATGAAATAAAGTTTGAGGGAGTTCCTCCCTTCTCGGTGGTATTGTCCTCCATATGGTCAAAAACAAGTTAAATTTGAGAACAACACAAGTGGGACTTTTCTTGCTCAATCTCATTTCATAAAAATTCACAGGCCTAACGGACACATGCTCAAACTCGCACACTTTTGCTAGACTTAAACAGCTTATTGAGATATCAAAGTGTCACCAGCAAAAATGTAAACAATAGGCCTTTAGTAAATGCAGCATATGGCATTCATTTTTCACATATAGCACTTTTCGGTACACTCTTAGGGGAAAAAAAGTGCTATCTAGAACCTAAAAGCTGTTCCCATATGAGAACCCTTTGAAGAATGCTTTTTGTTTCCAGGTAGAACCCTTTTGGGTTCAATGTTAAACAATTTCCACAGACGGTTCTATATGGAACCAAAAAAGGGTTCTACCTGGAACCAAAAGGGTTCTCCTATGGGGACAGCTGAAGAACCCTTTTGGAACCTTTTTTTCTAAGAGTGTAGTGCCCAAGCATGCCATTCCATGAGAGCAGCATAAACAACAGAGTAGGCTAATAAGTCCTTTGTTTTTGGGTTATGCTCAGGTAAAACAATTTGGCTAATCTATATTTCCACATTTCCTAGTCCTATTGTTGAAGATCAAGGGGTATTAAATTAATTGGAATGACTGGAAATCTGACAGACTTGAGGGAAGCCAAAGTCATTCAAATACAATGCTATTTATATATAAACAAATGAACAACAGACTTTTAGCATGCTTATAGAGAAGGGCACTCAAATATGTAATACACTGACATATTTAACTGATGATTGGTTGAAATAAAGAAGATTGTGGGAGCTGTACTGTTAGATTTCAGCCTGTGAGTCTATGTATGCTGATGATTCAACCTTATACATGTCAGCAACCACAGCTAGTGAAATCACTAAACAAGGAATTGCAGTCAGATTTAGAATGTTCAGGACCAGTTTAGTACTGGCCACCCATTCTAAAACTAAGACCATTGTATTTAGTACAAATCATTCTCTAAGTTCTAGACCTCAGCTGAATCTGGTAACGAATGGTGTGGCTGTTGAACAAGTTGAGGAGACTAAATTACATGGTGTTACCTTAAATTCTAAACTGTCATGGTCCAAAAAATATTGAATGGTTGTAAGTCTGTCCGTGATAAAGAGATGCTCTGCTTTTTTGAGACCACACTCCACAAAGCAAGTCCTGCAGGGTCTGGTTGTATCTTATCTTGATTATTGTCCAGTCATATGGTCAAGTGCTGCAAAGGACCTAGTTAAGCTGCAGCTGGCCCAGAACAGAGTGGCAGGTTTTGCTCTTCATTGTAATCAGAAGGCTAATATCAATACCATGCATGACAGTCTCTCTTGGCTAAGAGTTGAGGAAAGACTGACTGCATCGCTTCTTGTTTTTATAAGAAACATGAATGTGTTGGAAATTCCAAATTGTTTGCATAGTCAACTTACATACAGTACACACACACTTACCCCACCAGACATGCCACCAGGGGTCTTTTCACAGCACAACGCCTCTCCCCCATATGACCTACTTGTTGTGTGTTTGTACTGATGTGTGTAACTGATAGATGCACACGCACACGCACACACACATACACACACACACACACAAACACACACTACATGTTAATGTTTTTAAATGTATGTAAATTGTAAAGTATTTAGTCTGTAATGTCTTTTTCGTTATACGTCGTACCCTGTATTATTATCTGTAGTAGAAAGCAATGGGTTAGAAGAAAGCTACATAAACAACCCATAAAGTAACATGCAACATCCATTTATGGGCAGCTATGTAAACTCTAATATTTATTTATGTCTTCTTCTAATAACTTAAGGGGAAAGTCATCTAAAAGTAATTAGATTATGTTACTGAGTTCGGGGAATCCAAAAGTTACATTACTGACTACAATTTTGGACAGGTAACTAGTTACTGTAACGGATTACAATTAGAAAGTAACCTACTATCGCCAAGCCATATTCTAATGTTAGTAAGCTTTGTGCTAAGTATGGTCTCCAACATAGTTTTACTTTTGTGAGACACCAGAGGTGTAGAGTCATCCGCATAAAAGAAAAGATGGCAAGAACAAGCATCTTTCATATTGTTAATATACAGTAAAAACAGTAGAGGTCCAAGTACGCTCCCCTGCGGAATGCCACAACTCATTGGTTTTACCTGTGACAGTGAACCATTAACCTCTACTACTTGCTCCCTACCTGATAAATAGGACTTTACCCGGCCTAGAGGGACACTAATAACACAACAACTGATGGCAGTAGCTAACTACTGTAGCTAACTAGCCAGTTAACCTCTGTAGATAGCCAGCAAGCTAGCAAGCAACGCTAAAGGGATTGCAAATGGGTTAGCATATTTTTTTTTTTTTTTTTTATTTTACCTTTATTTAACCAGGCAAGTCAGTTAAGAACAAATTCTTATTTTCAATGACGGCCTAGGAACAGTGGGTTAACTGCCTGTTCAGGGGCAGAACGACAGATTTGTACCTTGTCAGCTCGGGGGTTTGAACTCGCAACCTTCGGGTTCCTAGTCCAACGCTCTAACCACTAGGCTACCCTGCCGCCCCAGCATAACTCTATTTGTTTTTCGAAATATTAGCTAGCATTTATGAGTCCAGCAAACACATTCTTCGCATGCTAGGAACGTATTTCCTCCAACATTATAATGAAAAGGTTACCTCTCGGTCCCAAAACAAAACTTTTCTGGAGACTTGTGCTGATGATGTCGCCCATTGTAGTTATGCACTTTCGGTAGCCTGATTGCATCCAGACTGAGGAGAAATCTGCGCACAATGCATCCCTGACCACTTCTTGAAGCGGCTAGATCCATATTTTCAATGCTACCTTTGTATTCTGATATCAGAAGTCGCATGGAAGTGTCAAGTGTAGACACAACCATAGAGGGGCACTGTTTTGCTCACTTGGATGCTTTCTCTGGCGATTTAGTTTCAGCAGAGAGGAAGACGTGAAGCGAAAGCGAGCTCACTCTAGCCAAACTCTGTCCATTGTAAGCCCAATGTGTTTCTATGGGAATAATATGCAGACCTAAACTTGTCGCCTGTCTTGCCACCTTTGTCTCTGTTTAAGCAGAGACATGAGCATCTCGTCATTATATACAGTCCTCTGGTTTCAACCTCTTGCGAATTGGAAAGGAAAGTTGGCAGGTGCACAGTGCACTGTTATGATGCTGGACTGCCCTAAATTAAATTGATGTTTTGCCAAAATTATATAATTACTTCTGTCTAAAATCATTCAAAATGCTAAACCAGAGAGCATGACGTAGCCACGGAGGTTTATTAGCATCTTTATATTTTTTGGGGTGTGGATTGTTTCAAATCCCAAGTGAGTAGGCCTCATCCTATTTGGGAAGCCCGCAATTTGGGTAGTGCGCGTGGTAATAGGTCTAGCTGATTGAGTTGCAGCTGTCAGTGAAAAGCACCTAAAATGTGTGAAGATACTGTGTCTTGAGTATAATTTAAAATGTTGCTTCAAGAAGAAGGGGAAGGGTGTGTGGCGAAGATATGGTGTCTCTCTCTCCAGAATGCATACATACAGTGCATTCAGAAAGTATTCAGACCCCATGACTTTTTCCACATTTTCTTACATTACAGCCTTATTCTAAAATGGATTTAATTGTTTGTTTTTTCCTCATCAATCTACACACAATACCCCAAAAAGACAAAGCAAAAACAGGTTTTTAGATATTTTTGCAAACGTATAAAACATTTAAATAGCTCTGTCAGGTTGGATGAGGAGCATTGCTGCACAGCTATTTTTAGGTCTCTCCAGAGATGTTTGATCGGGTTCAAGTCTGGGCTCTGGCTGGGCCAATCAAGGTCATTCAAAGACCTGCCCTGAAGCCACGACTACGTTGTCTTGGCTGTGTGCTTAGGGTCGTTGTCCTTTTGGAAAGTGAACCTTCGCCCCAGTCTGAGGTCCTGAGCACTCTGGAGCAGGATTTAATGAAGGATCTCTCTGTACTTTGCTCCGTTCACCTTTCCCTCGATTCTGACTAGTTTCCCAGTCCGTGCCACTTAAAAAGTTCCCCACAGCATGATGCTGCCACCATCATGCTTCCCCGTAGGGATGGTGCCAGGTTTCCTCCAGATGTGACGCTTGGCATTCAGGCCAAAGCCTGGTTTCATCAGACCAGAGAATCTTGTTTCCCATGGTCAGAGTCCTTTAGATGCTTTGGGCAAACTCCAAGCGGGCTCCATGTGCCTTTTACTGAGGAGTGGTTTCCGTCTGGCCACTCTACCATAAAGGCCTAATTGATGTGCTGCAGAGATGGTTGTCCTTCTGGAGCTCTGTCAGAATGACCATCGGGTTCTTGGTCACCTCCCTGACCAAGGACCTTCTCCCGATTGCTCAGTTTGGCCGGGCGGCCAGCTCTAGGAAGACTCGGAGGTTCCAAACTTCTTCCATTTAAGAATGATGGAGGCCACTGTGTTCTTGGGACCTTCAATGCTGCAGAAATGTTTTAATACCCTTTCCCAGATCTGTACTTTGACACAATCCTGTCTTGGAGCTCTAGGGACAATTCCTTCAACCTCATGGCTTGGTTTTTGCTCTGACATGCACTGTCAACTATGGGACCTTACATAGACAGGTGTGTGCCTTTCCAAATAATGTCCAATCAATTGCATTTACCACAGATGGACTCCAATCAAGTTATAGAAACATCTCAAGGATGATCAATGGAAACAGGATGCACCTGAGCTCAATTTCGAGTCTCATAGCAAAGGGTCTGAATACTTATGTAAATAAGGTATCTGTTTTTAATTTTTAATACATTTTCAAACATTTCTGAAAGCCTGTTTTTGCTTAGTCATTATGGGGTTTTGTGCTTAGATTGATAAGGATTTTAAAAAAATCTATTTTAGAATAAGACTATAAATAAAGTAAGAAAATGTGGAAAAAGGGAAGTGGTCTGAATACTTCCCGAATGCACTGTATACCACACACAACATTGCTTAAGTAGATATTTCCACTTTCTCTTTATATTGGATCTTTTTCAAGCTCCTGTGAAAAGTCTGGATGTGTGCAAAAACCCTCCATAGTCAATGTTGTCTTAGGCCTAATATTACATGCCCACGGGCAATTATGGTGCCTGTAACTGTATTTAGATAATTTAAAACAAGTTGTTTTGTTTTATTAGACTTTGATTAGAATTATTCCGTGTCTTTTTGAGATCTTATGAATAGTGAATTTAATCTTGATTATTGACACCGTTTGGTCCATGGCTCAGACATAATGCATTTTAGGCCTACTGTAGGCTTATATCAGTGTGAATGCTATGTAACAATATATTTCCATATTGAAGCCATGCATTTAATTAGAACAATGTGGACTGAAAACATGTTCAACATATTTAGCAAATATGGGATATCCTATATTTTGTTATTTTGTTTCTGTAGGCTATAATGGACTAACATTCTCATTGGAATTGATGACAACACAATACATAAAATACTAAATACACGGATTAAAGCAACCACATATTTAGCCATGGAGCACATTATTCTGGTTGTGAAAATAGCACAAATATTTCTGACACGTAATAGGTGCATGCTTATTAGTAACTGGAATAATGCTCCTCATTAGACACCACAGACCAACAAATATTCTTTACATCAACAACATAGGAATCAGTACAAAACTTATTGTATGACCTCTTATACACTATATTAGGCCCAGCCTTTGGAACTGGTTTTCCGAGATATGGCTACTATATTGTGATCACTACATTCGATGGGTCTGGATACTGCTTTCAAGCACATGTCTGCAGCATTAGTAAAGAGGTGATCAATACATGTTGATGATTTCATCCCTGTGCTGTTTGTAACTACCCTGGTAGGTTGACTGATAACCTGAACCAGTTTGCAGGCACTGGTTACAGTTTGAAGCTTTTTCTAGAGTGGGCAGCTTGATGAAAGCCAGTCAATATTGAAATCATCCAGAAAATATACCTCTCTGTTGATATCACATACATCAGGCATTTCACCCATGTTATCCAGATACTGACTGTTAGCTCTTGGTGGTATATTGCAGTTTCCCACAAGAATGGACTTGAGGTGAGGCAGATGAACCTGTAGCCATATTACTTCAACAGTATTTAACATGCGATCCTCTCTAAGCTGTACAGGGATGTGGTTCTGAATATAAACAGCAACACCTCCACCACTGCCATTTCTGTATTTTCTGTAAACGGTATGACCTTGTATTGCTACCACTGTAAAATCAAAAATATTATCTAAGTGGGTTTCAGAGATAGTCAGAATACGAATGGCATCTGTTACTGGCAAATTATTGATTTCATGAACCTTGTTTCATATGTTAACGTGGGCTATTTTGAGCACTTTTCTTCTGGGATGCTTACTTGTTTGTATTGCTTAGCAGAAGTAGATATGCTCATGCTATTGATTTAGGGCAGGATGAACTGCACACAATGAACTTCCTCCTAAGGCACACCGGCTCAGTGCTAACAGTATAAATCTGGTTATAGGCACATGATTACTGCATACTATTGCTGTAGGATCAGCAGAGGCATTCAGGACATAAATTAGGTTACTTACATTGTGTCTGCCAACGCCTCTGGTGTAATGTACATTTGCTGAAGCATTATGACAACTATGCGTCAAATTGGTAGGGATTAGCTGAGCTGGGCTTTGGTCAGTGACAACTAAAATATTTTTTAAAAAACAATTTAGTCCAATCAACATAAGCTAAATATGATGTGGCTTTCCATGGTTCTGATTTATGTTTGCGTGTGTGAGTTCATACAAGTAGAAAAATATGTTGACTCACCCAACTTGTACAGAAACACTGAGGTAAAGACAGTTTCAGGCTGGATATTCACCTGTAGTTTTCCTTATGTCCACCAACAGCAGTTAGGGACCGTCAACATAGTGACAAATCTAATTTAAAAAATGTCAATAGCTCTTTAACCATTACTCCTAAAACTTTCAAAACTGGTTGTAGCTAATCCGATGGCATAGATTGCACACACATTGCACACACTTTTTGTTTGTCGATTTACATCTCACACTATTTGAAATTATTTATTTAAATGTTTGAATTTCAATAGCTCTTTGGTCATATTACCTACTGACTTCAAACAAGGTTCAGAATGTAAACTCAGTGGGCCTACACATTGCACACTCTTTAGTTTGTCAATTTTCAACTCACATGTTTTTACATGAATTTTTCAAACTTTAACATTTCAATAGCTCCTTGGTCATGTGACCTACTGACTTCAAACAAGGTTCAGAATGTCCACTGACGACCCTTATATAGTCAGTGGACTATACACTACCTGGTTAAATAAAGGTGAAATAAAAATAAAATAAATAATAAAATAGTTATTCCATTGTACTGGATCTAATACATATTAGCATTTTACATACATTCATAAGTGTAATCATTTTTTATGACATACTGTGAAAAACTCTTGGCTGCTGGCTCTGTCACTTTCAGACATGCGCAGAGCAAACTGAAAGGGGAAGGGTAGCTCTTGACTTGAACCACAGGGGTTCTATGTAAAGAGAGAGTAATCCAAAAGGCTAAGACACACCCCTTGACTTTCAATTGGCACCCTTGACCTGTATGTATTCTCTACTGATTGGTCTCCGTGGTGATTAGTCAATGGGAACTCAGTTGCCGGTCACATCATAAAGTTTTTACACAGTCTGGCAGTCTGACTAAAGTGCCGGAAGTATGAGGAGAGACATCCTCCTTTGTATTTATAGGAACAAATATGTCCTAACACTTTGGATCCTATTCTTGGATAGTTAGAAGACACAATGTAAAACGCTTTTTTTTTAAATTTTTACTAATTACTGTCCATGAGTAAGTAACCTCAACCTTGTGGGTCTGTGGGTGTTTGGGCCAACAAAGTGCCAACTCAATTCGTCTAGTCTCTCATGCCCCTATGAACGGGGACACAGGGCAAAAGTTTTTAATCTAAACCAGACCATTTTTACTGAAGTACACTAACCCCTAATTGGGGCTCATTTCTTGACACACAGTAGCAGTTTACCAGATAAGAAGTCAAGAAGATCAAAAAGTAGATTGTTGTAAGGGTGTATTACATCCTGTGCTGGCCCCATTGTCATATCCATTCTGGATTCTAAGTGGTAAAATCATAGCTGAACAATGCCTCTATGTAAGGTGTATACTGTATGTGGGAATGTCTTATGTCCGCCCTACATGTGGTATTGGTACATGAAATATTCCTCAACTGCATTATCATAAATTGCTATTATAAATAGAAGTATTATGTTCATCAATTAACATTTTCAGATATTATTTTGACAAACACACTTTAACACACTTTGTTGCTTACAATTCATTCTCTATTGTCATAGACTTGATGGGCACTGTCTCTTTGCCTGCATCCGTATTGGGTCTGCGGTCAAACGACCACCCCTCATCACTGTCAAACGCTCCCTTAAACACTTCAGCGAGCAGGCCTTTCTAATCGACCTGGCCCGGGTATCTTGGAATGATATTAACCTCATCCCGTCAATAGAGGATGCCTGGTTATTCTTTAAGAGTACCTTCCTCACCATCTTAAATAAGCATGCTTCGTTAAAAAAATGTAGAACCAGGAACAGATATAGCCCTTGGTTCACTCCAGACCTGACTGCCCTTGACCAGAACAAAAACATCCTGTGGCGTACTGCATTAACATCGAATAGTCCCCATGATAAGCAACTTTTCATGGAAGTTAGGAACCAATATACACAGGCAGTTAGGAAAGCTAAGGCCAGCTTTTTCAAGCAGAAATGTGCATCCTGTAGCACGAACTCAAAAAAGTTCTGGGACACTGTAAAGTCCATGGAGAATAAGAGCACCTCCTCCCAGCTGCCCACTGCACTGAGGCTAGGAAACACTGTCACCACCGATAAATCCACTATAATTGAGAATTTTGTAAGCCTTTTTCTACGGCCATGCTTTCCACCTGGGTACCCCTACCCCGGTCAACTGCCCGGCACCCCCCACAGCAACTCGCCCAAGCCTCCCCATTTCTCCTTCACCCAAATCCACATACAGTGCCTTGCGAAAGTATTCGGCCCCCTTGAACTTTGCGACCTTTTGCCACATTTCAGGCTTCAAACGTAAAGATATAAAACTGTATTTTTTTGTGAAGAATCAACAACAAGTGGGACACAATCATGAAGTGGAATGACATTTATTGGATATTTCAAACTTTTTTAACAAATCAAAAACTGAAAAATTGGGCGTGCAAAATTATTCAGCCCCTTTACTTTCAGTGCAGCAAACTCTCTCCAGAAGTTCAGTGAGGATCTCTGAATGATCCAATGTTGACCTAAATGACTAATGATGATAAATACAATCCACCTGTGTGTAATCAAGTCTCCGTATAAATGCACCTGCACTGTGATAGTCTCAGAGGTCCGTTAAAAGCGCAGAGAGCATCATGAAGAACAAGGAACACACCAGGCAGGTCCGAGATACTGTTGTGAAGAAGTTTAAAGCCGGATTTGGATACAAAAATATTTCCCAAGCTTTAAACATCCCAAGGAGCACTGTGCAAGCGATAATATTGAAATGGAAGGAGTATCAGACCACTGCAAATCTACCAAGACCTGGCCGTCCCTCTAAACTTTCAGCTCATACAAGGAGAAGACTGATCAGAGATGCAGCCAAGAGGCCCATGATCACTCTGGATGAACTGCAGAGATCTACAGCTGAGGAGGGAGACTCTGTCCATAGGACAACAATCAGTCGTATATTGCACAAATCTGGCCTTTATGGAAGAGTGGCAAGAAGAAAGCCATTTCTTAAAGATATCCATAAAAAGTGTTGTTTAAAGTTTGCCACAAGCCACCTGGGAGACACACCAAACATGTGGAAGAAGGTGCTCTGGTCAGATGAAACCAAAATTGAACTTTTTGGCAACAATGCAAAACGTTATGTTTGGCGTAAAAGCAACACAGCTGAACACACCATCCCCACTGTCAAACATGGTGGTGGCAGCATCATGGTTTGGGCCTGCTTTTCTTCAGCAGGGACAGGGAAGATGGTTAAAATTGATGGGAAGATGGATGGAGCCAAATACAGGACCATTCTGGAAGAAAACCTGATGGAGTCTGCAAAAGACCTGAAACTGGGACGGAGATTTGTCTTCCAACAAGACAATGATCCAAAACATAAAGCAAAATCTACAATGGAATGGTTCAAAAATAAACATATCCAGGTGTTAGAATGGACAAGTCAAAGTCCAGACCTGAATCCAATCGAGAATCTGTGGAAAGAACTGAAAACTGCTGTTCACAAATGCTCTCCATCCAACCTCACTGAGCTCGAGCTGTTTTGCAAGGAGGAATGGGAAAAAAATTCAGTCTCTCGATGTGCAAAACTGATAGAGACATACCCCAAGCGACTTACAGCTGTAATCGCAGCAAAAGGTGGCGCTACAAAGTATTAACTTAAGGGGGCTGAATAATTTTGCACGCCCAATTTTTCAGTTTTTGATTTGTTAAAAAAGTTTGAAATATCCAATAAATGTCGTTCCACTTCATGATTGTGTCCCACTTGTTGTTGATTCTTCACAAAAAAATACAGTTTTATATCTTTATGTTTGAAGCCTGAAATGTGGCAAAAGGTCGCAAAGTTCAAGGGGGCCGAATACTTTCGCAAGGCACTGTAGCTGATGTTCTGAAAGAGCTGCAAAATCTGGACCCATACAAATCAGCCGGGCTAGACAATCTGGACCCTCTCTTTCTAAAATTATCTGCCGAAGTTGTTGCAACCCCTATTACTAGCCTGTTCAACCTCTCTTTCGTATCGTCAAAGATTCCCAAAGATTGGAAAGCTGCCGCGATCATCCCTCTCTTCAAAGGGGGAGACACTCTAGACCCAAACTGCTACAGACCTATGTCTATCCTACCCTGCCTTTCTAAGGTCTTCGAAAGCCAAGATAACAAACAGATTACCGATCATTTCAAATCCCACCGTACCTTCTCCGCTATGCAATCTGGTTTCAGAGCTGGACATGGGTGCACCTCAGCCATGCTCACGGTCCTAAACGATATCATAACCGCCCTCGATAAGAGACATTACTGTGCAGCCGTATTCATCGACCTGGCCAAAGCTTTCGACTCTGTCAATCACCACATTCTTATTGGCAGACTAAACAGCCTTGGTTTCTCAAATGACTGCCTCGCCTGATTTACCAACTACTTCTCTGATAGTGTGTCAGTGTGTCAAATCGGAGGGCCTGTTGTCTGGACCTCTGGCAGTCTCTATGGGTGTGCTACAGGGTTCAATTCTCGGGCCGACTCTCTTCTCTGTATACATCAATGATGTTGCTCTTGCTGCTGGTGATTCTCTGGTCCACGTCTATGCAGACGACAACATTCGGTATACCTCTGGCCCTTCATTGGACACTGTGTTAACTAACCTCCAGACGAGGAGGTTGCAAGTAAATGCAAGTAAAACTAAATGCATGCTCTTCAACTGATCGCTGCCAGCACCTGCCCACCCGTCCAGCATCACTACTCTGGACGGTTCTGACCTAGAATATGTGGACAACAACTAATACCTAGGTGTCTGGTTAGACTGTAAACTCTCCTTCCAGACTCACATTGAGCATCTCCAATCCAAATTGAAATCTAGAATCGGCTTCCTATTTCTTAACAAAGCATCCTTCACTCATTCTGCCAAACATACCCTCGTAAAACTGACCATCCTACCAATCCTCGACTTCGGCGATGTCATTTACAAAATAGCCTCCAACACTCTACTCAACAAATTGGATGCAGTCTATCACAGTGCCATTCGTTTTGTCACCAAACCCCATTTACTACCCACCATTGCGACCTGTACGCTCTCGTTGGCTGGCCCTCGCTTCATACTCGTCGCCAAACCCACTGGCTCCAGGTCATCTACAAGTCTCTGCTAGGTAAAGCCCCGCCTTATCTCAGCTCACTGGTCAGCATAGCAGCACCCACCCGTGGCACGCATTCCAGCAGGTATATCTCACTAGTCACCCCCAAAGCCAATTCCTCCTTTGGTCGCCTTTCCTTCCAGTTCTCTGCTGCCAATGACTGGAACGAACTGCAAAAATCACTGAAGCTGGAGACTCATATCTCCCTCACTAGCTTTAAGCACCAGCTGTCAGAGCAGCTCACAAATCACTGGACCTGTACATAGCCCATCTGTAAATAGCCCATCCAACTATCTCATCCCCATACTGTATTTATTTATTTATTTATCTTGCTCCTTTGCACCCCAGTATCTCTACTTGCACATTCATCTTCTGCACGTCAATCCCTCCAGTGTTTAATTGGTATATTGTAATCACTTCGCCACCATGGCCTATTTATTGCCTTGCCTCCCTTATCTTACCTCATTTGCACACACTGTATATTGACTTTTTTCTACTGTATTATTGACTGTATGTTTGTTTATTCCATGTGTAACTGTGTTGTTGTATGTGTCGAACTGCTTTGCTTTATTCTTGGCCAGGTCGCAGTTGCAAATGAGAACTTGTTCTCAACTAGCCTACCTGGTTAAATAAAATTGAAATATATATATATTTTTAAACTGTCATCTGTGATCTTTGTGATATGACTAAGCACTACTGATGAATCTGTCACTTAATATTTTTTTCTTCAAGTCTACAAACACACTACATTTATTCACTCTGTGATAAGGTTGGATAGTATATGCTACTTTTATTATTCTCCTGTAAATGGTTCAGGGCCTATAATTTAGGCTGTGTGTAGAATGGGGCATAAAGGAAATTACCTCTATTAGATTATAGTGATAAGGAAATCAGCATACAGTTTTGGCCTGTGTATTCATTTGCCTATAACTAATCAGAATTCCATGTTCACATAAAAAAGAGAATACTACAAATTGAGAAGATCCTGCCATGGAAAAGATGACTGGGCGGACATAAAGTGGAAAGGAGGGGAAATAACTTCCACCATGCAGCAGGACACCTTCAGCTGCGGGGTCTTTGTAATGCAGGTTTGATAGTTATATTTTCAATAATGAATGATTAGCTGTTATGTGACAATTAGGTCAAAAACTCTATTTATTTTTTGGTGTAGATGGCCAAGGAAGTTGCACAGAACTTCGCCAACATCCCCTCCCAAATTGATATAGAACCTTCACAAAAACACATGGAGCAACTGCGAAAGGAAATGGCTAAGGGTTTACTAAAAATGCCTGGTATGTAATGACATTTAATTCAAAGTAAATGCTTTATTTTCATGTAGTTGTGTGGGACAGACATATGTTCAGTTCATGCCTATGATTTCAGAGTTCAACAAAGCCAACAACTGCTTCATGTGTGCCACTGATAAAGAACCTGGATGTGGTCCAAAGACTGACTGGGTTAGTAACTTTATTTAACATGTTTCTAATCTTTTGACAACACTGACGGCATTTAAGACAATTTATGGTATAACACAATGGATGGCTAATTCGTCAAACTGCATTGATATTTGATATTATTTATAACGTGTTACGCTTTGCTTTGTTTTAGATTGAATGTTTTGCATGCCAACGGTGGTTCCATGTGCTGTGCCTAGGAATGAAGACAAAAGAGTTCAGACTGGAAGTGCTGTCTTTGTTGTTGAAAATATATGCTATACCCCATCCACACTGAAGCGGCTCTGAATGTACATCAACCAGGGATAAAGAGAAAGTTAACACTGAAATGTTTTGCACTTATTTGAAGTAACGTGTCTGTTGACATGTTGGAAAAGATTAAAGGGCTACAATTTGTTTAATTTGTCAAATTAAATTTTGATTCATTGATTTTCTGGCCACCATTACTGTGGTTACATGTTCAGTATATGTATTGACCAGCAAACCCACTGCAGCCCACCTCACTAGCTCACTCTCCATCCCTGCTTTGGACAATTAATAGCATGACTCTACTTTGCCCTTTTCATTTATAGTTGATATTAAAGACGAAAGGAGATATTATCTGTCTCTCTCCTATTGTGTACCACTGTTAAATACTGTGGCAAAATAAAAAAAACATGGAAAAGTACTTAGAACTACCAATTATTATAGATAAATATTAAAGAAAAGGCTTAACACTGGACTGAACCCCCTAATTGTAATTTGCTAATTTTAATGTACAACAACATAGAAGATACATGACTAGAGGTTATGCAATATGGGTGTATATCCACTGCACACTTCTTAGGTGTGTAATTGACATGACCAAGGAGCGTTAAAAATGTAAAACTATGAAAAATGTATATGTTACACTGCGTGATTTTACAGTACACAAACAAGAGTGTGTATGTATAAGGCTAGTCCGTGACATTCCGAAGTTTATTTGAGTCCAGTAGGTCACATGAAAAATTCATGTAAAATCGAGTGAGATGAAAATGGACAAACTAAAGGGTGTGCAATATACAAAGTTAGTCAGTGTACATTCTGCAACTTGTTTGAAGGTCACATAACTAAGGAGCTATTGAAATTTGACATTTTGAAAAATGCATGTAAAAACGTATGAGATGGAAATGGACAAACCAAAGGGTGTGCAATGTGTAGGCCTCCTGAGTGTACATTCTGAACCTTGTTTGAAGTCAGTAGCTCACATGACCAAGGAGCTGTTGATATTGGAAAGTTTGAAAAATGAATGTAATAACGTGTGAGATGAAAATGGACAAACCAAAGGGTGTGCAATATAGAAGGGTAGTCAGTGGACATTCTGAACCTTGTTTGAGTCAAGTAGGTCACTATTGAAATTCGAATGTAAAAAAAGTTTGTACTTTGTTTACGCTCCCTAACTAATTTTATTAGCAATACAAAATTCTGCTCACATTTCCACATGTTTATTAGCTTTGGAAAGCGAATTAATGTCCAAATCGTGAAAATAAGCCCTGTGTAATGTTGTGCACAATTTTTCCAAAATCATGACACTTATTTGGAGTCTGTGGCTCAAGTGGTTTGAAAGCACGAATATCCAATTTGAAACGGTCTTTACCTCGGTTAGAGAAAGGCCTATGCATCCTCCTCTCTTTCATGTTGATGAAACAGTCTATCACGCTATCATACAGTACACGCTTTTATTTTTTGTTGTTGTCCTAAATTACCTGGCTAAAATGCTTGCTCGCTAGCCTAACTTCCATTCATCGGCAACATTTGCTAGTTAACATTAGCCTTCTACATCTAGTTAATGTACATATTGAACTAACATCCTCTCAGATCAGGGGCACAACAATGACAATGTATGAATTAATGGTTGGATCAGAATCAACCTAATAATCACTGGCCAGTACGAAAAAATAAGTAAAACCACAAGTCCAAATCCCTACCTCCATCCATGGCTAATTTGGGCCAATTTTAGGTAGCCACCGGACGACAACAACACAACAAGATGCAACAATTCAAGTTGTTTCTGTTAATGACAGAGGATATGTCATTAACAACGCGATTTGATAGGAGAGACCCCAAATCCAAGCTGGCTTCCCTTGACACTGCTTTTTCTTCACCAGGACCATTCACTGTTAAACTCGCTCGGCGAGTTTTTTTTTTAGCTCAACGCTGATTGGTTAATTTGTTATACTTTTTTGTCAAGGGAGGCCAAATCAAAGATTATTATAACTAAAATAGACCAGAGCCTGTTGTTTCCAAAGGGAACAAATAAATCATGGCGGGCAGAACAAGCAAGGAGGTGGGCAGAGCCAAGCACAAACGAGCAAGCTAATTTTTGTTATGCTTTCTATTAAACATTTGCATATTTCTGTTAGGGAACGCCTACTCCATGAAGTGCACGTGTGCAATAACTCAATTCGCCTTTTGCACTCCTTCTAAACAACGCAATTTTTTAAAAACTTTTACGAAGGGTAAAGTCTACTTTGTTCAGCACATATTCTAGTTTTGGGAACAGAAAACTGTATTGAGATAAAAAAAAAAAAATCATTGATGAGAAAATGTGCAGAATGTCGGCCAAAATGTTTCTCGTTACGTCTTCTCCCACTGCAGGCCAATTGGCCTTCTCTCACTAACATATTTGGGAGTGAGTGGAAACGCCAAGCGGATGCTTCACATTTATAAATTAGCTGAAATATCTATGTCATTGTTCTATTGGTGGCCAAATGTTCGCTTGCTTCCCTTGCATTCAATGCTACGGGCTGCAACAATGTCATACTCGTTCGGACCAGACAGTATCAAACAGGTGGCCTACACGCAGAGAGACAGAGGGGCACTGTTTCGCTCGCCCGGGTGCTTTCTTCTGTCATACTTTCAGCGTCTTGCGAATTGAAGGAACATTTTACAAAACACAGCGAGATGATAGATACATTATTTAATGTTATTATTTTTATTGTTTTTTTTTTGTGTGTGGGGGGGGGGGGGGGCTGGTGCTGATACCTGGCGCTGATACCTGGCTTGATCCCTAACAAAGTTGCCCAAACTAAGGTAAAGTCCGAGTCTGCAAATATGAAGTGCACAAATTGTACAAGTGAAGTC
Source organism: Oncorhynchus mykiss (assembly GCF_057628025.1). Classification (NCBI taxonomy): domain Eukaryota; kingdom Metazoa; phylum Chordata; class Actinopteri; order Salmoniformes; family Salmonidae; genus Oncorhynchus; species Oncorhynchus mykiss. The sequence continues at coordinate 49,702,968 of NC_143040.1, read as the reverse complement.
ATGCAACAATCCATATTCTTCTGGCTGGTGTGAAAATGACACGAAAGACAGTCACAACACAAGAACAATGGTCAATTGCAGCCCTTGTGACCACTGAGCTTTAAAGAGGAAGAGGTGAAGAGAGGCCCAACTCGGTCTACAATCTGTCTTCCTCCAGCAGTTGGCATTTTTTTGTTTTTATGTGGAGGTCATATAAAACGTTTTGATAACTGTATAATCTCTCTTGGACAATGTAACTATCAATATATTTGCCTGTATTTAACCCCAACAAATGAAATACTAATTAGCTACTAATGTGGCTATCATAAACAACTACAAAAATGCCATGACAATCTGGAGGAGGCTGCCGAATTGAGGCAAAGGTAAGAATCTCTGGATTAACTATCTAATGTTAGCTAAATTGGCTAAAACATTTGTATATGTACCTGTTAACAAAGATGGCAGCTGGAGATAACGTGCAGGGATTTGTAGTCTTGCATGATGTCTACTTTGATGCTAATTAGCATTTTTGAATCTGAGACAAAATAGAGCCTAACATATTGATAACAGTCACCTTGTCCGAGAGATTTACATGGTTATCAAAAGGTCATGCCGGGATAAACCTACACGAAATACAGCCCTTTAAATTTTCTAAAATCCTCTACGGGGAAAAACTATTGGAACCAATTAAGTGTTTGATCACTTGGTTTTATGACACCTCCACTGTGAGGCTCTATGCTTAGGTTGTTAGGAGTGTATGATGTGGCATCCCCACAACTTTGAGATTTTTTATATCAGATTTGTTTCGAGGTGGCTATGCATGTTCAAGGTATGAGGCTAGTAACATAGCATATTTTTCCTTTGAATACAGGCGGTTTACCCCAACAACCCTCATTTAATATTTTAAAACGGATTACAATAATGAGATGTATAAGGCGGGAGCTAGACAGCCCGCGGTGTCGCTTTGTGGACATTGAACAACTACTTCAATTGTTGGGGCGGAGAGACATGTATATTCTTGTTAGTTGTGTCGTGCATAAGAACACACCACAACTGGTGTGGCGGGCCTTATTGCGTAAATAACGCATGGTATATTTGCACCATAGAATTGAATGGCTATCGTTCCTTTTTGCGTGTTTTATTTGAGCTGTTTTTGAATGCAAAAGTTGAATTAAAAACAGCATTGGTATTGTTGAATTCAATTTTCATATTAGCAAGCTAGGGCAGATGGTTTGGTTAGCTGTTTGGTTACCACGGCAACTACTGCAGCTGGCTACTTAATTGGATGTTGAACACATTTCTAGTGGCTAATGTGTTAAATTATAGCCATTATATAAAAGGGTTAACTAGGGGCTCTATGCTTTCTATGGAAAATAACACAACTCCGTGGACGGTCAGTTCCACTCTGTTGGCGCGACGTGGAACACACCTTTACGTCGTTCATTATTTTCCAGAGAACGCATATGCCGCGTTCAAAACAATTGGGAAGTGTGAACTCTGAAATCTCCGAGTTCCGACTTCAGTGCCTTTAAAACCACTGAGAACTCTACTGGGAAAAATCGATTTGAACGGTCATCCAACTCGGGAAATCGGGCCTCTTCTGGAGTTCCGACCTGAAGATCACTGACGTCATGATTCGACCTTGTATTTTTCCGAGTTCCCAGTTGTTTTGAACGCGGCAGCAGCCCTCCTTGATTAGACAGTCTGCCGTGACTTGCCGCTTTGTTAATTAACGACTCCCACTTTTAGGGCGGAGAGAAAAGTATCTTATCAGTATATTAATAATATTTGGCTTTAGCAGAAAATAATTTCTCAATAACCCGGAAGCGACTATTAGAAATACAAAACACTTCTGGTTACAGTTTACTCTTATAGAAAAATATCTCGAATTTAAATATTTTTCAGTATGAATAGACCCGATTAATATTGATATTTGGCGCACTGTGCCACTTTAATATAGACGGAGAGTGATACAAATTGTGACTGAAATAAATGCATACTGAGAACATTTTGAATCGCCACAGCCCACAGATATTTCCATACGAAATGTATTGGCTTTATGTTAATATGCGTGCTCGCCTTCACAATGTTGAATCCATAGAATTAGGAATTAAAATACTAATAATAGCACTAATGTATGTAACTAGTAATGTAATAGGATATATATGGTTGAATCAATGTATGGGCTTTTGTGTTGATTGCCAACTGCCTCATAGGGATGATGTAATGCTTTCAAGCACGCAACCTGCAACATCCGGGTATTTTTTTGAGTCCACTGTTTGGTTTAGCTAGTGTTTGCAGGCTGTGTCAAATTCAAGTGAATAGGCTGGGGCTTGACACTCATTTGGCCACAACAGCTCCGGCCTAAAAATTCAAAGGAGGGACATTTTAACTATACTTTACGTCGACAAATGTTAAAGTAATGCATCCCTGGTTTAGTCAGAACAGGGAGTTCCGCACTTTCACAAATTGATGCACTGTGAGGTGATTGCTAGCTAGCTAACGTTACCCGCAAACTCCCTCCATCTCGTCGGTGTTTCTGTTTCGGTCACAGCACCTCTGCTCTGTTGCTGTCTTTACAACTTCAAAACAGGTCTTGCGGATTTTGGTAAGTCACGGTGATTTGTGCCTGTAAGACATCTCTCTGATTGTCTACCAGGCTAGTATGTTAGCATTACTGATTAGCTATACACAGCGGGTGTTTCGCGGCGAGGATAGGCCGTGGGGCAGTGTAACTAAGGCCTGCCAAAGCTATGGGGCCAAGGCCCACAACGACGCAGCTGTTTGTTTATTTTGGTTTTCATATTATTGAGACCGGAGGATTTAAGCTAACTAGCTAGCTACCATAGCCAGCCAGTTAGTTAACGTTGATGCAAACATTGTTGTTCGTAATTTTGTGATCATCAAAAATGTGACTTTAAATTTAAGTAACCCTGGCTCTGTCATTGACTTAGTTGGACGATGTCTACAGTAACTAGCTAGTTGGGATAGGAGGCTATTTGACGTAACTAGCATTAGTTAGGTAAGATTACCTACTAACTAAGTTACTTCATTGATGGCGAACATCACTAAAACGCTAAACTAAATAGCTAATTACACTGTATTCTAGCTAGCTACAAAACAATAACACGTAGTTAGCGAACGTTGGCTTGGGACCTAGCTGGCTTGGGCGTAAGGAAAGCGGAAAATGGCAAGCGGGAGGATCTTGTTTTGCAATTTGGGTAGTTAACGTTAACTATTTGCAGTGCTGACTTTATTGTTGACATCACACAATCAATGCCCAACACCTACAACAGGTTATGTAGCTAGCAGCTAACGTTTGTAATTCATTGATAGATGTTTCTAACTAACGTTAGCTAGTGTTTAAAATGTCTACAGTACTCACCTATTTTTAGACTAGAGGGTGCAACGTATGAGTGCAGCCCAAGGTGCTATCTAATCTTTTTTGCCATAAAAGGATTGTATCTGTGTCATCTGCTTCGAAATCATCCATATCTTAACTAATTATATTTGGCAAATATTTGGGGGTTTAATTAGTAAACATGTAGCCGAGTTTAGCAGAATAACAAGTTAACATATTATATTATCCTTTGTTTTATTCCTGTTTTGAAGGTTTTAAGAGCTACAATGGGGGCGTTTTTGGACAAGCCAAAGATGGAGAAGCACAATGCTCATGGTGAGGGGAACAGTCTGACCTATGGCCTGAGCAGCATGCAGGGCTGGAGGGTGGAGATGGAGGATGCGCACACGGCAGTCATTGGCCTGCCTCATGGGCTCGACCCTTGGTCCTTCTTTGCTGTCTATGATGGGCATGCTGGCTCCCAGGTGGCCAAATACTGCTGTGAGCACCTGCTGGAGCACATTACCAGCAACCCAGACTTCCAGAGTGGTTTGGAGCCCAACGTAGAGAGTGTGAAGATCGGCATCCGCACAGGTTTCCTGCAGATTGACGAGCACATGCGGAACATCTCAGAGAAGAAGCACGGTGTGGACCGCAGTGGCTCAACTGCGGTGGGGGTCATGATTTCCCCATGCCACATCTATTTCATCAACTGTGGAGACTCCCGGGGTCTTCTGAGCCGTGGAGGAGCTGTGCACTTCTTCACACAGGACCACAAGCCCAGCAACCCACTGGAGAAGGAGAGGATTCAAAACGCCGGAGGCTCTGTCATGATCCAGAGAGTGAACGGCTCTCTGGCTGTGTCCCGGGCCCTGGGAGACTTTGACTACAAGTGTGTGCATGGCAAGGGCCCCACTGAGCAGTTGGTTTCACCAGAGCCTGAGGTGTATGCCATTGAAAGGTCTGAGGTGGAAGATGAGTTTATTGTCCTAGCCTGCGATGGCATCTGGGATGTCATGGCCAATGAGGAACTGTGTGACTTTGTCAGGTCCAGGCTAGAGGTGACCAATGACCTTGAGAGGGTCTGCAATGAAATTGTTGACACTTGCTTGTACAAGGTGAGACCTGTTAATTTATTCACTGAATCAGTAACAGCTAAGCATTTGCATGTACCTGGATGTTACCACAGCATTTTGTCACATGAGTAGGCATCATAGATGCCTTTTGGAATACTTGAATATGCTAAAGCAAATGTAAATTATTTTCCTTTTTAAGTCTGTCTGTATTGCTCTCGCTTTCTCCCTTTGAATAGGGGAGTCGGGACAATATGAGCGTTGTGCTGATCTGCCTCCCAGGGGCTCCAAAGGTGACTGCAGATGCCGTGAAAAGGGAAGCAGAGCTGGATAAGTACCTGGAGAGCAGAGTAGAAGGTGCAGCATCTAAATATGCCATATAGAAACCTAGATAGTATAAGAACATTGTCATGAATTTGATGTGGTTGAAGCTCACTTCACTCAGTGTGATATTGTTTTCTACTCACAGAGAATGTTCTGCTATTCCCACAGAGATCATAAAGAAGCAGGGAAACGAAGGGGTTCCAGACTTGGTCCATGTGATGCGGACGTTAGCATCAGAGAGCATCCCTAACCTCCCTCCTGGGGGTGAACTGGCCAGCAAGTGAGTGATCTCTTTTAACTGGACCTCAGCCAACTCAAAGTTTGAGGTCGATTAAGTACTAGGGAAATAGTACCATGCTTTGCAGGGTAAGGTTTAATGGCTTTTCACTAAAGTGGTTTTGATAGTTTGGACTAGCGTGGAAGTTTGGGCTGTTAGTTGGGCTAATTGATTTTTGCCCTTCAATTCCAGCCTTGTATGCTCCGCATTTAGCTTTTCTGTATAAACTGTTTTGTTTTTATTGGGCTTATATACATTGGTATTTTTATTGCTTGCTAAGCTAAACCTGCATGTTAACTTTTGTGTCCTAGGCGAAACGTTGTTGAAGCAGTGTACAACAAACTCAACCCATACCGAAGTGACGACACAGTAAGTATCTCCTGGCGACTGCTATCCACTCACAAAAGCTTGTTTATTTGAATGTATGTAGAGACATGTTTGTGCAGATCCGTTTGTGTTTCGAGGGCAAAATACAATTACATGAATATTTTTGTGTTCGTTTTCTAACTTTCATCAACCCAATTTGTAACATTCAACATATCAATAACCATATCTGTTTTTAAAGATGAATCAAGGGGAGGCAATATGTTTTAGTTTATTGTAGCACTCATCTTTTGAGTATCATCCTTGTTTGTAATTCACTTTTGATTTGCTGTAATCCACTTTACTCGTTACCATAACATCACAGAACTCATTTAGTTCTTCCCACAGTTAACAGCTGTTTCATGATGTGTATAGTTTAGTTCACTCCTGAATTAACACTGCAGCCAATATCACAGAACAGTTAACACAGCTCTAGGCTGTGTTTACACAGGCAGCACAATTCTGATCTTTTTCCACTAATTGGTCTTTTGACCAATCAGATCTAGTCTTTTGCCTGGGCTTTGGGCTGCCTGTGTAAACACTGCCAATTCAAATTGTCAATTTACTTGTCAAGATAGAACGCTAAATTGTTGCTGGTCCCATCAGATAACCTGGCACAGGTTAGCCCAATGCTAATCTCACCAGCTGACAGTGAATATTTCCTGCAACAAATTCCACATCAACCTATCAAAGATCTTAATCTTTATCCACTAATCAATGGCATTTCTTAAAATCCTTACCAGTCAAAAGTTTGGACAAGCCTATACATTCCTTTGTTTTCCTTTATTTTTAATATGAAGACATCAAAACTATGAAATAATACATATGGAATCATATAGGAACCAAAAAAGTGTTAAACAAATCAAACCATATTTTATATTTGAGATTCTTCGAAGTAGACACCTTTTTTGCCTTGATGACAGCTTTGAGACGCAGTGTCGGGAGCCATCCTCAACGGATGATTCTAAGAAGTGGCAAAGTGTGGCTCCGGCAGCTCTACACCCCTGTATAGCAGTAGTCTCAGTTTGCAAGAGGGACTCCAATAAGCTCCTTGTTAAATATATTTGTAATCTTAATTTACAAGGTTTTGGCTACAACCTTCACAACACACTAGCATAATAAATGTAATTATACATTTCCCAAAGGAAAAAACAATCTCACCTGGGATTTGAACTTACCATGAACCCCCCCCCGCATGTTTTAGTAACTTTGATTAGAAGATTGTGCCATGTGACTTCTGTTCACCTGTTAAATGTAATGTCAAATTGTAGATTTCCACCTAAATAGACATACCCAAAAGTAATTATTTATCATGAGGGTCATAAACAATACCTAGTGATGCTTATACTGACAACCAAATATTATTATCTCACCTTTCTGTCAAATACAAAATATTTGCTTAGGTGTATTCAGACCCCTTGACTTTTTCCACATTTTGTTAAGTTAGCCTTATTCTAAAATGGATTAAATACATTTTTCCTCATCAATCTACACACTACTCCATAATGACAGTGAAAACATGATTTTACATTTTTTAGCTAATTTATTTAAACAAATTACAAACACCTTATTTACAGGATTATTCAGACCCTTTGCTATGAGACTTGACATTGAGCTCAGGTGCATCCTGTTTCCATTTATCATCCTTGATGTTGCTACTACTTGATTGGAGTCCACCTGTGGTAAATTCAATTGATTGGACAACACACACCTGTCTATATAAGATCCCACAGTTGACAGTGCATGTCAGAGCAAAAACCAAGCCATGAGGTCGAAGGAGCGCGAGACAGGATTGTGTTAAGTCACAGATCTGGGGAATGGTACCAAAAATGTTCTGCAGCATTGAAGGACCCCAAGAACACAGTGGCCTACATAATTCTTAAATGGAAGAAGTTTGAAACCACCAAGACTCTTCCTAGAGCTGGTTGGCCGGCCAAACTGAGCAATCGGGGGAGAAGGGCCTTTGTCAGAGTGACCTCCCTGACCGAGTTCCTCTGTGGAGATGGTTGTCCTTCTGGAAGGTTCTCCCATCTCTGCAGCACTCCACCAATCAGGCCTTTATGGCAGAGTGGCCAGGCGGAAGCCACTCCCAAAAGGCATCTACAGGACTCAGACCATGAGAAACAAGATTCCCTGGTCTGATGAAACCAAGAATGAACTCTTTGGCCTGAATGCCAAGCATCACATCTGGAGGAAACCTGGCACAATCCCTAAGGTGAAGCATGGTGGTGGCAGCATCATGCTGTGGGGAGGTTTTTCAGCTGAAGGGACTGGGAGACGAGTCAGGATCAAGGGAAAGATGAACGGAGCAAAGTACAGAGATCCTTGATTTAAAACCTGCTCCAGAGCGCTCAGGACTTCAGACTGGGTTGAAGGTTCACCTTCCAAGAGGACACAGCCAAGACAACGTTGGAGTGGCCTCGGGACAAGTCTCTGAATGTCCTTGAGTGGCCCAACCAGAGCCCGGACTTGAACCCGATCAAACATCTCTGGAAAGACCTGAAAATAGCTGTGCAGCGACGCTCCCCATCCAACCCGACAGAGCTTGAGAGGATCTGCAGAGAAGAATGGGAGAAACTCCCAAAATACAGGTGTGACAAGCATATAGCATCATACCCAAGAAAACTCAAGGCTGTAATCGCTGTCAAAGGTGCTTCAACAAAGTATTGAGGAAAGGGTCTGAATATTTATGTAAATGTAATATTTTGTTTATAAATTAACAAACATTTCTAAACCTGTTTTTGCTTTGTAACTATGAGGTGTGTGTGTGTGTGTGGGGGGGGGGGATTTAATCCATTTTAGAATAAAGGCTGTAAAGTTAAAAAAAATTAAAGTCAAGGGGTCTGATTACTCTCCAAATGTACTGTAAGCTCAAGTGTAATGAACATATGAAAAAAATATGTTTTTCCCCTTCTCCTATTCAACAAAAGTGGAGGAATAGGGCTTGAAATGCTTGTTATGTATATTACATATAAAATTATTTCACTTTTTAACTATAAAATAAATATTATCGTACCCGGTGACAATACAAAATTGGTACCATTTCAAATTATTGACAGCATTTTCTGCCTAGTGTCTTCTGAGCGACGTGAAGAAGCCATTCAAATGTCTGCTGACTTGTACAACTTGAGCTGTAAACACGGGTGATTTAATCTTGTTTCAATTCTACGGAATGATTTTTGCATCCAACCATCTGACAGCACAGCGACCTTAGACTGCGTTTGCTGCAATCGCTAGTCTCCCATTTCAAATGCGTTTATTTTAAGCGGAGCTGCAAATTTCAGACGGGAGTTTGATCCTTTGTCTGGATAAGCCAGAAAATGTGATGTCACCCCTTGTGTAAATTAGGTATCAGATTTTATATACAGCATCTCAGATGAGCGCGTAGAACGGCATGTGAAGCGGAACAACCAGAGTTGTTACGTAGTGCACAGCAAAAAATGTTGCACCATTGACAGAGCGCTCTCTAAACAAAAATGTTAGTCGGAACCGGTCTAGAATCGCTCAGTCCCCTAAATGGGGGACTTAACTTTTAGGACGCTCTCAAGAAAAATTGACGTCAATGTTTGTAATTGGTTGATACAGAATTTGTTACAGGAAATAATCACGTCCAGCTGGTTGTGTTAACCTGGCATACTTAACCCTATGCTATCTGATGGGGGAAAAGCTAACAAGTAGTGTTCTATCACGTGCAACCTCGTCAACAATTGTAAATGGCTGATGCGGATTTTGAGACGGAGAAACAATTTTCATTTAAACTGTTTCTAATGTTTAGAGTATGGCCCTCCCAGTGTTTGAAGGCCAAATATGCGGGCAGGATTGTAGTAGCAGTGACAGCTGGCAGAGCAGTCTTAGACCATTATTTAGGCTGCAATTATTTGATATCAATCTTGTGTACTTGCTCCCTAAAGTTCCATCAATGGGGATAATATTCAAGATTCTTCAAATGGGAGCATCTTGCAAATAGTTTAACAAGCAATATATTCATTGAAGCAATCATTCATAACAACCATTCATAAAGCAGTCATTCATATACAAACATTCTCATGGTTACGTGAATGAGATGTTGTGCTTCTTTATTCTGACATGGCTTTCTAGGCAGGAAACAGGAATATTTATCACAGAAAATATAAGGGTGCTATTCAAACAAACCAGTAATAAAATGCTGTTCCTAAACTGTTTCTGGATTAGGAATAGCATCATTTGGGTTTGTTTGAATAAAAATGACCTTGTAACAGTATCACTATCAAATGGCATATGACAAATAAAATCCCCTTATTTTACAGTCCAGAACTGGAAAAAATGTAATTGGTTAAAGTGAAGACTTCAAGATATTGCTGTTAATACCAGGGATCTCAATCTCAATTGCCGGAAAGCTCTGCTCACTTAATCGTACTCTTTCTTGAACAATGTCTTGGACTTTATTTACATTTATTCCTGTCCAAGTTCGTAACTAGTGTAGGACAAAATTAACCTCTTGGGTGGAAAGATCAGCCCTCTTGCACGTCTCCAGGAGTTGAAATCGAGACCCTTTGGATGTAGACCCAGAGTCTGAAGGGTTTTTCCTTCCTTCCCTTCTTCAAGGACTCAGCGTCCACAGACGACATGTGGTAACACAACCCCCACCACAAACACAGCACAGAGTTTACAACCCACAACCCTCTCAAGACCCACAGCAGCTCCGTTCAGCAGTTTGTCTCCCCACCACTTTGAGCGTTACATTTTTAAGAAGGGAATATGATGGGAGGACGAGGAGATGCAAACACACCTCTACACCCTGGATTGTGCAGCACCAGTCCGCTCTGAAGTTCATGATTCCCTCCATTTTGTCTCACCATTTATCCCCCCCAACCTTACCCATAACTAGCGAGTCCATTAGGTTCTTTAAAAAAATCAGCTGAAACATTTTTTTTTTTCTTCTGTAATTAGTTTGATTCACATTTCCTTGTGTTTTGTATATTTCTGTTTTTGTGAAGTGCAATTGTCGTGTACAAACAGCCTGTATTTAATGCAGCTTGAGTTCAAGTAAAACAATGAAATAAGTGAGAAAGAGAACCTGTTATGCACTATCTGCCTTTTTCCTGCTCTTCTGGAGTTCCAACAAATGTCTATTCAGTGAATATTACTGTTTGTCCTCCAGGTGATATTATCCTCCTGCTCTTGTTCTTTTTTTAGTTTAAGTCTTTGCTCATTAAAGAAACGGGTAAATTGTATAGGTTCACAGCACAGTAAGCTCTCTAAATCTAACCATATAAATCCTAATATTTACATGTTCAATTTTAATTATTTTTCATATACCTTTTTCTTTATACGCTGAAGTAACTATGGTAAAGTGTTACACAGTCCTTCATTGTGTTCTTGTCTTTTGGAGAGAAAGGATCTTGTTGCTCTCCTGTAAACACAACAAAGCAGTTCCAAGATGCAAGTGAAGATTATCCCACCTGACACCTTTTAACACTTGCTGTGTTGGATTCCGTGTATGTGTGTGTGCGTATACTGGCAAGCGTGCCTGGGTGCTTGTGTGTATGTGTAGAGGTAGGTCTCTATCTGCAGCACTGTAGCTACTAGCTAATGTTTGCTATGGTGGTGCTGATGTCAGAACCACATGGGCTGGAGATTTAGGTGACATTACTCCTACATACCTCTTCTGCACCTCATCAGTCCTTCATATCAGCACAATACAATCTCTCACTACCCCTCACTCAACACTTTATTTGACAGTGGAAGGATTAAGTTGACAAATTGCTATTTGAACTTCAAAATGACATCTACCACAACCACTTTGTAATTGTCAGTGACGTCTGTGACACAGTTAACCTGTCTAATGACATAGAGTGATTTTAAAAAATGTATATATTTTTTAGTCTGAACCTTGACTAGTTGACATGTTTTCATGTGTCATGAGTGTTAGATCATTTACTTTGAATAAACCACATGAGGTTGGTGGCACCTTAATTGGGGAGGATGGGCTCGTGGTACTGGCTGGAGTGGAAAAGTATCAAACGCATGTGTTTGATGCCATTCCATTTGTTCCAGACATGAGCCGTCCCATCTGCAGCCTCCACTGGAATAAGCATAATATGTGACAGATGCCCACCATGACAGGTGCCACGTGGTCTATGATAGCATAGGTCAGCTTTATGACAGCCCATGCCAAGTGAAGTTTCCTAAGTTTCAGAGAGGAGTTCAAATCACAACATTTATCTGATTTTTACAAGTGTTTAAGTGCTGATTGTTAGAAACCCTAGTTACCACCACCAGTCTAAGTGAACATTCAATCTTCTGTTTCCAATTTCCAAGTGGTGTTTTTTCTAAAGAAGCAATCTCCAGTTGTTACATGCATTTTTGGACTTGTAAATGAATGGTATGTTCACATTTTGTTTCTTGAAGAATATAACTTATGAATGCCTCGAGCTTAGTTAGGTCAACTGCTGATATACGCTTGTTTTACTCAAATTCTTGTAAACCAAGTAAATGTGAACAAACACTAGCCTAAAAATATGGATAAAACTATCATTTTGATATCATGGATGGTCAGTCTTTGCATGCATAGCTCTATGAATTTGATTGGTTACATTTCTCCAGCTTCAACCCTTACCTTTTTACAGAAACAGGGGTGTTATAGTTTCAACTGCTGATTGCTGCTTTAAATGTTGCTATATTCAACTATACAACCAAGAACAAATCCACTAAATGCATTGAGCTCTCCTAGAGCTCCTTGTATTTACTGTGTGGTTTGGGGTGCTCTTACTGTAGAGACCTCAGCCACTGCACCAGGAGCTAGGGCACGGTATGCTGCTAAAGTGTATGATTGATTTGCAGTTAATTTTTCGCTTTTAAGAAAAAAGTGTATAGTATGTATTTTGTGGTGAGATGGTTTTATTTAAATGTGTTTTCTTCCATTGTTTAAAATTCATTGTTGTATGTACAGTGCCTTGCGAAAGTATTCGGCCCCCTTGAACTTTGCGACCTTTTGCCACATTTCAGGCTTCAAACATAAAGATATAAAACTATTTTTTTTGTGAAGAATCAACAACAAGTGGGACACAATCATGAAGTGGAACGACATTTATTGGATATTTCAAACTTTTTTAACAAATCAAAAACTGAAAAATTGGGCGTGCAAAATTATTCAGCCCCTTTACTTTCAGTGCAGCAAACTCTCTCCAGAAGTTCAGTGAGGATCTCTGAATGATCCAATGTTGACCTAAATGACTAATGAGGATAAATACAATCCACCTGTGTGTAATCAAGTCTCCGTATAAATGCACCTGCACTGTGATAGTCTCAGAGGTCCGTTAAAAGCGCAGAGAGCATCATGAAGAACAAGGAACACACCAGGCAGGTCCGAGATACTGTTGTGAAGAAGTGTAAAGCCGGATTTGGATACAAAAATATTTCCCAAGCTTTAAACATCCCAAGGAGCACTGTGCAAGCGATAATATTGAAATGGAAGGAGTATCAGACCACTGCAAATCTACCAAGACCTGGCCGTCCCTCTAAACTTTCAGCCCATACAAGGAGAAGACTGATCAGAGATGCAGCCAAGAGGCCCATGATCACTCTGGATGAACTGCAGAGATCTACAGCTGAGGTGGGAGACTCTGTCCATAGGACAACAATCAGTCGTATATTGCACAAATCTGGCCTTTATGGTAGAGTGGCAAGAAGAAAGCCATTTCTTAAAGATATCCATAAAAAGTGTTGTTTAAAGTTTGCCACAAGCCACCTGGGAGACACACCAAACATGTGGAAGAAGGTGCTCTGGTCAGATGAAACCAAAATTGAACTTTTTGGCAACAATGCAAAATGTTATGTTTGGCGTAAAAGCAACACAGCTCATCACCCTGAACACACCATCCCCACTGTCAAACATGGTGGTGGCAGCATCATGGTTTGGGCCTGCTTTTCTTCAGCAGGGACAGGGAAGATGGTTAAAATTGATCGGAAGATGGATGGAGCCAAATACAGGACCATTCTGGAAGAAAACCTGATGGAGTCTGCAAAAGACCTGAGACTGGGACAGAGATTTGTCTTCCAACAAGACAATGATCCAAAACATAAAGCAAAATCTACAATGGAATGGTTCAATAATAAACATATCCAGGTGTTAGAATGGCCAAGTCAAAGTCCAGACCTGAATCCAATCGAGAATCTGTGGAAAGAACTGAAAACTGCTGTTCGCAAATGCTCTCCATCCAACTTCACTGAGCTCGAGCTGTTTTGCAAGGAGGAATGGGAAAAAAATTCAGTCTCTCGATGTGCAAAACTGATAGAGACATACCCCAAGCGACTTACAGCTGTAATCGCAGCAAAAGGTGGCGCTACAAAGTATTAACTTAAGGGGGCTGAATAATTTTGCACGCCCAATTTTTCAGTTTTTGATTTGTTAAAAAGGTTTGAAATATCCAATAAATGTCGTTCCACTTCATGATTGTGTCCCACTTGTTGATTCTTCACAAAAAAATACAGTTTTATATCTTTATGTTTGAAGCCTGAAATGTGGCAAAAGGTCGCAAAGTTCAAGGGGGCCGAATACTTTCGCAAGGCACTGTATGTATGTATATACAGTCAGTGGACAGTCTATTAGGTACATCCATCTAGAACCGGGTCGGATCCCGCTTTGCCTCCAGAACAGCCTGAATTATTTGGGGCATTCTACATGGTGTCGGAAACATTCCACAGGGATGTTGGTTCATGCTGACGCGATGGCATCGTGCAGTTGCTGCAAATTAGACGGTGGTACATTCATTCTGCGAACAGCCCGTTCCATTTTATCCCAAACGTACTCTATTGGGTTGAGGTCTGGGGACTACGCAGGCCACTCAAGCAAGCTGAACTCACTGTCATGTTCCAGGCAATGTTTTTCCACTCCTCAATTGTCCAGTGTTGGTGATCGCATGCCCATTGGAGACGCTTCTTGTTTTTAGCTGATAGGAGTGGAACCCGGTGTGGTCATTTGCTACAATAGCCCATCCGTGACATGGATCGACGAGCTGTGCGTTCCCGGATGCCGTTCTGCACACACCACTGTTGTACTGCACTGTTATTTGTGTGTTTGTGGCCCGCCTGGTAGCTTGCACGATTCTTGCCATTCTCATTCGACCTCGCTCATCAACGAGCTGTTTTCACCCACAGGACTGCCACTGATTGGATGTTTTATTGTTTGTCGCATCATTCTCTGTAAACCCAAGACACTGTCAAAGCGTGAAAAGCCCAGGAGGGCGGCCGTTTCTGAGATACTGGATCCGGCGCGCCTGGCACTGACCATCATACCACGCTCAAAAGTCGCTTTGGACACTCGTTTTGCCCATTCTTACGTTCAATCAAACCGTAATTGAAGGCTTCGATGCCTGTCTGCCTGCTTTATATAGCAAGCCATGGCCACGTGACTCACTATAGGAGCGATCAATTTTCGTAGACGGAAGGGTGTACCTAATAAACTGTCCACAGTTATTAGGTTAGATAAGTGGTGAGCAAGATGCTCTTTGTTTGTGGATGTTTAATCAATTAGAATGGAGCACTGTAGGTTAAGGTGCCCTTCTAATTCCCGTGGGCTCTGCTCAGTGTTGGGACACTATCCTGTTTGTCTGACACACAGGGTAACATACTGAATTTGAAATTCTCTCTCTTTAACCAACTGACAATCTAATGATGTAGGCTAACTTCAGGCAACAAACTACCATGTTGTCTCCTGAATTTGACCCCTATATATTGTTCAACATTTTGGGGTCACTTAGAAATGTACTTGTTTTTTAAAGAAAATGTTGTTTTTTTTTTGTCCATTTTTAAAATAACATCAAATTGATCAGAAATACAGTGTGGACACTTAATGTTGTAAATGACTATTGTAGCTGGAGACGGCTGATTTTTAATTGAATATCTACATAGGCGTACAGAGGTCCATTATCAGCAACCCTCACGCCTGTGTTCCAATGGCACGTTGTGTTAGCTAATCCAAGTTTTTAATTTTAAAAAGCTAATTGATCATTAGAAAACCCTTTTGCAATTATGTTAGCACAGCTGAAAACTGTTGTTCTGATTTTAAGAAGCAATAAATATGGCCTCCTTTAGGCTAGTTGAGTATCTGGAGCATCAGCATTTGTGGGTTCGATTACAGGCTCAAAAAGGCCAGAAACAAAGACCTTCTTTTGAAACTCGTCGGTCTATTATTGTTCTGAGAAGTGATGGCTATTCCTTGCAAGAAGATCTCGTACAATGCTGTGTACTACTCCCTTCACTGGCTCTAACCAGAATAGAAAGAGGAGTGGGAGGCCACGGTGCACAACTGAGCAAGAGGACAAGTACATTAGTGTCTAGTTTGAGAAACAGACGCCTCACAATTCCTCAACAGGCAGCTTCATTAAATAGTACCCACAAAACACCAGTTTCAACATCAACAGTGAAGAGGTGACTCCGGGATGCTGTTCTTCTTGGCAGAGTTGTAAAGAAAAAGCCATATCTCAGACTGTCCAATAAGAAAAAAAGATTAATATGGGCAAAATAATACAGACACTGGACAGAGGAACTCTGCCAAGAAGGCCAGCATCCCGGAGTCGCCTCTTCACTATTGACGTTGAGGCTCAGTTGTGCACCGGGGTCTCCCACTCATGATGATGCTGATGCTCCAGATACTCAACTAGTCTAAAGAAGGCCAGTTGTATTGCTTTGTTAATCAGAATAACAGTTTCCAGCTGTGCTAACATAATTGCAAAAGGGTTTTCTACTGATAAATTAGCCTTTAAAAATGATAAACTTGGATTAGCTAACACAACATGCCATTGGAACACAGGAGCGATGGTTGTTAATGGGCCTCTCTACGCCAATGTAAATATTCCATGAAACATCTGCCGTTTCCAGCTACAATAGTCATTTACAACATTAACACTGTATTTCTGATCAATTTGATGTTTAATTACTAAAAAGTGAATTTCTTTCAAAAACAAGGACATTTCTAAGTGACCCCAAACATTTGAACGGTAGTGTGTATGTGTTTGTATATAAAATATATTATATTATACACACACACACACACACACACACACAGTTTAGAGATGGTTTGATATGCCACCCTTTTGTTACTGTGTTTTATGTGTATCTGCAGTTGTTTAGAAAGTAAACCATTTAAAGTATGTCTCAGATTAACGCTTAAATATGTTTGTCCATGAATGAGGGACTTGGACCCAGGTTCTTTTTTGTTGTGAACTTGATATACGAACAGTTGATGTACCCTTAAACTGCTGAAATGTCAATCACACAAACACTTAAGGTTCAATTGTATACTTAAGTCAAACAATGCTTCATAATTATTACACAGCATTTGCGATCTTAGAAAAAACATTAAGTGACTGAATGAATCCGGTACCCAAGTCACTTTTTTAAAATGAGGAAGAAATGTGGTTAGATTGGTAATCGTTTTAAAAAAAAAAATTTAAAGTTGTATTTCCCCACTGGTTTTGTGGAAGGGAACCAAATTTTAGGAGCACAGAGCCGTCCGCTGTAACACACAAGCCCTAGCTAGCTGTTTTAGTGCCTGCATAGGCATTTGGATCTTCCCCTGAGGAGTGCAAACTTTCATTGTCCTTATACTCAAGTATTTTCTCCAGAAATACTGCAGTATGTATATAATTTTCAAGTACCTAAATGAAGTCAAAGGAAAATCTGTCTTAACCTGTTTTAAACTTGCAGGTTACTCGTTTACTGTCAATGTTTTTATAAGGCTAGACTGGAAATAAATATATTTTATTTCAGAAATGCATTACTTTTATCTTTAGGTTAGCCGCATATTTTTCAGTCATCTGTACAGCTTGACACTGATTTTGTGCTGCGGCGCTTTTGTTTTTAAAGACTTTTGGATAGTATGTTAGTGTTCTGTTGAATGCGGACTACTTGCATATATACTGTAAGACTTGCATAGTGACTAAGGTGTTAGAGATGGGGCCTTACATGAACATGTCATGTAATTATGTGAGCCTCATAAGGAACGTATGTACAGTGCCTTCAAAGTATCCATACACTTTGACTTATTCCACATTGTTACAGCCTGAATATAAAATGTAAAAAATAAAATAATTCCCTCACCCATCTGCTACACACCACCCTATAATGACAAAATGAAAATGTTTTTCTAATTTATTGAAAATGAAATCCAGATATAATTTACCTAAGTATTCACACCCAATGGTCAATACTTTTTAGAAGCACCTTTGGTGGCGATTGCAGCTTTGAGTGGTCTTGGGTATGTCTGTATCAGCTTTGAGTGGTCTTGGGTATGTCCGTATCAGCTTTGAGTGGTCTTGGGTATGTCTGTATCAGCTTTGAGTGGTCTTGGGTATGTCTATATCAGCTTTGAGTGGTCTTGGGTATGTCCGTATCAGCTTTGAGTGGTCTTGGGTATGTCTATATCAGCTTTGCACATCTGGATTTTGTGATTTATTTTTCCCCCCAACCCCCCATTCTTCCTTGCATATTTTCTCAAGCTCTTAAGTTAGATAGGGAGCGGAGCGGTGGTGAACAGATATCTTCAAGTCTTTCCACAGATTTAATGGGATTCAAGTCTGGGCTTTGGCTGGGACACTCAAGGACTTGCACATTCTTGTTCTGAAGCCATTCCAGTGTTGCTTTGGCTTTATGCTTGAGGTCATTGTCCTGTTGGAAGGTAAATCTTTGCCTCAGTCTAAGGTCATTTGCGCTCTGAAGCAGGTTCTCATCAAGGATTTGCATGTATTTGGCTCCATTCATTGTTCCCTCTATCCTTACCAGTCTCCCAGTCCCTGCCGCTGATGGTAGGGATGGTGTTAGATGAGCTGTGCCTGGTTTTCTTCAGACATGGCGCTTTGCATTCAGGCCAAAGAATTCAATTTTTGTCTCATCAGACCACAATCTTTTGCCTTATGCTTTCAGTCTTTCACGTGCCTTTTTGCAAGCTCCAGATGTGCTGTCATATGCCTTTTTCTCAAGAGTGGCTTCCGTCTGGCCACTCTCCCATAAAGCCCAGATTGGTGAAGTGCTGTAGAGACCGTTGTCCTTCTGGCAGGTTCTCCCATCTCACCCAAGGAGTTCTGTAGTTATGTCAGTGGTTATTGGGTTCTTAGTCACCTCCCTGATTTAAGGTCCTTCTTGCTCAGTTTGGTCAGACGGCCAGCTCCAGGCAGAGTCTGGGTAGTTCCATTTTTTTTTTTTTTTTTTTTTCTTTTTCTTCAAAGTTTGAGACCACTGTGCTCTTGGAACTTTCAGGACTCTAGAAATGTTATACCCTTCCCCAGGGTATTCCTTACCACAATTCTGTCTCAGCGATCTACAGACAGTTCCTTAGACTTCATGGTATAGTTTCTGCTCTGAAATGCACTGTCAACTGTGGGACCTTTATATAGACAGGTGTATGTCTTTCTAAATCATGTCCAAACAATTGAATTTGCCACAGGTCACTACAACTTTGAGCCCACATCTCAAGGACGATCAAAGGAAATTGGATGCACCGGAGCTCAATTTGGAGTGTCTTAGCAAAAGGATGTGAATACTTATGTAAATTAGATTTCTGTATTTCGTTTTCAATAAATGTGCTAAAATCTCGAAGTGTGTGTGTGTGTGGCTGGCAAAGGAAAAACATGTATTCAATGCATTTTGAATTCAGGCTGTAACGCAACAAATTGTGGAATACATCAAGGGGTATGAATACTTTTCTGAAGGTACTTTTTGCAAAATTCAGAGGCCATATCCTAATCTTAGATCCATTCACCATGCTTGAACCTTTGTAACTCTTTCTTTGCCTCCCATTGAAATAGGATATGACTCTAAAAGAATGCTCAATTAGGGTGTATTTCTTTTTTTTCAATATTTGACTTTTGATAAAAAATTGACCTGTCTGGTACCATACAAGACTGACCTAATTGTTCAAAAGCGTAGCACTTACTAAGCATCCAATGTATTATTTTTCTTATATACCATAACTACAGTACCTCATAAATTCATAGAAAACCTATTTGTATTGGTTGTTGTTTTAGACCACACCCCCTCTGTAGTTTTGCTTTGAAAACAGCCATCATACACTTGGCTGTTCTGACTGTCAGAATCTGTGGAATGTCAGACTGAGTTGTCATAGAGTCGGGCAGACCCATTGTAAATGTATTTGACTGAAATGTGCAAATTTGAAATGTTGATATCTATAATGTATCCATTGCAAATGCTAGTATATTTTATTAACTAGTAAAATCATTGACCTTATACGAAAAAGAATGGCCTCAAACCCTTGCTTGTGTAATTTCACCAACTTGTTTCGCTTTTGTGATATTCAACTAGTTCAGAGATCTAGAATTGTAACAATGTTCAGGATTCTAGAAATGTAAGATGTGTGAGAGGTATTTGGTGTAATTAATGACAATGGTTAAATATGCACTGATAGTCTTTCTTATCAGCTTTTTCACAAATTATTGTTCTAGAAAAAACCCCTGGAACTAGTTCTGTTAGGTTCAGAGGTATATCTGGCTGGAGTAAAATATATTTGAATGCTCGCTCCCATATTGTCCATATTGATGTACCTCAGTTGTGACGTTACTGTGTGACCCTTAGCAGTGGTGGGTTGTGTCCCCTTAAACAGGGGACCTGAACCCCATGTTGCTGACCTTTTCAGCTCACTAATAAGCTCACCGATTTGCCTTACCCAATCTAACCCTATCACTTAAGTACTTGTTTATTGGAACACTTCAAGGAGAGATGTAGACATGACTTTCTTGTAACTGAGAAATAAATCAAATCAAGTGTTTCCATGTTAGGGTGCTTCTCTTCAAAGTGGCATACTATGTTGGTAGTTACATGGTACACATTTTCAACCGTTTCTGGTTTGTATACATTATTTTTTTCTTCACGTTACCTTGTTGAATCTTGAAAGCTTATTTAATTGCTCACTCCTGCAGATGATGTAATACTTTAAGCAAATGCAAGTGTATAACAATTGGGTAACCTTGTAAGCATTAGAAATGTGCATACATGCATTCATGTCTGCTATATTTATGAATACATTCAAGAATGGCTTTAGACTGCTGTAGTATTGTCTATGTTAATTCAACTGCTTCTCAGAGGCCTCTGTGATTGACTTTGCAAAGTTCAATAACTGTATATTTTGTATTATGTCCCATCTCCAAAGGAAAGACCGAAAATAAAATGTCAAAAAGCTTTGTTCCCTGAACTAAATTGTGCTACTTGTGTTGAGTCGATTGAACAAATTGCATTCCTTGCTTGTGAATTTGTTTTTTCTCTTCTTTCCCTGAATTTCCTCGCTGCCTTTCCGTCCTTATTTCTTTCATTTTTTTTTTGCCTTTTTAAGTTTGAAATAAAATGTATAGTTTGCAGAATGTATCACTAAATAAATGGGTTGTTACCTTGCATAGCTCTTCTCATTTCCTGTCTTGATCTGTTCAATTCATTGTCACATTTAAATAATTATATAAAATGTAACTCAATGCCAGATTCCTTCATAAAAGACCAGTGTTTTCATTAACACAGTATACTGAAAGACCCACCAACACAAACTAAGTACTGATTCATGTTTTGCGGATACAAAAAGGGCATCCCCCCCCTGGTTTGGCATAAAGGTGATCTCTAAAACTGGGGTATTTAAATACTATTTGAGAAGGTCTGGTCACACACACTTCCTAGGTGGCAAAGGTCTCCGGATGAATGTTATTTATCGGTGTAGTAAGAAACCCCTACCTCGCAACCAATTCAACCCCCAAACTGTCCACACCCCTCTTGTTGGCAGAGAGAGAAATTTGCTGTTTTAAATTGTATTTCCTTTAATTCTTCACATTATGCCAGGGCGCTAAAGAAACATTTTGCAATTCCACACATTTTCCATGTCATGTCTTATGTGCATGTGTTCATATACCAGAAGTTGAAACCCAACCGAATTTTAAAATAAAATACATTTGTATTTAAGTCGACCCGCAGTCTGTATTGACCTACTTCTGTGTCTGGATCCGGCCTGCTGTCCGCCTGTTGAGTATGGCTGTTCTAAAAGATCCATTGTAACTGTAATTGATCCTAGCCAACAGATCTGACCTTTTTAGCAGTGAATCCTCTTTTGGACTGTGCTGCTGTTTGCAGCAGTATAACATTATCCAGCCATGCATGGACAACAGAGGAGTGGAATCAATGCCAAATGGGTGTAATTGTAGCACTGAGCTTTGTGGGGTGTTTTACCCTGAGGTGGGGAATGTTGTAGTATTGTGTAGTGCAGTTGACTGGTGATGACTTGTGGGGTTTATTTATGTTTTTATTGAGTGCTACACATTCACATGTACAGTTGAAGTCGGAAGTTTACATACTTAGGTTGGAGACATTAACTCGTTTTTCAACCACTCCACAAATGTCTTGTTACACAACGTGGAAAAAGTCTAGGGGTGTGAATCATTTGGGAAGGCATTGTAGCTCAAATTAGGTTGAGAAGGTAGGGAGTAATATCCCTCTATTTTACACACAACGAACACATTTCATATTATACACCGATAATACACATGAACATTGATTCCCATGCCTGCATGTATGTCTGCATTTGTCCCATCACCTGAGTGTGGTTGCACATGTGGGCTCTAGCTTAGCGTGGAATCATTAGCCCTGCCATGGATATTGCTTGTCTCTGTCTGCCTGTCTGCATCCATGGTGTAGTTGCAGCTCAGGGGATGGTCCAGGGCCATCTACAGCGACTGAGATTAGGAACCGTGGGAGGGATTACTTGAAATGTCAACATAATGTCATGAGCCGTGTTAAAAGGTCAAACGGTGCTCAGTGCCAAGCCGTTGATAGATCAGGTATAATTTGGATTGTTATGATCCCCTGAATGGTCTGGTTGGGGGACGGGGAGCAGAGCAATGATCTTTTATCCCTGATTTAGTCAATAACTCAAATGTTATTTGTCACATGCGCCGAATACAACAGTGAAATGCTTACCTACAAGCCCTTAACCAACAATGCAGTGTTTAGAAAAATACCCCAAAAATAAGAAATTAAAGTAACATAATTGAAGAGCAGCAGTCAAATAACAGTAGTGCGGCAAAATACAGTGGATACAGAGTTGGTGTGCAGGGGCACGGGTTAGTCGAGGTAATTGAGGTAATATGTACATGTATGTAGAGTTATTAAAGTGACTGCATAGATAATAACAGAGAATAGTATCAGCATTTAAATGTAAAGTGTGCACTCTTATATAGTCTGGTTTGTTTTCAGAAGAATAGAGTAAGTGTATCCGATTCAAAGTAACATAATACTGTAAATTAATGAATAGTTTATTCCAAGGATTTTTTGTGACGCTATTTGTCTGTTTCTTTAACAATCATCTGTAAATGGCACTGTAGTTATCCGTTTATAGACAATCGACCTATGTGCATCGCCGTTTCTGGAAATACAATTGGATTAAGGTATTTTCCTTCAGCCCCCTCCCCATTTTCCTGCATCTCCTCTTCATATTCAGATCTGTGAATGTGATTGGAGGAATGAGCAAAGTCACAGTTACTGGTAGATCTGCATGAAGCCAGCCAGCCAGAGGGTGGCAGTGTTATTAACTGTGTCAATTAGAGTTGTGTGGAAACACATTCTCACTGACAAAACAGTAGTGGACAGTGAGCAGACATTCCACTAAAGTTATTGGTCAGGGTTTTCAGAGTGGTGTCTGAATTATTTGATGACACAGTTCTCAAAAAACATGTCAAGTACTTATTCCCATATTTTAGCTTTTGCTTAAATTCCAGATGAGACCATAACTCCCCATTGGGTGAATTTATCAATGTTACATTTCCTGTAGTTATTTTCTATTTGCATTTTGAGATGTGTGTAATGTGGCTGACTCATTAGGTCTTCAGCCAGCTGCGTCTCATACTGATTTACGCTGCCCTGATATTTCTCCACATCAAAAAGCGTCCGCATCAGCGGCGGCCATCATCAAATGGAGCTGGCCTGGCGTTGTTTAGTGCATGTCATGCTCTGTTTCTCATGGCAGAAACCCATTTGAGCCTTACTAATGCAGACACACACAGCAGAAAGAGGCGGGGGCGGCGGGGCTCAATGCATACTCTGCATTTGGGTTTTATAAACTGAGGTCACTGATTCCTGTAGTTGTTAGTTAGCTTTCTCTTGGTAGCCCAGTGAAAAAGACCTGAAACTGAATGCCATCCCTTTAGAGGATAGGCATTTCTCCTGGATGGTATATAGAGTGTTCATGAGCCTTAGCTCATTGATAATGATTGAAGTGGGCCATACAGTAGCTCCTAGAAATGCAAGTTCAAAGCCAACAACACTTAATGGAAATTTTGTGGTGAATCAACATTCAAACTTTTTGAGGATTTGCATGGCTTGTCATCTCCTTTTTCTCTTGTTTGCTTCTAACTCTGTCTCTCTCATCTTGCTCTCTCTTGCTCTTGCTCTGTCTACCTCACCGTTTCCTATTCTTGAGTGTACTTGTTGCCTGAGGTCAGTTTGTAACAGAGAGCCAAGCTTTTCTTTCTTGGTCACAGCAATTCAATGATGGGTACAAACAAGCGTATCAGGCAGGGATGACATCTAGCTGTTCTTTCCCCTCCTCCTCTCGCCCTTTCCCCCTCTCACAGACACACTGTATCTCTCTCACATACTCACACTCTCTCTCCCTCCCCCCTTTTCTAGCACACTCTCTCTCACACACACACACGCATTGTGGGAGTTTGTGTCCCCCTTTTGAGGTGGGTTACACAACCCCCTGCCCTGGGAATCCCAGCCCAGCTCATTATCCTGCACCCCTGAGACGCGGATCACTGTGAATTAGGACACCAAACGAGACGGCCTCATTAAGGGCTCACGGATGCACTCATTAGCATCAGCACCTTTCCTCGTTAGGCCCTGTATCAGCATTCTCTCTCTCTCTCCCACCAAATCGTGTCCTGTCATTCCTCCACACTGACTGGAAGGTTTAGGATTAATGTCAGATATGGCCCACAGGTCACTACTGTTGTTTTTGTCCAGTTATGGGACTGATTGATTTATGTCAGCTTGAAACTTTGATATGTGACCCCCAGCCGCCCTCCCTCCCTTCCTCCTACAAATATCACTGCAGGGAAATCAATCCATTGTTAGGATCCCCCTTGTTTTGATATAGCATGACAGTCGAGTTGCGTCAGAGATTCATTATGTGATTGGGGCATGGAAACCATCTTCTTGTCACCTCTCCTGTGTTCATTCAAAGTTCACAGCTGTTTTCTGCCTTGTACAAAGCCTGGTCCTTAATTCCAACTTCATGCTTGCCTATTGTATTAAATGTATTATTTTGACTTTTACTTGATGTATATTGCACCGTTCAGCCATCTGCTTAGTACAACTTTAATAATATGCTCTCACATTCTGCTTCCCTTCGACTGGAAACTGACCTTGCGTGTTCAGCATAATTTCAAGCTCTACCTGCTGATCTGTTCATTCCTTTCTCTCCCCAAGATCAAGTATACTATTTGTTCTTATTTAAATGTGTTGATGAATACATGGCTGTCTGCTTTTTCTCTGTAGCTGACTACCGAAGCACCTGTTCTAACTAAGCATGGTCCGTGTCTGTCTGTCAGCTTGTGCTTCCTGCTTTGTGGACTGTGCTGTAGTGAGGTGGAAGTGTTTATCTCCCTCTCTTTGAATTTTTTAATTGCCTCTGCCTCTGGCCTTCAGTCAGTGGTTGTTTTCTTTCTCGGAATGCAATGCGGAAGTCAGTTTTTTTCCTTTGTACCTCTGAGAAGGTAGTGAGTCACTTTTCTTTCCCTCTGCATACAGACAGTTCTCAGGTTTTTGCATCTCTTGTTAGCATGTAGTCAGTAATGTTTGGTATCCATGTCCCTGCATGCTGTTAGTTACTCTATTTCTCCATCCTTCACCTACATCCTCCCCTTTTCCTCCCCAGGACATCCTCTTCTTCCGGGGTTTCAGCTAAAACAGGAACTAAACCGATGGTCTCCACCCACCTTCCTCCCTGAGTGTTTGCTGTTGTCTATTGTCAGATCTTGAAGTGTTTGAACTATTATTTTATGAATTTGAATACACCGGCCCCCTTCCTCCCAAAGAGGCTGAGAATAGTCTGAGAATCTCAGTGATTATCTGCACCCTCTTTGGCAAAACTGAATATTTTTCCACACACCTCACCTGTCTGAATCGATCACATAACATCATTCCAGCCCAAGGTGCGGATCTGAGAGATAAACCGGTACCTCAAAGATGTGAAATCTCTTCCTATGACCACACAGTCTATGGGCTAGCACTTACTAGTCTAAATGGTTCTCTCTTTATGATGTACTGTATTTTGACAAGAGTGCTTTGAAAGTATATTTCATTTTGTTTGGGTAAAGCACATCAATGTAGAAAGAGATTAGGAAGAGGGCTTCCTCAGCCTTGGAACCACACACATAACACGCTCAGTGATTCTCTGTTTGATGTTTAGTGCCCAACACCTTGTCAAGAGCGACATGAATAAAGACTCGTGAGCAGATGACGCTCTTTCTCAAAATCTCTTTTTGTGTGGTTGGTTGGTTTCTAGGTGTGTGGTTGGTCGTTGTGATACCCATGCTAACTTAGGCTAATTGGTATTTGTAGTGGGTAAGTATCTGGAGGGGGGGGTCACTTTTCACCCTTTCACTGACACTGAGGGGTCAAGCATCCTCATTGTGTAGGCTAGACAAAGACACAAAGACCGGTACACTATATTGAACCTCTGATTTGGTTATTACAAGCAGTATGTACAGTTGAAGTCGGAAGTTTACATACACTTAGGTTGGAGTCATTAAAACTCGTTTTTCAACCACTCCACAAATTTCTTGTTAACAAACTATAGTTTTGGGAAGTCGGTTAGGACATTACTTTGTGCATGACACAAGTAATTTTTCCAACAATTCTTTACAAACAGATTATTTCACTGTATCACAATTCCAGTGGGTCAGAAGTTTACATACACTAAGTTGACTGTGCCTTTAAACAACTTGTATAATTCCAGAAAATTATGTCATGGCTTTAGAAGCTTCTGATAGGCTAATTGACATCATTTGAGTCAATTGGAGGTGTACCTGTGGATGTATTTCAAGGCTACCTTGAACTCAGTGCCTCTGCTTGACATCATGGGAAAATCAAAAGAAATCAGCCAAGACCTCGGAAAACAATTGTAGACCTCCACAAGTCTGGTTCATCCTTGGGAGCAATTTCCAATTGCCTGAAGGTACCACGTTCATCTGTACAAACAATAGTAAACAAGTATAAACACCATGGGACCACACAGCCATCATAACGCTCAGGAAGGAGATGCGTTCTGTCTCCTAGAGATGAACGTACTTTGGTGCGAAAAGTGCAAATCAATCCCAGAACAACAGCAAAGGACCTTGTGAAGATGCTGGAGGAAACTGGTACAAAAGTATTTATATCCACAGTAAAATGAGTCCTACATCGACATAACCTGAAAGGCCGCTCAGCAAGGAAGAAGCCACTGCTCCAAAACTGCCATAAAAAAAGCTAGATTACGGTTTACAACTGCACATGGGGACAAAGATTGTACTTTTTGGAGAAATGTCCTCTGGTCTGATGAAATAAAAATGGAACTGTTTGTCCACAATGACCATTGTTATGTTTGGAGGAAAAAGGGGGAGGCTTGCAAGCCGAAGAACACCATCCCAACCGTGAAGCATGGGGGTGGCATCATCATGTTGTGGGGGTGCTTTGCTGCAGGAGGAACTGGTGCACTCCACAAAATAGATGGCATCATGAGGTAGGAAAATTGTGGATATATTGGAGCAACATCTCATGACATCAGTCAAGTTAAAGCTTGGTCACAAATGTGTCTTCCAAATGGACAATGACCCTAAGCATACTTCCAAAGTTGTGGCAAAATGGCTTAAGGACAACAAAGTCAAGGTATTGGAGTGGCCATCACAAAGCCCTGACCTCAATCCTATAGAAAATTTGTGGGCAAAACTGAAAAGGCGTGTGCGAGGAAGGAGGCCTACTACAACCCTGACTCAGTTACACCAGCTCTGTCTGGAGGAATGGGCCTCAATTCATCCAACTTATTGTGGGAAGTTTGTGGGAGGCTACCTGAAATGTTTGACACAAGTTAAACAATTCTAAGGCAATGCTACCAAAATCTCATTGAGTGTATGTAAACTTCTGACCCACTGGGAATGTGATGAAAGAAATAAAAGCTGAAATAAGTCTTTCTCTCTACTATTATTCTGACATTTCACATTCTTAAAATAAAGTAGTGATCCTAACTGACCTCAGACAATTTTTACTAGGATTAAATGTCAGGAATTGTGAAACTGAGTTTAAATGTATTTGGCTAAGGTGTATGTAAACTTCCGACTTCAACTGTATATGCAGTTTGTATACTGTATGTAGAAATATGATGAAGTGGCTAAGAAATCATGGATAGGAATCCATTAGGAATATCAACCCAACACTTTTTCACTATTCTCCTATTTGTGCTTTATAATTACCAGGTCGGTGGCCATTTCCCTCTCACAGTGTAGTGTTCTGCGTTTCCTAGTTTAATTACATATCATACACACAAACCGTGATTAGGTGACAACTACCATTAGCCTAAGTGTGATTATGAGAATTGGAGGTTGGAAGGTTACTTCCGTTTGCATTCATCATAACAGGCAGTTGTTGAGTATGAGGCAGTTATTTTGCTACATCCCCTGTAGTGTTCTCAGTATAGAACCGCTTCAAGTAAGATAAATGCATGAGCCCCTCTTTCAATACATACAACCACCCGTACAGTTTTGTAAGGTAATTGGTTAAACTGCCTGTCTGACTGAGGTCCCTTCATTATGACACACACACAGGCCTACAGTGTTTACAGAGAGAACCCATTTCAGAGCCAGGTGTGGGAGGAAATATATTTTTTTCTACATGAGGATGTGGGTTAAAAAGCCACAGTGACAAGAGAACAAAGGTCTTTTAAAATGGACATTCAGCTTCCCAATGGGGACTCCTCCACTCTCCACTTTAGGAATGCTTGGGCAGCCTGGCAGAGTTAAGAGACAGTGTGTGAGAGAGAAAGATGGGAGGAGGCAGAAATCCTATATATTGAATTCTAACCTAAACAAGTGAAAATGATTGTAGAGAAGGTTGACATGGGTGAGTTAGAGCAGTGAGGAGGCCTGAACACATTGTCAAGGACATACATATTACCCATTAACAAAAGATACTGAAAAATGAATCATCAGTCTTTGTGGTTGAGTAAAGTGTTATGTTTAAATTCTGTTCACTGAATGAGGAATGTCAAACTTGGTTGAAAGTTCAAAGCCAGCTCATCAAGGTTAACATTCCAATAAATAATACTTTCCCTTCATATTGAAGTATGTATTTTGCTAAATGTAATATTTTGTATCCTGGAGGAAAAAATACATTTTGATAAAGCCTTGGTGTTTTGTAGTTCACTGTTCTATCTTTGTGAAGCATTATAATAGAAGACACTAGCTAGGTTTCCTTCCAATTGGTGATAGATTTTCATGAGAATATTCTAAAATCTGTAAACGTGCGTTTTCCCACCAGTGGTGTGTTTACACCAAAATGACTTGTTGCGAATAAAAGTCGGTGTGTGATGACGTAGTGCACACAATGTACTTTTTCGCTTAAATTTTCACATACCGAATAAAAATCTAAAGTGTTCAATGTGTTTCCATCACATTTTTAACTCTACCATAGTTTTGTCACTAAATCTGTTGCGTTAAATAGCAAATGTGCCTACTCTGGTCTTGGCACAAGCGCTCTAGCCAACCGCTTGCAGATAGGCCTAGAGTGCGGGTAGGCTGTGTGGGTTGCTGAGTCTACATAATGAGATTATTATGGATAAGAGCGATAATATTTTTATTTGTCAAAAGGCAGTCCTGCAACGATCATCATGTCACCAGGATGAGACCCTCAATTTTTATTGGAAATGCGCATCAAGCTCATCACCATGCACTTCACCCTCCTGTGAAGTTTATCATAATTTATTTCATCTGTAGCCTAATAAACTGCATGATTTCCCGAGTCATAGTGGGAAGACCACACACATAATCGCGTGACTCTCAAGTTTACTTGTATGATGGTTATTATATAAATATTTGCACATTAAGGCGTTTCCACCACAATTTCTCGCAAAATAATTTTTACCATCACAAAAGATCCCACCATGTCGAGAAAACAAACTCTGTCGGCATTTATACAATTTTACCGAAATTACCTGTTTGCATCACAACTGTCGTTATTTATATATGTGTATGTAGATATATTTTATATATATATATATATATATATATATATATGTGTGTATATATATATATGTGTGTGTGTGTGTGTGTGTGTGTGTGTGTGTGTGTGTGTGTGTGTGTGTGTGTGTGTGTGTGTGTGTGTGTGTGTGTGTGGTATGACTTTGCTCATACAAACTGTGGATGGGAACGTGGTTGGTGTGCAAAATAGGTTTAATTCTTTATATTTCGCTAGGAATTTTTGACAGGTTTTGAATGAAAAATTAAGTTATAAAGCAATGAAGTCCACATTACAATATAAAATACTGAGAACAAGGACTCCACTTTTTGGTGAATGACTGATCAACTATTTTTAAATTGGTTATTCTAAGATTTCATAAGTTAAATGAAACTTTACGTTTTGTAAATCATAGGCCATAATTAGGGAATATGTGTAGGTGAATAATTTCAGTAGGCTGTATCAATGTTGTGTGAATGAGATATTGATATGTTTAATATTACAACATTAGCCTAATTACAACGTGATGTATAGCCTACTTTTATTTGAACTTCTATGAAATAAAAGGAAGACTTTTAAAGCTTTGTTTAGCGTATAACTGTTCAGGGGGACTAAGTCTACAAGCTATACAAACCCAGGATATTTTAAACCGAATTTTCAAAACAGTACTTTTAACGAAACAAAAGAGAAGTTGATTGCAGACGGTCAAAATGAAACTGATTATAGAATTGTATTAAGACTTGTATAAGCTTAAACAATGTGTTCCCTCGTGAAATTAGCCTAATTATGCACAGCGGACTGGAGCCGAGTTAACAATAATTAAAACAATAGCTAGAGTTCCATCCAATTGAAGACAGATTTTCATGGGAATATTATCAAATAAAAACATTATGCTCATTTTCCCACAGAGGGGTGTTTCCATCAAACTGATTTGGTGTTGATAAAATTCTATGCGTGATGATGTAGTACACATACAAAGAGAGAGATACATTGTATTTGTCAAACGGCAGCCAAGCATCAATCATCATGTCACCTGAATAAGACCCTCGATATTTATTGGAAATGCCCATCACCATGCACTTCACCAACGTGTGAAGTTTATCAGAATTTATTTCATCTGTAGCCTAATAAACTACATGCTTTCCGGAGTCAGAGGGAGGACCGCACAACATATCGTCACATGATGATATGACGGTTATTATAGCCTATCAATATTTGCTCATAAATGAGTTTCCACCGCCATTTCTTGCATAATACATTTTGCATACGCAAAAAGATCCCACCTTGTCTAGGCATTTTTTGGTCAACATTTGGTTTACCGAAAAATTAGCTGTGTCCATCAGCCCTGTCATTCTTCTTTTTTTATTCGACATGGACTTTATCACATAAAAAGGTTGGATGGAAACCTGGTTAATGGCATACAAATTTATCCCCAATAAAACATTTAAAATGTAGGCCTACTTAACAGTTTATTGCACAACCAATAGGCCCATTCCTTGCATTGGTTTTCACTACGATTGCACACATTTCATGATGTGGACAAACATGTGGTATATAAAATAGCCAAATTAATGAAATTGAAAGTTCTGTCTTTTGTTTCCAAAATACTTGAGCCTTGTGAAATACTTTTGTTTTCTTCAGTTAACTAGGCCTACACCCCGCGATAGGCCTGTACTGGAAATGTGACTGTATAGGCGAACATTGCTCTTGTGAATGTTCATTCATGGTTTTCAGAGCATGGCAGACTCGAGTATCTTTACATTGTCCGTCAAGAAACTAGGGAGAAAATGCTGTCCTGGGTGGTCCAACTCATTAATACACTCCTTAGTGCTTGATTTACGGCTCGCAGTTCAACTGCTACCAATTAACGTGAAAACAGACAAAAAGAGAATTCTCATGATGGAGGAAGCCAGCTCTAATTTTTACTCTTTCTTATAAAATTTTAAGATTAATCATACACTCGACATAAAGGTAAGACATCATAAATCTTAACAGTTTGGCTGATACGTTAACTTATTATATTTTAGGTTGTGTGATCCCGGAATAGCCTGTTTCATCTTTCTTTTCAAAATGCCGTGGGCCAGTAGAAATTAATATAGCATTTTGCCTATATGCTCACTTTGAAATAGGTGGCTATTGTGTTGGTTATAGGCTGAAATTTATGTAAATCATTTTGTCCTACACTACTAATAAATGTTGGTCCAAAATTTATCCGGCTATTGAATTAATGTACTTAGCCTACTGATGTAAGTCATAGGACCAATTAAATACATGGTTTGATTCTATGGCTAGCTGGTTCTAAATTAGGTGGCAAACTTTGAACTATTCTATGTGTTATTCGTGAAATTATTGTAAAAGTAAAACATGACCAAGTAGCCTAACTTCATGCGTTAGCCTATTACTAGCTTGAACTTGAACTGAAAGAGATGAGCCGCTCTGGTTCTCATGTGCACGCCATTGTGAGACGAGATGACCTTGGATCTTTATCCTCCAGCCCTAGTCATGTTTAACTAGGCTACAGTAGACACCGAAAACATTCACAATAACATAATAAACACATGCATGTAGCCTACAATAAATCATCCCAACCAAAATGGCACGTAGGCCTATGTCCATAACATGTAGTCTATATTCCAGTAAACTTTTGATAGGCCTAATTGCACAACATGTGGGAAGACATGTTATGGTTAATTAAAACCTGTGCAGTAAAGAGCACACATCTTGCACTAAACTATCCAATCAAAACGGGTTGGCCTGTCTGTCTGGCAAAAGACACATCATTATTATCCTTGTGTGAATGCTGTTTTGAGTCATTCAATCAGTAAAACCAATTAAAAAATGGATATAAATTCAAATTAAAACAGGCACAGCACTGAAACTAACATGCTACTGCACATGTTTGTTTTATTTAGAACAAGCATGCTTAGGGAGACATGTAGCCTATTCTGACCCTTTTCATAACAATGGGGATGTTCACAATCAGCATTCAAACATTTTCACCATCATCTTTCAAATGTTTTTTCCATCACATAATATGGCTAATATCGTATTAATTTCAGTTGGTAATAGTTGAAAACAGATCACCCTTTTCAGTTATGTCCCTTTGTCTATCATATTTGCAGGTGTGTCCTTTTGTCAGTGTTTTTCAGTTATATGCCAACCATAATTGGGTATTGGAGATAAATGCTAAATGCTGAGAGGAATAGTTAAAAGGGCATTTGTGTAGCAAAGTAAATTTCTGTTAAGGTCATGCACTGTTGCATGGCCCCATGACCTTGTCAAAAGCGATCACCGTAGTAACAGAGTCGGTTATAGCTTTCCTCTTAGCTTAAGACATAATCTCTTTAATTGGTGTCAGAGTTGGGGTCTTAATGGTGAAAGAGTTCCAAAAACACCCACAGACCCACACTCCTGCTTGTTGCCACTTTTAAAAACAAATAAAACAGGCTCTGGTCAATGTGGTGGAACTCGTTAATTCCTTGAGAGTTGTCACCGCAAGCCCTCAAGCAACTCAAGTGTGACCAAGCCCCTGAGACCACTCACAACTGACCTCACAGACTATTAATTCTTACTTTATACACCAGTTGAACCCTAAATTAACTATAGTGTTACAGAGATTAGGGAAATTGACTATAGTTCTTAGGGATTGTATTTGTCTGAAATCCCACTGCGGTTGTGTCGATGAGAGAGACACTTATTAGTAAATACATGTCCTGTAAGAAGTGTGTGTGTGTGTGTTTATGTGTGTGTGTGTGTGTGTGGAACCATCTACATTTTTGCTTGCTAACTGGGAAAACTGAATTTGTTTGCTGCGTGCCAGTCTCTGACATTAGTTTACGTAAGACAAAATGTGGACACTATCAAAGAAAACAGCTCCATGTGTATGAAAGCAACATAAAGGGTTAAAATAAGCCAGTGGCTCAGAGAAGGGCATAAAAAACGGAATATCGATGTACGGGGGTCAGAAATACTGTTTCCTTTTCCCCGTCTCTTTGAAACGCCTCATGCTCTCTCATTGATGTTCAGTGAAGGCAGCTGATAGGACCACATCCCAAAGCAATTAAGTAATTCAATAGCAATCCATATGAGGTGTGAGGAGAAACCTTGAGGAATACAACAACACCTTTGCTCTTTGATGGCTACAAGTGTAATTTAACATGTCATCAGTCATGACAAAACTGTGTGGCTGTACATTGGCGAAAAAGCTGCTGACCCCTTGGAGAGAGTGGAATGGTTGTTTTTTTTTTACAAAATTCTTTCAAGCATAATACAACCCTTTCAAAGAACAATCAAATTGAGGGGTCTTGAAATGTGAGGGTTTTCTCTTTGTTTTTGAACTTTTCCTCCCTTGTACATTCACCTGTGTGTTTATTCACCACCTTTTCCATCCGTTAAGGTGGAGGAGAAAAGGAAGAAAACCAAGTGGATGTGGAATGTGGAAAAGTCCAGTTAATGAAACCAGGAAATTAGAGGATGAAGTGTGCAAATCACCCGTGGTTGTGAATGTGTCCATTGAGGCAGTGTTCTGGTGCTAGCCCGATGCTTCCCCTAATGGCCTGTTTATCTGAAGTAGCACAAGGAATTCTACCTCCTCAATACCTCCCAACTCACTACAGGTTTTAGAACCGGATGACAGAGCTGTGTGTGTGTGCACACCCTTTTCCACTCTAAAAACCCAAATTCCAGCATCCTGTCTTCCATCCTGTATTGAACCAGGTCTTCAGATTGATGTTGTTGTCGCTGAACACTTTAAACACAAGAAGGGTTATAGTAAAGAGAGGGTGGGCCTTTGGGCTTTTTTCAATATTTTCCCCCAGTGCCCCCACAGGGTGGGGGAGGGGGGCTTCTTTACAATAATCAGGTGACAAGAGGAAAATAGTGTGGCCTTAACAAGCCCAAATTTAAAAAGAACATCATTTTCATTACGCAGTCAAACACAATTACAAGCAAATGTTTTCTCTGTGGAGCTGGCCCTGCTTTCAGGGGCTTTGTCCCCAGCTCCTTAGTGTATGCAGAGAAAGGCCCCGGTGGTCAATGGGCAGCTGAGTGGCGTGTTCAGCAGAGGCCCACGTCCTTAGCCCCCAGCACAGAATGCGTTTTGTCAGGAGAGCAGCCATACATTCTGAGCAGATTTGTTGAATTAGAGAGCACAGCGGGAGATGGGGAGGACTTGTTGCTAGGTGACTGACAGACAACTGCAGCATGCCAGTTCTCACTGCTTGGCACTTCTTTCTGTTTTCCTTTTTGTTTTGTTTTCTTCCTACCCTCCTCCCACCAATTTACTTGTCTGTCTTCCTCATTGATGAAGTGTTGATAATGAAGGTAAAGAGAGAGTGGCTAAAACATGCAGGAGTTGTACTGTATATACCGAGCACTACTTAGGAACCCAATCATCATCTTTTTAACTATGTAGACACATTGAGAGAGAAAAACCTAAGTGTTGTGAGAAGTGCTTCAGAGATGAGGATGTAGAAGTGAATAGCTTCTTTTTTAATGCGAAGGTGAGTATAGAATCTGACATTAAGTATTAGCTTCATAGAGACACGTTTGCAGCATCAGCAGAAATCTGGTATTTTCCAGAGGCTGGTAAGTCACACACAAGAACATGCTGAATTTCCCTTGACACCCCGCCCCCCCCCCAGCCTCCTTCATAGCAGGGCTGCCGCCAGGGAGTATCAGTCCTCTCTCCGCTCTTTATTGTACAAATATTTTTGTTACCAAGGAATGAATCTACACGGCAGTGCATATGTCTTATAAAGTATTCCTTCACTACCTATTCCTACAAACAGTAGACCTAAAGATATGCACAAACGGTTGTCTTTCTCAGTTTTGGTCAGCCATATTAACAAACCTATATACACAAAGAAGCTGTCTCTTTACTCTTCCTAATAGTTAACATTTCCCGTGTAGACACTCTTGCTGTTCCATCCTCTGTGTGCCTGGCTCCAGTACTCTCTGAATCAGCAGTCTGGCCACTCACCTTGTCACCCCCCATTACAGCATGTCAAGCATGGCACCTCCACTGCACTGATAGCCTGCTCAGGGGCCTCTAGGGCGAGGGAGGGAGGGAGACTCCTGAGACAACTCATACACTGTAGCCATCATTGACGTAAGCTTCTGCAGATTGAAACAGCATGTGTACAACAGACTGTTTATTGAAACCTTTGAAGACTGTAGTAGGGTCTGCAGCTTGATCTTTTTATCTCTCACACAAGGAAGTGTGTGTGTGTGTGTGTTTGTGGGTGGTGGTGGTGGTGGTTGGGGGGTCTTCTTGCCCCTGACTGCATGAATTTTAAGGATGGGTCCAAATCACTTTAAAATGCTGACACCACCCATAGTATAGCTTCAGCCTGTTGTGCCAAGGAGCACTGGACCACGATGGAAGGTTATGCTGTTTATTATGTGCATTTGTTAGTTTGGCAGAATAATGTGAATGTTTGTTATGGTGTAATTTTGGTGCTGGTACAGAATTTTCCCAGGTCTCTGTCTGAAAATATAAAACATTGAGAATGTGTATATTTTTTGTAAACACAGTCTATCAACATCACGTATTCATCCTTGGCATGGTGCAGAAATTCAGGGTCACCACAATGTTTTGATTTATCTCTTAGTGTTGCATTTATTTGAAGCTCAGCTTGAAGGTCACAACCGAATAGACCGAAAAACACATTGTGGATATGCTTCTCCACCCTGACTGTCCTCTTCCTCTCCACATCGAAAGCACCTTCCCCTCCTTTGTGCTGCTGGAGGCTGCTGAGATTATCAGGGCACACCTGTGCCCTAAGAAAAATTCCCCTGCTCACTCGAAGCTGTGTATTAAGCGCAAGGCCATGACAGGCAGTGTTTCTAAAAGCATTCGAGGTAGAAAATGGCAATGAGAGAAACTCTCTGGTTCTCAGTTATCCACAAAAGACACAACATTTAAAAAAATACAATTATCTCATCTGACACGCAATTTCTCTGGAATAAACGGCAGGCAACTCATCTGACAGTAACCCTTCTGATTTAAAGGTTCAATGCAGCCATTTTTATCTCAATATCAAATCATGTCTGGGTAACAATTAAGTACCTTACTATAATTGTTTTCAATTGAAATGATGAAAAATAAACAAAAACTGTCTGTGAGTGGTCTGAGTGGGGAGGGAAAAACTGAAAACCAGCTGTTGTATGCAGAGCGGTTTGGAACTCTCTTTCTTTTGGCCTCCAGAACATCCTCAATTTGTCGGGGCATGGACTCTACAAGGTGTCGAAAGCATTCCCCAGGGATGCTGGCCCATGTTCACTCCAATTGTTCCCACAGTTGTGTCAAGTTGACTGGATATTCCTTGGGTGGTGGACCATTCTTGATACACACGGGAAACTGTTGAGTGTGAAAAACCCAGCAGTATTGCAGTTCTTGACACAAACCGGTGTGCTTGGCACGTACTACCATACCGGCTCAAAGGCACTTAAATCTTTTGTCTTGCGCATTCACCCTCTGAATGGCACACATGGACAATCCATGTCTCAATTGTCTCAAGACTTATAAATACATTTTTTACCTGTCCTCCCCTTCATCTAGACTGATTGAAGTGGATTTAACAAGTGACATCAATAAGGGATCATACGTAGCTTTCACTTGGCCAGTCTGTCATGGAAAGAGCACGTGTTCCTAATGTTTTGTACACTCAGTGTATATGAAACAGGGAAATCCTATTTTGATTGCACTGAGCCTTTAACATTGTGACATAGACTGTCTACATAGTGTATATATATATACATGGTCTGACCTCTCCCTTTGCATTGTGCAGTGAGACAGACACAGTGTGAATATCCTTTGATATCATAACAAGATCCATTCATCTTGATATAATGAGATGGGACACATATGGGCTTAGAGTGAATATAACTCAGGCATCTGTCATGGAGCTTTACTGACCTCATCAGTGTTAACCCTGTCTCATTGTTAAACCAATTAGTCTCTAGTAAGTCAATGGGCACAGCAATACAGGTATGTACTGTATACGTGGGGGGTTTGAAACATTTGTTCTGTGTAAAACAGGGAATGTTTTCTCAAAAAGAACATAACACCCTCCTTATCCCATATCAACTGTCCCCACAACTCTTAATGAATTTAGTATTTTCCACTCTCTCTCTGTAACGGCCGTCGGTGGAAGAAGGTGAGGACCAAAGCGCAGCGTGGTACGTGTTCGTCATTTTATTAATGGAACTGAACACTGATTAACAAAACAACAAACGAGAACAACCGAAACAGCTCCGTCAGGTGCAAAACAGAAAATAACTACCCACAACCCATAGTGGGAAAACAGGCTGCCTAAGTATGGTTCTCAATCAGAGACAACGATTGACAGCTGCCTCTGATTGGGAACCATACCAGGCCAAAACCAGAAATACAAAACTTAGAACAAAACATAGAATGCCCACCCCAACTCACGCCCTGACCAAACTAAAATAGAGATATAAAAAAGGAACTAAGGTCAGGATGTGACACTCTCTGTCTCGTCTTTCTTTCCCTCGCTCAATGGCTGTCATCTTATACCAATATCCTCCATTGAATACTTCATAGAATACATTTATTTCCACATGAAGGGTTGTTCAGAAGAAGAAAAAGTATTTTGTTCTCCTTAAAAAGTGACTCCACATCGAGCTAATTGCATAAAGTAGAGAATATGATTTTGCACTTGAGTTTTTATTTTTCAGTTCCAATGGATCATCATTTCGGTATGAAAGCAAAGGCTACGTGTAAAAGGGGGTCAAAGCCGATAGGTGTGTATGTGTGTGCAACATAATGTTTTCTGAGAGGACACATACTGAGTTATTTGAGGCATTTTAGGATCACAACAGAGTCATTAAAGGACCAGTGCAGACTACATTGGAACCAGAAGATAGATGTGGAGGGAGAGAGAATACTTCAGCGATATCAAAGCTAGATGATATCTCAGCCCAAATACCAAAACCCAGGGATACGTTCACAGGACAGTGTACACGGAACACTTTATGTTTATTGTTGTGAAACGGTATGGATTTGTACCTTGGAGAAATTCAAATTACATTAATTGTTTTTTGTAACGGTACTACTGGTGCTACTGTAGCAGGATTGAAGTGTGTGTGGTGTAGTTGCATATTCATTCAGTGGTTTCTCAGAATTTTGCCATTGAAAGGAACTGTTAGAGAGGAGAGCAGGAATTATTGATTGGCTCAATTCAAAGCCTGGCTCAAAGCATATGGGCTTGTCTGTTAGCTGATTGGATTAACATCCCCTTTGGCCACCCTGCATACCGCCAAAGGACTAAGATGTACCAGGGAGAGCCTCTCTAAGCTATCAGGGCATTATCACTGCCAAGGATTTTACTTATCTGTCTGTGTGTGTCTGTCTCTGTTGTGGGCTACAGTAATGTACCCCTTGACTTATTCCACATTTTGTAGTGTTACAGCTAGATTTCAAAATTGATTAAATTGTTTTCTTTTTACACGTAATACCTCATAAAGACAAAGTGAAAATGTGTTTTTATAAATGTAAGCAAATGTATTGAAAATTAAATATAGAAATATCTAATTGACATAAATATTTACACCCCTGAGTCAATACTTTGTAGAAGCACCTTTGGCAGTGATTACAGCTGTGAGTCTTTCTGGGTAAGTCTCTAAGCACTTTTCACACCTGGATTGTGCAACATTTACCCATTTATTCATTTATCATTGCTAGACAACTATTTTCAGGTCTTACCATGGATTTTCATGTAGATTTAAATCAAAACTGTAACTCTTCCACTCAGGAACATTCACTGTCTTCTTGGTAAGCAACTCCAGTGTAGATTTGGCCTTGTGTTTTAGGTTATTGCCCTGCTGAAAGGTGAATTCATCTCCCATTGTTTGCCTGTGCTTAGCTCTATTCCATTTATTTTTTATCCTGAAAAACTCCCCAGTTCTTAACGATTACCCATAACAAGATGCAGCCACCACTATGCTTGAAAATATGGAGAGTAGTACTCAGTTGGCATATTTTTTCAGTGTTACTTTAGTGCCTTGTTCCAAACAGGATGTGGAATATTTTTATTCGTTACAGGCTTCCTTCTTTTCACTCTGTGAATTAGGTTAGTATTGTGTAGTAAGTACAATGTTGTTGATCCATCCTCAGTTTTCTCCTATCACAGCCATTAAACTCTAATTGTTTTAATGTCACTATTGACCTCATGGTGAAATTCCTGAGAGGTTTCCTTCCTCTCCGGCAACTGAGTTAGGAAGGACTCCTGTATCTTTGTAGTGACTGGGTATATTGATACACCATCCAAAGTGTAATGAATAACTTCACCATGCTCAAAGGTATATTCAAGTATATTTATTTTTACCCACCTTCTTTGCGAGGCATTGGAAAACCTCCATGGTCTTTGTGGTTGAATCTGTTTGAAATTCACTTATCGACAGTTAATTGTATGTGTGGGGTACAGAGATGAGGTAGTCATTCAAAAATCATGTTAAACACTATTATTGCACACAGAGTGAGTCCATGCAACTTATTATGTGACTTGTTAAGCACATTTTTACTCCTGAACTTTTTTTAGACTGACCATAACAAAGGGGTTGAATACTTATTGACTCAACACATTTCAGCTTTTCATTTTAAATGAATTTGTAAAAATATAGAAAAACGAAAATTCAACTTTGACATTATGGGGTAATCCATTTTAAATTCAGGCTGTAACACAAAAAGTGTGGAAAAAGTCAAGGGGTGTGAATATTTTCTGAAAGCACTGTATAATGTTAGCTGAATTTCTATTAAATTGAATGGTAGCATTATGCTTCTGTTGGATCAAGGTTATCTAGTTGGGATGAATTATATTTCAATTCAGTGAAATTAATAAAATAATTGTTCAGGTTCATTTAATCAAGGATTTGTTTTGAATTGACTACAATTTAGATGAAAAAGACTTCAGCCAAGGAAGGTAAACCCATGTGATTCATTTACACTTTGAACATATGCAGCCATGTGCAAGGATTTTTATCATGCATTTTGACGTTATCTTTATTCCCCCTTTTGTACAGTTATCTGGGCATCTGCTGACTTTGGCGTCCCACAGTTTGCTCATTTACATTGACCCTAATCCTGAGAATGTGTATTAAATATGATGATTTAATCTTCTCTGACAGTGTACCCCTCTGCTTGCCCTCCAAACATCCATTTTTAATCAGCATATTAGAAAACTACCTTAAGATGTCACATAACAGTCTGGTCTCATAGCCCTCGCCATTAGCCATAGCAGATGTGCATTAGACTATTTACAGTGGCATTGGGCCTCAGCCGCCGACAGCAATACAATAATCAGAGTGTTTGCTGAATCTGTTAGTGTAATGAGGGGTTATTTTCATTTACACCATCATTGTGTAAACATGTAATGTGATGCTGAAGGGAAAGCGTGTACTTTGCTTATGCGCCCAGTGTTTCCTAGTTATGAGAGTGTAAGGAAAGCCATTTTCATGCTGTAGGATGTTTTTTGCTATGGTTGAGACTGGTTGAGAGAGGATCAATGTGAAGTCGTTTCACTCACTCAGTTGGATACCTCTGCAGTGCCTTGTCCTCCCAGTGCCTTGTCCTCCCAGAGCAGGACTGCTGATGTGAGGCACTGCACTGAGGAGGCTCTGCAGAGATAAATATTTGAATATGTGTAAGGGGCGAAAGGGAGACGACTCACAGCCTGTCAGTTGTGATTCGAGTCATGGCATCAAGCAGGAGACCTGCTCTGTGACACAGGGTGACTCAAGTAGTCACGCGGACACACACACACACACACACACACACAGACCTGTCAGCAAAGCCCTGTCAAACTCATCACCACATCAACCCCCTGGTACTAGTACAGCAGGGTTTGCACAGACAATGATGGGGCATCGGGACAGCTCTGTCTTCCCCTGCCTTCCCTCTACCTAGCAGAGCCCCTCAGCCTAATGAGCTCTGTCAGAATGGCATTTGACATAAGCCATCAATAAAGCACAGTTGACAGACATTAAGAATGTGGACATTCAGGAGATTCCTGGTCTCCTGAAGAGGAAAAACACAACAGCAATGCTGACCTTGTAATCTGTCTGTAATCTGAACACGAGGCCCTCTCTGGATGTTCTGATCTATGGCACAGCTGACAGTTATCCATGTTACATCACTCAGATTGAAATCTGACTTCTGTTCTGCCACACATATTACACAAATGCATTCTCAGAAACGTTATGCCTATGCAATGCATACTTTGGTGATTGCAAGCTAAAACACTGCCTTCTATTGGTTATCACACTGGGAATGCTTTTGTTGCGCAGTGCTGCAACATTCTGCTATATGTTTTTTTGTAGTTTGAAAAAGAACAGTACCAGAGGAAATGTATACACCACCGGTCAAAAGTTTTAAGAATACCTACTCATTGAAGGGTTTTTCTTTATTTTTACTATTTTCTACATAGTTTTGATGTCTTCACTAATATTCTATGAAACAACACATATGGACTCATGTAGTAACCAAAAAAGTGTTAACAATATTTTATATTTGAGATTATTCAAATAGCCACCCTTTGCATTGATGACAGCTTTACACACTCTTGGCATTCTCTCAACCAGTTTCACCTGGAATGCTTTCCCAACAGTCTTGAAGGAGTTCCCACATATGCTGAGCACTTGTTGGCTGCTTTTCCTTCACTGTGGTCCGACTCATCCCAAACCATCTCAATTTGGTTGAGGTCAGGGGATTGTGGAGGCCAGGTCATCTGATGCAGCACTCCATCACTCTCCTTCTTGGTAAGATAGCCCTTACACAGCGTGGAGGTGTGTTGGGTCATTGTCCTGTTGGAAAACAAATGATAGACCCACTAAGCGCAAACCAGATGGGATGGCGTATAGCTGCAGAATGCTGTTGTAGCCATGCTGGTTAAGTGTGCCTTGAATTCTAAATAAATCACAGACATTGTCACCAGCAAAGCATCCCCACACCATAACACCACCTCCATGCTTTACGGTGGGAAATACACGTGTAGATCATCCATTCATCCACACCGCGTCTCACACAGACAAAAAAAAATAAAAAATCTCCAATTTGGTCTCCAGACCAAAGGACAAATTTCCACCGGTCTAATGTCCATTGCTCATGTTTCTTGGCCCAAGCAAGTCTCTCTTTCTTATTGCTGTCCTATAGTAGTGTTTTCTTTGCAGCAATTTTACCATAAAGGCCTGATTCACACAGTCTCCTCTGAACAGCAGATGTTGAGATGTGTCTGTTACTTGAACTCTGTGAAGCATTTATTTGGGCTGCAATTTCTGAGGCTGCTAACCCTAATGAACGCATCCTCTGCAGCAGAGGTAACTCTGGGTCTTCCATTCCTGTGGCGGTCCTCATGAGAGACAGTTTCATCATAGCGCTTGATGGTTTTTGCGTCTGCACTTGAAGAAACTTTAAAAGTTCTTGACATTTTCCGTATTGACTGACCTTCATGTCTTAAAGTAATGATGGACTGTCATTTCCCTTTGCTTATTTGAGCTGTTCTTGCCATAATATGGACTTGGTCTTTTACCAAATAGGGCCATCTTCTGTATACCACCCCTACCTTGTCACAACACAACTGATTGGCTCAAACGCATTAAGAAGGAGAGAAATTCCACAAATGAACTGAAGCTGGTTGAGAGAATGTCAAGAATGTGCAAAGCTGTCATCAAGGCAAAGGGTGGCTATTTGAAGAATCTCAAATATAAAATATATTTTGATTTGTTTAACACTTTTTTGGTTACTACATGATTCCATATGTGTTATTTCATAGTGTTTATGTCTTCACTATTATTCTACAATGTAGAAAAACCCTTGATTGAGTAGGTGATCTAAAACTTTTGACCGGTAGTGTATTTCAGGGACTTTTCCCTGTAATACTAGAATAGTGGTGTCCAGGAATGTTCAGCATGTTCCAGACAGCTATTCCAAGACATGATCATCATGCTTTACTGTTAAGTAACATATTGGTGTCTGTAAGCTGCTCTCCGTGATATATGTAGCACTGCTTAAGTTGCCTGGTGATGTTGCCCCTGCACTTTATACGCAAAGCCCAAATACCCATTCCTGCTACAGAAGGTAAGGTGGGTGCCTGGTTGTATTACGGTTGATTCTATTGAAGGGCTTACTTCTAAATAGGAAACAGAACAGTGCTATTTTTAAGGAGACTAATCTAAGGGAGCCTCATCATGGAAGTGGTGATGACGGAGTCTCCAGACCGAAGTGTAGCCTAACGATGAGTGTACTGTACTGTTACTCTGAGATCAGCATGAAGTCACTGTGCTACCAGGGACTTGTTATGAATCACCCAGCAGAGCTAATGGACAGACTTCAGGCTCCGTGCAGCTTTGTCCCATTGTCAGTCAGAGCAAGAAGGAAACATGGCAGAATTAATACCCTATTTGGAAGGGCTGGAGGTGTTTCAATCTTATGGTATCACTCCTCAATACTGATGAACTGGCCAGTGAATACACAGATTTTACTGCATTATCGTCCCTCACACAGTTACACTACGTAGACAGCACCATGTATCAAAATACACTAGCTAGTACCCCCGGTTTGGGTGTCTAGAGGTCGTTATTGCCTAAAAGCTAAGGTCTGCAGACAATAAAAGAGCAAAGGCTGTGCGAGAGAGAGAGAGACAACACTGCAGCACCGTGACCTGTGCCCTGACTCGCGCATCATATGGGTCCCTGGCCCCCTCACAATGATGAGTTTTGACTCCTGTCACCATTGGGTGACATCAAGACCCTTTGACATGTACAGGACAGGAGAGACGCTCCCTCTGTCACAAAGGTTCTGCAGGTGACCATCTCTCCTCTGGCTCAGAGGATGAATCTGAACATTCAGTAAAGGTGAAAAACATTGTGCAAAAGGGAAACTCGATCTGATCATTTTACCCATGTCATCACAATGTTCAGTGTGCAAAACATTAAGAACAACTACTTTTTCCATGACATAGACTGACCAGATGAAAGCTATGATCCTT
Organism: Oncorhynchus mykiss; assembly: GCF_057628025.1. Taxonomy (NCBI): domain Eukaryota; kingdom Metazoa; phylum Chordata; class Actinopteri; order Salmoniformes; family Salmonidae; genus Oncorhynchus; species Oncorhynchus mykiss. Next base: position 49,658,376 of record NC_143040.1, on the reverse strand, counting down.
TATTGATTTATCTTGTTAAATCCACTTCAATCAGTGTCAGTGCCAACTTGATACAACTGTTGGAAGCATTGCAGTCAACATGTGCCAGCATTCTTGTGGAACGCTTTTGACACCCTATAGAGTCCAGGGGGGGGGGGGGGGGGGGGTTGTACACTCAGTGTATATTAGCAACTTGAAATGCTATGATTAGATTTTGGGGATATTCTTCAAAAGTATTCAACATTTTCGCATGGAAAACAAAACTTTGTGTTTCTGGCTGGTATTTTGGAACAATAGATATATCAGAAAAAATGATTGCTGTTGATACTCCCTTGCTGAACAGCCAGGTTGCTAGCCTCCGACTGTGTTTTTGACATCTGTCAAAGATAGTTGCCTTAAGGGATACCACTGTAGCTATTTGTTCTCCTATACCTCCCATTAACTAAACATAACAAGGTAAAGTACTGTAACACTATACAATAAATATTCTGCTTAACCGTTACACATATTTTCTTCTGATTTATATTTTTAGGATGAATTTTTCTATGAATATATCAGTCATATTTCAAGAATTTCTGTGTAAAGTAATTCCTGCTTGTACTGTATACCCAGTTCATCTACAACTTATTACACCATGGTTATGCATATTCAGCATAATTCCAGAGTAAGTGGTTGAATGTGAACATGTCCACATAGAAGGAAGTGAGAAGGCTTGTGGCAAGAATACTTATCTAAAAAACATACAGTATCAGTCAAAAGTCTGGATATACAGTGCCTTGCGAAAGTATTCGGCCCCCTTGAACTTTGCGACCTTTTGCCACATTTCAGGCTTCAAACATAAAGATATAAAACTGTATTTTTTTGTGAAGAATCAACAACAAGTGGGACACAATCATGAAGTGGAACGACATATATTGGATATTTAGAACTTTTTTAACAAATCAAAAACTGAAAAATTGGGCGTGCAAAATTATTCAGCTCCCTTAAGTTAATACTTTGTAGCGCCACCTTTTGCTGCGATTACAGCTGTAAGTCGCTTGGGGTATGTCTCTATCAGTTTTGCACATCGAGAGACTGACATTTTTTCCCATTCCTCCTTGCAAAACAGCTCGAGCTCAGTGAGGTTGGATGGAGAGCATTTGTGAACAGCAGTTTTCAGTTCTTTCCACAGATTCTTGATTGGATTCAGGTCTGGACTTTGACTTGGCCATTCTAACACCTGGATATGTTTATTTTTGAACCATTCCATTGTAGATTTTGCTTTATGTTTTGGATCATTGTCTTGTTGGAAGACAAATCTCCGTCCCAGTCTCAGGTCTTTTGCAGACTCCATCAGGTTTTCTTCCAGAATGGTCCTGTATTTGGCTCCATCCATCTTCCCATCAATTTTAACCATCTTCCCTGTCCCTGCTGAAGAAAAGCAGGCCCAAACCATGATGCTGCCACCACCATGTTTGACAGTGGGGATGGTGTGTTCAGCTGTGTTGCTTTTACGCCAAACATAACGTTTTGCATTGTTGCCAAAAAGTTCAATTTTGGTTTCATCTGACCAGAGCACCTTCTTCCACATGTTTGGTGTGTCTCCCAGGTGGCGTGTGGCAAACTTTAAACAACACTTTTTATGGATATCTTTAAGAAATGGCTTTCTTCTTGCCATTCTTACATAAAGGCCAGATTTGTGCAATATACGACTGATTGTTGTCCTATGGACACAGTCTCCCACCTCAGCTGTAGATCTCTGCAGTTCATCCAGAGTGATCTTGGGCCTCTTGGCTGCATCTCTGATCAGTCTTCTCCTTGTATGAGCTGAAAGTTTAGAGGGACGGCCAGGTCTTGGTAGATTTGCAGTGGTCTGATACTCCTTCCATTTCAATATTATCGCTTGCACAGTGCTCCTTGGGATGTTTAAAGCTTGGGAAATCTTTTTGTATCCAAATCCGGCTTTAAACTTCTTCACAACAGTATCTCGGACCTGCCTGGTGTGTTCCTTGTTCTTCATGATGCTCTCTGCACTTTTAACAGACCTCTGAGACTATCACAGTGCAGGTGCATTTATACGGAGACTTGATTACACACAGGTGGATTGTATTTATCATCATTAGTCATTTAGGTCAACATTGGATCATTCAGAGATCCTCACTGAACTTCTGGAGAGAGTTTGCTGCACTGAAAGTAAAGGGGCTGAATAATTTTGCATGCCCAATTTTTCAGTTTTTGATTTGTTAAAAAAGTTTGAAATATCCAATAAATGTCGTTCCACTTCATGATTGTGTCCCACTTGTTGTTGATTCTTCACAAAAATACAGTTTTATATCTTTATGTTTGAAGCCTGAAATGTGGCAAAAGGTCGCAAAGTTCAAGGGGGCCGAATACTTTCGCAAGGCACTGTACCTACTCATTCAAAGGTTTTTCTTTATTTTTACTATTTTCTACATTGTAGAATAATAGTGAAGACATCACAACAATGAAAGAACACATATGGAATCATGCAGTAACCAAAAAAGTGTTAACAATATTTTAGATTTTAGATTCTTCAAAGTAGCCACCCTTTGCCTTGATGACAGCTTGGGACACTCTTGGCATTCTCTCAACCAGCTTAATGAGGTAGTCACCTGGAATTCATTTAAATGAATAGATGTGCCTTGTTAAAGTTCATTTGTTGAATTTATTTCCTTAATGCGTTTGAGCCAATCAGTTGTGTTGTGACAAGGTAGGGTTGTTATACAAAATATAGCCCTATTTGGGAAAAGACCAAGTCCATATTATGGCAAGAACAGTTCAAATAAGCAAAGAGTAACAACAGTCCATCATTATTTTAAGACATGAAGGTCAGTCAATCTGGTAAATGTCAAGAACTTTGAAAGTTTCTTAAAGTGCAGTCGCAAAACCATCAAGCGCTATGATGAAACTGTCTCTTATTAGGACCGCCACAGGAACAGAAAACCAAGAGTTACCTCTGCTACAGAGGATAAGTTCGTTAGAGTTACCAACCTCAGAAATCAGCAATTAACTGCACCTCAGATTGCAGCCCAAATACATGCTTCACCTAGTTCAAGTAACAGACACATCTCAACATCAACTGTTCAGAGGAGACTGGTGAATCAGGCCTTCATGGTCGAGTTGCTGCAAAGAAACCTCTAAAGGACACCAATAAGAAGAAGAGACTTGCTTGGGCCAAGAAACATGAGCAATGGACCGGTGAAAATCTGTCGTTTGGTCTGAGTCCAATTTTTTGATTTTTGGTTCCAACCGCTGTGTCTTTATGAGACGCAGAGTAGGTGAACGGATGATCTCCATGTGTGGTTACCACCGTGAAGCATGGAGGAAGAGGTGTGATGTGTGGGAGTGCTTTGCTGGTGACACTGTCAGTGATTTATTTAGAATTCAAGGCACACTTAACCGGCATGGCTACCACAGCATTCTGCCGCAATACGCCGTCCCATCTGGTTTGCGCTTAGTGGGACTATCATTTATTTTTCAACAGGACACACCTCCAGGCTATGTAAGCGCTATTTGACCAAGAAGGAAAGTGATGGTGCAGCATCAAATAACCTGGCCTCCACAATTACCCAAACTCAACCCAATTGAGATGGTTTGGGATGAGTTGGACCGCAGAGTGAAGGAAAAGCTTTCAGCAAGTGCTCAGCATATGTGGGAACTCCTTCAAGACTGATGGAAAAGCATTCCAGGTGAAGCTGGTTGAGAGAATGCCAAGAGTGTGCAAAGCTGTCATGAATGCAAGGGTGGCTACTTTGAATAATCTCAAATATAAAATACAATGATTCCATATGTGTTATTTCATAGTTTTGATGTCTTCACTATTATTCTATTATTGTAGAAAATAGTAAAAATACAGAAAAACCCTTGAATTAGTAGGTGTATCCAAACTTTTGACTGGTACTGTATATAAAAAAATGTATGGCACCTGTCTTATTCACGCCCATCTCAGCGGAGGCTGCCGGGATGGCATAGTCCAAGAAGAAGCCAGCAGCATACCACCCTGCATCTCGCTGCTGGCTGCCTCTCACTCTAAGCAGGGTTGGTCCTGGTCATCCCCTGGATGGGAGACCAAATGCTGCTGTAAGTGGTGTTGGAGGGCCAGTAGGAGGCACTCCAGGGCAGTGATTGGGGACATTGCCCTGTGTAGGGTGCTATCTTTCGGATGGGATGTTAAACGGGTGTCCTGACTCTATGCGGTCACTAAAGATCCCATGGCACTTATTGTAAGAGTAGGGATGTTAACCCTGGTGTCCTGGCAAAATTACCAATTTGGCCCCCATACAATCATGGCCACCTAATCATCCCCAGCTTCCAGTTGGCTCATTCATCCCCCACCTCTCTCCTGTAACTATTCCCCAGATCATTGCTGTAAATGAGAATGTGTTCTCAGTCAATTTACCTGGTAAAATAAGGGTTTTAAAAAAGAGGGGATGGTGGCTAAGCTGCACAATGCATGTATCTCTCCAGAATGCGCTCTCTCCCGCCAATTTGTGCACAGTCATTGTTTCATAACTTAATTTGTTTGATTGTTAGTGTCTATCAATTCCCAATTACATATAAACCCATAGTACATTTACCTTTTAATTAATTTCTAATCTACAATATTTGTTTGGCTATAGTCATTTCTGTTAATGCATTCAATATATTATTATTCCAGTCGTTTACCGTTATCATTGTCGGAGTGGACACGTCTCTTGCAGAGTGCACAACCTATGCTACACAGTTTTGGTATATTTCATTCCATTTATAAGTTTTGTCAATTTAGTCATTGTCTTTTGTTTGGAGCACTACTTTCAATGTTGAGTAATGATGCGCACCTGATTATGCATAGAAATAGGCTTATAGGCTACCTGGCCTGCGTGCAAATGTAGGCATATAAATATAGTATAGTATTTCTGATTGGCTTAACACACCACCACTGATGACCTGTGGAGCTTCTCAAAGTAATGTTTTCTTCACCTCAAACTGCAAGCAAAGTCTGTTTTCACATCCATTGAGAATGACAATAGTTCCTCAATGTAGACTATTTGAAAAATATTTCCAGCTCTCTCCCTTTCGATAACCACTCAGCTCAAAGGGGAAAATGCCATGCTCTGATCCAGTGGAAACGTCATAAAATAGATCTACTGATTACTTCTTATCCCTTGTTCAAATAGCCTACAGCTGTGTCTGTCCCGAGTTCAGTGCCGCGAGAAACTGAGGGCCTAGAATATTTTATATAATGTTGCAAGCTTTGGCCCGGACTCTAGTTAAGACTCTAGTTAAGTTAACTGTTTCAAGTTATGCAGACAGGCCATGCGTAGCCAATGTGAATGATAGGATATTTATTTTCATCCAGATATTTTTTATATTTTGGCTTTACATACTATTTTTACATAGGCTAGTTGGCAATGGCAATATAAGTTAGTTTTTAGGTTTATATCCTTTTCATTTGGATAGGATTTTTGATTAACGGCATGATAATGATTTTAAGATATGAAGACGTTATTATAAATGAAAAGAAATGGTTACACGAAAATGTTCATATGAAAACCATAACTGGCACGCAGATTGGTAGAAATTGTAAGATACATTGGCATTCCACATGAGAGCGGCTGCCGAATCCTCCTGTATTCTATGACTGGCAACTTCTGGAGAGTAACGGCAGAATCTGCGAAAGCCAGCGGGAGGAGGAGTATGGTCGGGTCTTTTTTTCAGGCCAGTTTTTTTTTATTCTGGTCATCTTGATCTCTGGCTCCCTCCATTTCATCAAACCGTGCGCTTAAAGCATCAGACAAGCTCAATGCTTATATAGTTGATTTTTATTCAAACAGGGTTTGTCTCTATATGAAAAAAATACACGTTTTAAAATGTCGACCAATCCAATGTTGAAAGAACAAATGACTTTCGGTTGACCCCGCAAAATAATTGTAGTGGACAGTCCTGATCATCTATCCTTTTAACCTCTTTAGAAACTTTAGAAAAAGGACTGGGCACAAACATGGATTGGACACAGTTACTGCATGGCTCTACCATGTGCTGTCAATGTGGTTAAAAAACAACACCAGGTAGATTCCATGAAATTCCTAATTGCTTTCTGTTGGTCTGCTCGGGCATGTTTGTTTGCATTAAGCCAAATCTAGTTTTCTCATGTACTATTTGTCCTGAGAGGGAGATTCTATTGAGCGTTTGATAAGACCCCTCTCCCCTCAGTCTCACAGCATCTGTATTCCATTAACTTGTATTAAGATTCTATTTCAGAGCACAGATTGTGGAAAAGCATATGATGTCGGAGCACAGACTGTGGAACAGCATATGAAGTACAAGGTGGATGTTCATGCAATGACACATCTGTCAGTAAATCTGCTTTGCCTGATATAAAATTACACTGACTTTTGCACTCATTCCCTGAGTCTATAAATACATGGAATTACACCATAGTAAATTAATAAAATCCACATGCCTTAGCATGTTACAACACCTGTAGTATACTGTATGTAATGGTTCTCTTCTCACCAGTAACATAACCTAGACTAATCCCAATTTAACGCAACATACACATACAGTATTGTAAAAGACTATTGTAAAAGGTCATAAAGGTAACATTTGTTCTGTTTTATCATGTGCTGATTACACCTGTATTGTGATGCCTATATGCTGTGTAATGTGTGTCTGTTGAGACAGTGTTGTGTGCAGTATCTGTGTCATGCAGCAGGCCATGTGGGTACGTCCCCACACTGGCGGGTGGCTGCACTAGCCTTGGCCCTCCTTTATCCTTGTCAGCAGGGCTCTCTGACTGAGAGTCGGTGGATTATGCACACTGCAGGCCAATGGGTCACTGGATAAGAAGTCTTCTCTGTTACCGCAAATCCACAGATTAAATGCAGCGTGGAGAGCTAGTGCTACCCCGAGGGCAAATGGGACTGAAAACACGGCTCTGCGAGGTCTCCAGCTTTGGCTTAACCCTTCTGTCTGTCTAGTGATGAGACAATGTATGGATGGAATGGCTTATTTTAAAGTCCTCTGTCGCGGAGTTAAATACATCCAGGGCATTAGAGGGTTATGGCCAGTGTTGTTTTTCATGATATCTTAATTTGAAAGTTAATCCTGTGGCAGCTGAGTAGTATGAGACTAGAGGGAAACAGTCGGTCATGCAGAATGAACTGAACACAATACTACTGAGACAAATCATTCTGTGAGCAATAATTAGACAGTAGCATTTGATGGCTTCCTCAGTGTTTGGCAAGCCAGGGTGACTAACTCCATGCCCTAGGCAGCTCCAGGAAAACACAGCATGGGTATGTGCTCTCCTACATGCCTGGCAGGGCAATATGTTGATATTGTTAGGCTGCTTTAGAATACAGGGCTTATCGGGTTCCGATCTTTAGAGACCGGTCGAAAGGTAGCATGGCGTGGTCGCATCAGGGTTATACAGTGTCTTCAGAAAGTATTTATACTCCTTTACTTATTCCACATTTTGTTGTGTTACAGCCTGAATTCAAAATGGATTTAACAATGTTTTATACACACAATACCCCATAATGACCAAGTAAAAACATATTTTTTAGAAATGTTAGAATTCTTTTTGAAAATGAAATGCAGAAATATCTCATTTACATAAGTATTTACTCCCCTGAGTCAATACTTTGTGGAAGCACCTTTGGCAGTGATTACAGCTGTGAGTGTTTCTGGGTAAATCTCTAAGCGCTTTCCACACCTGGCTTGTGCAACATTTGCCCATTTATTTATTTCAAAATTCTTCAAGCTCTGTCAAATTGGTTGTTGATCATTTCCAGACAACCATTTTCATGTTTTACCATAGATTTTCAAGTAGTCAAAACTGTAACTCGGCCACTCAGGAACATTCACTGTCTTCTTGGTATACAACTCCAGTGTAGATTTGGCCTTGTGTTTTAGGTTATTGTTCCGCTGAACAGTGAATTCATCTCCCAGTGTCTGGTGTAACCAGTTTTTCCTCCAGGATTGTGCCTGTTATTAGTTCTATTCCTTTTTATTTTTGTCCTGAAAACCTCCCCAGTCCTTAACGTCTACAAGCATACCCATAACATGATGCAGCCACCGCTTGAAAATGTGCTTGAAAATACGGTACTCAGTAATATATTTTATTAGATTTACCCAAAATATAACACTTTGTATTCAAGACAAAAAGTACATTTCTTTTCCACATTGTTTACTGTATTACTTGAATACCTTGTTGCAAACCGGGTGCATGTTTTGTAATATTTTTATTCTGTACAGGCTTCCTTATTTTCACTCTGTAAATTAGGTTAGTATTGTGGAGTAACTACAATGTTGTTGATCCATCCTAAGTTTTCTCCTATCACAGCCATTAAACTTTGTAACTGTTTTAATGTCACCATTGGCCTCATGGTGAAACCCCATTGCGTTTTCCTTCCTCTCCGGCAACTGAGTTAGGAAGGACTCCTGTATCTTTGTAGTGACTGGGTGTATTGATACACCATCCAAAGAGTAATGAATAACTTCACCATGCTCAAAGGGATACTCAATGTCTGCTTTTTGTGTTTTTACCCATCTACCAATAAATGCCCTTCTTTACAAGGCATTGGATAACCTCGCTGGTCTTTGTGGTTGAATCGGTGTTTGAAATTCCCTGCTCAAAAGATACTTGTATGTGTGGGGTACAGAGATGAGGTAGTCATTCAAAAAATCATGTTAAACACTATTATTGCATACAGACTGAATCCATGCAACTTATTATGTGACTTGTTAAGTACATTTTTACTGCTGAACTTACTTAGGCTTGCCATAACTAAGGGGTTGAATACTGATTGACTCAACACATTTCAGCTTTTAATTTTTAATTAATTAGTAAACATTTCGTGAAAACAAATATTCCACTTTGACGTTATGGGGTATTGTTTGTAGGCCAGTATCAACAAATCTCTATTTAATCCATTTAAAATTCAGGCTGTAACACAACAAAATGTGGAAGTCAACGTTATTATTCAAATGTTCTAGTGTGTGTGTGTGTTTAGGTTAGTGTGAGTAAATGTTACTATGCAGTGTGTGTGTGTTTAGGTTAGTGTGAGTAAATGTTACTATGCAGTGTGTGTGTGTTTAGGTTAGTGTGAGTAAATGTTACTATGCAGTGTGTGTGTGTTTAGGTTAGTGTGAGTAAATGTTACTATGCAGTGTGTGTGTGTTTAGGTTAGTGTGAGTAAATGTTACTATGCAGTGTGTGTGTGTTTAGGTTAGTGTGAGTAAATGTTACTATGCAGTGTGTGTGTGTTTAGGTTAGTGTGAGTAAATGTTACTATGCAGTGTGTGTGTGTTTAGGTTAGTGTGAGTAAATGTTACTATGCAGTGTGCGTGTGTTTAGGTTAGTGTGAGTAAATGTTACTATGCAGTGTGTGTGTGTTTAGGTTAGTGTGAGTAAATGTTACTATGCAGTGTGTGTGTGTTTAGGTTAGTGTGAGTAAATGTTACTATGCAGTGTGTGTGTGTTTAGGTTAGTGTGAGTAAATGTTACTATGCAGTGTGCGTGTGTGCTTGTAGGTAAGTGTTTTTATTTTGCATGTGAGTCTGAGGAGGTACTAATAGTGTGGTGTATAGTTAGTTAGTAGTGGAAGGGAATGACGAAGGTGGTCAGAATGGGACAGTGGCAGGATGGGTGTTGGTGACAGGGCTCTTGTACCGTCTCGTCTGCTCGACTGATCCGAGGGAATCTGGGTCACTTCCAGCCCGTTCACATGCTACTGTGTGTTCCCATCTCCTTTCCTGTTCCCTCTCCTCTGCCCTGGGCACGCTACGACCCAGCTAACTCCATGCTGATGACTCAAAGAAAATGTACTTATCTCTTATGGCAAATTGAGAGAAAAATGAACAGCGTTAGTCTGTGTGGTTGCCTGCACTACCCCCCCCCCCCCCCCCCCCTCTCTGGAGTCTCAATCTTCTGTTCTGTCATTTATTCTAGTATAAAGATATATCTAGTGGATAGTTATTGTTGAAAGCCTTATATATCATGGCTTTCGTGGCTGACTATTTTTCTCTTCGTGTCTCTACTCTGCTCTCCATTTGTTGTTGAGAATGAGCACAATGGACAGGTACAGTACTAGTAAATCAAGCCAGCCAATGGAATGGTAGACTCCCTCTCCACCTTTCCAAATAGCGCCATAGTCTGTGATGCTGTCCAGTCAAAAAAAAAGAAAGAATGAATCTTGATTGAAAACAAATGAATTAATCTCAACTGATCATAGCAAAGCTAATGAGAAAAGCAATAAATTGTTACACAGATATATATTTTAATCCAGGCTTTACACGTCTGATACAGTGTCAGTTGAGAATGTTATCTAGCATAGTGTCTGTGTGTCTGATAGAATGGACATGTTACCAACAGCTCTAGAGTACAAACATTACCATAATGTTTTTGCCTTCATTATGTTAAATGTGAATGTAACTGAGTGCTTGTGACATCTGTTGTATTGTGTAGCTTATCCTAGTGATGCAAGTAAGCCCCTTTGAACAGAGCGATAGAGATAGATGGATATCTCCCTATAAGGTGGTTGGGTGATGTGATTAAGTCATTAATTAAATAATTTGATAAACCATGAGGAAAGGCAAGCCACAGAAATATGGATTAGGAATTTTATGACCTACAATAGTGCAATAATCCATCTTAAAATAGAGGTGGTCAACAAACAATACTGACCATGAGAGATGAGATTACTCTAAATCTGTTTGACTGAAGGCCTCTCAAGTGGATGTATTAAATCATGCAGTTATTTCAAAATATATTAAGTAAAAAACAAACACCAAACCTTAATGCTGCTCTTAACTTCTAATATATACCAGTAGGTCTATTAGTATTATAAACTATAATATCATCATAGGGTATAGAATGGTTCTCTCTATCCCTGTGTGTGTGCGCGCGCGTGTTTAGCAGAACATTTGAATTACTCGACAAATAGAATGGAAGGTGTCCCATCTCACAATGAAAATTTGCCATCTTAAATAACAGAACTTGTTTGGACAATCATGCCCACAATCAGTGCCGAGTTTGGTTGTGGATGGGCCTGTGCGGTCTATGACGAACAAAGCAATAGGCAGAACAGACGTCTTTGTATGAGATCCACTGTCTGTGTTTTGTGTGGTTGAGTTGGTGAATGTCAGTCCGGGGATATCGGTGTAAGGATACTGTCTTTTGGCACAGTTGTATATGCACTTGTAATATGCTCACTGTAGGCCTGCCTACCTTTTAAAACTGTATATTCTACAATGAATAAGTAAGTACTCCATACATGGATTGGCAATGTAGCCTAATTGTTTATTTTTGTGTTAATCATCGACAAATATTAATGAGTTCATATTTTGCCCCTGTTAACCAATTAAAGGCCTATTTGAAAATGACAAATGCGTACATTATGCATGATTTGGAAAATGTAGTAGTATGAATAGCTATAGGCTACATAAAACCATAGACTTAAACACAACCATATACGTAGTAATTATATATATTTTTCAATTAGTTACAGTATTTTGGTTTTAGCTTAGCCTATGTGTGTCTATTTGCCCCTCCAAGAAATGTCCGATTTTAATTTCTAAAAACGTGAATGCAGTGTTATCATAGGTCTATAGGGCTAGGCTGAGTAAAAGAGTCACAAGCTCATGTTAATTACTATGTTTCCATATGAAATCAAAATGTACTCCGCCATGTAGTCTTACTGTAAGCTTGGACATAGACTTAAGGCTTCTGTTATGTTTGCGCTGTTCTACTGTCGTGCATAGCCAAATTGTTTATTGACAGACCTCCGTTTATGATATCGAACATATTACCATCTTTTATTGATGCGCTCTTCATAGAAAAAGAAAGTGTCCTTGTAAATTTAGGTTAGGATTACAGCATGAAATATTCAAAGGCATCTAAATATTTCAAAACTACACCTTGTCACTCATCTTCACAATTACTTTCCCCTTTTGTCTGTGTCCGGTCTGGAGTCCTTATCCTTTCTTAACGCTTGTTCTCGGACCGGTGCTAAAACCTATAATAATATGCTATGGTTTTATGATTAGACCCCACTATTAAGAACTGGAATCGTGTTAATCCGTATACTGCTCTCATTTAGACTGTGTCCATCTGGTTACTCTGCCACATTACAGTGACAGGATAGACTTATAACTACTTTTATCACCTTGTTGACAAATGTGCAAATAACCCTTTTCTGTGTTTGATTATTATTAAGCTATTATGATCATATCAAAGATTTTAATAAAATATTATTTATTTTGATAAAGTAGGCCTGTTATTTACACTTTATGAAGGCAGTAGACAAACGTTCAGAAAAAAAATACAAATTTTGGAGCTATTTCTGTGATGATTTGGAGAAACTGTGTCGCCGAATAGCCAAGCGCACGTTGCATGAGATGAACAGCTTCTTGCGCAGAAGGCAGGCAGTTTCATAACCCCGCGCCATGAGCCTCCCATAATTCATGCAAAAAGAGCCCTAAGGGATTCAGTTGATCTCTCTCTGTGTGTGTGTGTGTGTGTGTGTGTGTGTGTGTGTGTGTGTGTGTGTGTGTGTGTGTGTGTGTGTGTGTGTGTGTGTGTGTGTGTGTGTGTGTGTGTGTGTGTGTGTGTGTGTGTGTGTGTGTGTGTGAGAGAGAGAGAGAGAGAGGGAGAGAGTCTGAAAATAATATCAGGCTTTTCCGTTAGAATGAACTTTACCACTGTAGCCAGCCATGAAATAATGTGACCCGACACTTCAAACCATCTGCGCTATCTATCCGCCTTCTTATTTACTAAATCAGCCCGTGCACAAAACGGAGTGTATCTGATACTAAACCCGAGTAGCCCAGCAGTGCCACGATAGTTTTATACACAAACGTTCCGGTTTGTTCTCCAGTGTTTAGCAAAAAACGTCTCTTTGATGGATTAGGCTATAGGCAAGTGTGCAGTGTGAATTAGAAATAGAAGCAGTGATTTTATCTGAGAAGAAGCAGATGCAATACAATATGTCATGGCAGATCAAATAAAGATACAACATCTGTCAAATATGTCTGATCAAATAAAGATACGCCTATAATATGTCGATGTAGCCTACATCATCAAAATAACCGAATTTGATGCGAATGACTTCAATTGTTCCAGCATAAAATCATAGATTCATTCAACATATAGCGTAGTGCCATATTTTTGTATGATCAAATGAGTCCCAACAATTCTAGAGCGTGGATGAACGGGATTTTCTGCGTGCGTTAGGCTATACGACCATTCAATATCATGCTATTGTAATCGCAGAACATTCGTTGTCTGTTTTTATTCTTTATGTGACCAATTTTTAAAACGGTATGATAATCAGCCAATATCTGTCGTGCCTGCTGCGGGGTCTTATTTTCCATTTTCAATTAAAGAAGTAGGCTAAACGTGTGAACGTATTGCGTTTTAATTGACTCGTCGCTTTTCTTCTACACAGCCATGATTTACAAAGGAGGGGATGTAGGAAAACATGGAAGGCAATTAAAGGTTTGAAGACAAAAAGCAAAGGTCAAAATGTTTACATTCTAAAAAGCCGCTGTCGAGCACTGGGAGGTGCTGCATTCTCTTAGCGCTCCTTTCCGCGTGATTGGTAAACTTGACAGTGATTGACGGGCATCCATGGCAACCAATCTGCCAAATCCAATAGAAAATCAGCAGAGGGGCTGACTGTATTTCCCCCTTCAAAATACATCTCGGGTCTAGTTTTTATACTCTTGTAATTTCTACATACCAAGTTCACCAGCCGAGGGCATAGTTCCTCCGTGTTTTTAACGGTTGAACTGTTAACTTTGGGATTGCCTTTTTGTGTGGATCCGACGATCAGAGAGCGAGAGGGAGAGAAGGGTAGGCGCGAGAGGGGAGCGTGTGAGTCAGAGAGAGACGGAGGTGAAACGAAAAGCCTCCATGTTTCAGCTGCCTATCTTGAATTTTAGCCCCCAGCAGGTTGCGGGGGTTTGCGAGACTCTGGAAGAGAGCGGGGACATTGAGCGCCTCGGTCGCTTCCTCTGGTCTCTGCCCGTCGCCCCAGCAGCCTGCGAGGTCCTCAACAAGAATGAGTCGGTGCTTAGGGCGCGGGCCATCGTGGCCTACCACACCGGGAATTTCCGAGAACTCTACCACATTCTGGAGAACCACAAGTTCACCAAAGAGTCTCACACTAAACTACAGGCCCTGTGGCTCGAGGCGCACTACCAGGAGGCAGAGAAGCTGCGGGGCCGCCCGCTAGGACCAGTGGACAAATACAGGGTGCGGAAGAAGTTCCCTTTACCCAGAACGATATGGGACGGAGAGCAAAAGACCCACTGCTTCAAGGAGAGAACCCGACATTTGTTACGAGAATGGTACTTGCAGGATCCTTACCCGAACCCGAGCAAAAAGAGGGAGCTCGCGCAGGCTACTGGACTTACTCCCACACAAGTGGGAAACTGGTTCAAAAATCGTAGACAAAGGGATAGAGCGGCGGCTGCGAAAAATAGGTAGGCTACATGCTGCAGTCTGTACCTTTTTGTATTTTTATCAAAGATGGTGTGAGGTGGCTACAACGTTTATTGTTACATTCTTAACGAAAGGGACCTTGCGTTGCGACTATCTCAGTCAGCCTAAGTATTTGCATTTTTTTCAATAAAAGCAATTATTTGTGCAAATATTGTTCTATCGAATTGTTTGAATTATGTTATTTTGAGTAAACATTGAAATATAGTTGGCTATAATATATAAATAGTATATTTAAATTACATTTGTTCATAAATATTCTCAACGGAAATGACACCATAAACGCTGTAGCCTATTGAAATGAAGCAAACTGTATGACAAACTCCATTGTGTGACAATAGCCCTTGTCATTTTCATTGCAAAACGAACGCATGTCTTAATGCAGTGTTTCCCCAAATTGACCATTAGCCTATGTATTCTTGCCAAAACTAAACTTGAAGCATAGGCCTAGCTACTCCCCGAGTCAAGTGTCTCAATAATCCCGTTCAGATTATCCTTCGTTTTCCACAATCCATTTAGATTGTATTGACCGCTGTCCGTGTTAAATCTTTGAACATAATTTAACAACAAACATGAAATTGTCTGAAACATTTTTGTATCATGGATGTTGCTTAATTTAATGAAAGACAGAAACACAAGAGCCCTACGGTATTAGGTTATTTGTTCAATCATGTCTGATGCCACTTGTGCTGAACAGCAAATCATGAAGGCAGCACGTGTATTGAACGAATCTAAATGATTTCCTATAAGAAAATATTCAGGCTAGTCTGACGATCTTTGAAATTGTGCTCACTGTGTGGGTTTGGGATTGCTGTGTCTTGATTGTGTTTGTGCATTTACTTGTAGGCTATAGAATATTTAAAAAATGCTTTTGTTTGGCTCCTGGTCTGGCTCCTGGCACGTGTGTATCTGATGCTAGACTTAACTACAGCAAAAATGATGTTTCAATTGAGGATTTACTTTAATATAACCTATTCGTATTGTATTGTGCTTTCTAATTCTAGTATTCCCCCCATGTCTGTCTTTTACCCAGGCTACAACAGCAAGGGATGTCCCAAGGCTCGGTTCGGTCTTTGGCAGATGATGATGGAACCGTCGATCGACTCGGTCCCGCCTCTAGTCCCGAGGCTAGTTTGTCAAGCAAAGCCGCCACCTCGGCTATCTCGATCACTTCCAGCGACAGCGAATGTGACATCTAATGGCGCATGAGGCAGTCCAGAGGAGGGAGAGGATAAATTCACAGGAGATAAATAAAGGAGATCCTAAAAGACAATCTAACAAAAAAACAGTCAGTGCCTGCGTTTGAATTTAAAGAAACTGGTCTTCTTTGATGGCTGCCAAAACATGAGGGATCTGACGGAATGCCCTGTCTTAAAGCTATACTTTCTTTTTGTTGTCGTTTTTCCGCTATGGTTGGCTGAAGCTAATACAAGCGGACAGAAAATGTAAAGAAAAATCATATTCATATTCACAATCCCTTTTTAGGGAGGACTAATAAACCAATGCCTCAAGATACAATTAAAAATGAAGAAAAAAAAGACATTTGAGCGCCTAACCTGCTATTTTCTGTGGGTATTTCATGTTGAAAAGACGCTGTAATATTTTTACTTTACTTTTAAAGTTTTATAAATAATGTTTATTTACCTATTTAAATGATTGGCTCTGTTAGAATGTGATATTATTTTGCTTGGTGTTTTTAATATTTACCTTGTGCACAGGTGAACCCGTTGAGCATGTGCGCTTTAGTAAACATGTGTTTCAGTAAAAACGTTTTTTTTAAAGAAGTAAAGATAACTTAATAAAATAATTGTTTATCAAAAGAACAAAACATCCGTTTTTTTATTCTCAGATTACAACGATTGAGAATGGTGTTTGCAGTTATTGTATCACTCTATTATTACTTGATATTATTAGGCAATCTAGTAATTTTCCACAATAAATTAGATTATAGTTTTGGGATTTGTGACGATATTTACAATATGATATCTGTGACAGAATATTTAAAGTATCGTCCTATGATAGGCCTATAGTGTGATGCAGCGTACTGTATGTATCATTTTGTGCCTCTGCGTTGCCCTGATGAAGTGGTCTCGGTTATATATCTGGTTATTTCAGGCATGTTAAGTATTTAAATACTAAAAAGACATAAGGTGGCGCACACCCCAAACAAGTTAGTAGATGTGCTGACTAACGGAGAGTGAACTTTAGTAGGCTATACAAATAAGCAGTCGCACAATAAGCTCCCAGAAATATATTGGATAAATCAACGTTTCTGCATCACATTGTGTTCTTCGGGGTGTACGTACTTAACTACCACATAAGCTACAGATCTTCAAATGTGGACTCTGAGTGAGATATTTTTTTAAATAGTTTATAATGCCACACTTTGTGCGGTGACACGTTCTCGACATATAGCCTAATTGACCAACAACATGCTTTGCGTCATGTAATACGGCATGACAGCCAGAGGTCAGAGAAAGGCCGGCTCACAAAACGAGACAGTCTCCCGGAGTAAAAACAAATTGTCCTACACAACACCATAATATGAAATGCGATCTGGCTGACGGATGTGCATGGGAATACATAGGCTATTGTCCTACATTTTAATCTCAATAGTGCTATTGTTGTGAATTTCAAATTATGATTTTGTAGACTAAGCCTATCACATTTAATTTAGATAATTGAATCATCGATTTCTAGCGGATAGGCTAAAACAAAGAATCGCATCTGCATGGGATGCGATAGGCTACTATTCGATCGTGGATCTATTCTAAACCATATTTCCTTTATCGCAGAATGAATGTTTGATAACCTAATGTCTGCCACGATGGCCTATTTTTCAAGGGTGAAAAAATAAAAATGTCTATTTCATTTCATGGCTATAATGATATCATGTTAGCAAAACTGGTATTTGAATAGTCTGTTATTTATATTTGTTCATTAATGGTTCAGTGAAAACAACGTTTTTAAGAGTAGACCTATAGGCATAAAGGTTTGTAGCAGACCAGTTATGGCGGGCTAAAAAACGTAATGGCCAGATAGACCTGCCCTACATTTGGTATTATGATGATATGATCGGTGATGCAGGGTTTACGCATTGAGATAGGCCCTTAAGTGTTTTTTGCGTTAGGGTTTTGCCTATGCTACTATTTGCAACTTTTACCGCTAGCATACATCCCTGGTTCTGATGAATAAATTCCTATTAATTAGAACGTAAAGACGAGAGCTAGCTATTAGAACGTAAATATGAGGGTAAACCGTGCATATATAGGCCTTCATCTGCTGTAAAAAATGTCCATCCCTCTTTCCGTGCGCTTGTATGATGTCAGTCCAAATGCGCATCATAAATAAGAAATGAAAAACACAGAAGTGCTGTTTTTCCAACGGTCCAGAGTTCTGGGTTGGGGCCTACACCTGGGTTTTCATCCAATTTCCAATTAATTAAACTAACCAGTGAAAGGAACACACTGTATTTCTCTGAACGTTTTTCAGCTGGAACAACACAGAAGTCAATGCAGTGTTTCGTTTTTTTGGATAAAGAGGAAGCATGTGAGGGGACGAAAAGGGGTGCTTTGAGTTTCTTTCAAATGATGGGGACAAAATGGCCGAATATTTCCGTTTCTATTGAAAATAAGGGCGACCAGGGGGATGCATGAAAAGGTATTTGTAGCAGTCAATAAGGTTGTCAAACTGGTCAGCGGTAATCAGCACTAATGATGAGGTCTAGGGTCCCCGCGTGAACAAAGGGGCGCTCCCAATGTTTTGTGAGCGGAAGCAACACGGGTTCCCCTTCAAAGAATGAACTGCAGTCAGGGTAGTCTGCCAGGGGTACGGAAATCAGAACTTTTGTGTAGTGTGTGTGTGTTTGGCAGCTGCTGCAATGTGAATTCGTGAGTTGGGCGATTAAAAGGATTTAATGACCAATTGATTGACTGTTTTCTGACTTGTACGTTTGCAGCAGTCATAGCACGTTAATTGTGCTCCAATAAACACGTCGAACATTTTGAATAATAAAGAAAAGGCCTCTACGTTTTGTAAAATATGAAACGACGTTGGATATAACCGCTGAAGCGGGTTCATTTTAAAGACCTTTGACTCTCATCCTTTTAGACCTCCAGCCCTTTTATATCTTGGTAACATTATATCTTCTGGATTTTTGTGTAGTTTTTAAGCCATTTAAAAAAAATAAAGCAGGTGCAACACCAATTTCAATGTAGCCTATGTGTCCATCATAATATGAAAGAAGGTTCTCCTTCTCTTGAACTCCGATCTCTCTATGCTGTTGCGACTTTATTATGATCGAATCTGTCAAAGGAGTTCAGCAGTGATAGCTTTCTCTATGTGATGCGAGCTGGTGTCAGCACTAACAGTGGGCTATGTCAATGTGTACTATTTCTCCTGTAGCAGTTAGATCTACATGATAGTGTCTGGCTATTTAGCACATACTCTTGTCTTTAATAATCTATTTTTTAAGTAGGCCTATTACTAATCGGTGTTAGTTTATCTCTAGGTT
This sequence comes from Oncorhynchus mykiss, assembly GCF_057628025.1. Classification (NCBI taxonomy): domain Eukaryota; kingdom Metazoa; phylum Chordata; class Actinopteri; order Salmoniformes; family Salmonidae; genus Oncorhynchus; species Oncorhynchus mykiss. The sequence goes on along the minus strand of NC_143040.1, from coordinate 49,639,399 downwards.
ATTTTATGCATATTTCTTCCAACGGTGATTGTAAGACCACGCTGTAGCCTAATATACAACTAGACTGTAATATAGGCCAACCTACAACTTCTCCTTTGATTGGTCTGGAATATTTTTTTACTCCACTCTGCTTCCTGTTTAAATCCCCTGGTTTTAGGTTTATTTTTTATTAACACATTATAGGCTCTGCTATAGCCAACATGGTCCCGTAAAAAAACATGTTCAATTATAGGCATATATGTATTATTATTATTACTGTCCTTTTTATTGTTGTTATTATTGTTATTCATATTATCAGCTGTAACCAAGAGACATTTCCAAAATCTAGTCTATTATTTTCGTAAAACAGATATTACGACAGAATAGACCCCTTGCCATAGAGCGGACCATTCACCTTTTGCCGGAGTTTCCCCTGTTTTCTCTAAAGCGGATGAGGTCATTAAATTATGGAGAAACATAAAGGCATTTAAGAACCTTGTCCTGCTCCATCTTAATTAGCCAACCTCTCAAGAAGGACTCCTAACTGCCCCATCCCAGTAGACCCAATCTGCCGCGTCTCCCAACAATGTGTTCATTTGATTTGAACACTTTCTTGATGTCGTCTCTGCCATTGACTGTCGTTTAAAACGCATGTCGCTTGGTTTGTTTCTCTTAAATGTCCATGAATGTTTCATGTGTGTTTCGACCGGTCCCCAAATTAATATAGTTGTTTCACTGTTGGTTTTGGTATTTTAACCAGCGGGCAATGAACGCGTCTGGTAAAGATAGACAAAATCAACATGAGCACGCGTGGAGCCAGTTTAGCCAAGGTGTTTGAATGTAACAATTTAATGTTGCTTCTTCACAATCTTGTTTTATTTGTACGTTTTTTTTTATTGCTGGCTATATCCCGACCAGGGCCACATTCGTTTTTTGTTCGTTCACTCAGCAAGAACAGCGCATTCACTGGAGACAGTCAGATATCCATACAAATTACCCAGCCCTATTTTGTATTATTAATAGGAATCCTCAACGTCTTTTATACTCCAGAAAATTGCTTATTTGTAAGTAGGTTGCATTCGTGTTTGTGTCGCATGTGTTTCTTTGAAGTCAGATACTTTCTTCACTGGACCATTTTCTCTTTCATAATTTAAGTTCGCAGAATGATGCTAGTGTATTTATCCCGTATTCAAGTTTATTAATATTTAACATCTAAAAATGTCATGAAGGCAGGCGTTTCATAATATTCTCACTGAGAATGCTACGGATGCCCCCTGGTGGTGATATTGGGTAGTACTGACCTGCTTACCAGACACCGCTGTCATGCTAACCTACACTCCTACTAACATAACGAATTATAGGCTATATATGTTATTTAAAGTTTAAATGTTTCCATTGTGTTAGAATTGGTTTCCAGAAATATTGTTATTTTATTGGTATGCATCCAACAGGCTGCAATAAACCCACATCGCTTAATATCCTTCATAACCTGTTGTTCTATGTCTAACACAACACAAAAACTGTCCTGAATTGAGAGTGAGACTGGAGACTGGGATAAGTTCTGCACGAATGCGCCGTTTCTTTGTTTACACGTTTACACAAGGGGCAACAATCAACCAAATTAAATTAAGCAAAATGTTAACTTAGTTGTTCATGGAGGAGTGTGAAATAGTCTGTAATCCTATAGCTTTTTGTCTGATCGTGTTGCACCGCACCCTTTTAGCAAGTGGCAGTCAACGGCGATCATGATGACACGTAATAGAATACCAGAGGCGAGTTTCAGCACCTTGGACAGGGCACAACCATTCACCGTACTGAAATGCATGTTTGCTCCTGGGTCAGGCTGTTAGCATATCAACTCTTTGTCACCCAGGCCTTACAAAACATCGTCCATTTCGATTGAAAAAATCTATAATGAAATGATAATTTAACTATGAACTTGAATATGTTTTCCAGATACTTTAATTGATGCTGTAAATGAGAGTGAGGTCAAGCATTAAGGTGCTAAGCAACTGACTGTTGATTCATTGTGTTAATATTGTCATTGGATGTTAAAATAAAGATAGCCTACTGTGCACAAAATATTATTTCGTAAAAAAATGTAGGCCGAACATAACACTTGTTGATACATAGACCACACAAGTGGTCTATGTATCAGGCATGACGCCTCTGGTTTCGTAGGTCTTCCTATAGCTTCTGCAGAATGGCATCCCTTACCGGTTGTATAGGCGAGCCTACTCAAAATGTATAGGCTATTACTAGCCTATGCTATAGCCTTATATTTAAGCAATAAGGCACGAGGAGGTGTGGTATATTGCCAATATACCACGGATAAGTGCTGTTCTTAAGTGCCTGCATACAGCCCTTAGCCGTGGTATATTGACCATATACCACAAACCCAGAGGTGCCTTATTGCTATTATAAACTAGATACCATTACAATTAGTAGAGTAAAAATAAATGTGTATTTGTATCTCTCTAACTACATTGGTAACTAGTTTATAACAGCAATAAGGCACCTCGGGGGTTTGTGGTATATGGCCAATATACCACTGCTAAGGACTGTAGGCAGGCACTCCGCATTGCGTCGTACATACAAAAGAACAGGCTTAACTGTGGTATATTGGCCATATACCACACACCCTCGGGCCTTATTGCTTAAATAAATACTTTACAGCCAAACAGACAGTGTTTCTCTCACCTATTAACACATATAATATAAGCCATTGAGCACATGCTTTTATCCAAAGTGACCTACAGTCATGTATGCATACATTGTATGTATATGTGGCCCTGGGAATCGAAACCCACAACCCTGGCAGTGCAAGCGCCATGCGCTACCAACTGAGCCATGAAGGACCACATACACTGAGTATACAAAACATTAAGAACACTTGCTCTTTCCATGACATAGGTGAATCTAGGCAAAAGGGGGAGGGCAACTCAATATTAGGTGTTCCTGATGTTTGGTACACTCAGTGTATATTATGTCTCAGTTTGATTCACTATGGAGGGATACCATTCATACTTATTCTTCATAATTCATTGTTTTTTTGTTACAGCCTATCCAGAGGCTTAGTAATATGAATACAAGGTCAAAGGATTTGGTTATTAATAGCAATGCTTGCATGCCATTGAAGTGGTCAAGTAGCCTAGATCTATGTTTTGACAAACTCCTTCTGAGTGAATTCTACAAAACATTGACTCCAGTGTCTCAAGTGTTCTAGAACTTTGTCTTAAATAACTCACATTAACTAGTCCTTGTTGTTAATCACCCTGTCAGCATGCTGTAGGTTCTGCTTTTTACATTGCTCCAGACAGATCAATAGCCCGTGTCTGCCTGGGCCCGCCTGCCTCACACACAATTTCTCATTTGTTACAAGATACAATGCAGATAATATGGAGCTATATCTGACTGGTACCTATGTAGTAAAGTCAATCAATGTGCATAGCATCAAGATTGTCTGTTCACACAAAGGGCCTAATGTGAACTTGGATCTTCTGTAATTTTCCCTGACTCAAATAATTACTAGCAATAAGTGGATATTGTATTGACAGGCGCTGGTGAGAGTTCTGTGAAATTATGCGGGGATAAATATGTGAAAGGGAAATAATGATAAGAACAGACGGAGGTCAGAAAACTAGGCATTTTACCATGACAGTGGTGTATTGTGGGGGCTCTATTGACAGGGTATACACATAGCACGCTGGGGGATTGAGGTCAGTTTGTATCCAGCAAAGTCTACTCTGTAGTTGCTGTTGAAAACTTTAGGTGGTAATGTATGACTGTTCATTCCAAACTAAGTATGATACAATTTTGGAGCAATGCACATCATTTTAATAGATGAAGAATACTCCGTGTATTACTTGTTTTAAGTAAAGAATATGTATTGAAGTGGACACATACATATAACCTAAGGCTGGTCTGATGTCCAATCATGTTATTCTCCTGCAACAATTACGTTATTTGGATCAAACATACATATAATATTCTTATTACATCCGCTTAGGTTCAAAGTTTATGATCAGGGGTCTGATTACACAAAATTTGACAATAAACTGTTGTTTAAAGTATATATATGAAGGGCTCCAATGTCTGCTTTTCCTCTCTTCCTCTCCACACCAACAAAGAATACTACCACACACAAGGCATGGTACGCATGAATCATTGTGATGATATAACTTAAATATGTGACATCAAAGTCATAATTAAGGGCATATATAAACTGCAAAATGCCATCTTAGATTCCTTGATTCGTAGAAGAATACATTAATTTATCCTTTGGAAACGAGAGAGCAGAACAACACAAAGGCTGGTGAGAAATATTATCGGCCACTAGATGGAGGCAGTGACCATAGAAATGCATCATAGAGAACATGCTTTGTTCTAATATATGCTTTGTTCTAATATATAACAGTGATGTCACTGGTGTGCGATGCCTATTGACTGTCTATTTTATAAAGGATAACCTTTATAACCGTTTTTTCAGTTTAGTAGGTGCAATTAACAAATCTCCGATATTCTCTGTATTACTTGTTATGTATTGTGTTTTAAGCGCAATTTGTCTGTCAGTAAAGTATTTGAATAGTCCCTCCTATGACCCTCCCTGGATACAATGAAGACATGCTTTTAAGAAAAAACAAACATGAATGTCAGCATGATTGTGGATATCACAAAAAAAAATGTTTATCACTGAACTCACACCTGCACACATCTTGATGAGCTCACAACTCCACATATATTGTATTAAACACTATGTAGATGAAGTATGGGACAGGCAACATGAGCCCCCCAGTACAGTACATATCTCACGTTGTACAGTAAAGACATGCAGTAAATCAACATTGCCACATGGTGGCGGAAAAGAGCCAGTGTTATGTATTTGTAATACTGTGTAAATCAGGGATGGGCACCTCCAGTCTCGCCTGAAGGCTACACTGTCTGCTGGTTCTCTCTCCTCCCTTGCACTTTATTGATCCATTCATGTCACTGATTGTTCAGAAAGTTGGTTTTCCTGGTCTAAGTCATTCACTGATTTGAAGGAAGGGACCAAAACCAGCAGACTCTGTGGCCCTCAAGAATTAGAGTTCCCCCACATCACACAGTCTGAAACAATCTGAACTCTATTAAACATTAAACACCAATCTCTTAGGTCACTTTCACTGCCATACAAATAATTATATTTTTGTCATGTAACTATTAGTGACAAGCACTCAACATGGGTAAATCACAGATTTCGGTTGGGCAAGTTCCATAAAGCCTACAGAGCCTTCCAAAAGTATTTGGACGGTGAAGTAAAACTTTTTTTGGGGGGGGGGATCTGTAGGAGTGCTGATCTAGGATCAGTTCCCCTCTATCCATGTAAAATGATGAATGTACTAAGAGATCAGCACTCTTACTCTGAGACGCTTCATGAGTACGGGCCGTGTAATTCAATTTGAAAATCAAGTAATGAATATGAGGCAAAAGTACATCATGTCACTTTTTCGCTGGGGTTATTTTTACGCATGTTTTCTTTTTCGCAGTTTAGATAGACCCCATATTTGGACAAATCAGTTAAAAATAAATTACTGTAATACAAGGGCTAGTATTTGGTTTGAAATCCCTTGCCAAAATAACTACACCAAGCCTGGCTGCAACCCATTTACTTCACTGAGAGCATGGGACATATATGATCATCGTGTCATGATATTAGATCTTGTAATAACACCTAGCATCACAAATCCTGATGCTGAAAGATATAACTGTTTCAAGACTACCAGACTGCCCAGAGAAGTACATTCCCTGAAGGAGTAGGATGTGACCTCATCTGGGTGTCTTTTTCTTTTGTGTGTATTACTGTGTGGTTTACTTTCTGCTTGTCTGCGTAGGGTAAAGCATGTGTGTTTGTTTGCGTATGCCATTGTGCAGATGCATGAAGTCATGCATCCCTGCCTGAGAGTACTCTTTATGTTGATTAATATGGGGGTGTACTATCGAGCAGCACAATATTCTATGCAGTAGATTCAGAGTGGATTTTGGAGTGTTATTATCTGGCTGTGTAGCCTATGTGGACTGTGTAGCTGTGTGGACTATTAACATGATAGTGGGTGTGAATATCTATGTGTAAGAAAGTGTGTTGAGCACTGCAAGTGATCCAGTTGGGGTTCTATATTTAAACTCCTTGGTCTCTAGTTTCTGCAGCTGTCACCAAGTTTAAGTTCAGCACCTTGAGCTTTTCTCCAACTGCTCTTGGGTCAGAGTTATAAACCTGCCAAACCTTTAAAAGAGAGTGACAGTGAGGGACTCTCTCTTACCCTTGAGGTGGTGGTGGTGCCCCCTGAGTGCAGCAGAATGTGCTTACTAGTTTATCAGCAGATCATCCCTGTTGAACATATCACCCTTGTGCACAAGTGACTCCCATCACACAAAGCTGCTACTGCGAACCAACAGTTCTGTCAGCTAGTTGCAACCAGCTTTGGGTCATTGCATAAAGTTGCATTAATACCACTTAGTTACTTGCTGTGTGATCAAGTCAAAAATGTATTTGTCCACAGAACATGTATGTAGGCCTACTCAATTTTTGACTCTAAACTACATACTGAAACTGCTCATTGTAAGTGAGTAAATCATTTGATCAGGGACAATAGCTAGACATTCTAGTGAGAGCAGTGTTTAACACATACAGAAGACAACTCTCTCTTAACTGATTAGGCCTGACTAGGTCAAGGATATTTTACATTATGTTAGGCTAGCCTGGGTCATGATGACAGCAGCACATCCTTTCTGCTGCTCTCCACTGTGCCAAAGCCTGCTCACAGATATGCTACAGTGCACACCCAAAGGACTGGCATTGGCTTCCTTTGGGCCTTTGACCACATAATATCTGGTAGACCTATAAACCAATGCTCTGTAAAGGTGGTCTTCAGTCCCTCTAGCTGCTGTAGGTGGTGTGGAGGCCAAAGGAGTGGCCTGTCTGTCCAGTGGCAGTGCTGTCCCTAATAACAGAGCTTAGCTGGCATTCCACACGCTGTGGCACTAAGGGGGGAAGTAACCCAGGGAGAGCCTGGTAATTACCCAGGGCCACTGTCACCACGCAACGAATGCACAGCTCCGCAGAGACATGACAACCAGGACACTTTTAACCCCTTCTCATTCCTCTGCCTTTAGGTGTGTATCAAGGAGGCTGGACTATTGCTAACATTGGTGGTGTATCATGCTCCTGACCGTATAACTAGCCAATCATGATCATATATACGCTGAGTATACAGAACAGGACATAGACTGACCAGGTGAATCCAGGTGAAAGCTGTGATCCCTTATTGATCCACTTCAATCAGGGTAGATGAAGGGGATGAGACAGGTTAAAGAAGGATTTTTAAGCCTTGAGACAATTGAGACATGGATTGTGTATGTGTGCCATTCAGAGGGTGAATGTGCATGACAAAACGTTAGTGCCTTCGAACGGAGTTTAATCGTATTTGAAATGTTTGTTTTTTTAACTAGGCATGTCAGTTAAGAACAAATTCTTATTTACAATGATGGCCTACCCCAGACAACACTGGGCAAATTGTGCACCACCCTATGGGACTACCAATCACAGCCAGATGTGATGCAGCTTGGATTTGAACCAGGGACTGCAGTGAGGTCTCCTGCACTGAGAAGCAGTGCCTTGGACTGCTGTGCCACTCGGGAGGCAGTGCCAGGTGTACCGGTTTGTGTCAAGAACGGCAATGCTGCTGATTTTTTTCACGCTCAACAGTTTCCTGTGTGTATCAAAAATGGTCCACCACCCAAAGGACCTCCAGATAACTTCACACAACTGTGGGAAGCATTGGAGTCAACATGGGACAGCATCCCTGTGGAACGCTTTCGACACCTTGTAGAGTCCATGCCCTGATGAAGTGAGGCTGTTCCGAGGGCAAAGGGGGTGCAGCTCAATATTAGGAAGGTGTGGCTAATGTTTGTTATAATGTATGTATCTCTCTAACTGAGATGCAGTCAATAGCAATCTAGCAATGTTGTCTGACTTTAAAGATGCTCAGAAGGATGTCATGTTCTGATACAGGTTGAGAGGTCCATGTTCTGTCTCTGAGGGAAGAAAGGGCCGGAGACGAGATCGCTATGGATTGAAGAAGAGTAGGAGGACAGATGAGGTGGCAGTGGTGAGAGGTAAGAAGGGAATGGACATACTAATCTCTCTGGAAACGAGAGATCTCTCTCGCACGTACAAGCAAGCAGGCACGCACATACAGAGTAGGTTACCTTCCTCCTGTATTGTAATCATGTATTGCATTTTACAGTAATGTATTGTAAATACTGTATCTATTGTAGTGGTCCTGCGTGGCTCAGTTAGTAAGAGCATGGCACAAAAGTTGTGGGTTCGATGCCCACTGGAGTCACATATGAAAATGTATGGACTCACTGGATAAAAGTGTCTGCCTCGTAAATGGCAGGTATTACAGTACTGTATTGGCCGTTGTAATTTTAGTAAAGCCGTTTGAAACCCCCCCCCCATCAAAATAGCCCAGCAACTTCATTTTGGAAACACGTTTAATGGGGATGCATTTGTTACATGGAGTACTTCTCTGCTCTCGTCAATATCAGATTTTTTGTAATTTTTTGTGAAGTAAAATCCTAAAAGTCAACATCATAATAGTACATTACAGTATACAGTGCATTCATAGACCCCTAGACTTTTTCCACGTTTTGTTGTGTTACAGCCTGAATTTTAAATGGATTACATTGAGAATTGTTTTGTCACTGGCCTCCACCCAATAACCCATAATGTCAACCTGGAATTATGTTTGTTTTTTTACAAATTAATTTAAAAAATGAAAATCTGAAATGTCTTGAGTCAGTAAGAATTCCACCCTTTTGTTATGGCAAGCCAAAATAAGTTCAGCAGTAAAAATATGTTTAACATGATTTTTGAATGACCACCTGATCTCTGTACCCTACACATACAGTTGAAGTCGGAAGTTTACATACACTTAGGTTGGAGTCATTAAAACTAATTTTTCAAACACTCCACAAATTTCTTGTTAACAAACTAGAGTTCTGGCAAGTCGGTTAGGACATCTACTTTGTGCATGACACAAGTTATTTTTCCAACAATTGTTCACAGACAGAATATTTCACTTATAATTCACAGTATCACAATTCCAGTGGGTCAGAAGTTTACATACACTAAGTTGACTGTGCCTTTAAACAGCTTGGAAAATTCCAGAAAATGATGTCATGGCTTTAGAAGCTTCTGATAGGCTAATTGACATCATTTGAGTCAATTGGAGGTGTACCTGTAGATGTATTTCAAGGCCCACCTTTAAACTCAGTGCCTCTTTGCTTGACATCATGGGAAAATCAAAGGAAATCAGCCAAGACCCCAGAAAAAATTTTTAGACCTCCACAAGTCTGGTTCATCCTTAGGAACAATTTCCAAACACCTGAAGGTACCACGTTCATCTACACAAACAATAGTACGCAAGTATAAACACCATGGGACCACGCAGCCATCATACCGCTCAGGAAGGAGGCCCGTTCTGTCTCCTAGTGATGAACGTACTTTGGTGTGAATAGTGCAAATCAATCCCAGAACAACAGCAAAGGATCTTGTGAAGATGCTGGAGGAAACAGGTACAAAAGTATCTATATCCACAGTTAAACAAGTCCACTGCTCAAAAACTGCTATTAAAAAGCCAGACTACGGTTTGCAACTGCTCATGTGGACAAAGATCGTACTTTTTGGAGAAATGTCCTCTGGTCTGATGAAACAAAAATAGAAATGTTTGGCCATAATGACCATCGTTATGTTTGGAGGAAAAAGGGGGAGGCTTGCAAGCCGAAGAGCACCATCCCAACTGTGAAGCACGGGGGTGGCAGCATCATGTTGTGGGGGTGCTTTGCTGCAGGAGGGACTGGTACACTTCTCAAAATAGATGGCATCGTGAGGAAGGGATATTATGTGAATATATTGAAGCAACATCTCAAGACATCAGTCAAGAAGTTAAAGCTTGGTCGCAAATAGGTCTTCCAAATGGACATTGACCCCAAGCATACTCCAAAGTTGTGGCAAAATGGCTTAAGGACATAAAAGTCAAGGTATTGGAGTGGCCATCACAAAGCCCTGACCTCAATCCCGTGGAACATTTGTCGGCAGAACTGAAAAAAGCGTGTGCGAGCAAGTAGCCCTACAAACCTGACTCAGTTACACCAGCTCTGTCAGGAGGAATGGGTCAAAATTCACCCAACTTATTGTGGGAAGCTTGTGGAAGGCTACCCGAAACGTTTGACCCAAGTTAAACAATTTAAAAGCAATGCAACCAAAAACGAATTGAGTGTATGTAAACTTCTGACCCACCGGTAATGTGATGAAAGAAATAAAAGCTGAAATAAATAATTCTCTCTACTATTATTCTGACATCTCACATTCTTAAAATAAAGTGGTGATCCTAACTGACCAAAGACAGGGAATTTTTACTTGGATTAAATGTCAGGAATTGTGAAAATCTGAGTTTAAATGTATTTGGCTAAGGTGTATGTAAAGCAGCACAACACATCTCCTTTGCGTAGAGTTGATCAGGTTGTTGCTGTGCGAAGTTGCTGGATATTGGCGGGAACTGGAACACCCTGCCGTACACGTCGATACAAACATGCTCAATGGTTGACATGTCTGGTGAGTATGCAGACCATGGAAGAACTGGGTTGGTGTTTTTTGTAATGATGTAAGTGACCATTGTGCTGTTGTTGCTGTTAGAAATACTAAGGTTCCTAAGACAAACCCACGTTTTAAGAGAAATTGTAAGAGAAATTTGAAGTGTTTTAATGAGCAGGCTTTCCTTTTTGATTTGTTTTATTTTGACTGGAGCAAGATTGAGCTTATTCCTGATGTGGAAACTGCCTTGAAATTCTTTCATGATGGTTTTTCCAAAATAGTAAACAAACATGCCCCATTCCGCAGGTTCAGGGTTAAAGGGCGGGATAATCCATGGTTTTCTTCTGAGCTGTCTTGTATTATTCACGACCGTAATCTAGCCTGGGCTAAAGCCAGGAAATCATGTTCTGATGCTGATTGTCTTATTTTTAGGCAGTTACGAAACAAGTGTTATTTTTTTCTCAGGAAGGCCAAGTCTGAATATTTTATGTCTGTTACCACTGATAACCTGAATGTGTCATGGACGTCGTCGTGGAAATTATCGAACCAAGGTGCAGCGTGGTGAGCGTACATTTTCCTTTATTTATGTAAATGTCACCAACAAACAAGAAACGACCGTGAAGCTTACTAGGGCTATAGTGCCCCTAACAAAGATAACTACCCACAAAATACAAAGGAAAAAGGCTGCCTAAGTATGATTCCCAATCAGAGACAACGATAGACAGCTGTCCCTGATTGAGAACCATACCCGGCCAAGAACATAGAAACAGAAAACATAGAAATAAAGAAACTAGAATGCCCACCCTAGTCACGCCCTGGCCTACCCAAAATAGAGAATAAAAGCCTCTCTATGGCCAGGGCGTGACAGTACCCCCCTCCGCCTCTGGCTCCCTCCACTTTGGTGGCGCCTCTGGTGCGGGGACCCTCGTTGCGGGCCCCGGACTGGGGACCCTCGCTGCCAACCCCGGACTGGCCCGTGGAGCAGGCACAGGACTCACCAGTCTGGGGAGACCTACTGGAGGCCTGGTCCTTGGAGAAGGCACAGGCTGGGGAGACCTACTGGAGGCGTGACAGAATGACCCTAGAAAGTTTTGGAAGGCTATTAAGTCTATGTCTGGTAACAGTAATGCTAATTAATTATTGTTGTGTATATTGAAGGACTTTGTTGCTGTATATGACAAAACTGAAATGCTGAATTGTTTCAATGAGCACTTTGTATCATCTGGTAGGCTGTTTGATTCAGTGTCCTCTGTCTCTGTATAACCCTGTGTGGATGAACCAGTGAGAGCTGGTCAAACTTTTAGCTTTTTGCCATTCTCAGTGCAGGTGGTACATAAAGCCCTGAAATCCTTAGATCAGAGAAAGCCTGCAGGTCCTGATCTTTTGGATACCTGCTTTTTAAATCTGGCAGCTGATTTCATAGCTGAACCACCTACATCTCTGTTCAATCTAACCATGGAATGTAATGAAATTCCAAAGATCTGTAAATCAGCATTTGTCCTACCACTTTTAAAAGGGGGAGATCCAACTCTTTTAAGTAATTATAGGCCAATCTCAAAGCTGTCACCCCTGGTGAAAATACTTGAAACTCTTGTGAGTGAACAGCTAAAATAGTTTTTATTTACTAACTCTATTTTTATCAATGTACCAATCGGGCTTCAGGAAGAAGCATAACACAATTACAGCAGCCATGAAGGTTTTAAATGATAGCACTGAAGCCCTTGACAAAAAACAGCACTGTGTCTCACTTTTTATTGATCTCTCTAAGTCTTTTGATACATTTGATCATGCTATACTAAGGCAGAGATTGTCGAGTGTAGGTCTTTCGGAGCATGCAGTTGCATGGTTTGCTAACTGTCTGTCTGATAGAACTCAGTGCACTCAATTTTATGTCTGTTAAATTGTCTGTCTGTAATGGTGTGCCCCAAGGCTCTGTACTTGGTCCTCTCTTATTCACTATTTATATAAATAATTTAGACAAAAATTTCCAAAATGCGCAACTTCATTTTTATGCTGATGATACTGTTATTTACTGTATTGCCTCGTCTCTTACAAAAGTCCAGAACTTGCAAAATGCTTTTTATAGTGTTCAACATACCTTGTGTCAATTGAACTTTATCCTCAATACTGACAACTAAACTAATGGTGTTTTCTAAAGCAAGAAATAGATTGAGAGTGTAACCTCATATAAATATCTTGGAATTTTAATTGATGGCGGCCTCTCTTTTAAATTGCATATTCAATAATGTACAAAAATATTTAAGCTGAAATTGGGATTTTATTTTAGGAATAAGGCCTGTTTTTCTTTTGAAGCCAGAAGGAGGCTAGTATCAGCTACATTTATGCCTTTACTAGACTATGGGGCCGTGCATTATCATGCTGAAACATGACATGTTACACGACAATGGGCCTCAGGATCTTGTCACAGTATCTCTGTGCATTCACATTCACATTACCATCAATAAAATGCAATTGTGTCAGTTGTCCGTAGCTCATGCCAACGTCACCATGGGGCGCAGTGATCACAATGTTGACCTCAGCAAACTGCTCACACACACGACACCATACACGTGTTCTGTGGTTGTGAGGTCGGTTCTCTAAAACAAGATGGTAGAGAAATTAACATAAACTTCTCTGGCAGCAGCTCTGGTAGACGTTCCTGCAGTTACTATGCCAATTGCATGCTCCCTCAAAACTTGAGACATATGTGGCACTGTGTTGTGTGACAAAACTGCACATTTTACAATGGCCTTTTATTGTCCCTGGCACAAGGTGCACCTGTGTAATCATCATGAATTTTAATCAGCTACTTGATGTGCCAAACCTGTCAGTTGGATGAATTATCTTGGCAAAGGATAAATGCTCACTAACAGGGATGTAAACAAATTTGTGCACAAAATGTTTAATAAATAAGCTTTTTGTGCTTATGGAACATCTCTGGGATCTTTTATTTCAGCTCATGAAACATGCATTTATATTTTTGTTCAGTGTAATACTGCTAACAATATGGTAAAGCAATTTACTTTTTGTCCTCAATACAAAGTGTTATGTTTGTGGCAAATCCAAAACAACACATTACTGAGTACCACTCTCCATATTTTCAAGCATAGTGGTGGTGGCTGCATCAGTTTATGGGTATGCTTGTAATTGTTAAGGAATGGGGAGTTTTTCAGGATAAAAAATAAACGGAATGGAGCTAAGCACAGGCAAAATCCCAGAGGAAAGCCTAGTTCAGTCTGCTTGCCACCACACACTGGGGGATGAATTCAGCAGGACAATAACCTAAAACACAAGGCCAAATCTACACTGGAGTTGCTTACCAAGAAGACAGTGAATGTTCCTGAGTGGCCAAGTTACAGTTATGACTTAAATCTATTTGGAAATCTATGGCAAGACATGAAAATTGTTGTCTAGCAATGATCTACAACCAATTTGACGAAGCTTGAAGAATTTTGAAATAAATAAATGGGCAAATGTTGCACAAGCCAGGTGTGGAAAGCGCTTAGAGATTTACCCAGAAACACTCACAGCTGTAATCACTGCCAAAGGTGCTTCCACAAAGTATGGACTTAGGGGTGTTTAATTTACGTAATTCTGATATTTCTGTGATTCATTTTGAATAAATTTGCAAACATTTCTAAAAACATGTTTTCACCTTGTCATTATGGGGTATTGTATGTATATGGGTGACACAAATATTTAATACATTTTGAATTCAGGCTGTAACACAATTTCTTTTAAATAAGTCAACGGTTATGAATACTGTCTGGAAGCACTAGTATTTTATTTGTATTTATTTGTATTTTTTTTCCCCCAATGTTAGAATTTTTCTTCCACTTTGACATTACAGAGTATTTTGTGTAGATCATTGACAATTAAATACATGTTAAATCCACTTTGTATCACAACAAAATGTGTAAAAAGTAAAGGGGTGAATACCTTCGGAAGGCACTGTACATCACACTTTATATGTTTATACTTTACAAACATACATTTCCATTATGTAGTTCTCAAAATCTGCAGTAGATGAACCAGTTTAAAATATATAGGTTTACCAAACTGTTAAGTTAATATCAATTAAGAGCAGTCTGATTAAGCAATAGTCAAAGGTATTTTAACAAATGAGAAGACCATCACATCAAAAGTAATGTGAGCATTGCATTGTAAAACGCCATCACTTTATATGACCATGTATTGCATTATAAAACATGCATTTCTAGATGAAACACTGATTAAGTTTGAGGAAAAAGAGTCTTTGTGATTGTGTGTTGTACTTACAGTAGACAATTGAAAATGTGCTTAGGGTTTTGAAACAACTGCCTTTATGATGATTTGGTTTGAGTTTTGTACCAAGCATTGTGAAAATGTACTACATACTTGTGAAAATTGCACCACAGCGATTGAAAAAGACTGTAACTAGAGCATAACCAGTGAACCTCTTCTGAATGACGAGCCTCAGAGGCATTCCCACAAGAGAGGCTTGCTCGAAATATAGGACAGGGCAGAAATGGGATGTTTATTTTCCTTTGTGCACGTGTATCTGTGGCATAGGGGTCCTGTGTCCAAAGTGCTGTTAGTTTTGTTTCAGCAAAGAGTTTATAGCAATTCCCATCCCCCTCCTTATCCTTTTCCTTCCCTCTCCCTTTTGATATTATTTTCTTTCCTGTCTCTCTTTTTTGCTACTTTCTCTGAATCTTTCTCTCTATTGCACTTCCTCTCACTCTTCACCTTTTCCTCTGTTTTTGCGCTCTGTTTCTGTCCCTCATTCTCTCTCTCGCCGTCATTCTCCCTCTCTCTCTCCCTCCTTCTCTCTCTCTCCCTCCTTCTCTCTCTCTCCCGCCTTGTCTCTCTATCCCTCCTTCTCTCTCTCTCCCTCCTTGTCTCTCTCTCCCTCCTTCTCTCTCTCTCTCCCTCCTCTCTCTCTCCCTCCTTCTCTCTCTCTCCCTCCTTGTCTCTCTCTCCCTCCTTGTCTCTCTCTCCCTCCTTGTCTCTCTCTCCCTCCTTCTCTCTCTCTCCCTCCTTCTCTCTCTCTCCCTCCTTGTCTCTCTCTCCCTCCTTGTCTCTCTCTCCCTCCTTGTCTCTCTCTCCCTCCTTCTCTCTCTCTCCCTCCTTGTCTCTCTCTCCCTCCTTCTCTCTCTATCCCTCCTTCTCTCTCTCTCCCTCCTTGTCTCTCTCTCCCTCCTTGTCTCTCTCTCCCTCCTTCTCTCTCTCTCCCTCCTTGTCTCTCTCTCCCTCCTTGTCTCTCTCTCCCTCCTTGTCTCTCTCTCCCTCCTTGTCTCTCTCTCCCTCCTTCTCTCTCTCTCCCTCCTTGTCTCTCTCTCCCTCCTTGTCTCGCTCTCCCTCCTTCTCTCTCTCTCCCTCCTTGTCTCTCTCTCCCTCCTTCTCTCTCTATCCCTCCTTGTCTCTCTATCCCTCCTTCTCTCTCTATCCCTCCTTCTCTCTCTATCCCTCCTGCTCTCTCTCTCCCTCTATCATCTGCAGGCTAAAATAGCCTAAACAGATTTCTCTGTGCCTTTTGTCCCTGCTCAGGGAGACGTTTGGCACACAGAGGATCGTGTTACAACTTTCATTTCCTGAAATATTTTTTGGAGAACCAAACAAGGGTATTTTATCCTGTACTGGAGTATGGGGATGAGAGGTGAGGGGAGCGGGGAGCGGGATGGAAGCTCAATTTCTGGGACCTGTCATTCTCATGTCACCAAACAAACACAAACGACATTCAGCCCCAGGATCTGGAGGGAGGAAGCAGTGTGGTTTGTGGCTCGGGGGGGATGCACTTGAGCTGTTTATGAACCACTGGGGTAGGTGAGGTGATGGCCCATGGGACAGTGGGGTATATTTAATTATCCCATAACCCATACCACTTCCTCCTGTTGTGTCTGCCTGTGCCCCAACGCCCCTGGGACCACTGCATATAGCCAGGTAACATTAGGTCAATCAGCCCTCTCTAAAGTGGGTTCACAATGGATAATATTGGTAGTATTTTCTATTATGGAATAATATTATTGCTTTTTAGTTGAATGGTTTTCTTTTAGTTTAGTTTTGAATAATGTGTGGTGTTTGTATGTGTATGTGTATGTGTGTACCTGCTCTAAGGCATATCACAGTAGTGTGCTCAGAGTATAATTGGCAAAGGATAACAAGAGCTGACAATCTGGGGAAATATTCAGTTCCAACATCCCAGACTGAAGTCACCTGTGTTCAAAATTCTATATTACAAAATAAATATATGCCTCCCGAGTGGCGCAGCAGTCTAAGGCACTGCATTGCAGTACTTGAAGCATCACTACAGACCCGGGTTCGGTCCCAGGCTGTGTCACAGCTGGCTGGTTTGGCTGGCCTGTATTTCCTTGTCCCATTACGCTCTAGCGACTCCTTGTGGCGGACCGGTTGCCTGCAAGCTGACTTCGGGTTCCTGTAAGCTGACTTCGGGTTCCTGTAAGCTGACTTCGGGTTCCTGCAAGCTGACTTTGGGTTCCTGCACGCTGACTTCGGGTTCCTGCAAGCTGACTTTGGGTTCCTGCAAGCTGACTTCGGGTTCCTGTAAGCTGACTTCGGGTTCCTGCAAGCTGACTTCGGGTGCCTGCAAGCTGACTTCGGGTGCCTGCAAGTTGACTCTGGTTGCCAGCTGGACAGTGTTTCCTCCGACACGTTGGTGCGGTTGGCTTCTGGGTTAAGCGAGCAGTGTCAAGAAGCAGTGCGGCTTGGCAGGGTCATGTTTCAGAGAACGCATGGCTCTTGACTTCGCCTCTCCTGAGTCCGTAGGGGAGTGGCAGCGATGGGACAAGACTGTAACTACCAGTTGGGGACAAAAAGGGGTAAAAGTACAACAAAAAAGATCTAGATATCGCTTTTCCTGCTAAGCTCCTAAAATACCGATATCTGATTTTCTGAAACCAGGACAAGCTTTGTCTTTGTAAGGGTCGGTTACATGAGCCCGGGCCTTCCAGGCATATTTCTCTTTGCAAGACTCTTTCAAATGCATCAGAATCGAGTTGCATCTTGTCCATCACCTTATATATTGGAAAATATATAAAAATTCCCATTCATTGTCTCCTCTACATGACGCCCTTCATTTGACACACATGTTATCTTACACCCTAATAGCTTGGGAGCATCAGGAGTCTGTGCTCCTCCTTGTCTTTGAACTCTGGGTCATGCATCACTCAGCATAGTGGGAGATAGAGATAAATATTTATTTCGCCAATGCTACTTGGAGCTTCCTGTTGTACCAGAGGCTTCCTGCTTGACCACTTGTCTGAGAGGAGACTGTCTACAAAGACACACTACAGAGAACAGCTGTTCAAAGGTGTATAGCACTGGATTATAGCACACACTCTCTCTCTCTTGCACACACAGTCTGCCTCTTGGGCAAGCCAGGCTGGAGCGTTGTCAGATCCATGCATCATTGGTAAGGAAATCTCCCCACAACCCCGCCACCCTGCCCCCGTCCCCGTCCCCATCCCTGCGGCAGACCTGAAAAGATCCTTTTGTCCATCATCACCCCTCTTCTACCTCCACCTCCCCATGCCCACACCCCTCATACAGCCCGTGGTTATGGATACCTGGGATTGTCTCACACAATACTCCCATGTAGGGGTAAGGCTACCTGCAGGCACTAGACCTGAGAATGCCAGCCCAAGAACAAGTTCCTTACCTTTTGCTTTGTCCTCATTGTAGATGGATCATTTTACTCACTCTAAGTGCTTACCAAAATCGACATACCAGAACCCTCTCCCACGCTTTAGAACAGACTGCGGCCTTTAATTTACTCTCTATATGTTTATTTACACCCGACAAGGTCTTTCCTGCCATTGATTTAATGCCACTGCAAGTCATATCCATGAAAAACAAAATGCCCTTCTGATGACTCTGTTGTCCATTAGCAGCTGCTCTTATTGGCTCTAGTCAGCTCACAGTGAACCTGATGGCACATCACATTCAGCTCTAATGAAGGAGCCCAGTGCCTGAGGCTTAGGTCTATTTCTCCTACACATGCTGCACTGCTGCACCATGGCTCCACGTGTAGAACTGAAAGGAGGAATGCTCTGTGTGCCAGATACAGTAGACTCACAGTTTATGTGTGTATCCATGTTAACTGTCCAGTGTGAACGCACCGTGTTCGGTTGGGATCCGAAGTGCGGAATTCAGGCGTGATTAAAAGCCTTGTTGGAGTTTCCGCAAGAGATTGAATTCATATTCTATTTCCACCCCTGTAGAGGTGACATTGATGGCTTAATTCCTGTATGGCACATAGTAATCTCTCGTGTGTCCATCCTTTACCAGACATATTGTCCCTAGATTTACTGGCACATTCACTTTGGTGCCTTTGTTATTGGCTGTTAGCCAATCAGGCTATATTTTTTCTCTGCCTGCAGTCACATGGGAGATTTCGTGCAAATTTGGTCTAAAGAGTCTATTTTGTCAATCAAAGGTGTCCTGCACATTATTTGTGAGTGGGAGGCAGAGTGCAGAAAATTCCTAACCTACATTTGAGTCCCTGGCACTTTTTTTGAGACAGACTTGTTTATGTGTCTCCTGTAAGTCAAATACAGTGGGGTTGATAAAATAACAGGTTCCTGCTTTATTTAGAGTTCAAATTAGGTCCAAATGTTCCTGCATATTAGATTCAAAGGATATATTTATATACAGGGAATCCCAAGGCATAACTAGTTTCAAGTTTATTTTAGTAGTATGGTAGCTGTAGGGGTAGTATAACATATTATTAGAAAACTATTCAAAATGTAACAACCGCATCACTTAAAAATATAAACTGCATGGCTGTAAATGGTAAATATTCACTCCACTGTATTTGGTAGACATGGTAGGTTGGTGGTCATGATAGGTTAAGAAACAGTCCCAAATGACAACCGCCTCTGGGATGCAGACTGCCCCAGGCCAGGGTTCCTCGTGCTATAGCCGGGCATAGCCCTGCAATCTTGGCAATCAGGATCTAATGCTAGCAGCAACTGGTTCAGATTAGGCCCAGGAAATCCTCCGTGCTCTCTGTTCAAAACAATTTACCCTGACATGAGCCGAAGGGGTAGGGGGCAGAGGAGTTGTCCTCTGTTACCAGAAACTTTTGGAGTGCAAGTGAGACATTTTTCAAAATATGACGCAGATATTTGGCCCATAAAGTACGCTATAAATGTTGTTGTCCTTTGAGGATTGCTTTACAGCCTAACGCGGCTGTAGACCCTATACAAATCAGTCTTAAATTTGCCTATTCGATATATTCGAATGACAATGATTGCAACAGCAATTATTCATATTATTACAGTAGTGTTATTATTTGTATATTGTTTGTATTATTATAAGACAATTTTAGTAATATGCTAATAACTAAAATAAGAAGCAGATTAGGCTACTGTTGTTATTATTGTTGTTGGTGATGGTGAGCTCATTGAGCTCTAAAATCCCATCATTATTATAGGATAGTTAGCCTATAACATGAGTGATAACAGGGTTCAACACTAATTGTATTGTAATTCTAAAAGTTGTGCATGATGTTGAACAAGGATGAAGGAGGGAGTATTTAAAAAACATAAATCAATTTCTAGGTTTATTTGTTCTTCGTAGTAGGCTACAGATTAATGTAAAATCACGCCTTCCGCAGATGGTGTTGCTTTTCCGTGGCCCAGAACCGACAGAACAAACACTTGGAGAGAGCAAAGTAAACACCGCAACACAGACGTAATGATCCGCAGCGCCCATGGAGCACGGGCGAGAACCAGGCTTCTTCGCCTTGGGCAAAACATGGCTTTAAATATCATCGACAAAACTACTCTGTTGTGCATACCTCGTGGTCCTTTTTTAAAACGAATTATAACACTTCGGGCCCCACATTTTACAGTTCCCAATCCGGATGTTTAGTTGTTATTCTGAATCGATCATGTTTTGAGTTTTAACTCCATTAACATATCTGAAATTCCACGTTGGGTGAAAATTAAAGCAACAATTTCAAGGAAAGATTAAATATTTCCATTTTGTCTGGAGAGTTAAACAGATAACTTTGACCGTGGTTTCTATCCATCCAAATGGTGACATAGAGGCCTAAGAAACTAAATGTGCTTTTCGAATACTTACTGCCCAAAAGTTGAACAGATATTTTGTATTGTTTGCTATCATGAACGTGCGTAAAATGTAGATGGCTCAATGCTATACCAAGGAAGAAAGCGTGACCAAAATGTTTTGGTTTATTACAGCCCATATTTGTTCTGCATGCCCTACATATCTTTGAGGGATGAATGTAGGCTATGATATAATGCTATTTATTTTATTGACTGGACATACAAATAATACACATTAAACAAATTGTCTCTTTTTGTTTTATTGGAAACTAATAGGATTTTAATGAAAACGTCGCTTCTTAGTTTCCATAGCAGGAGGTTGCTATAAATTTTATCTGAACAAAAAATATCATAAATTAAGCAAAAGGGCAGTCCAGTTTAAGTGTCTCGTTGACTTAAGAGTTCGTAAAAGGGGGTTTGATTGTATTTTCACGGGAAGGAGGGTACCTCCTAAGTCAGGATAAGCGCATAAAATAATTGCGTTATAGTTCTAACCAAATTTAACGACAGACAGAGGTCAGTCTAGTTATAAGGTACCATAGTGTAATTTCATATATGTACTCAAGCTGGTAGAGTTATCAGTCTTTCAAAAGATAGTATCAATTTGCCTTTAGGAGCCTAGATCCACAAGGCTTGATGTTAGAGGTCCCAGCAACGAGTCTTGGAGTTGGTGCGGGTGTCCGTGCATTCCATGCACCGGCTGTGCGCCACCGAGACCCGTCATAGGGTAAGAGGAGACGCCGGGGTGACTCATATTTCCCTGGAGCAAAAGCACAGAGTTCTGATCAGGGCTTTGTGGTGGAGAGAACTCATCTTCCGAGCTGGACATGAGCGACTTGCCGCCATCGAGGGGAGACAGCTGGTTCTGTTTGTTGTTACCGGAGTTGTTGTTTTCGCTGTTTTCTCTGAGAAGGGAAGATATGTAAAGACGTTAGAAATATAAAGGTTTATAGCATACTATCATACCACGTTGAGGACTATAAAGATTGTAACACAAAAAGAAACAAGTCAACATATAGCCCAACCAATTCCTAACACTCGTATTGTCGTGTAAACTATTTTAACTATGCAAAATTTGAGTACTGTCATCATTGGTTTGTTGCATGATTTCGTGGTGGTGATTTTCGGTTGTGAATAAACAATCTTGGACCCAGGTTTACAGAATCGATAGGCCAAATACAAGCTAGACATTTCAATTATAAGCCAAGAACAAGCCAATCCAAAATTGGTTTAAACTTTAGGATAATGCAATTAAAAATATATTCAATCAATTTTTTTTATTCTGACATTTCAATTGCAAAAGGGAAACTTTTGATCACACGCAATACTTTTAATTATTGCATGAGAATAATATCTTCTATCATAATGATTCCATATCTTGACCACTGAAACCGTGACCTGTAGCTCCAAATATACATGTATCACTGTCTAAATAGCTATAACTTATTCTGATGCCAGAAATATTTAGAACACTATCGAAATTATAAGGATATAGTCAATAATTTGTCATTGGTTCCATTTCAAAGTATGTTGGCCATATGTTTTTGTTTTGGGGTATCACACTAAATGTTTGAAGTGTAATTTACAGTGGATAAATTGTAATTTAAAATTGTTAAAACCCTTTAGTATAAATATATTGTAATATTAGTTGGGCCTTCTAAAAATCAGCATAAGGGCATGTCACTTTAAATAAATTAGTTGGGAATTTATTCAACTTCAACTCTGGTAAATTACGCATGTGATTATGTTTAGTTTATTCTTTCCTACTATTAATCCTACTATGGCAACATTTGATTGTACTTTTTTGGTCAAAACATACCTTTCTTTAGCTTCTGCGGCTCTGTCTCTCTGGCGTCTGTTTTTGAACCAGTTGCTGACCTGCGTAGTGGTCAGTCCCGTGGCCTCGGCCAGCTCCCTTTTCTCTCGCGGGGAGGGATAGGGGTTATGCGTGTACCACTCTCTAAGAACACCCCTGGACTTCTCCTTAAAGCAATAGCTGGTCTCCTCGCCGTCCCAGATTGTGCGGGGCAAAGGGAATTTCCTTCTTACCCTATACTTCCCCACGGCTCCAAGCGGTCGGCCGCGCAATTTCTCCGCCTCCACGTAGTGCGCTTTCAGCCACAGCTGCTGCAGCTTGGGATGGTTGTGCGGGGAAAACTGGTGGCTCTCCAGGATCTTATAGAGCTCTCTGAAGTTCCCTCGGTGGAAGGCGACCACCGCCTTTGCTTTCAGTACACTTTCATTCTTGTGGAGGTGGTCACAAGCTGGGAGAGACCAGAGAAAACGACCGAGCCTCTCCAAGTTACCTCCTTGTTGCAGGACCTCGCAGACGCAGGCGACTTGCTCCTGGGTAAACCCAAACGAAGGTAGTATTGACATGATGTCGGGTCTCAATCCCCAGCCCAACGCCGATATCCAGATGGATGCTGCTTTTCTGTCTATATATTCTTCACTGGTTTGTTATTGTGTTCCAGAACCCAGTGCAATCCGGCGTCCGGACAATATCCACTCCACCCCTGATGCGCACGGGAGATTCGGATGTTGATTGTTGGGACAATTTGTTCCTGTTGGAGATATGTCAGGCTTAAAGAGAGCGCTGCGCGATTCGTTGATTGGCTCTCCCACTGCCCTATACCCTGGCAGCCGAGCAGAACTGGGTTTGCAGCTCCGTTTCCTCCCTGGAGGGAGTACGTCAGGGGCTGAAATTGGAGCCCCCCATCCCATACTCCTCTCCAGCTTTAGCTGAGGGAGCAAAGGTACCTAAATGCTAATCAATTATTACAGATTCTTAAAGAGCATTTTTATCATTCCCTTCATGCAGGACCTCCCATGTTTTTGGAAAGTTCCAGACAAGGCTTGAAGTGAAGTACAAGAGATCGATGAATATAGCTGAAGTAATTTATTGCATCACCGTGCATTATTAATTATTGTCACTGTTAACCGCCCTCATCTTGCCACCGAGTTAATGGCACGCAGATTGTGTATTTCTCTCCTATTTTTCATAGTCTCTCCTATTTTTCATAGTCTATTAATTATCAAGTAGTGTATTTTATGAGGTGATATAATTTAATAACTTCCTATGATAGTTATACGTGCCATTACGTACGAGTGCCTGCCAAAAAGGTTGGGGCTTTTAGACAGGAAAGAAACGTTAAGAAACGTACAGGTATTTATAATGTGAATAAACATCTTACTCCAAAAATAACTTAGGATAGTTCTTTGTAAGGCTTCTATGTCAATATTGCAAGATGGTCTATTGATGAAAGATATAGTCGCCTAACACGTGTAGGATATTTTACTGAGCTTTCAACTGAGATTTGCAAAAGGCATCGTGTGGTATAGAACCTGGAATCTGATTAAATATATTTCCCCTAACTTTGTCCAAATAATAGCCCCAATGAACCAACCGTTATGATATTCCGTTTGTGCATAAGTAATGACGTATATGCCTTATATTTGATTGGTGTGACTCCTCTTTACGCATGTGCACAATAGGCCTACCCTATGTGTTAACACGTCGATGGACATTTCCATCGATATTATTGTTATTATGTTTTTTTTTTTTTTTAAATGTTCTTTTTTTGCAGCTTGTTTAATTCTTTCAATTTCCAAAATCCTTGCCTAAAACATTAGTCATACATTGAATAATTTTGATGTTCAGTTATATCTGCTTTCGAATTTTTTTCTTCGTTTCAATTTGCATCAGGATATTTTAGGCTACTAACAGTACTGCATTAGCTGTTCATTTATTATGGTGTGAAATCTTTATATTTCTACGAAATTATGTACATTTTTATTCCGGCCTCCCCAAGGTTATTTCCCTGGAGATAAATCGTCTCTCCACTGCTGTCCTCAATGTTGTGGCGTGAAACATAAAACCTATCCATTAGTAAATGAGTTATGTGAGTCACGGGCTCTTGGTCGTTGAGTCGTTGTTTTGAAGGATAGATCACATTTCTTTATCTTTCCCAGGATTTGCAACTTGACTCTCCGGCAACACGTTGAGAAGTAGACACCGGAAAGGAGCATTTCTAGGGCAGCCAATATTATTTGCAATATTATTTATTCTGTCCGTTAGGCCTACATCTTTCACCAATATCTGATTTTACATATGAAATATAGATTGGGTATGATATATGATATGGGTTAAATGTTATAGGTAATTCACTGTTAACATATTTGGTATTCTACACACCACTAGGCCTACCAGTTAAAAGGGCTTAATCGAGCGTTGGTTTAATACATTTCTGTGGTTTTAGACACATGTAAAAACTAACCTCGTGCTTGGATGAGAGGCGAATCTAGAATATCCAGCTTAATCTGTTTGAAAATAATGGCCTATACCATACAGATTATACAATTGATTTAGGGGCACTTCTGTAAATGGAACTTCCATCATAAAAGCAAATGAACGAGGGTATGCAATAAGTGAAGTGTAAGACCCAACCATTTGCTGAGATTATTAGGATCTCAATTTAACTGCCTCCTGATGAATTCATGGACAATAATGTATAATTGCTCGATCTATTCCCAGTTGTATTGATTATAAAGGAAAACAACATCAAACGAGCATCCAAAGTATAGCCTAAAATTGGCTGAGAGATGTGCATTCTGTCATGCAAATTAGAACATACAAGAACTTATGAAATACGTTGAGGTTGGCTATCGAAAACTAAGGCCCCATCATTCAGTGAATAAAAGGTGCATATTGTGCGGTTGACCGGTCGGTCCTCGACATTAGGCGGAGGCCTATGGGGTTCGCTCCGCTCAGTTCTCTAAACCCCAGCGCTCCAGCAAATGAGCTGTCTTATGGGCCGCTCTCAGGTTTCTCTAATATCTCTACCACATTGCGCCGCGCCTCCTCCTTTAACCCGAGAAGCCAGGGGGACGTGCCCAATCTTAGTTCAGGTCGTGATTATTTCAAGATGTGGACTCCCCTCCACTGCCCCCGGGCAACGATGACGATTGGCGACGTCTCTGCTACTGCACACAACATCGGTGGATGGAAAATGAGAGGGAGAAAGAAAACAATCCACAAATACATACCGAGAAAGCACTTCATAAAAACGTCACCATATCTCATATCAAACCGTCTATATGTGGCGTTTTGTGACTGAAGCTTTTTTCTTTATAAAAGGGAGGAGAGAGTCAAATGATGAAAGTCCAGCAAGACCGGGTTCACACAAGCAAGCAGATGGTTTTCGCTTAATCAAAACTGCTATTTCAGCTGTTGACTGGAACAATGCTGATACTGTTCAAATTGGCTGAAACATTTGGAATGTAGCCTATGTAGTCCATGGCTTTCCTTAATATATCTAGCCTACTTGGATAAATCAAAATAATTTGAGACATAGCCCAGGCCTAATAATTCATTGCTGTAAAACTATTTTAAATTAAAAGGTGGGCCTATAATATTTGACACCCCGTATAATTCGTTGCATAGGCCTATATATCTTCAAACTATGCAAAGTATGCAACAAACATTTTGAAACAAAAATGAGTGCCGTTAGACAACATCAAGTCTGGCTTAGATTACTATATTTTTTATAACCCTAATGTTGTTGTCTGTGTAAATACAATTGTAGGATTTTTTTGCAGAATCTTTTGAGAATTTAACTCACTCACTTGAGACGAAGTATAGGACATGTGATTATTAATGACCCCAATAGGACTTTTTTTTTCTCAATACTATTAGTTTGAATTGGCCCATAGGCCCTGCCCAGACCTACATTTTTGTTGTAAAACATACAAGCCTATTCATCACTTTAAGTGCAATACTCCGAATTGGTTGCTTTCTCAAAACACAACTGTTGACATGAGTGAGTTAAATGAAATTGGAGCCGCAATTATCAGCTTAACAGAGTTTCCTGTCATGTTAGAAAATTAGCCTTGTATAAGAGCACTGCGGTCACCTCCCATCAAAATCATTACGGCTCACTTTCCTCGCAGTGCTACCTCATAGGCTACAAAAGGCTATATAGCAGGATAGTAAACAAACTTTGGTCCTGATGTTGTTAAACGATAATTCGATTAAGAGGCTTTACCGTTGCGTTCTATGTAATAAAACAACCACAATATTTTGAAATGTGTTGTCCTCATTTTCTAAACCACTTGACCATTAGTTTCAGACAATGTGTAGGTTACTGGTAGGGAGGGGGCGCCAGTTTATAAACAACAACCCCATGACGTTATGCACAGATCGAGATTTGATATTCACAATGCGTAAAACGGACCCTCCAATTAATTAGGCTATTTGGAGAGAATATTTAGTGTTCATGTTTTTATGTGCTAAATTAAGTTCACCATTATATTTAAAGGCCTATGAGTGTTGGTAACACAACTAATAAAACATATATAGTAAACATTGATTAGGTGACATTTGGCATGGGGGAAGGAGCTGTCATGTTTGTATTGCTTTCAGACAAAGTCAAACTCCTTAATAGTCATATGAGTCTTATTTCCGTCCCCCCTGTTACAGAGTGGTGTGTTTCTATGGGAAATACAATTTCACCAGTGTGGCGTGGCGATGATGCGGACTCCCAGCTGTTGCCTCTCTCTCAACATATCCCATTTCAGTGGAGAACAACACCCCAACATGTGTGCGTGCACCGGTGCGCATGTGCGTGTGTGTGTGAGGGGGGAGAGATATAGATATGGGTGGAAACACACTGGCATGTGTAGTGCACGTTTGGACCGTTTTTACGCATATGTTATACGTTGCGGTTATAGTGCAGAACCGAGCATTAAATTGCCCCAGGTCGCACCTTTCCTTTTCTTTTTCGTTGTGGATGGAGGACTGAACATGTGCAGATATTTTCTCACGCCTGATAACAACTCAATTATCTGATGTCGAAGTCAAATATTGCGTTGTGGTTTTGATGGCGAAAACAACTTGGCCTATAAGCTAACCTCAGTCGTTCCCAATGGATTTTAGGCACACACACATCTCACATTGTAAACGCCATAGAGTGCGCGTTTAAACATCAATTTATGATTGTACTCATATTTGCTAACTTTAGGTTCATTTATTTACATTTCACTTTCGGAACCCCACAAATGAATCTCCGTGGGTAAAGCATTGGTGGTGGGTCTTTTGGAGCAGCGCAGCACCCAGCGACCCCTGGCCTCTCATTAGTGGGATGTGGAGCAGCGGAGTACCGCGCTCCCCAGGTCATGTTACATATGGCTTGCAGTCTGCTGCGCCGCATTAAATGTCAGCTTTGAAACCATCCAAGAGATCAGAGGTCACCGTTTTTAATAAGGCCTCGGTTCTGGGGGGGTCCCTTCTTTTACTGCTCGCCCGCGCATGTTTTACAGTGCACGTTTTAAATTGTGGACGAAATTATACATCTTACTTGTTTAACTTTTTGGTAACATTATTATGTGGTTGGATTGGTGTATTTGATGTTGAACAATAGCTGCAGGACACTTCTCATGTATAAAGTGTGTTATTTTAAAAGTTACACATCTATAAGTTACTTTTTAAACTTTTTGTTTTCTAAATATGCAATACATCCATCTATTAAGGTTGCCTTGTAAGCTATACTGTAATACAAATAATGTAGTAATATTGCAAACAGATGTTCTTCAAAATAGTGTTTAGTCTTCCTTTAAAAGGACTGACTGTGCTGTTCATTTTCTTCTAATCTACAGGCACAATAAAAAGGGGAAATTTGAAGCTTTCTGGGGCCCACACCCCATGAGAACATTGGCTCCCTTTTCCAATCAGACTTTGTTCAGGGCTTCAACAAAGCCGTTTCACCCTCTTCAATATTACAGGAGGCATCACCTGATACCTAACAATCAGCTAATCCAATGCCCATGGCAACGAAGTCACCAGTGCACAGGTAACCATACACCAGTTACCTGCGTCTCCCTCTCCTTTTTCTCCCCCTCTCTCTCCATTGAATGAGCGGAGACAAACACCTTCTGTTTATTTGGGTCATCCGTATAGAACCCATAAAAATGATCTACGAAGAGGATAAGACCTGAAGTCCAGTCTCAAAACCACTATAAATTCTCCATCTACCTATCCACCCATGCATCCATTCCCCCGCCCCTTCTATCCCCCTTTATCTTAACTAGCCTTACTTGGGAGCCGGTGGAGAGAATCAGAATTGGGTGGAAGATCATTAAAAATCCCTAAAAGCCATGTGAGCAGTTCAGGATATCTCTGTACAGACACACAGTGCCTGTGAGTGACAACCCTTCAGACTCATTCATCCATATGTGGATCAGCTGAGTGAGGCAGGGAGAGCTTGCTCTGGGTTATCCCAGGGAGAGGGCCCATGGATAGGACTGTGTGGAGCTATGGACCCCCCACCCCTAAGAGCAGTACCTCTGGAAATCTCATTGCTGTTTATTTGAATTACGGCGGCTGAGATGAGAATAGGAGGGTTAATGAACACCAGGTTGCCAGGCATGTGCAAATGATCACTGCAGGTTTGCAGAGCGCAGTTCTAGGTTTGTTGGATCAGGGCATGCCTGTTATACCCCCATCCTCGCAGAGGTTGGCTTTTTAAGCCTTTTAAATATATAGAAGACGTATGCTTCCCGTCTGGAGAATTTAGGTCCACTGTAGACATAACATTAAACACAAACCCAACTCACATGTTTAATTAAGAAATAATCTAGAAATTATTTAGTCATGGTAAAGGAGCCAAATGAACACTTTTTTCATGACAAAAACTAGTAACAGTTTTATATTTTTATAAATATAAACTTTTAATGCAGTATGGAGATTTAGAAAAATACATTCACATCATTTCAGATTACAAACATACAGTTCAAGCTAAAATAAAAAACAATCTGTTTTACCACATGCCCATGGCTTATTTTTGGTATATGACATCAGAGCATGTAGACAAAGTTGTTCTGTAATGTAATCTTTATGTCAGTTTGCAGTCTGTTCATAGCTCTACTCTGAGTGAGGGTTTAGGTCATGGAACCTGACAAAGGAAAATGTACTGGCAAGTCTGTATGTACATGGATCTGTGTCTTAATGTCTTACTGTTATGTGTAAATGACATTTGTTGGTCATGCGGTTGAGATGGGGTATTATGGTCTTGTGTTGTGTGTCTGTGTGGAGTTCATGTCTTCAGTTGTGAAGTGCTCCACATACATTTGTTGATGTATGAGGCCCACTTACTCCCTACCTCAACGTCACAGGAGATGTCTGGCTTGTGCACCTATCTAATAATACCAGAAAATGACCCAAAGTGGAATAGGTTTATCTGAAAACCATGGAAGTTTGCATGTGTCTCACTCTGCACCTATGCATCAATCATAGAGGGTAGAGAACTTGCTAGTCACACTCAATCGTATTTAGAAAATAACAATTAAAAGTAAAAGGCACTAGTAACCAGGACATTTTAATATTCTTAACTCAGTTTGACATGCAAAGGGACACAATAGAAATCCCTCTCCATAAAAAACACTTCGGACTGCATGTGGTTCTCCTCCCTCAAACACAATGCTCCCCTTCCAGTTTCTCATACAAACAGGCACAACAGTCAATAATATAAATGTGCTTGCATCTTACTGTGTAGACAAATATAACTGATGTATATTTTTGCAGAGACAGTTTGAGGAGACATTTCAAAATCAATGATGGGACATACTGTTGCCAAAATGAACAAACAGCATATAGTGGTCTTACTATGTTCAAATAGATACGGACTGTGTCACAACCCCTTTATAACCTCTCTCTGTCTCCAATAATGGATGAAGCTTGAAATATGTTTTCACAGTATAGATTTGCTATGGTTTGATCAGTCCAGAGGGAAAGGTAGGTTCTTTGAAGCTACAATCTTCTGTTATAGTGTTTTGATGCTAGTGCAAATTAGGAGAGGTCAGTGCAGACTGACATTCTACGGGGCAGAAAGGCACATTCATTTCTTCTTAAGTCCCCCGAACAGAAACCATGCCATAAATATGATGAATCATCCTCAGCCCACATGATATGTAACAAATGATGAATGTACTATGGAGGATGGTAGACTTGAATGACTTTCTGAGAATTTGAAGAGGTCTAAATTGCATAAATCAGCAACTGCTGTGCACAGTGATGGTCCTGTTATTCATATGTGGTTTTTTGTGTGGTTTTCAGTGCAGCAATTGTAGTGGTTTAGTGAACATTTTCACAGAGACGCTCCCCTCCCCCTACTGAAGGACCTTTTTGAGTTGACCCAGATGACGCATTTAGTTTGGAGAAACATCCTGGTCACATGACCAGGGCCATTCCAACACCTGCTTCCGTGGATCAAGTCCACTCAATGGGAAGTAGCAGGTGTTGTATATAAAAAATGCACACTTAGAATGTGGTTCATATGCATGCAAGGGACTTCTAGTTCTGACTTTCTGTGATGCATAGAGGAATCAGGGAGTTTTAAAATAATTCATTAGGATGACTTCATAGTGCCAATCCAAGGGGTTTGCATCTGAATAGAGTGCAGTGTAAGGTAAAATGAACACAACATTAGCAAATAATTTAACACTTAGAAGAAATGAATGGTAAAAAAACACACAAAAAAGTAAAAATATTCACCACATCACTGCTTGGGCAGATATGAGTGCTTATGAAAAATCATAGGTTACAGGTTAAAGGTCAGCCATATCCTCGTCCATCTGCACTGTCTGTAATTTGGCCAGCTCCTTCTCCTCCCCCGGCTCCATCTCCCCACACATGACCCGCACCATCTCATTCACCCCATCGCCACTTGCGTCCACCTTACTCTCTGACACAGACATGTAGTTGTTGTTCATGCCAGGGCCCAGGAGGTGTGAGGAGGGGACAGGTTGTGGGTTGTGGCCCCTGAGGTACTCAGGCTGGAGGTGGTGTCCGTTCGGGTCTGTTTGGGCCATCAGAGGGGTGCTGACGGTGAGGGTGGTGTAGACCTCAGGCTCTGGACTGGAGGAGCTGACCATGGTTACATCAGAGGAGGGGGTGGGGCCCTGGCTAGAGGGGACCTCCTCTGAGTTTAGGGGGGCTGAGGAGTAACTGAGCTGCCCACTGGTGTCCAGGTGAAGGCCATGATGGTAGGAGTATACCCCACCGCCCCCGCCTCCCTCCAGGGGCTCCTTCTTGATGGAGGTCTGTCCAGTGTTGCCCATGCTGTACAGCACTGTGCTGGGGTGCATGGGGGCCATGGCCAGCTTGTCCTGATGGTGCTGGTGGTGGTAGGAGTCCTCACTGGAAGAACTGACTGCTACATTGTTCACTTGGATTGTACCTGGGATAATCAATGACAGGCCATTATACATCTTATACTCCTTACAAACAGTACTTTATACCCTTATCTCTGAACCACTATAACCAACTCCTGCTCGACTCGACAAACAGTCTTCCAAATCTCTGGCTTCACTCTTACTGTACTGTTGCTGTATGTTCTTAACTTCCAGCAGAAATACATCAGAAATCTCTGCTGTGTCTCTCTCACACCTGGGTTTTGAAGCTGACCCTGTGGGACCCAGGAGAGTTGTATTGATGTAAAAGCCTGCTATGGGCCAACAAAAAGGCTTTTTTTTCTTTCTATTTTACTTTTCTGTTGTCCTGGTATGAAGTCTCTGCTTTTTGTCAAAGTAAGTGCTGTAATGACTCTCTCCTCGTTAGTAAGTTTTTCAGCCCTGTAATTGTCTGAAACAGATTCTCCTTCTCTCTCCCCCTGAGGTCAGGAGTGTGCAGTGATGATGACTTCAGAACCTGTGTTCTATTCATCTCTATAATTTTCCAGGACCACCATATATTGCCACACAAGATAATGGACTGTGTGTGTGTGTGTGTGTCTGGCATTTACGTCAAGCCCCAACTCATTGCAGTGCAGTAACAAGCCTCTGGCCTCAGACCCAAAGTCAGGAAGGCCAAATGCTAAGGAAGCTTAGACAAATTGAACACATAACAGAGCTGATGACTACACCCATTGCTATTTCAACCCAGGACTCATTCACTTTATTGAAGAAGAAGAAAGGGATTTGGTTGCAATATTTGAAAGGTTAGGGTCAACTACCACCATATTCTTGTAAATGCACAGATAATGTATCTTTCATTAGCAATGAAGAAGACATTAAATCCTAAAATACTCTAAGCAATAATTATTTCTCACCAATAACCGTTATCGGCAAAACTTTAATGTGGGTTTTAAGTTTTCAATGTAGCTGACATAGAACTGACAACCAGTTTAAAGTCAACCCACCTTGTGAGAGTGCTGAGGTGGAGGAGCCAGAGGGGAGCTGCAGAGGAGGAAGACCTACATTGCTGTTGAGCAGAGATGCCCTGTTGCCGTCAGATATGCCGCTGTGCACATGGACCTGACTGTAACCGCCCAGCTGGAGCGTCCCTGAGGACGAACTGAACGTGAGGACGGACGAGCCGGCATTTTGAGCTGCCATGCCGTGAACCCCCTCCAGTTTCACCTCTGCCCCGTTCACACAGCCAGAGTAGGAGGCATAGTCCACGCTGGAGCTGCCCAGCCCCTTCTCCTGGCCTGCCTGCATCTGCATGTCCACACCAGAGCCCCCCATCAAGACCCCCCCAGAGAGCCGCTGGGGGTTGAAGGCCAGGGGCTGGACACCCAGGTTGAGCCCGTTGAACAGGATGTTGCTGGGGGCCTGGAGGTAAGACGAGCCACCATTATGGAAGACAGTGGAGGGGTTACTGGTCACTAGGTTCCCGTTAAAGAGAACCCCACTGCTGGATCCAGGGGGCATCTTGATGTCCCCAATCTGTTTGATGACCAACCCACTGTCCAGAGACCCTGTCTGCAGGGGGAGGGCCCCATGGGTCATCGCCCCGTCAGATGAATTGGAGAGGGGGAGTGGAGAAAGCTCTTCCTGTCCTTTACTAGACTCATCCTCTGTGCTGTGGTTGCCATCAGATTCACTGTGGGAAAAAAAGCCAGAGAGAAGGGACAGTGAGATATAGAAAGATGCTCGGGGACTGTCGGAATGAAATATGTCCTCTTCTACACTTTTGATAGATTTTAATAATATAATTGTGTGAGGCAGAATAGAGGTCAGAGAAGTAAGTTGTCCTACTAGTTTGACTTACAGTATGTTGCTGTCTTTTGTGAGCGCAGAGGTGGAGTTTTACTATTGACAGAGTGAGTGAGACAGATAGATTTTGAAACCAAGATAATCATAGGCAGACCTGTGAGAATGTTGAGAAAGTGGGTGTGCGTGTGTGTTTCTCACTCAGAGTGGTAGTGTGTTTGTGTGTGTGTGTTTGTTGGGATGTAAACATTGCATAAATTAATAAAATATTGCATCACTCACTACCAAGGAATAAACTCTAATTTCCTGTAAACAGAAGGCTACAGAGGGTAGTGCGAATGGCCCAGTACATCACCGGGACCGAGCTCCCTGGCATCCAGGACCTCTATACCAGGTGGTGTCAGAGGAAGGCCCTAAAAATGGTCAAAGACTCCAGCCACCCAGGTCATAGACTATTCTTTCTGCTACCACACGGCAAGCAGTACTGATGCGCCAAGTCTGGAACCATTAGGACCCTGAACAGCTTCTACCCTCAAGCCATTAGACTTCTAAATATACTGAACAAAAAAATAAATTCAACATGCAACAGTTTCAAAGATGTTGCTGAGTTACAGTTAATTTAAGCAAATCAGTCAATTGAACCAAATTCATTAAGCCCGAACTATGGATTTCACATGACTGAACAGGGGCCATTAGGCCCACCAACTTGGGAGCCAGACCCAGCCAATCAGAATTCGTTTTTTCACACAAAAGGGCTTTATTACACATTGAAATGCCACACCTGGTGGATGGATTATGGATGGATTATCTTGGCAAAGGAGAAATGCTCACTAACAGGGATGTAAACAAATTTGTGCACAGAATTTGAGAGAAATAAGCTCCCTTTGTGCAAGGAACATTTCTGGGATATTTTATTTCAGCTAATGAAACATGGGACCAACACTTTACATGTTGTGCTTATATTTTTGTTCAGTGTAGTTACCCAAATAGCTACCAGGACTATGTGCATTGATCCCTTTTTGCAGTAACTCTTTTGACTCACCACATATGCTGCTGTTACTGCTTATTATCTGTCCTGTTGCCTAGTCACTTTAACCCTACCTATATG
This sequence comes from Oncorhynchus mykiss, assembly GCF_057628025.1. Classification (NCBI taxonomy): domain Eukaryota; kingdom Metazoa; phylum Chordata; class Actinopteri; order Salmoniformes; family Salmonidae; genus Oncorhynchus; species Oncorhynchus mykiss. The sequence continues at coordinate 49,604,622 of NC_143040.1, read as the reverse complement.
TACATGTCTATCTCTTTTACATCATACACATCGACTCAGTACCGGTACCCTTTGTATATAGCCAAGTTAGTCATTGTGTATTTATTGTTTGTGTTGTTGTGTGGATGTTTACAAAGCATGTGACAAATAACATTTGAATTGTTTTTTGATTTGAACATGCAAAATACCTTATTATTTGCATACTAAGAAATGTGGCTGACTTGTCAATGCAACTTAATCCATCCCTCAACTGTCTTAGCCAATTGAGATAGTGATAAAACCTCATGCACAAGTACATATAGAATTTTATAGAATCTTTGTGGGCACAACAACAGAGGTGAACCATGGAGATCTCACAAACATTGCTTCAAAGAGGTGTAGTGACTACCAAAAGTTTTACCCTGTGGAGAATAAATTGAATTATATCTCTCCTTTATTTAAACTCCTTCAGGACCTAGTAGGCTTGGACGACAATACAACCAACAGTGGACCTACCATTTGGTGCAATAAATTCCAGGGTGACAAATGTCAGCTGTGGCAGCGTGACAACACAAATGGTCAACTCATTTATTTGTAATTTGGTGGTGATTGGTATATGTTTTGGTTAATTTTTTTGTTTGCATAACTTCACATTTTAAGTTTTGTAATGTCAAGAAAATATTAAGAAATCGAACAATGCCATTTCCAATTGTATTTTTCATCATGAGTGAGTGACTGAAACAGCTGCATTACCCTCGCTACAAAAAAAGACTCGCTCTCTGAAATAAAGAGCCTCATTGACTCTGAGAAACTTCTGCTTCATCGTCTTGAGGCCTGCAAGCCAGTTATTGAAGAAGGATAGCTTATTCCTCTTCTCCATAAATTAACTTAATAACTATGGCTTATAATCACTTATTTTGTCACTCAAAGGACAATCATTTTCACTCATTGGCAATATAATTATTGGCCTCCACATACTGGAATGAAGTGGATTCAAACACAAAAAATGTCCTTCGAGCAAAAATGCCTGTGAGCTGTTTATGACATCATCTTTCTTGAAGTGTGTGTGTGTGTGTGTATGTGCGTGTGTGTGTGTGTGTGTGTGTGCTTCAATTGCTTTGGCAATGTTAACATATGTTTCCCATGCCAATAAATCCCTTGAATTGAATTGAGAGAGAGAGAGCGAGAGAAAGAACTCACCTCCACCAGGTGCGCACGAGCTTTGTTCATAAAGAAGAAAACATAAAAAGAAGGGAATATATCTGCCTGCCTGTGGGTGGGGGTTTTTCAAACGAAACGCTGAAGGGAGGTTTTCTGATTACCCTCGGCTTAAAAGGAAAAGTAAACAGCTAAAGTGATTTATGTGGTGAGGTATTCAGTTGGTTTTGAACACACACAGGTGAGGTATTCAGTTGCTTTTGAACACACACAGGTGAGGTATTCAGTTGCTTTTGAACACACACAGGTGAGGTATTCAGTTCGTTTTGAACACACACAGGTGAGGTATTCAGTTCGTTTTGAACACACACACGCACGCACACACACGTTCACACACACGCACACACAAACACACACACACACACATACACACTGTCAGGAGACTATATAATTGTTTCATACTTATAGGCTAAATCTATAAAACAACTTATTTCTAACACAATTTAGACTATGAAAGTTATATTCGGAATATAGCAGGCTAATGTTGGACTGGTATCCATGTTCTTAGCGCCTGAACACTCAAAAGAAACCCGATCTGGATGTCAACAGCCTCATATTTCAAAACATTAGCGGCGTGTTTGCTACTTGGCACACTTTTTTGTTTCGGAATTACTCTATCTAATGTTAATTATTTACGCTGTCAACTCACACACCAAGCTCTATGGGCGATTACCATACAATAGCCAGAGGCAGTCATGTGTGTGTGTGTGTATGATACAAGGCAAGCCAGCTCGACCTTGCCAGCAATAATCTCAAAAATCATTCCTGGTAATGAATGTACAATTTAAATGTGCCATTACGCACACTGTGCTATTTGCGTAAAATCAAGCAATCAACGGATACTTTATTTGTTCTTTCTCACCTTTTTGATTGCGCTTCGGATGGGTTTCTGTCCCTCTGTCTCCTGTTTTTGAACCAGTTGCTGACCTGCGTCAAAGAGAGTCCCGTGATTTTAGCGAGGTTTCTTTTCTCGGCTGGAGAGGGATATCTATTCTGCTTGTAGAGATCCTTCAGCGCGTTGCGGGACCTCTCTTTGAAGCAGTATACTGTCTCTTCCCCGTCCCAGATAGTCCGGGGGAGTGGGTACTTTCTCCGCAGGCGATATTTATCCACGGCGCCCAGGGGTCTCCCACGCGCTTTCTCTGCCTCGGTATACCGTGCCTTGTACCATAGGTCTTGCAGCGAGGAGTGGTTGGACGGACTGAAGCTGTGGTTCTCCAAAATACTGTAGAGCTCCTGGTACCGAGCCTGATGAAAAGCGACAAGAGCTTGAGCTTTCAGAATGCTTTCGTTGCCGCGTAGCAGGTCACTCTGTGGCAAGGACCATAAAAACCTGGCAAGCCGGTCCACATTGCCTCCCTGCTGCAGAGCCTCGCAGACGCACGCCACTTGCTCCGGGGAGAATGCCAGGGAAGAAGTCGCGCTCACCAGAAGTTCACTGTGGACCGCATCAGTGTTCGAAGTTGCGCGCTCCATAGACAACTCCGCGGTATCGAGCGCCAGAAGCTTGATACACTCTCGCCTGTCCGTCTTCACATTTTCCTTCTGAATGTCATTTGAAATTGTGACTTCTCCTGAAGAAGAAGACATTTTCAAGCCTTTCCTGGTAAGTCACTCCTCCCTGGTTCCGGCAAGCCTTCAGCCGATCAGGTTACCCCCTCGCCATGCGAATGCGATCGAATATCTGGCAGCAGCTGTAAGTGGATAGCGCTCCCCTTTCGTTCCAACGTGACTTTTACTCTGCGGGAACTGTAGCAAGAGGGCATTGGGGTCTGTCTGCAGGAGAGCCACCCGATTGGCTACGAAGGGCTCCGCCAGGGAGGAGCGACCTCGACCAAGAGACGAATGTTTGGTTTGCAGCTGTCACTCAAACATGACGTATAACATTTCAGAGGCTTACCTGTACAAGGTGAATGTGGTTGGGATTTTGATATGAGAGCGGAAAAGACTCTCCATATTGTCTGCATCATGGCATATTATTTTTTGATTGTACCAACTGAGCTGTGCGATAATGGACTGCCCCTGTTAGCTAAATTAAATAATTTGTGATATGCGTACAGCAGCCTACTCTTTATAGCCTACGTTATACATTCAACTCCAACATCGATTAATATAAAAAAAGCAAACTAATGAAAGTTTCTTATGCGTTAGCTCAGTTAATGGAAATTAACTGATAGGCTATTTGATTATCATAATGCAACAATAGCTGATGCAAATACCTATTATTATTAGGCTCTGATTATTAGACTATTATTATTAGCAATGTTTTTTGCTGATTACTATAGTGAGTTTCTCACGTTTTCAAATAGGTCTTCTAACAGGCTATCAAATGAAAATGCATAATTTTAGTTTAAAAAAATGAAATAAGCCTAAGCATTGTGGAGCTCTGAAAATGTCGTGTGTGTGTGTGTTTATTCTTGTTTTCATAATCTTAAATTTGAAAATAACAAGATTTATCACTATTACGCATTTGTCCACTTAGTGAGGTGCGCTATGAGGGATCATTAACTAGGAACCGATCTTACCACCGACGTTCTTATCGGGACTATTTAAATGTGACACATTTTACCACTTGTGCGAACTGTTAAGAGATATTGATAACTTGCTAGTTCATTGTTGACATCGATTTTCGGGTACTTTGTAGAGATGGACAACTAAGGGTGTCCGAGATGCAAGACAGCAAAATACAGGAATCAGTCCCTGAAACGAATGGTGGATGTTTGTGGCCACACGCTGTGAGTATCAATTCATGATAACTAGCTAACGTTAGCCTTCCAGCAATTAGCTGCATGTTGTCAATCCATGCAAGGAGGCAATGTAGACCGGCTGGCCAGGTTTTTATGGTCCTTAAATATATATATGCAAGGAGGCAATGTGGACCGGCTGGCCAGGTTTTTATGGTCCTTAAATATATATATGCAAGGAGGCAATGTGGACCGGCTGGCCAGGTTTTTATGGTCCTTATATATGCAAGGAGGCAATGTGGACCGGCTGGCCAGGTTTTTATGGTCCTTATATATGTGTATGTGTATTATTTAGCCAGACAACTATAATAAGAAATATAAAATAAACTGTAATGTTAGTTAGTACGTCTGTAACGTTTGTCAAGCTGAACGTGAGGAGCTGGTGCGTGATGTCAATATTAATGTTTGCTTGTTTTAATATGTTCTTTCTATCGGCAACATAAAAACTTATATTTGTCTCAGCGTGTCTTGTTTACAAGCTTTACAGTATGCACACGTTTGTTTAATAAACAGCGCTGGCTTGTTGTTTGTGATACGGAAACTATTCCCATATCAATTCTGGTTGATGTAGTCGCTCAGTGTCTTTGGAAGTAACATAAAAAAAGATTGCAATAAAGCTGTTCCCAAAATCCCCCCTGTTTTTTAAGCCCAGACATCCACCCAGTCTCCGTGATGGAGAGGAGACCTGTTGATTTTATGGGTGTTGAAGCTGATGAAAATGCTGGTGTCTGCTGGAGCATATGTTCGACCCTGCATGTTTATTGACCGTACCATCAGGAAGTGGCTGTGCTTCGTCATCAGGTCAGCCCACTCATAACTCAGAGCTTCTGTTCTGTCTGGACGCAGGGTCACACTGGGAGAAAATTGAAATAACTTTGCAATAAAGCAATTTAGAGGATCGCCCTTCCCTAGCTCCGGTCACCTTGCTGGTGCTCTTCAGAGCTGTTTACCAGATCATCAGGGTGCTGCTAGGAAACTGCAACCACACACATTGGGATGTTGTCTTTGACTGTCCCGACTGCTGGTTATTTGACTAAGGTTTGGTGTGATATTGTTGATGTGCAAATGTTGTGCAATCTCGGAACCCAGAACTAAATCCGATCTGTCACTGGAGAGAAGCCTAATCTTGACAAAAGTGGTATTTTTTTCATAGTCAACATAGTGTGTAGGCTTATTTGAATGAAATTCTAGAAACAAAAATATCCTTCCCACCTATCTGGCTGTCTGTCGGTCTGTCTGTCTGGCTGTCTGTCTGTCTGTTGGTCTGACTGTCAATTAGTCAAGCTGTGGCAAGGTCTTATCTGCATTGGGGAGAGAGTCTTGCTGACAGCTGACAACGCTGTGAAGCCATCCAGTCTAGGCCGTCCCGTGCACTATATGGAACCACTCCACCCTGCATCTAAATTTAAACCCCACAGTGGCACATTTACTGTCGCCGTGGCCTTCTGTTATTTATTACCTACGCACGATGACGCAGGACCTGTGTCCTTTGGCGACGACACAGCACAGATGCCGGTGGGCCAGGGATATTACCCAGGCTGGGTAGGTACAGATCAAGGAAGGACTGATAGGGACACCTCTGCAGGTGGAGGCTAGGTTCTTGTGTGTCTGTTGGTCACTACCCCTTTAGGCAGAGTGATGTAGATTACTCTTTCCCATGCTGAATGATCTACCTTGTAATTTATGACATTCATCTTCCCATTAGTTAAAGAGTCAATCAAATGTCCCATTGTTTTCTGGCTGTGGCTCCTTACGTTTTAGGTGTTACTGGCAGGAATGGGGCGTCACAGTAGGTTAGCGGTGTTCGATGGCCAGGTGATTACGACACAAAGGGATCTCCTGCCTGGGCCCACGCACCACAGCTGCTTGTGTGGGAGTCCAGAGCATGGAGTCCAGAGCATGGAGTCCAGAGCATGGAGTCCAGAGCATGGAGTCCAGAGCATGGAGTCCAGAGCATGGAGTCCAGAGCATGGAGTCCAGAGCATGGAGTCCAGAGCATGGAGTCCAGAGCATGGAGTCCAGAGCATGGAGTCCAGAGCATGGAGTCCAGAGCATGGAGTCCAGAGCATGGAGTCCAGAGCATGGAGGGCTTTATGTGAGAAACAGGTGAACCAGCCCCTATGTGGCTGCATTGTTCCTACCTTCAATAGTGTATAGGAGGGAGAGAAGGAGGGAGGGAGGCAATGTCACTGGCTGTTGGGGTTGCGGAGGGGGAGGGGGTTGTCTTTGCTGTGCCAGGCCCCTGTTTACCTCCTTTCTGACCTGCTGACAGCTGCAGATGGGAGAGATATGAGCTCTGAGCAGGACAGGTGAGGGGGAGGACTAGAGGTGCAGGGCTCGCTCACCACTCTGCTACAGTGAGAACAGTTCTGGGAGAGAGGAAGAGACAGAGGGAAAGATAGCGTATGCTAGAGAAATCGTGTGGATGATGCTGGACATATTACCGTATAGCCTCTCAAGCCCTTATGCCCAGCAGCAGGAGAAAGGCACAATTTGAAAGATGATGCTGCAGTAGATAGCAGACGTTTTATGGGCTCTTGACCTATTCTGTCACACCGTGTATTAGTGATGTATGGGTTGACTCAAAACCCGCAGTCCCCGTGCTTATAACCGCAAAATATTGTGTGGATGAAGGACGGGTGGGTTGCAATCGGGTTGAATAAAGAGAAAACAATACATTCATAAATCCATAATGTATCATTTTTGTGCAATTTACGCTGAGTGCAATGCTGCATTTAATTATTATATATATTTTTTAATGCTCAACAGTTTCCCATGTGTATCAAGAATGTTCCACCACCATAAGGACATCCAGACAACTTGACATAACTGTGGGAAGCATTGTAGTCAACATGGGCCAGCATCACTATGGAACGCTTTTGACACCTAGAGTCCATGCCCCAACGAATTGAGGCTGTTCTGAGGGCAAAGGGGGGTGCAACTCAATATTAGGAAGGCGTTTCTAATGTTTTGTACACTATGCATATCATTGAGGTTTTTCTTTCATTATTTTAGGCTATCTGACATTAGAGCATAAGTTTAAGCTTCAGGGCCTAACTCTACGTGTGCAAAATAGCCTACACGCCAATCGCCAAATGCTTTTGGGAACGGGCAGAAAACGTTAACATCGATCCACTGAGGCAAACAGGACAATGTCAGAGTTGAATTCAATAAGAGAAAAGTTGCGAAGTGGAGAGATGAAAATAAAGAGAGGGAGGGCCAGAAAAGTAATGTTTAGGAAAGATTTGTTATGTGTGATTGTGAGAAGCTATAAAAATTCAACAGTCACACGATGGGGACTTCAAATAGGCCTGTGGCACGTCAAGGGAACTGTAGCCTGCTGTTCAGATCGGTTAAATGGAAACTGAAATCTGGACACTGACTAAAGGTTTATAACCTCTCACATAGTCTTTTATATTATCTCCTGCAGAATGAAGCATTTCTTGCAGTAAAATTATACACCAAATGTACATTTTGACTCGGGAACATCAGAGAATATGACGGCTATCTTTATCAGCATCATAAAAGCTGATAGTATTTCAACCACATAAAATATAGATCCAAGCCGAACTGAAATCTTGAAATGTTGGGTCGTTTTCACAGCTTAACATTTCCTTTACAACTAGCACAGAAAATCGTTCCCGATTGTTGTTGTTGACTTATTGCATTTTCTCCTCAGTCCCTAAATGTCTTTGATCTGCCAAAGAAGCAGAGATGACGGAGAACTTGACCGATATCAAATATATTGAAGCATTCATTCTACCGATTTATGGCATTGTTCTGGTGAGCAAGGGTTTATATAGTCTTTTAGGTAAACATATAATGACAGAAGATAAGCTGCTTGTATCTAATTATAGACAAGTTGACTAACAAATAGCCTATCAAAATGTCAGAAATTATAAGCAGAAACATATCTAAATGAGGCAAATAAAAATCCTGCATCCCCTGTTAATGTTGCACATTGTGTATTCTATTATTTGTATTTTTTTCTCTCTGCATTGTTGGGAATGGCTCGTAAGTCAGCATTTCACTGTTAGTTTACGAGGCATGTGGCAATAAAAATGTATTTGACAATCAGAGGGGCCTATACAAATGGCTTGTCTGAGAGGAGCTAGCCTGAAGATGGCAAGTTCACTTTGAAAGTCTCCTCCCTCCAATCTTTTCTTAGTTTGCTCTACAATTACAGAGGATTTCCCCTGTGGAAGGGTCCGTTATGTGGTCCATTTATTTTATTTTTTATTTCACCTTTATTTAACCAGGTAGGCAAGTTGAGAACAAGTTCTCATTTACAATTGCGACCTGGCCAAGATAAAGCAAAGCAGTTCGACACATACAACGACACAGAGTTACACATGGAGTAAAGCAAACATACAGTCAATAATACAGTATAAACAAGTCTATATACGATGTGAGCAAATTAGGTGAGATAAGGGAGGTAAAGGCAAAAAGGCCATGGTGGCAAAGTAAATACAATATAGCAAGTAAAACACTGGAATGGTAGATTTTCAATGGGAGAATGTGCAAAGTAGAAATAAAAATAATGGGGTGCAAAGGAGCAAAATAAATAAATAAATTAATTAAATACAGTAGGGAAAGAGGTAGTTGTTTGGGCTAAATTATAGGTGGACTATGTACAGGTGCAGTAATCTGTGAGCTGCTCTGACAGTTGGTGCTTAAAGCTAGTGAGGGAGAAGTGTTTCCAGTTTCAGAGATTTTTGTAGTTCGTTCCAGTCATTGGCAGCAGAGAACTGGAAGGAGAGGCGGCCAAAGAAATAATTGGTTTTGGGGGTGACTAGAGAGCGTGTGCTGCAGGTGGGAGATGCAATGGTGACCAGCGAGCTGAGATAAGAGGGGACTTTACCTAGCAGGGTCTTGTAGATGACATGGAGCCAGTGGGTATGGCGACGAGTATGAAGCGAGGGCCAGCCAACGAGAGCGTACAGGTCGCAATGGTGGGTAGTATATGGGGCTTTGGTGACAAAACGGATTGCACTGTGATAGACTGCATCCAATTTGTTGAGTAGGGTATTGGAGGCTATTTTGTAAATGACATCGCCAAAGTCGAGGATTGGTAGGATGGTCAGTTTTACAAGGGTATGTTTGGCAGCATGAGTGAAGGATGCTTTGTTGCGAAATAGGAAGCCAATTCTAGATTTAACTTTGGATTGGAGATGTTTGATATGGGTCTGGAAGGAGAGTTTACAGTCTAACCAGACACCTAAGTATTTGTAGTTGTCCACGTATTCTAAGTCAGAGCCGTCCAGAGTAGTAATGTTGGACAGGCGGGTAGGTACAGGTAGCGATCGGTTGAAGAGCATGCATTTAGTTTTACTTATGGGACAGGGGGCAAGCTACGCCCAACTCCTGGACCTACCTGATGAATGGGCTCTTTGTGGGTCTGTGGAAACAAGCAGCAAACCCCCCTTTTACCTCCATATGGCCAGGCCTATACCTCTCCTGTAGCCTGGGGCCACAGTGAACATCTGCCCCTACTGGGCTGCACTCGAACAGGGGGCCCCTCTCATGGTCCTGGGGACCAACCACGTACAGGATAATTTTTGTTTTAATTATGTTTTTTGTGCGATAAATCCAGCAATTGTTGAACACTAGGCCAATTTGCTTATGTTTTGTGAGATCTTTTCTATACTAGAGGGTAGTGATGAACCGATATTACATTTTTGGCTGATACCGATATCCAATATTTTCCTTGCCAAACAAAATTCTACCGATACGTATAACCTAATAATTAATTATTATTATTATTACTGCATTGTCGGAACTAGAAGCACAAGCATTTCGCTACACTCGCATTAACATCTGCTAACCATGTGTATGTGACAAATAAAATTTGATTTGATTTGATTTATAACAGATATAAAAAAAATATTGCGGCCTTTTTAAGCATTCTAGTACAGTTAAATAGTTAAAACACACACATGGCCGCAGAGGTCTAAGGCACTGCATCTCAGTGCAAGAGGTGTCACTACAGTCCCTGGTTCGAATCCAGGCTGTATCACATCTGCTCATAGGGCGGCGCACAATTGGCCCAGCGTCGCCCGGGTTTGGCTGGTGTAGGCCGTCTTTCTAAATAATAATTTGTTCTTAACTGACTTGCCTAGTTAAATAAAGGTTACACACCACACTGACCAAAAAGTTATTTTGTTGGCATTTACGTATGTCCCCATTACCAGTAAAACATAATCAAAATCTATTTCTTTCACTTACTTCCTGTGCTGTTTCGTTGTTCAGTTGTTTCATTCTCAACCAAGATTTCTATGGAACGCTGTTTGGGTCTTTGAGTGTCAAAAAATATAATATTTAACCCTACTTCACATGTCAAATAACACCATTTGACTAATCAGGACCTGAATATGACTGCATGTCACATAATTTAATGTGTTCATAAATCTTTTACGTAGTTATTACACATTGATTACACTATCACTCGTATTTCATGTCCCAACTATTCATACGTATGCTATGATGCTGGTAAAGTTGTCTCGCGCACCTACAAAGCTAGCTAGCTCATGGATGCAAACAATGTTCTTCCCCAAAACATAGCAAAACGACATCTGTTTCAGTAGCTTTAGTTAGTTAGCTAACTATATAGCTAGGTGTCATCTAAAATAACCCTCATTTATAAGATCGTTCTTATTTGATTAATGGTGGTCGGACCCATCTATGTGAAGCTAGCCACAATAAGGATTAGCCACAATAGTGGACTTTGCATTTAGCCTTCAAAATAAAAGTATGACATAATTCTACTATTTGTATTAATTTGCATCACTGTCAATGACGTACTTTTATTTTGAAGGCAAACTGCAAATTCCACTATTGTGCCTAATCCTTATTGTGGTTAGCATCACAACACACAGCCCGGTCGAGCAACACTAGCCAGATGAAGCTAGCTGGCTGCTTATAACGTTAGCTTTGGCCAACTGTTAAAGAGGCTGCGATTTTTTTTTTTTGCAGCTTTTTGTTAAAAATCGCGCAACATTTCAACGTCCTGCTACTCATGCCAGGAATATAGTATATGCATATGATTAGTATGTGTGGATAGAAAACACTCTGAAGTTTATAAAACTGGTTAAATCATGTCTGTGACTATAACAGAATGTGTTTAGCAGGAAAAATCCCAAGGAAAACTGTTCACAAAAAAACCCCCAAAAATATCCCTCCGCCAGTCTCTGTATTGTCTATGGCAAGTAGATAGGAAAATAGATAGGGCCCAGTTTACAATGCCTACAGCTTCCACACGATGTCGCCAGTACTGTCAATTGATTTGAAATTTATCCTTGGTAAAATGAGGAATAGGCACTTCCTGTCGTCGAGTACACCAGAGGAAGTTATGAAAGAGAATGTGGACCATGATTTCAAAACGTGCTGCTATTGAATACAGATCGCCCCGTGATCAATTTGATCGATTATTAATGTTTACTAATACCTAAAGTTGGATTACAAAAGTAGTTTAAAGTGTTTTGTCAAAGTTTATAGGGAACTTTTTTAATTAAAAAAAATGAACGGTGCTTTTCCATGGATCAGACGGGCTTCATAAATGGACATTTTGGGTATACATGGACGGATTTAATCGAAAAAAAGACCCAATTGTGATGTTTATGGGACATATAGGAGTGCCAACAAAGAAGCTCGTCAAAGGTAATGAATGTTTTATATTTTATTTCTGCGTTTTGTGTAGCGCCGGCTACGCTAATTATTTTGTTTACGTCCCCTTTGGGTATTTCGGGGGTTGCATGCTATCAGATAATAGCTTCTCATGCTTTCGCCGAAAAGCATTTTAAAAATCTGACATGTTGGCTAGATTCACAACGAGTGTAGCTTTAATTGAGTACCCTGCATGTGTGTTTTAATGAAAGTTTGAGTTGTATCGAGTACTATTAGTTGTCACTCTGAAATTTCCGCTGATGTCCGTTGATGTTGATCCCTGTACAGGGACAGCAGCCGTAAAAGGTTTAAGTAGCTGGCTAGCTATTTATTTTCATGAACTGAAATTCAGTATCAATAGGCGAACAACAAGTGGCAACCTAGCTAATACTTACTCGCAAGGATTCCTAAATCATTGCTTAGAATAATGAAAATGACAGCAGTTTTTACTGGTCATTGTTTTCAAGCTGATTGTATTGGTGCTAACTAGGTACCAAGCTAAAACTAGCTACCCCAGAAGTTGAGGTTGAACAAATTATGCTTTATTACCAACGCAGTATTGTAAACTCATCGTTCAAGGCCGGTGTTTGCTGACTTTTTTTGTACAACTTTGACAGTGCTACTCTATCTTTTTTGACATGCAAAGACCCAAACGGCATAGTATGTATGCCGTGAAACTAATCAAATTAAATGTATTTTTATAGCCCTTCTTACATCAGCTGATATCTCAGTGCTGTACAGAAACCCAGCCTAAAACCCCAAACAGCAAGCAATGCAGGTGTAGAAGCACAGTGGCTAGGAAAAACTCCCTAGAAAGGCCAAAACCTAGGAAGAAACCTAGAGAGGAACCAGGCTATGAGGGGTGGACAGTCGTCTTCTGGCTGTGCCGGGTGGAGATTATAACAGAACATGGCCAAGATGTTCAAATGTTCATAAATGACCAGCATGGTCAAATAATAACAAACACAGTAGTTGTCGAGGGTGCAACAAGTCAGCACCTCAGGAGTAAATGTCAGTTGGCTTTTCATAGTCGATCATTAAGAGTATCTCTACTGTCTCTAGAGAGTTGAAAACAGCAGGTCTGGGACAGGTAGCGCGTCCGGTGAACAGGTCAGGGTTCCATAGCCGCAGGCAGAACAGTTAACTGGATCATCAGCACAGCCAGGTGAACTGGGGACAGCAAGTAGTCATCATGCCAGGTAGTCCTGGCAATAGCTGTGACGCTATTACTGTGTAACTCCGGGTAGGGCAACATCTGAAAAATAACGCACTTGGTAGTGTTAACCGGTGCTCGACCAGTCGGCAAAGGCAACATCACCCACGACAGAGAACGGTTTATTGTCAAGGGAAATTAATTCCATTACATTGGCTTTAATGGATTTCACCTTTTGAGTTGTCTCGCTGAAATGTTGTTACTCTTTCAAATGACTGCATGACTTGTTGACTGCTCGATCCACACAGCAGACATTGTGTTCTACTTTAGGAATGCGTGTAGCGCCAAATTTTACATGGCGTCATTACGTCATGTACTTTCGTTATATAGGGATGCACGTCAGCTTTAAAATCGGTTTTGCACATTGGGAGTAGACATTGGCCGATTCCAATATGTTCATAGATTTAAAAAAAAAAAAAGAATTAATTTTAAATTATTTTTATTATATCGTGCATCCCTACTAGAGGGTGTGTTGGTGTTCATGATCTTTTGGCAGGTTTGCTTTGTTTTCCGCATATCTGATATGTAAACAGGTAAAGCCCAGTAGCGCTGCTGTTTCTCCCATAACTGCTTTTTCATTTAGAATCCTGCTGATGAGGTGAAAAAGATTTACTGCGTCTAGGCCTAAAGCACTCAAGTTCTGAAGAGGGTTTGAAAGAAATGAGACTTTGGAAACATACTATAAAAAATTGTAGGCCCAAGACGATTTTCCCCCTCAAATTTCATCACATTGAAAAAACAACAACATTTTGGCTATGTTTTGGGGTTAAAACGGTTGTAGTCACTCCAGATGTGGCCATTTGGAAACCAGATGTTGGTGCTTGCTTCTGAAGGTGGCCAGCTAAGAGCAGGAAGCCTACGGAAGGTGAATTCCAGTGGAATAAAGCTCCACAGAGACTTAATTAAAAGAGTGGACTGTGCAAACGTTTATCCTGCCGCCCACCCCTCCTGCCGCCCACCCCTCCTGCCGCCTACTTAGGGAAGATTTAAGACCTTCTCCATTGTCTTTAGGGTCCACTCCTCACTTGAGTGTGATTGATGGGTAAACTCCTACCTGCTTAAAGGTGTGATTGATGAGTAAATGTTGCTCGGCCCAAAAGTGGCTCTGGTGGTTGCTATGGCCGTGTTGTTTTGATGGCTTTTTACATTTTTTAAAAATGTATTATTATTATTTGTTAAACCTTTATTTAACTAGGCACTTCAGTTAAAAACAAATTCTGATTTTCAATGACTGCCTAGGAACATTGGGTTAACTGCCTTGTTCAGGAGCAGAATGACAGATTTTTACCTTGTCAGCTCGGGGATTCGATCTTGCAACTTTTTAGGTTACTCGTTCAACGCTCTAACCACTAGGCTACTTGCTGCCCCGCTTGTGGAAGGACCCTCTGCATTGGAATGTTTTCGTATTGGTGGACATTGACATTTGATGATGGAATTTGTGTGTCATGCAACAATTTCCTAGAACAGCTCTGTGTTAGCCAATGAGGGAAGGGAACCCCTCTATGCAGAAAGACCTATTAAACCAGACTAATACAGGAACACTGAGACATGATATGTCTAACGTAGTCCTGTTCTTAATAGATGCAGTTTATAATGAAATATTTATCTCTAAACTACCATAACTGTTTTGTCTTTTTTGGGATCTTATTAATATTAGACCAGTTGTTAGAGCACTTTCAAGGTCATAACAAATTATTACGATCCTGACAATGTTGAAAGACGCCCAAGCATTTTCAGGGAACTTCAGCATCAGTGGAATTTGAAATAGTTTAGTGATGAGAAGCTGTGGGTGCATTGCTGAACAGGATTTTGTATTGTGTGCAGTGTGGCACGCTGACTGTTTTGAGTAACTTTGAAATTACAATAGAAAAAATACATTTCCAGTGCAGACAATCTTTGGCATGGGTGTCAGATTAATTTCCTGTCTGTCTGCAACATTTCATTCATGATTCCTACTGTCTGAACTATTACATTAAGGTAATATAAGATGGCCATTATCACCTGTTGTGGGGCTGATAACACACATACATATTATATATGTATAACACCAGGCCATTGCTAAGGAAAAGTGCATTAGACATTAGACATAGATTTAGACCTGCCTGCTCCAAAGAATAAGCTTTGTAATAAGCTTTGTATATACAGTTGAAGTCGGAAGTTTACATACACTTAGGTTGGAGTCATTAAAACTCGTTTTTCAACCACGCCACAAATTTCTTGTTAACAAACTGTAGTTTTGGCAAGTCGGTTAGGACATCTAGTTTGTGCATGACACAAGTAATTTTTCCAACAATTGTTTACAGACAGATTATTTCACTTATAATTCACTGTATCACAATTCCAGTGGGTCAGAAGTTTACATACACTAAGTTGACTGTGCCATTAAACAGCTTGATCAAATCCAGAAAATGATGTCATGGCTTTAGAAGCTTCTGATAGGCTAATTGACATCATTTGAGTCAATTGGAGGTGAACCTGTGAATGTGTTTCAAGGCCTCACTTCAAACTCAGTGCCTCTTTGCTTGACATCATGGGAAAATTAAAATAAATCAGCCAAGACCTCAGAAAAAATGTGTAGACCTCCACAAGTCTGGTTCATCCTTGGGAGCAATTTCCAAACACATAAAGGTACCACGTTCATCTGTACAAACAATAGTACGCAGGTATAAACACCATGGGACCACGCAGCCGTCATACCGCTCAGGAAGGAGACGCATTCTGTCTTTTAGAGATCAACGTACTTTGGTGCGAAATGTGCAAATCAATCCCAGAAAAACAGCAAAGGATCTTGTGAAGATGCTAGAGGAAACGGGTACAAAAGTATCTATATCCACAGTAAAACGAGTCCTATATCAACATAATCTGAAAGGCCGCTCAGCAAGGAAAAAGCCACTGCACCAAAACCGCCATAAAAAAGCCAGACCCCAGTTTGCAACTACTCATGGGGACAAAGATCGTACTTTTTGGAGAAATGTCCTCTGGTCTGATGAAACAAAAATAGAACTGTTTGGCCATAATGACCATCGTTATGTTTGGAAGAAAAAGGGGGAGGCTTGCATGCAGAAGAACACCATGGCATCATGAGGTAGGAAAATTATGTGGATATATTGAAGCAACATCTCAAGACATCAGTTAAAGTTAAAGCTTGGTCGCAAATGGGTCTTCCAAATGGACATACATCCAAAGTTGTACAAAATGGCTTTAGGACAACAAAGTCAAGGTATTGGAGTGGCCATCACAAGGCCCTGACCTCAATCCCATAGAACATTTGTGAGCAGAACTGAAAAGGCGTGTGCGAGCAAGGAGGCCTACAAACCCGACTCAGTTACACCAGCTCTGTCAGGAGGAATGGGCCAAAATTCACCCAACTTATTGTGGGAAGCTTGTGGAAGGCTACACTAAATGTTTGACCCAAGTTAAACAGTTTAAAGTTAAGGCTACCAAATACTAATTGAGTGTATGTAAACTTCTGACCCACTGGGAATGTGGTGAAAGAAATAAAACCTGAAATAAATCATTCTCTCTACTGTTATTCTGACATCTCACATTCTTAAAATAAAGTGGTGATCCTAACTGACCTAAAACAGGCAATTTTTACTAGGATTAAGTGTCAGGAATTGTGAAAAACTGAGTTTAAATGTATTTGGCTTAAGTGTATGTAAGCTTCTGACTTCAACTGTATGTGTGTGTGTTTGACACATTTGTGTGTCTGTTTCCTCAGATGTGAGAGCTGTGTGGACATGCTGTTTGTGAGTGGTTCGGGGGAACTGTGTGCAGTGTGGCACGCCCCTGAGGAAGACTAACTTCCACATGCAGCTCTTCAAAGACCCAGCCATCGACAAGGAGGTGGAGATCCGCAAGAAGGTGCTCAAGATGTGATTGAGGGGCACGGGGGAGAAGGGTGTGTCTCTGTTTGTGTTTGTGTTCAGCCCTCTCCTTAAGCTTCCTTTGTCTTTGTCATTATGCTGTTTGTTTTGTAGACAATGCCCCCCCAGGGGTTGCTCAAATGGGAAGGCTCTTTCCCTGCCATACATCTGCCTCAGCCCCTCCCGTTCTGTCCATCCCTCATCTTTGTTTCTTTAGCCCTGCTATTTCAATGTAATGTGAGCAAACAAGTATTAGGCCTGATACTTAGGGTATATCTTTTTTTTTCTCTTCTCCTTCACAGTTAGAATGAGAGACTTTGACTTCTCCAGCCTGAGAGAATACAATGACTATTTGGAGTAAGTGGAGGAGATCGGTGAGAGCAGGCTGTGGACTCGGGAGATGGAGAGATAGAGGGGGGTCTTAGTGCATTGATCTGTCTCTGGCCTTGGCTCTGGATGTTGAAGTTTTACAGGTGTCAGTGCCAGCCAGGGTCAGAGACCCACCAGTCTCTCTCTGCCAATTCTCAGAGATCTCTGTCAGATGGTGTTTGCACTGTGACTATGGGTTAGCCTATGGTTTCCTATGCTTACATTGTCATAAACATGGTTTATTACTTTTAGAGAAAAACACTACTGGTCAAAAGTTTTAAAACACCTACTGATTCAAGGGTCTTTCTTCATTTAAAAAAAAAAACATTTTCTACATTGTAGAATAATAGGGAAGGCATCAAAACTATGAAATAACACAGATGGAATCATGTAGTTACACTTTGTCTTGATGACTGCTTTGCACATTCTTGGCATTCTCTCAACCAGCTTCATGAGGTAGTCACCTGGAATGCATTTTAATTAACAGGTGTGCCTTCTTAAAAGTTCATTTGTGGAATTTCTTTCCTTAATGCGTTTGAGCCAATTAGTTGTGTTGTGACAAGGTAAGGGTGGTATACAGAAGATAGCCCTATTTGGTAAAAGACCAAGTCCATTTTATGGCAAGAACAGCTCAAATAAGCAAAGAGAAATGACAGTCCATTAATACTTTAAGACATGAAGGCCAGTCAATAAGGAACATTTCAAGAACTTTGAAAGTTTCTTCAAGTGCAGTCGCAAAAGCCATCAAGCGCTATAATGAAACTGGCTCTCATGAGGACTGCCACAGGAATGGAAGACCCAGAGTTACCTCTGCTGCAGAGGATAAGTTCATTAGAGTTACCAGCCTCAGAAATTGCAGCCCAAATAAATGCTTCACAGAGTTCAAGTAACAGACACATCTCAACGTCAACTGTTCAGAGGAGACTGTGTGAATCAGGCCTTTATGGTCAAATTGCAAAGAAACCACTACGAAAGGACACCAATAAGAACAGACTTGCTTGGTCAAAAAAAACATGAGCAATGGACATTAGACGGTGGAAATCTGTACTTTGGTCTGATGAGTCCAAATTTGAGATTTTGGGTTCCAATCGCCGTGTCTTTGTGAGACGCAGAGTAGGTGAAGGGATGATCTCCACATGTGTGGTTCCCACCATGAGGCATGGAGGAGGTGTGATGGTGTGGGGGTGCTTTGCTGGTGACACTGTCAGTGATTTATTTGGAATTCAAGGCGTATTTAACCAGCATGGCTACCACAGCATTCTGCAGCGATACACCATCCCATCTGGTTTGGGCTTAGTGGGACCATCATTTGTTTTTCAACAGGACAATGACCCAGCACACCTCCAGGCTGTGTAAGGGCTATTTTATCAAGAAGGAGAGTGATGAGAGTGCTGCATCAGATGACATTGCCTCCACAATCCCCCGACCTCAACCAAACTAAGATGGTTTGGGATGAGTCGGACTGCAGAGGGAAGGAAAAACAGCCAACAAGTGCTCAGCATATGTGGGAACTCCTTCAAGACTGTTGGAAAAGCATTCCAGGTGAAGCTGGTTGAGAGAATGCCAAGAGTGTGCAAATCTGTCAACAAGGCAAAGGGTGGCTATTTGAAGAATCTCAAATATAAAATATATTTTGATTTGTTAAACACTTATTTTGGTTACTACATGATTCCATATGTGTTATTTCATAGTTGTGATGTCTTCAATATTATTCTACAATGTAGAAAATAGTAAAAATAAAGAAAAACCCTTGAATGAGTAGGTGTTCTAAAACTTTTGACTGGTAGTGTACACTGGCAAGCCCTTGAATTGAAACATTAAACCTTATTTATACATTTAAAACAATTCATTATCAATAGTCTGGTGCTTTGCAACATCATACTTTAGGTTGTGCCGAATCCGATTTCCAGTATCTGCCCTAGATCATTTGAAGGGAAGTCTGTGCTAGTGTCTTGGAGGGCTGCCCTGCACTCTGCTCCAGTCTATAACCTGACCAACAACCTTGAGGTGGAGGGCACCAAACACATCATGGAGGCGTACCAGAGAGAGAATAGAGACATCATCCAGAAGAACAAGGCCAAGCTGGTTGGGTACCTGTAATCCCGCACTGACTCGCTCTGCCTTGCCTGATGAAACTCATCACCAATGCATTATTCTGTTGTACTACATTATCTCGCTCCCTCTCCCACCCTCTGTCTCCTCCTGCAATACTGACT
The DNA here is from genome assembly GCF_057628025.1 of Oncorhynchus mykiss. NCBI lineage: Eukaryota > Metazoa > Chordata > Actinopteri > Salmoniformes > Salmonidae > Oncorhynchus > Oncorhynchus mykiss. Next base: position 49,585,376 of record NC_143040.1, on the reverse strand, counting down.
ACTAGGATATTGATTATTCCCTCTCTCTCCATCAGATGCGAGAGCAGGAGGAGCTGCAGTTGTTGGAGGAGCAGGAGCATCGCAGGCTGGAGGCTCTGCAGGAGGAACAGAGACAGCTACAGGGCAGGAGGAAGAGCAAGCAGGCTCTACTAGATAATCTGGTGAGACACCTAGACATGTACACAGACACACACCACATACAGTCGCATTAATAAACACACATTGCCACATAGGCCAACGGGAACAAATTGTAAGTCATAGAACAATCAGGTGACACACGTACAGGAAGAACAAGCAGGATATATAAGATGAGCCAATGACTGGTAACTAGGCTCATTAAGAGCTTATTACTACTCTTCTGCTGTGGAGCTGCTGAAGCTTTGCTGTCCCCTCAGCATTGTTAGCGTTCTGTGCCTCCTGGCAAGTATCCTGGCTCCTTTGTGTTTAGCTACGGGCTTTAGAAGTGATTGTCCCTGTAGAGCAGCCTGGTATAGAGCGATCACAGATAGCAGGTTGAGCTGTTTGTTTGTTTGTTTGTTTAAACACTGGGCCTCTGTTGTTTGTTGGGCGATGAGCAGTAAGAACCCGGGGACACGCTCCTGTGCTTTGGCATTTACAGTATAAATCTCTGAGGCCTCACACACACAGTAAGATATACTTTAGGTTACGTAGTGTATGTGGACACCTGCTCGTCAAACATCTCATTTCAAAATCATGGGCATTAATATGGAGTTGCCCACCCCTTTGCTACAATAACAGCCTCCACTCTTCTGGGAAGGCAATACAAGATATTGGAACATTGCTGCAGGGACTTGCTTCCATTCAGCCACGAGCATTAGTGAGGATGGGCACTGATTTTGGGGAGTTAGGCCTGGCTAGCAGTTTGCGAGTCATCCCACTGGTGTGCTATAGGGTTGAGGTCAGGGCTCTGTGCAGGCCAGTCAAGTTCCTCCACACTGATCTTAACAAACCGTTTCTGTATGGACCTTGCTTTGTGTACAGGGGCATTATCATGCTGAAACAGTAAAGGGCCTTCCCCAACTATTGCCATAAAGTTGGAAGCACAGAATCGTCTACAATGTCATTGTATGTTGTAGGGTTAAGATTTCCCTTCACTGGAACTAATGGACCTAGCCCGAACCATGAAAAACAACCCCAGACCATTATTCCTCCTCCACCACCAAACTTTGCAGTTGGCACTATGCATTCGGCGAGGTAGCGTTCTCCTGGCATCCACCAAACCCAGGTTTGTTCGTTGGACTACCAGATGGTGAAGCGTGGTTCATCACTCCAGGGAATACGTCTCCACTGCTCCAGAGTCCAATGGCGGCGAGCTTTACACCACTTCAGCAGACGCTTGGCATTGGGCATGGTGATTTTAGGCTTGTGTGCAGCTGCTCGCCATAAAAATCCATTTCATGAAGCTTCCGACGAATTGTTATTGTTCTGACGTTGCTTCCAGAGGTAGTTTGGAACTCGGTAGTGAGTGTTGCAACCGAGGACAGATGATTTTTGCGCGCTACGCGCTTCAGCACTAGGGGGTCCCATTCTGTGAGCTTGTGTGGCCTACCACTTCACAGCCGAGCTGTTGTTGCTCCTAGACTTTTCCACTTCACAATACCAGCACTTACAGTTGACCAGGGCAGCTCTAGCAGAGCAACTCACTTGTTGGAAAGATGGCATCCTATGACGGTGCCACCTTAAGTCACTGAGCTCTTCAGTAAGGTCATTCTACTGCATTTTCTTTGTCTATGGAGCTTGCATGGCTGTGCTCGATTTTATACACCCGTCAGCAATGGATGTGGCTGAAATAGCCGAATCCACTAATTTGAAGTGGTGTCCACATACTTTTGTGTATATGTAGTGTATCAATGATCAAAAAGACAGATATAGTGTTTGCAATGTATCCTGATAAGGGGCCATCAGCAGATCACCTCCAGCTGTTCATTATTCTGCTCCACACCTTCCTTTCTGCCTGGTGATGAAAACACTCCCAGCTCTGTGCCCACCTCCCGTCCACCCCGCGATAACATCCTGCTCCCTCCATGGATGGCATGCCTGGGCTTGTGTTTTCAGACCTCTAAGCTTGGCAACACTCCACCGGAGAAATTGCAATGTTCAACCTTCGCTTAATGGAGGTGAAGACATCGCAGTGTACTTGAAAAAAGGTCATACCACCAGGGTTTTAACATTGCTTGCATCAATAATCTGATGACTAGCCTTGAACCGCCTTGGTTTGTTAGTTGTGCAGTTATAGGGAGGAGCGTCTGCTTTGATATTTTGAACTCTGAGGTTCCCAAGTTGCACATCTCATTTACATGTACCAGTCTTCGAAGCACCTCCCATCTTTTACTTAGCGTAAATCTGTTTTTTGCTTTATCAGGATTCAGTGGTTGTTGAACATGCGCACGCACACACACGAAAATAGGATCACTCACCTCATACCTGTATTTGGATGTTCCCCCTCAGGAACGCTCTCATGTCACCACCACCACCATCCTGCTGGCACCAACACAAGGACCGGACTGCCCAGCTGGAGACTCAGATTGAGAAGCAGAAACAGGTGGTCAAACCCACCATCTTCTCCACCGGCATCCCTATGGTGAGTACCGCATGCCACATACAAGCACACTGACTGTCCTGACTGTGCAGGCCGGCTTAAGCCTACCACATAGTTGGCATAAAAACAACATCCAAACAGGCTAGCTCACACAGACATGCTAGTGAATGTCCAGCATGCACCCTGGGTCGGCCTAGTCTAGCTTAAGGTTAAAGTGCGATGAGCTCACACGAATACTCTGCCTACGTGACTTCACTCAATGGTAACATATGGTCTTCCTTACACAGAGCCCAATGCAGTTTATCTTACTGGGGGCACACACTATGCTCTTTAGGTACATGCTAATTCATTGTTAGCATATTACAGTGGTGGTCAGTTTAGTTAGATTAGCTTCACGCTAATGGTTGGGAAGCTCTTGAAGGTGGATGTTGCTGCAGTGTATTGTGTCCTTATCAAGGGTTTCTTCCTGGTGTGGGAACAAGCCCTCAACTCCTCTGTAATGTCATCACTTTCCTACCTGCAGCCCTCAGAGACAGAATGAGGGCTCTGCCTCTGTGTTTTGTTGAGCTGTCAGCTATGTGTTATTCATGGTGTCTGTTAAGGCCTTCTTCCATTTGGCAACTGCTCTGTTTTCCTCCACAGTTGTTTATTTTAATTTTACAGTGATGAGATAAAGCGATGCCATCACCCTTCTTCTCCTCCAGCCCCTATGAGAGGCGTAGCGGTTTTCCCAGGGTGCAACGGTGCGTGGGAGAAATCTCTGCTCAGTGCTCACCTAGTCTCATCTCCATGACAGTGGAGAAGTCTTTCTCCAGACACACTCATATTCCTATACATTACATTGGGGAATTTGCATGCAGAGTCTAGAAACCTTTTATTCCAGTGTATTTGATTAGTCATTTAAACCCAAAGACATGACCATTGCCCATTTTTCATCCACCATTGGGGGGGAAAAAAGAGCTGCTCCAGTATGGCTGGCTTCACATGGAGGAGGATGTGGTTCTCTCTAACTGACTGAATATGCAGCATGAAGTCGGACATGCTGATGGAGAAAGGGTTGTAGGATGCTGTTGCTCTTGGCTATGACTCTGGCTGTTTTTCCTCACTTTTCCCCCTCTCTTTCCCTCTTTTCTCCTCCTCCCTCTGGCTCGGGGTGGGGTAGAGCGGTTGCCAGGCGTGTCTGGAAACCGCAAGACTTCAGTTGGGCTTCAGTGTGGTTTTTCTTTCCCCTCACCTCAGTCCAGAAGACTAACTTCTGTTTGACTTGGTGGCGTTTCAAGGTGGCCCAGTTCATTCCTGCAGAACACCGGCTTATTTAGATCCATTTATTTAGTTAAAAAAATATATATATTTCGTTAGTTTGGTGTCCTGTTTGAGGTACGATTGAAATGAGAGAAGACGGAGTCGTGTTGCTGTCATTTCAGAGAGCGGGAGAGAAACATTTATTCTCAGATCGAAAAATTATCTTTCCATTAATCAATAATAGGCTGTGTGAAGGGCTGTATCAAGGGTACTTCTCTCTCCTCTTAACTATCATGTCCTGGACACGGAAGCAGACTGAGAGAAAGATGAAAAGAATGAAGGAGGTGAAAGGTGAAACGACTTCAGCGCCTCCATGGTCATGGCTTGTCTCCTCTGGGGGTTTGGAAGCAGGGGGTTTGGCCCCACAGAAGACTCTGCAGGCAGGCAGGCCAAGGTATTTGCATTTATTGAGGATCCCCATTATCTGTTGCCAAGGCAGCAGCAACTCTTCCTGGGGTCCAACAACATTAAGGCAGTTATATACAATTAACAATATTACATGTAATTACATTTTATAACACCGTTCCCTCGGGTCACTACTCTACTACCACACATTTACAATACAGAATCCATGTGTACGTGTGTGTGTAAGCGCGCGTGTGTGTGTCTCTTCACATTCCCCGCTGTTTCTCATTTTTATGTTATTTAAATCTGATTTTACTGCTTGCATCCGTTACATGATGTGGAATAGAGTTCTATGTAGTAAAGTGCACCTCCCATAGTCTGTTCTTGACTTGGGGATTGTGAAGAGGATGTCTTGTAGGGTGTCCAAGCTGTGTGCTAGTAGTTTAAACAGACACCTCAGTGAGTTCAACATGTCAAGGCTTCTTACAAAGACAACTAGTGATGAAGTTTATCGCTCCTCCACTTTGAGCCAGGAGAGATTTACATGCATATTATTAATGTTAGCTCTCTGTGTACATTCAAGGGCTAGCCATGCTGCCCTGTTCTGAGCCAATTGTAATTTTCCAAGGTCCCTCTTAAACCCTAATTAAACCCTAACCTGACCAAAAGACTGAACAGTAGTCCTGGTGCGACAAAACTAGGGCTTGTTGGACCTGCCTTGTTGATAGTGTTGTTAAAAAGGCGGAGTTATACTTTATTTTCGACTTCTCCCCAACTTAGCTACTGTTGTATCAGTATGTTTTGACCATGACAGTTTACAATCCGGGGTTACTCCAAGCAGTTTTGTCACCTTAACTTGCTCAATCTCCACATAGTGTATTACAAGGTTTAATTAGGGTTTAGTTAATTATTTGTCCCAAATACAATGCTTTTAGTTTTAGAAATATTTAGGACTAACTTATTCCTTGCCACCAATTCTGAAACTAACTGCAGCTCTTTGTTAAGTGTTGCAGTGATTTCACTCGCTGTAGTAGCTGACGTGTTGAGTCATCTGCATACATAGACACACCGGCTTTACTCAAAGCATGTCATTAGTAAAGATTGAAAGAAGTAAGGGGCCTAGACTGCTGCCCTGGGGAATTCCTGATTCTACCTGGATTATGTTGGAGAGGCTTCCATTAAAGAACACCCTCTGTGTTCTGTTAGACGGGTAACTCTTTATTCACAATATAGCAGGGGGTGTAAAGCCATAACAAATACATTTTTCTGGCAGCAGACTATGATCAATAATGTCAAAAGGCACACTGAAGTCTAACAAAACAGCTCACACAATTTTGTTTATCATCAATTTCTCTCAGCCATTCATCAGTCATTTGTGTAAGTGCCATGCATGTTGATTAGAGGTCGACTGATTATGATTTTTCAATGCCGATTACCGATTTATTGGAGGACCAAATAATTATTATTTTTTTAAATGTATTATTTGTAATAATGACAATTACAACAATACCGAATGAACACTTTTATTTGAACTTAATATAATACATCAATCAAATAAATTTAGCCTCAAGTAAATAATGAAACATGTTCAATTTGGTTTAAATAATGCAAAACCAAAGTGTTGGAGAAGAAAGTAAAAGTGCAATATGTGCCATGTAAAAAAAAATAAACGTTTAAGTTCCTTGCTCATAACATGAGAACATATGAAAGCTGGTGGTTCCTTTTAACATGAGACTTCAATATTCCCAGGTAAGAATTTTTTGGTTGAGGTTATTATAGGACTATCTCTCTATTAGAGGTCGACCGATTAATCGGAATGGCCGATTAATTAGAGCCGATTTCAAGTTTTCATAACAATTGGAAATGGGTATTTTTGGACACCGATTTGGCCAATTTATAAAAAAAGTATATATATTTAAAATGTTATTTTTTACACCTTTATATCATCCCCCGTTTGGCGAAGTTGGCTGTCTTTGTTAGGAAGAAATAGTCTTCACAGTTCGCAACGAGCCAGGCAGCCCAAACGGCTGCATATACCCTGACTCGGTTGCACAGAACGCAAGAGAAGTGACACAATTTCCATAGTTAAAATAAATTCATGTTAGCAGGCAATATTAACTAAATATTCAGGTTTCAAAATATATACTTGTGTATTGATTTTAAGAAAGGCATTGATGTTTATGGTTAGGTACACATTGGTGCAACGACGGTGCTTTTTTTGCGAATGCGCTTGTTCAATCACCCGTTTGGCGAAGTAGGCTATGATGCAATGATAAGTTAACAGGCACCGCATCGATTATATGCAACGCAGGACAAGCTAGATAAACTAGTAATATCATCAACCATGTGTAGTTAACTAGTGATTATGTTAAGATTGATTATTTTTTATAAGATCAGTTTAATGCTAGCTAGCACCTTACCCTGGCTCCTTGCTGCACTCGCATAACAGGTAGTCAGCTGCCACACAGTCTCCTCGTGGAGTGCAATGTAATCGGCCATGATCGGTGTCCAAAAATGCAGATGACCGAATATTATGAAAACTTGACATCGGCTCTAATTAATCGGCCGTTCCGATTAATTGGTCGACCTCTAATGTTGATTGTCCATCCCTATAAGCATGCTGAAAGTCTGTCTGTAAATTTGTTTACTGTAAAATAGCATTGTATCTGGTCAAACACAATTCATTCCAAAAGTTTACTAAGGGTTGGAAACAGGCTGAGTGGTCGACTTTTTGAGCCAGTAAAGGGGGCTTTACTATTCTTGGGTAGCGGAATTACTTTTTGCTTTCTTCCAGGCCTGAGGTCACACACCTCCTAGTAGGCTTAGATTGAAGATATGGCAAATAGTGGCAATATCGTCCGCTATTATCCTGAGTAATTTCCCATCCAAGTTGTCAGATCCCGGTGGCTGGTCATTGTCAATAGACAACAATAATATTTTCACCTCTTCTACACTCACTTTACCAAATTCAAATGTATGCTTGTATTTATTATGGATCCCCATTAGCAGCAGCTGCTCTTCCTGGGGTCCAGCTAAATTAAGGCAGTTATTCCTTAATTTTTATTTTATTACTATACATTTACAACAGATTTCACAACATATTAAGTGTGTGCCCTCAGGCCCCTACTTTACTACCACATATGTACAACACAAAATCCACGTGTGTGTGTGTATAGTGCGTATGTTATCTTTTTTTGTATGCATGTGTCTGTGCCTATGTTTCTGTTGCTTCACAGTCCCCTTTCATAATTTGATCAGTTATACTTGGATGTGTAGTGTCAGCGTCTGTTGCTGGCATGTCATGCCTAAGTTTACTTATCTTGCCAATTAAAATGTAATTGGCAATATCAGTGTGTTTTGTGATGAATGAGCCATCTGATTCAATGAATGATGGAGCTGTGTTTGCCTTTTTGCCCAACATTTTATTTAAAGCTTTTTACGATCATTATTCATGTATTGATCTTTTTTTCATTGTGTAATTTCTTCTTCTTTTAATTCAGTTTAGTCACATTATTTTTCAATTTGGAGTACGTTTGCCAATCGGTTGTGCAGCCAGACTTAGTTGCCATTCCTTTTGCCTCATTGCTCTCAACCATACAATTTTTGTAACTGTAATAAGCAATTTCATAAATGTGTCAAGTGCAGCATCTAGTTTCACCACAGACCAACAAATATTCTTTACATCAACAACATAGTAATCACTACAAAACTTATTGTATGACCTCTTATACACTATATTAGGCCCAGCCTTTAGAACTACGTTTTTCTTAGATATGGCTACTATATTGTGATCACTACATCCGATTGATCTGGATACTGCTTTCAAGCAAATTTCATCAACATTAGTCAAGATGTGATCAATACATGCTTAAGATTTTGTTCCTGTGCTGTTTAACTACGCTGGTAGGTTGACTGGTTACAGTTTGCAGATTTTTCTTGTGTGCAGCTTGATGAAAGCCAGTCAATATTTAAATCACCCAGAAAATATACCTCTGTTGATATCACATACGTTAGCAAGCATTTCACACGTTATCCAGACACTGACTGTTAGCACTTGGTTTATAGCAGCCTCCCACAAGAATGGGCTTGACGTGAGGCAGATGAACCTGTAGCTATATTACTTCAACCGTATTTAAGGTGATCCGTCAGTGGGGGATGACATCTATATGTTTTAGGCTGAGGAACGTGAACAGCCTGTGAGGATGCCACCTCCTGGTGCTTTGTCTTTATTTAAACCATGGCGAGCTAACGCAGTGTGTGTACTTCTGTCATGGTGTTTACGGTCTGAGCTATTCTGCTCCCCTGTGATTTAGCAGCAGTGGAGAGGGAGCCTCTAACCTGCATGCCCTGATAATCCTGGAGGTGTGTGTAAGATGGAGTGTGTCCCATCATTTTATTTATTTTTTTCTCCACCCCTTTTTTCGTGGTATCCAATTGGTAGTAGTTAGTCTTGTCTCATCGCTGCAACTCCCGTACGGACTCGGGAGAGGCGACGGTCGAGAGCCATGCGTCCTCCGAAACACAACCCAACCAAGCCGCACTGCTTCTTGACACAATGCCCATCCAACCCGGAAGCCAGCCGCACCAATGTGTCGGAGGAAACACCGTACACCTGGTGACCGTGTCAGCATGCACTGCACCCGGCCCGCCACAGGAGTCACTAGTGCGCGATGAGACAAGGATATCCCTGCCGGCCAAATCCTACCTAACCCGGACATCTTGGGCGTTGCCCCATGGGCCTCCCGGTCGCACCCGGCTAAATCTCTAGTGGCACAGCTAGCACTGCGATGCAGTGCCTTAGACCACTGTGCCACCCCCCACTGTGCCCCGAGTCCCATCAGTTTCAATAGGATGTCGATGTCCGCACCAACGCAGAAGTCTAATTAGCATAATACAAAAATCCCCATAGAAATCAGTCAGTTTAAGCTAGCAATCTTTTTTTAATTTAAATTATTATTTTTTTTTTACATGGGCTGCGTCTCAATCCACTGTCGCCCTTCCGCATCTGCGATGAAAGGTGGCAGTGTAAGTGCGGTGTTAGTCAGACCATGACACATCCCTAAAATCAGTTTTCTCATAAAAACGTCTGTAGCGGCCTCCCGGGTGGCGCAGTGGTTATGGGCGCTGTACTGCAGCGCCAGCTGTGCCATCAGAGTCCCTGGGTTCGCGCCCAGGCTCTGTCGTAACCGACCGGGAGGTCCGTGGGGCGACTCACAATTGGCCTAGCGTTGTCCGGGTTAGGGAGGGATTGGTCGGTAGGGATCTCCTTGTCTCATCGCGCACCAGCGACTCCTGTGGCGGGCCGGGCGCAGTGCGTGCTAGCCAAGGTTGCCAGGTGCACGGTGTAGCCTCCGACACATTGGTGCGGCTGGCTTCCGGGTTGGATGCGCGCTGTATTAAGAAGCAGTATGGTTGGGTTGTGTATCGGAGGACACATGACATTCAGCCTTCGTCTCTCCCGAGCCCGTACGGGAGTTGTAGCAATGAGACAAGATAGTAGCTACTACAACAATTGGATACCACGAAATCGCTGTATTAAGGACACATGACATTCAGCCTTCGTCTCTCCCGAGCCCGTACGGGAGTTGTAGCAATGAGACAAGATAGTAGCTACTACAACAATTGGATACCACGAAATTGGGGAGAAAAAAGGGGTAAAATTAAAAAAATAAAATAATCTGTAGCATCCAAACAGATTGGCCTACAAACTATTGACCACTCTATGGAAAGATGACTCTCGCGAACACAATGGTGTTTTTCATTTTGGTCTACGACTAGGCTGTACCAACTTTAGACAAGTCCCATCTGCCAACTTCTGTCTATAGTGTCCGAACAGTTTGCGCTTGGAATACACAATATATCGGTAAGCATATCGGAATAGGCCGATATTAGCTAAAAATGCCAACATCGGCCCGATGTCTAGTTTAACACCGATGTGCAAAATGGATGTCTAAACTGAACGTGCATACCTATATAACGTAGGTAGATGACGTGCATACCTATATAACGTAAGTAGATGATGTAATGATGCCAAGGAAAATACAGCGCTACACAGAACAAAAGCAGAAACATACTAAGGGCACACTTCCAACAACTAAACAAGTTCAAGTCCAGCAGTCATTTGAAAGAGGGAGAACATTTCAGCGAGACAACTCAAAGGCGAAATCCATTAACGCCAAGATAATGGAATTCATTGCCCTTGACAATCAACCTTTCTCTGTCGTGGATGATGCTGGCTTTCGCCAACTGGTCGAGCACCTCAAGCCCCGGTACACACTACCAAGTAGGCAATATTTTTCAGATGTTGCCCTACCGGAGTTACACACTATTGTTGAAACGCACATCTATGAGCTACTTGCCATGGGCGTCACTGCTATTAGCTTCACGACTGACATTTGGACCAGCGATGTCAGCCCCATGAGCATGCTGAGTCTGACAGCACAGTGGGTCGACGAGGATTTCGTACAGAGGAAAGTCGTATTGCATGTTTAAGAATGTGCTGGTTCTCATACCGCTGCTGCCATTTCAATGGCATTTGAGAACATGTTTGAAACTTGGAAACATGAACACCCTCCTAGTTCCATTTGAACAACTGACATGAGAAATAAGCTCAACTGCATCTGCAGCAGACGTGATACCCTCTGTCATGGCATTGAAAGGCCTGCTCAACAAAACTGCCGACAGACTGTGGGGTTAAAACTTGCAAAAGTACTCAAGGCTGTGAACAAGCGATTTGGTGGCATTCTCTCTTAGCCTCTTTACCGTGTCACCACCAATCTGAATGCTAGATACAAGGACCACTACTTTGATGCAGACAAGAAACAGGGTTTAGGTGAAATGTTAGACACAGCTGGACAAGATGGAAACGGACATGGTGACAGTGCGCACCGAGGAAGAGCGGCCACGGACAGACAGCTGAAACTTCACTGCTTGACATGTATGATTAAATCCTGGTTAGGACTGAACAAATTAACAAAACACCACAGCAAGTAAGTGAAATAAATAGTTTTTGATTATGTTTTACTGCTATTGGGAACATACGTAAATGCTAACAAAATAACTTTTTTGTGTGTTTAAACTATTTAACTGTACTAGAAGGCTTAAAAATACGACAAAATGTTTAATATTGGGTATAGGTTTTTTTGGGCAAGGAAAATACCGGATATTGGTATCGGCCAAAAATGTCATATCGGTGCATCCCTAGTATGCACTACACACTAATGACCCCTCTATGGAAAAAAAAAAAGATACATTTGCTTCCTGATCTTGCTTCTCTCAAATATAGGACAGTCACTTAAGAACGAACTTCCTTTTAGATAAAAAAAACAACTTCTGTTTAACCATGTATGAAGCTGTTATTCAATGCATTTCTATGGGCTAATACAGTGGTTCCCAAACTTTTTATAGTTTTATAGTCCCATACCCCTTCAAACATTCAACCTCCAGCTGCGTACCCCCTCTAGCACCACGGTCAGCAAACTCTCAAATTGTGCCTCCATTGTAAGCCTGCCACACGCACATTATATGATACATTTATTAAACATAAAAATGAGTTCGAGTTTTTGTCACAACCCGGCTCGTGAGAAGTGACAAAGAGCTCTTTATAGGAAGGACCAGGGCACAAATAATAGTATAATAATAATCAATAATTTTGCTCTTTATTTAGCCATCTTACATAGTGGGGCAAAAAAGTATTTAGTCAGCCACCAATTGTGCAAGTTCTCCCACTTAAAAATATGAGAGAGGCCTGTAATTTTCATCATAGGTACACTTCAACTATGACAGACAAAATGAGAAAAAAAAAATCCAGAAAATCACATTGTAGGATTTTTAATTAATTAATTTGCAAATTATGATGGAATAAAACTTTTGTTATTGACCAAATACTTAATCTCAATACTTTGCCATTGCCAAAGGGTATATAACAGGGGTCAAACGTTTTCTGTAAGTCTTCACAAGGTTTTCACACACTGTTGATGGTATTTTGGCCCATTCCTCCATGCAGATCTCCTCTAGAGCAGTGATGTTTTGGGGCTGTTGCTGGGCAACACGGACTTTCAACTCCCTCCAAAGATTTTCTATGGGGTTGAGATCTGGAGACTGGCTAGGCCACTCCAGGACCTTGAAATGCTTCTTACGAAGCCACTCCTTCGTTGCCCGGGCGGTGTGTTTGGGATCATTGTCATGCTGAAAGACCCAGCCACGTTTCATCGTCAATGCCCTTGCTGATGGAAGGAGGTTTTCACTCAAAATCTCACGATACATGGCCCCATTCATTCTTTCCTTTACACGGATCAGTCGTCCTGGTCCCTTTGCAGAAAAACAGCCCCAAAGCATGATGTTTCAACCCCCGTGCTTCACAGTAGGTATGGTGTTCTTTGGATGCAACTCAGCATTTGTCCTCCAAACACGACGAGTTGAGTTTTTACCAAAAAGTTCTATTTTGGTTTCATCTGACCATATAACATTCTCCCAATCTTCTTCTGGATCATCCAAATGCTCTCTAGCAAACTTCAGACGGGCCTGGACATGTACTGGCTTAAGCAGGGGGACACGTCTGGCACTGCAGGATTTGAGTCCCTGGTGGCGTAGTGTGTTACTGATGGTAGGCTTTGTTACTTTGGTCCCAGCTCTCTGCAGGTCATTCACTAGGTCCCCCCGTGTGGTTCTGGGATTTTTGCTCACCGTTCTTGTGGTCATTTTGACCCCACGTGGTGAAATCTTGCGTGGAGCCCCAGATCAAGGGAGATTTTCAGTGGTCTTGTATGTCTTCCATTTCCTAATAATTGCTCCCACAGTTGATTTCTTCAAACTAAGCTGCTTACCTATTGCAGATTCAGTCTTCCCAACCTGGTGCAGGTCTACAATTTTGTTTCTGGTGTCCTTTGACAGCTCTTTGGTCTTGGCCATAGTGGAGTTTGGAATGTGACTGTTTGAGGTTGTGGACAGGTGTCTTTTATACTGATAACAAGTTCAAACAGGTGCCATTAATACAGGTAACGAGTGGAGGACAGAGGAGCCTGTTAAAGAAAAGTTACAGGTCTGTGAGAGCCAGAAATCTTGCTTGTTTGTAGGTGACCAAATACTTATTTTCCACCATAATGTGCAAATAAATTCATTAAAAATCCTACAATGTGATTTTGTGGATTTTTTTTCTCATTTTGTCTGTCATAGTTGAAGTGTACCTATGATGAAAATTACAGGCCTCTCATCTTTTTAAGTGGGAGAACTTGCACAATAGGTGGCTGACTAAATACTTGTTTGCCCCACTGTATAAAACCTTATTTGTTGATCAAAAATGGTGAATAACTCACCACAGGTTACTGTGAAGGATGTACTTGAAAGGATGCACATACAGTTGAAGTCGGAAGTTTACATAAACTTAAGTTGGAGTCATTAAAACTTGTATTTCAACCACTCCACAAATTCCTTGTTAGTTTTGGCAAGTCGGTTAGGACATCTACTTTGTGCACAATTGTTTACAGACAGATTATTTCACTTGTAATTCACTGTATCACAATTCAGATGGGTCAGAAGTTTACATACACTAAGTTGACTGTGCCTTTAAACATCTTGGAAAATTCCAGAAAATTATGTCATGGCTTTAGAAGCTTCTGGCTAATCGACATCATTTGAGTCAATTGGAGGTGTACCTGTGGATGTTTTTCAAGGCCTACCTTCAAACTCAGTGCCTCTTTGCTTGACAATATGGGAAAATCAAAAGAAATCAGCCAAGACCCCCGAAATGAAATGGTAGACCTCCACAAGTCTGGTTCATCCTTTTGATCAATTTCCAAACGCCTGAAGGTAGCACGTTCATCTGTACAAACCATTGAACGCAAGTATAAACACCATGGGACCACGCAGCTGTCATACCGCTCAGGAAGGCGATGCGTTCTGTCTCCTAGAGATGAATGTACTTTGGTGTGAATAGTGCAAAACAATAGCAAAGGATCTTGTGAAGATGCTGGGCGAAACCGGTACAAAAGTATCTATATCCACAGTAAAACGAGTCCTATATTGACATAACCTGAAAGGCCTCTCGGCAAGGAAGAAGCCACTGCTCCAAAACGGTCATAAAAAAGCCAGACTACTGTTTGCAACTACACATGGGGACAATGTAAGAATGCTGTTCGACTACAGCTAAGCATTTAACACCGCAGTACCCTCCAAACCCGTCATTAAGCTCAAGACCCTGGGTCTCAACCTCGCCCTGTGCAACTGGGCCCTGGACTTTCTGACGGGATGCCCCCAGGTGGTGAAGGTAGGAAACATTTCCCCACAAGGGTGCGTTCTCAGCCCTCTCCTGTACTCCCTGTTCACCCATGACTGCGTGGCCAATCACGCCTCCAACTCAATCATCAAGTTTGCAAACGACACTACAGTGGTAGGCTTGATTACCAACAACGACGAGACGGCCTACAGGCAGGAGGTGAGGGCCCTCAGTGTGGTGTCAGGAAAATAACCTCCCACTCAACGTCAACAAAACAAAGGAGATTGTGGACTTCAGGAAACAGCAGAGGGAGCACCCCACTATCCACATCGACGGGACAGTAGTGGAGAAGGTGGAAAGTTTTAAGTTCCTCAGCGTACATATCACGGACAAACTGAAATCGTCCACCCACACAGACAGCATTGTGAAGAAGGCGCAACAGCACCTCAGGAGGCTGAAGAAATTTGGCTTGTCACCAAAAATACTCACAAACTTTTACAGATGCACAATCGAGAGCATCCTGTCGGGGTGTATCACCGCCTGGTACGGCAACTGCTCCGCCCACAACCGTACGGCTCTCCAGAGGGTAGTGAGGTCTGCACAGCGCATCACCGGGGGCAAACTACCTGCCCTCCAGGACACCTACACCACCCGATGTCACAGGAAGGCCATAAAGATCATCAAGGACAGCAATCACCCGAGCCACTGCCTGTTCACCCGCTATCATCCAGAAGGCGAGGTCAGTACAGGTGCATCAAAGCGGGGACTGAGTCTGAAAAACAGCTTTTATCTCAAGGCCATCAAACTGTTAAACAGCAATCACTAACATTGAGTGGCTGCTGCCAACATACTGACTCAAATCTCTAGCCACTTTAATAATTTTAAAAATTGGATGCAATAAATGTATCACTAGTAACTTTAAACAATTCCACTTTATATAATGTTTCCATACCCTACATTACTCATCTCATATGTATATACTGTACTCTATACCATCTACTGCATCTTGCCTATGCTGTTCGGCCATCACTCATCCATATATTTATATGTACATATTCTCATTAATTCCTTTATTCTTGTGTGTAAAAGTTAAGTTGTTGTGAAATTGTTAGATATTACTGCATGGTCGGAACTAGAAGCACAAGCATTTCGCTACACTAACATACATTAACATCTGCTAACCATGTGTATGTGACCAATAAAATTTGATTTGAGATTGTACTTTCTGGAGAAATGTCCTCTGGTCTGATGAAACAAAAATAAAACTGTTTGGCCATAATGACCATCGTTATGTTTGGAGGAAAAAGGGGGATGCTTGTAAGCCGACGAACACCATCCCAACCGTGAAGCACCGGGGTGGCAGCATCATGTTGTGGGGGTGCTTTGCTGCAGGTGGGACTGGTGCACTTCACAAAATATATGGCATCATAAGGCAGGAAAATTATGTGGATATATTGAAGCAACATCTCAAGACATCAGTCAGGAGGTTAATGCTTGGTCGCTAATGGGTCTTCCAAATGTACAATGACCCCAAGCATACTTCCAAAGTTGTGGAAAAATGGCTTAAGGACAAGAAAGTCAAGGTATTGGAGTGGCCATCACAAAACCCTGACCCCAATCCTATAGAAAATGTGTGGGTAGAACTGAAAAAGTGTGTGCGAGCAAGGAGGCCTACAAACCTGACTCAGTTACACCAGCTCTGTCAGGAGGAATGGGCCAAAATTCACCCAATTTATTGTGGGAAGCTTGTGGATGGCTTTCCAAAACGTTTGACCCAAGTTAAACAATTTAAAGGCAATGCTACCAAATACTAATTGAATGTATGTAAACTTCTCACCCACTGGGAATGTGATCAAAGAAATAAAAACTGCAATTATTCTCTCTACTATTATTCTGATATTTCACATTCTTAAATTATAGTGGTGATCCTAACTGACCTATGACCGGGCATTTTTTACTAGGATTAAATGTCAGGAATTGTGAAACACTTTAGCCAAATACATTTAAACTTTATGTTCCTTTCCGACTTCAACTCTAACTCTGCAATGTTGGGTTGTATTGGGTAGAGTCCGTCTTAAATCTGTTTCCACACACAGTCTGTGCCTGTATTTAGTT
Organism: Oncorhynchus mykiss; assembly: GCF_057628025.1. Taxonomy (NCBI): domain Eukaryota; kingdom Metazoa; phylum Chordata; class Actinopteri; order Salmoniformes; family Salmonidae; genus Oncorhynchus; species Oncorhynchus mykiss. Next base: position 49,568,841 of record NC_143040.1, on the reverse strand, counting down.
TTCATGCTAGTGAGGGCCGAGAATCCACTCTCACATAAGTATGTGGTTGCAAAGGGCATCAGTGTCTTAACTTCTTGGTGACGGGGCAGTATTTTCACGTTCGGATGAAATGTATGCCCAAATTCAACTGCCTGCTACTCATCCCCAGAAGATAAGGTATGCATATTATCAGTAGATTTGGATAGAAAACACTGAAGTTTCTAAAACTGTTGGAATCATGTCTGTGAGTATAACAGAACTTACTTAGCAGGCGAAACCCCGAGGACAAACCATTCAGATATTTTTTTTTTGAGGTCACACTCTGCAATGGGATTTCATTGGGAACCAGATTTCTAAGGGACCTTCTTGCAGTTCCTATCGCTTCCACTGGATGTCAACAGTCTAGAAATTGGTTGATGTTTTTCCTTTGTTTAACGAAGAAGTATGACCATCATCTTGAACGAGGGTAACTTGAAGTGTACTGTTAGACAGTGGTTCGTGACCAGAAAGCATGCTTCAGTTTGTTTTCTTCCTGTATTGAACACAAATCATCCGGTCTTTAATTTTATCGATTATTTACGTTAAAAAGTACCTAAAGTTGTATTACAGAAGTAGTTTGACATTTATTGGCAAAATTTACAGGTAACTTTTGAGATATTTTGTAGTCAAGTTGCTCAAGTTGGAACCGGTGTTTTTCTGGATCAAACGCGCCAAATAAATGGACATTTTGGATATATATTGACGGAAATAATCGAACAAAAGGACAATTTGTGATGTTTATGGGTCATATTGGAGTGCCAACAAAAGAAGCTTGTCAAAGGCATGAATTATATTTTTATTGCTGCGTTTTGTGTCGCGCCTGCAGGGTTGAAGTATGGTTTCTCTCTTTGTTTACGGAGGTGCTATCCTCAGATAATAGCATCGTTTGCTTTTGCCGAAAAACCTTTTTGAAATCTGACATGTTGGCTGGATTCACAACAAGTGTAGCTTTAATTTGCTATCTTGCATGTGTGATTTAATGAAAGTTAGATTTTTATGCTAATTTATTTGAATTTGGCGCTCTGCATTTCCCTGGCTCTTGGCCAGGTGGGATGCTAGCTTCCTATCAGACATGATTCAAACAGTTTTAGAAACTTCAGAGTGTTTTCTATCCAAATCTACTAATTGTATGCATATCTTATCCTCTGGGGATGAGTAGCAGGCAGTTGAATTTGGGCATGCATTTCATCCGGATGTGAAAATACTGCCCCCTGTCACCAAGAAGTTAATTGACCCTCCATTAACGTAACAGACATATACCAGGATCTGTGCCAAGCAGGGCATGTCTGTTCACTCATCCAGCTGTAATGCATGTAATTCACTGTCTTGTATGCGAAGCAGTAATTGTTTCAAAACATCCTCCTGCCATGTCACTGATGCGTGGTGACACAGGTGCAGGTGTAGTACTGCTGGTAGTAGCACTACTACCAGTAGAGCTGGTATGTGTCTCTATGGACACGGGCCTTTTTTTTTTTTGTAACCATTTACACATTTCTGAGCAAATTGAATGAGCAGCAGCTACGTTTGGCTACATACGAACCGTTAGTGGAATTCCTGCGAGAGAGTCACGGTTAATGTGATTGGATGTTAATTATTTGACTAGGCTACCTGTATTTGATATTGTGTTATTTCGCTGAACACTAGATGGTTTAATTGTATTTTTGGTAGTGAAACGAGACTACTCAGGCGGGGGGGGGGGGGGGGGGGCAGGGCAGGGGAACATCACCCAAATCTATAGCCCTGTTGGAAAATCTAAATGGACTGTTTGAAAATGTGAATCACATTGGCGTACCCCAGTTTGGGAATAGCTGGGCTAATAACAGTAAGACCAAATTCAATGTTTAACCAAATACTTTTTTATATTTTTTTGATATCCTAAAAAATAATGATTATTAGAAGGCTAAGGGGTGGTTAGAGAACATACTCCCCCTGGGTCCAGGTGTGACTGGGCTTCTGCTGCAAGGCAGTGGGGATGGGTCTGGTCTTGTCCCAGGAATGGTCCAGAATCAGTCTGGGTAATCCCTCACTTTGTAGCACTCCCCAGAACAAAGAGACTCTCTCCCAGCCTGCCTTGATATTTCTCACACATATCCATGTATGTTACACACACACACACACATTGCCCAGCCGTGGCAAACATCCTTTGAAGACCAAAGTGAAGCGTGTTCTCTTTTTAAAGTAGACAAACACTCAAATCAAAAGGAATTGGATGTGGGGGGAGGTAACCCTTCCATGCTATTGGTGACGTCTCTCTCCCTCTGTGTGTTAGTTCTAGTCTATCAGTTAGACTACATCACAACATTATATCATAGCCACGTTTGTTTGCAAAACTGAACATTGGTTGAGTTGAATGACTTTAGAATTCAATTATCCTCTGGTTCATGGAAGTAGATGTCTTGAGTGCTGTACCTTTTTTAGTCTGTGTGTGTGTGTGGGGGGGGGTTGTCCACAGCTGTCACAATCTGCCATGTCTGCTTGCGGTTGACCGTTAGAGAATCTCTCCACCTTGGTCCAGCTTTCAGCGCCATCTTAAATAAAACGTTCCATCGCCACAGGGGTGAGATATGGCCCGCAGAGCAGCTGACATACCTGATGAGGCTGACGTGCTCCTAATGAGAGAGCAAGAGAGGGACACACACAACACAAAACAAACCCAATACACACACACTCTCTCTCACTCACTCTCAGGCAAATGAGGGTGGAAAGTTTATCCCTAAACACAGATGTGTACCTTGCTAAAATACCTAGGGTCCTCTTTGGCTTGACTCTACTCTTCTCAGGGAATGGAATCCAAAGGCCTTAGTGTGCATGTACACACACTCACACACATTCGGTGCATGTTTGCGCAGGCTTGTTTTCCTTGGTAGTATGCTGTCCTCTACAATGACCTCTGTTAGGTAGTCATGCTCCTCAATGCAGGCCAAGCAGTGTCTGGCAGACTGGCTGGACCTGTTCTACTGGGGACGTTCTAGGCTACAGATACACCACACTGCTACTTTCCCCGAACACTTCATTATTTTTCTTTCATTTTGTTTTTCTTCCTCATTTTTCCTCTTACTGCTTCACTGAACCATTGTTCCCAGGTGTGTGCTGGGGTTTTTACAGTTCTGATTATATATGTTGGTTGGGATGCATGATGCATGTATGTTTCCATTTATGCCTCACCAAAGTGATTGACGTTAATTTTGACTGGTGTGTCATTCAGAGCTCGAAGGCCGTCCTGTCTTATGTCAGAGAGGGCTCGACCCTTCACCTTTGCCCTTTGCTCTTATATTCCAGTGTTGGCACGTAGACTCATGGCTGCGGGGCAGTGAGGTGTGGGTTTGGGGGACTCTGGGGGGTAAAGGAGAGGTCCTGTCCCCCCAGTCCATGATTGGCACCAGCATCTGTGGGCATTCATTCACACTTGTGCCCCTGGTTTGGCCCTGTTTTGGTTGGCCCTAGCACCCCACGGGCATGCCAGCCCAGCCCAGGGGAAAAAGGAGTTGTCAGCTTTAAGGGCTTTGCGAGGGGGCAGCTGCTGCCTGCAGGACGGTTATATTTAACCCTGTGAGGGAAGGGGAGGAACGGGTGTTTACACTTGCTACTTGTGCTCAGTGGGCCAGAGGGGGCCACAAAGCTCTTTATCTACACCCGGGTAGGAGTGGCAGTGAGGGGGTAGGAGGATCGCACAGTGGAGGATTTGACCCTCTCAATCGCTCAGGTGGTCCTAACTCTGGTCATTAGCGTCCCTAATACAGCCACTGTGTGGAATTGTCTTCCTCCCGCCGCCTCGCTCTGTTTTGATTGTAGGTAATTATCACTGGGTCATTAGTGAAGGGAGCTCCCTGAGGCTCTGCCTGGGTTACATGGAGCTCAGCTGAAGTTACCCATGAACAAGGTGTGTGTGTGTGTATTGGGGGTGTTTTGAGCAGAGGTGCTGATGAAGGGGTTTATCTCCAGCGACCTTGGGATGTCCTGCAGAGTCAGAGGGAGAGCCAGCAGAGTGTGTGTCTGGTAGTGATATGGCTCCCTGGGGGTAGAGTGTGTGTCTGGTAGTGATACGGCTCCCTGGGGTTAGAGTGTGTGTCTGGTAGTGATACGGCTCCCTGGGGGAAGAGTGTGTCTGGTAGTGATACGGCTCCCTGGGGGTAGAGTGTGTGTCTGGTAGTGATACGGCTCCCTGGGGGAAGAGTGTGTGTCTGGTAGATATACGGCTCCCTGGGGGAAGAGTGTGTGTCTGGTAGTGATACGGCTCCCTGGGGGAAGAGTGTGTGTCTGGTAGTGATACGGCTCCCTGGGGGAAGAGTGTGTGTCTGGTAGTGATACGGCTCCCTGGGGGAAGAGTGTGTGTCTGGTAGATATACGGCTCCCTGGGGGAAGAGTGTGTGTCTGGTAGTGATACGGCTCCCTGGGGGAAGAGTGTGTGTCTGGTAGTGATACGGCTCCCTGGGGGAAGAGTGTGTGTCTGGTAGTGATACGGCTCCCTGGGGGTAGAGTGTGTGTCTGGTAGTGATACGGCTCCCTGGGAGAAGAGTGTGTGTCTTGTAATGATACGGCTCCCTGGGGGTAGAGTGCGTGTCTGGTAGTGATACGGCTCCCTGGGGGTAGAGTTTGTGTGATCAGATCTCGTGTCCAGCTGTTAATTAGGCTTGGCCTTGAACACTGACTAAGTATCTCCTATGTTTGAGTGTGTATAGACTTCCCGGCGCCGACAGAGATGGCCGCCTCACTTCGCTTTTCTAGGAAACTATGCAGTATTTTGTTTTTTTTTTCGTGTTATTTCTTACATTGGTACCCCAGGTAATCTTAGGTTTCATTACATACAGTTTCATTACATACTACTGAATATAAGAGCAACGTCAACTCCCCATCAGTACGACCAGGAATATTACTTTCGCGAAGCGGATCCTGTGTTCTGCCTTCCACCCAGGACAACGGAATGGATCCCAGCCGGCGACCCAAAACAACGACGTCGTAAAAGAGGCAATCGAAGCGGTCTTCTGGTCAGGCTCCGGAGACGGGCACATCGCGTACCACTCCCTAGCATACTACTTGCCAATGTCCAGTCTCTTGACAACAAGGTTGATGAAATCCGAAGAAGGGTAGCATTCCAGAGAGACATCAGAGACTGTAACGTCCTTTGCTTCACGGAAACATGGCTCACTCGAGAGACTCTAACGGAATCGGTGCAGCCATGTACAGTTGGGCAAAAAAGTATTTAGTCAGCCACCAATTGTCAGCCACCAAAAAGTTCTCCCACTTAAAAAGATGAGAGAGGCCTGTAATTTTCATCATAGGTACACTTCAACTATGACAGACAAAATGAGAAAAAAAATCCAGAAAATCACATTGTAGGATTCTTAATTAATTAATTTGCAAATTATGGTGGAATATAAGTATTTGGTCTAACAAAAGTTTATCTCAATACTTTGTTATATACCCTTTGTTGCCAATGACAGAGGTCAATCGTTTTCTGTAAGTCTTCACAAGGTTTTCACACATTGTTGCTGGTATTTTGGCCCATTCCTCCATGTAGATCTCCTCTAGAGCAGTGATGTTTTGGGGCTGTTGCTGGGCAACACGGACTTTCAACTCCCTCCAAAGATTTTCTATGGGGTTGAGATCTGGAGACTGGCTAGGCCACTCCAGGACCTTGAAATGCTTCTTACGAAGCCACTCCTTCGTTGCCCGGGCGGTGTGTTTGGGATCATTGTCATGCTGAAAGACCCAGCCACGTTTCATCTTCAATGCCCTTGCTGATGGAAGGATGTTTTCAATCAAAATCTCACGATACATGGCCCCATTCATTCTTTCCTTTACACGGATCAGTCGTCCTGGTCCCTTTGCAGAAAAACAGCCCCAACGCATGATGTTTCCACCCCATGCTTCACAGTTGGTATGGTGTTCTTTGGATGCAACTCAGCATTCTTTGTCCTCCAAACTCGACGAGTTGAGTTTTTATCAAAAAGTTATATTTTGGTTTCATCTGACCATATAACATTCTCCCAATCTTCCTCTGGATCATCCAAATGCTCTCTAGCAAACTTCAGACGGGCCTGGACATGTACTGGCTTAAGCAGGGGGACACGTCTGGCACGGCAGGATTTGAGTCCCTGGCGGCGTAGTGTGTTACTGATGGTAGGCTTTGTTACTTTGGTCCCAGCTCTCTGCAGGTCATTCACTAGGTCCCCCCTGTGGTTCTGGGATTTTTTCTCACCGTTCTTGTGATCATTTTGACCCCACGGGGTGAGATCTTGCGTGGAGCCCCAGATCGAGGGAGATTATCAGTGGTCTTGTATGTCTTCCATTTCCTAATAATTGCTCCCACAGTTGATTTCTTCAAACCAAGCTGCTTACCTATTGCAGATTCAGTTTTCCCAGCCTGGTGCAGGTCTACAATTTTGTTTCTGGTGTCCTTTGACAGCTCTTTGGTCTTGGCCATAGTGGAGTTTGGAGTGTGACTGTTTGAGGTTGTGGGCAGGTGTCTTTTATACTGATAACAAGTTCAAACAGGTGCCATTAATACAGGTAACAAGTGGAGGACAGAGGAGCCTCTTAACCTGTAGTGGCGCCCAGCCCGTGCACGGGACCGTTTTCATCATCTGACACTAATTAGCATAACGCAATGGACATAAATCTTCCTATTCTTGAAAATCACAAGTGAAGTATATTGGAACACAGCTTAGCCTTTTGTTAATCACCCTGTCATCTCAGCTTTTCAAAATATGCTTTACAGCCAACGCTAGACAAGCATTTGTGTAAGTTTATCATAGCCTAGCATATCATTATGCCTTGCTAGCAGCAGGCAAACTTGTCACGGAAATCAGAAAAGCAATCAAATTAAATTGTTTACCTTTGATGAACTTCGGATGTTTTCACTCACGAGACTCCCAGGTAGACATCCAAAGTTCATTTTTTCCCAAAATATTATTTTTGTAGGCGAAATAGCTCCGTTTGTTCTTCACGTTTGGCTGAGAAATCGCCCGGAAATTGCAGTCACCACAACGCCGAAAAATATTCCAAATTAGCTCCATAATATCGACAAACATGGCAAACGTTGTTTAGAATCCATCCTCAAGGTGTTTTTATAATATCTATTCGATAATATATCCGTCGGGACAATTCCCTTTTCTCTAGGACCGATTGGAGTAATGGCTACCTCTGCACTTTACGCGAGAATCTCTCTCGGAGCCACCATTTGACCACTTACGCAATATGCCCCCATACGGCTATTCTTCAACAGAAATGCCTAAAACTACGTCACAATGCTGTAGACACCTTGGGGAATACGTAAGCTCGTTGATGGTACATTCACAGCCATATAGGGAGTCATTGGAACACAGAGCTTTCAAAACCTGGGGCACTTCCGGATTGGATTTTTCTCAGGCTTTCGCCTGCAACATCAGTTCTGTTATACTCACAGACAATATTTTTACAGTTTTGGAAACGTGAGAGTGTTTTCTATCCAAAGCTGTCAGTTATATGCATATTCTAGCATCTTTTCCTGACAAAATATCCCGTTTAAAAAGGGAAAGTTTTTTTTTTCCAAAAATGAAAATACTGCCCCCTAACACCGAGGTTAATTAAAGAAGAAGTTACAGGTCTGTGAGAGCCAGAAATCTTGCTTGTTTGTAGGTGACCAAATACTTATTTTCCACCATAATTTGCAAATAAATTCCTTAAAAATCCTACAATGTGATTTTCTGGGATTTTTGCCCCACTGTATGCTGTACTCGATACCATCTACTGCATCTTGCCTATGCTGTTCTGTACCATCACTCATTCATATATCTTTATGTACATATTCTTTATCCCTTTACACTTGTGTGTACAAGGTAGTAGTTTTGGAATTGTTAGGTTAGATTACTCGTTGGCTATTACTGCATTGTCGGAACTAGAAGCACAAGCATTTCGCTACAATCGCATTAACATCTGCTAACCATGTGTATGTGACAAATACATTTGATTTGATTTTTTTTCTGCTTTTCTACAACCATATGCTGGCTACAGTGGCTAGTTATTTCTAGGTCTTGAGAGGTGAATATACCTGATGGTTAAGAACGGTGGCAGGTAGCCTAGTGGTTAGAACGTTACATCTGTAGTTCTGCCCCTGATTTAGGCCGTCATTGAAAATAAGAATTTGTTAGGCTATGGGTAGGCTATGTTCTTAGCTGACAAAAAATGTAAAAAATATGTAGGCCTGATGTGGACTTACCGGCTATGATTTTCTCAAGTTCACTTCCCCTGTGATTTTATTAAGATGGATGTTCCCAAGAGTTTTACTTTAGTGTCACAGGGGACTTTTTGGGTAAACTTAAACACAGACACATTTACACACACTCACAAGTATACACACTTTTTTCCCTTGTTGTAAGGGCCTCTTTTTAATGTTGAAAGCAGATGTTTGTGTTGGCCCTGTGGTAGTGCTGCTGTAGAGTCCTCCTCTGCGCCGCTGGGGTCCTCTCTCTCTCTCGGCCTCTCTCTCGGCCCCTCTCTAGCGCGCTCTCTCTCTCACCCCCCCTCTCTCCATCTCTCTCTCGCTTTCTCTCTCTTTCGGCCCCTCTCTCTCGGCCTCTCTCTCGCTCTCTATCAGCCCCTCTCTCGTTCTCTCTCTGCCCTCTATTGCTCGCTTGCTCGGCCCCTCTCTCTCGCGCGCCCTCTCTCTCGCTCTCTCGGCCCCTCTCGCTCTCTCGGCCCCTCTCTCTCTGCTCTCTATCGCTTGCATGCTTTCGGCCCCTCTCTCTTGCGTACCATCGGCCTCTCTCTCGCTCGCTCTCTCGGCCCCTCTCTCTCGCTCGCTCGCTCGGCCCCTCTCTCTCGCTCGCTCGCTCGGCCCCTCTGTCTCTCGGCCCCTCTCTCTTGCTCTTTGCCCTCTATCGCTCGCTTGCCCCTGCCCCTCTCTCTCTCTCTGCCCTTTCTTTCGCGCGCCCTCGGCCCCTCTCTCTCGCTCGCTTGCTCGGCCCCTCTCTCTAGCGCGCCCTCGGCCCCTCTCTCGCTCAGACCCCTCTCTCTCTTTCGGCCCCTCTCTCTCGAGCGACCTCGGCCCCTTTCTCTCTCGGCCCCTCTCTCTTGCTCTTTGCCCTCTATCGCTCGCTTGCCCCTGCCCCTCTCTCTCTCTGCCCTTTCTTTCGCGCGTCCTCAGCCCCTCTCTCTCGCGTGCCCTCTGCCCCTCTCTTGGCCCTCTATCGCTCGCTTGCCCCTGCCCCTCTCTCTCTCTGCCCTCTCTCTCGCGCGCCCTCGGCCCCTCTCTCTCGCGCGCCCTCGGCCCCTCTCTCTCGCGCGCCCTCGGCCCCTCTCTCTCGCGCGCCCTCGGCCCCTCTCTCTCGCGCGCCCTCGGCCCCTCTCTCTCGCGCGCCCTCGGCCCCTCTCTCTCGCGCGCCCTCGGCCCCTCTCTCTCGCGCGCCCTCGGCCCCTCTCTCTCGCGCGCTCTCTGCCCCTCTCTCTCGCTCTCTCGCTCTCTCGGCCCCTCTCTCTTGCTCTCTCTCGGCCCCTCTCTCTTGCTCTCTCTCGGCCCCTCTCTCTTGCTCTCTCTCGGCCCCTCTCTCTTGCTCTCTCTCGGCCCCTCTCTCTTGCTCTCTCTCGGCCCCTCTCTCTTGCTCTCTCTCGGCCCCTCTCTCTTGCTCTCTCTCGGCCCCTCTCTCTTGCTCTCTCTCGGCCCCTCTCTCTTGCTCTCGCTCGGCCGCTCTCTCTCTCTCTCTTGGCCGCTCTCTCTCTTGGCCGCTCTCTCTCTTGGCCGCTCTCTCTCTTGGCCGCTCTCTCTCTCTCGCTCTCTCTCTCTCGCTCTCTCTCTGCCTCCCCTCTCTCTCTCTCTTCCACCCCTCGCTTTCTCTCTGTTCCACTCCTCGCTCTCGCTCAGTTGTTCCACTGTGCTGACAGAGTAATTGCCAGAGAGCTCAGAAAACAAGCATATCCACTGATCCACACTGCTTTTAATAGAAGGTGATGATAGAACGTTCAGGATGGAAAGTTGGGTGCGCGGGGGACTCCTTTCACATGTGCAGGAGAGACACCAGGATTCAAACTTATTAACTGTTGTTTCTTTGACTCATTTGAAGATTTGGTTGCCGATAGGATGCTACCTGTGGCCTGTTATGTACAGTGGGGAGAACAAGTATTTGAAACACTGCCTATTTTGCAGGTTTTCCTACTTACAAAGCATGTAGAGGTCTGTAATTTTTTATCATAGATACACTTCAACTGTGAGAGACGGAATCTAAAACAAAATTCCAGAAAATCACATTGTATGATTTTTAAGTAATTAATTTGCATTTTATTGCATGACATAAGTATTTGATACATCAGAAAAGCAGAACTTAATATTTGGTACAGAAACCTTTGTTTGCAATTACAGAGATCATATGTTTCCTGTAGTTCTTGACCAGGTTTGCACACACTGCAGCAGGGATTTTGGCCCACTCCTCCATACAGACCTTCTCCAGATCCTTCAGGTTTCGGGGCTGTCGCTGGGCAATACGGACTTTCAGCTCCCTCCAAAGATGTTCTATTGGGTTCAGGTCTGGAGACTGGCTAGGCCACTCCAGGAACTTGAGATGCTTTTTACGGAGCCACTCCTTAGTTGCCCTGGCTGTGTGTTTCGGGTCGTTGTCATGCTGGAAGACCCAGCCACGACCCATCTTCAATGTTCTTACTGAGGGAAGGAGGTTGTTGGCCAAGATCTCGCAATACATGGCCCCATCCATCCTCCCCTCAATACGGTGCAGTCATCCTGTCCCCTTTGCAGAAAAGCATCCCCAAAGAATGATGTTTCCACCTCCATGCTTCACAGTTGGGATGCTGTTCTTGGGGTTGTACTCATCCTTCTTCTTCCTCCAAACACGGCGAGTGGAGTTTAGACCAAAAAGCTCTATTTGTGGTCTAATCAGACCACATTACCAATTCTCCCATTCCTCCTCTGGATCATCCAGATGGTCATTGGCAAACTTCAGACAGGCCTGGACATACGCTGGCTTAAGCAGGGGGACCTTGCGTGCGCTGCAGGATTTTAATCCATGACGGCGTAGTGTGTTACTAATGGTTTTCTTTGAGACTGTGGTCCCAGCTCTCTTCAGGTCATTGACCAGGTCCTGCCGTGTAGTACTGGGCTGATCCCTCACCTTCCACATGATCATTGATGCCCCACCAGGTGAGATCTTGCATGGAGCTCCAGACCGAGGGTGATTGACCGTCATCTTGAACTTCTTCCATTTTCTAATAATTGCGCCAAAAGTTGTTGCCTTCTCACCAAGCTGCTTGCCTATTGTCCAGTAGCCCATCCCAGCCTTGTGCAGGTCTACAATTTTATCCCTGATGTCCTTACACAGCCTTTCGGTCTTGGCCTTTGTGGAGAGGTTGGAGTCTGTTTAATTGAGTGTGTGGACAGGTGTCTTTTATACAGGTAACAAGTTCAAACAGGTGCAGTTAATACAGGTAATGAGTGGAGAACAGGAGGGCTTCTTTATTAAAGAAAAACTAACAGGTCTGTGAGCTGGAATTCTTACTGGTTGGTAGGTGATCAAATACTTATGTCATGCAAATGAATTACTTAAAAATCATACAAATGTGATTTTCTGGATTTTTGTTTTAGATTCCGTCTCTCACAGTTGAAGTGTACCTATGATAAAAATGACAGACCTCTACATGCTTTGTAAGTAGGAAAACATGAAAAATCGGCAGTGTATCAAATACTTGTTCTCCCCACTGTATGTGATCATCATTCTCTCCGGTCTTGTCTGGCCTGCACCAAGTTAGCTTAATGTCTGGCCTGCACCAAGGCAGCTTAATGTCTGGCAGTTGTAAACCAGTTAGCCTTCCCTTGTCATTCAACACTAACAGTTGTTGGGTATTGTTTTTCAATCCCATTGTACTGTCTGTAGGCTGCCGTTAGTGAACGAACTGGATACTGCCAGTACTGACACATTGCTCTAGACCAGGGGTTCCCAAACTCTTTCACTAAGGGCCCCCTTCCAGCATTGGGGAATATCCTGCCCCCCCATTGCTTGCGCCCCACATCTATTTCTATGGGCACAAGCACTGTTCATGACACAAATTGTTCACACCCCTCTTGTTGGTCGAGAGAGTTGCAGTTTTAAAGCTTATTTCCTGCAATTCTACACGTTTTGTGCAAATACGATATTGCTGTATGCAATAACTGACATGACAAGAGGAACTGATGATGTACTACACAATTTTGAAATTTCACCTTGTGCATTCTACTATTACAACTTTCAAGAGTAAGTTTAAAGCCGGACTGAGTTCCTTAACCTCTTAAATGTAATGGCAAAATTTAGATTTCCTCTTAAATAGACATACTTTTGGGTAAACTGCTATTCATGTGTAATTACATGATTCTGATATGCAACAACTTGGTATATTTAGAAGACGACATCTGGGAGATGATAAGGAAATGATCAGAAGATGGATAGGAGATACATAGTTCAGAATACACAAGATCAAACGCACACAAAGTTACATTTTTTTTATGTTGAAAGTCATCTTTAATTGACAGGCTATAAGTGAATTATTGATGCCCAGAGCTGGAAACGCATCAGATGGCTTCCACAACATGTGAACAATGGGATTGATAGACCTAACAACTAGAAATGGGCAGATGTTTTAGTAAGTGTGGTCATGGGACGTTTCCAAGTGTCCCTAAACCTCTCCAGAGTGGCATGTCTGTAAATGAGATAATTCCAGAGCTATTACATATTTCCAATCCCTAACTGCTATTTGTTCAGTATAAATGATGTTTGTTTTATATCCCAGGTGTAGATGATTAGATTTCACTTTCACAATAGCTTGTGTATGTTGTGAAGCATTCCCTCTCTGCCAGGAAACAAAAAATGAACTGGCATTTCGGACAGGAGATCTGGCATTTCACGCCCCCTGTGTTTTGTGCAATGCTTGCAGTTGTTCCTTTTTGTCTTTTGGCACGTGTTGGATAGTGGCGCTCACCTTCAGTGGGGGCTATTGTTAATCTTGGTGTTCTCTGGCAAATGCCAAACGTCCTGCATGGTGTTGGGCTGTAAGCACAACCCCCACCTGTGGACGTCGGGCCCTCATACCACCCTCATGGAGTCTGTTTCTGACCGTTTGAGCAGACACATGCACATTTGTGGCTTGCTGCAGGTCATTTTGTGGCAGTGCTCCTCCTTGCACAAAGGCGGAGGTAGTGGTTCTGCTGCTGGGTTGTTGCCCTCCTACGGCCTCCTCCACATCTCCTGATGTACTGGCCTGTCTCCGCGTAGCGCCTCCATGCTCTGGACACTACGCTGACAGACACAGCAAACCTTCTTGCCACATCTCGCATTGATGTGCCATCCTGGATGAGCTGCACTACCTGAGCCAGTTGTGTGGGTTGTAGACTCCGTCTCATGCTACCACTAGATTGAAAGCACCGCCAGCATTCAAAAGTGACCAAAACGTCAGCCAGGAAGTATAGGAACTGAGAAGTGGTCTGTGGTCCCCACCTGCAGAACCACTCCTTTATTGGGGGTGTCTTGCTAATTGCCTATAATTTCCACCTGTTGTCTATTCCATTTGCACAACAGCATGTGAAATGTATTGTCAATCAGTGTTGCTTCCTAAGTGGACAGTTTGATTTCACAGAAGTGTGATTGACTTGGAGTTACATTGTGTTGTTTAAGTGTTCCTTTTATTTTTATTTTTTTTCAATTTAAAGTTTTATTAAGTTTTCTTGTTTTTCAATCAACCAACAGAACACATTCCACATTCACAGATGTGACAGGCTTTAAAAAAATAAAAAATAATAATACTTTTGAAAAAATAAAAATAAAATTAAAATGAAAAAGTCAAATAAAAGCATTTATTTTTCTTAATCTATATATTTTCCTTGGTACATATATATATATACATACATACATACATACATACATACATACATACATACATACATACATACATACATACATACATACATACATACACACACACACACACACACACACACACACACACACACACACACACACACACACACACACACACATATACATACACACACACACACATATACATACACACACACACCTACGCACATGTACTCAAAAACTAAATTAAAATAAAAACACACAAAAAACAAAACAAACAAAAAAAAAAAAACAACACTTGCAGCAGCACTATCAAGGTTCTTATCAGCTATTTCAAGCATTCGCTGAGACGACGGGCCAATAATTCGTTTTTAGGTTTTACAGTACCTTACACAACATGTATCTGCGCATTTCCCTAGTCACCCCGTTCACTCTGTCCAGTTTGAAATATAGTTGAATAGTGGAGACCAGAGTCTATCAAACTTGGGCTGTCTCTTGTGGAGGTCATAAGTGAGCTTTTCAAGAGGAAGAAAGTCAACAATCTGGTCAATCCACATTTTAAATGTAGGAGGGGTATTAGAGGCCCACAATAGAATAATACATTTCTTAGCAAAGTATGTAATAGTCATGAGCAAATTTTCTCTGTCAGGATCAAGAACAAAGTCCTGCTGGGCATTAAGAAGATAGATACACGGGGTCATATCAAACTGTACATCTAGTATTTTCTGTGCAGCAGTATGTACAGATTGCCAGATTCTGGCAATCTCCCTACAGCTCCAAAATACATGCATATAGGTTCCACTTTCAGAGGTACATCTTTTACAGTTAGGAGACATATCTGTTTTCATTCTATGGAGTCTCAAATGAGTATAATAAAATGTGTACAAACATTTGTAATTAGATTATTTCATTTTTACACTGGTAGAGGAGCAGTATACCCTGTCGCAAACCTCCGCCCATAACTCATCACTGATAGTCAGACCAAGGTCCTTTTCCCAGATTATTTTCAAAGGAGTAAAGGAGGAGCTTCCTTTCTCAGAAAGGAGTCTATAGATGTAAGATATTTTGCCTTTAATGGATTGTGCTGTGACAAGAAGGGTTTCAACTTCATTCAACTGAGTTCTAAACCTCCTCTTGGAGGTAAATGAGGAAATTACATGTCTAATTTGAAGATATTTAAAAAAATGGGATCTTGGCACATCGAATTCACTGCAGAGCTCTTGAAAGGATTTCAGTGTAGTGGTTTTCTGATGAAATAGGTCTGAAAAGGTCCTGATTCCTAGAGTATGCCAAAGATTAAAGTTGGCATCCCACAGGGCTTTTGGCAAGTCTGGGTTGCCTACTATAGGCGAGTGAGAACATATTTGGGAGGAAATGCCCAGGTATTTCTTACAGTCCCTCCACGCTAGTAGGGTGCTGTAAATCGCAAAGGTTTTGGCTATGTTGCCCACTTCACTAAAGTTATTAATGAATATAATTGAGCTTAAGGGCAATGAACCACAGGATTGGGCTTCTATCTGAATCCACGTTGACTCTTGTCTGTTTGTGATCCATGTTAGCATGTTGCGGATTTGGGCAGACCAGTAGTACAGTTGAAGGGAGGGAAGGGCAAGACCACCTTTAGATTCAGGTTTTGATAAAGTGGAAAACTTGATCCTAGGTTTTTTATTGCCCCATATAAATTTGGTGATGCTTTGGTTAGTTGTTTTGAAGAAGGAAACTGGGAGATAGCATGGGAGCATCTGAAATAAGTAGTTTAGTCTAGGGAGGACGTTCATACGGATTACATTAATTCTTCCTACTAAGCTAATTGGGAGGGAGATCCAGGTTTGGAGATCGTTCTTGATTCGATCCAGGAGTGGAAGATAATTTTCCAAAAAAAGGCTATTCAGATCTGGTGTTATGAAGATCCCGAGGTATTGAAACCCGTGTGTTTTCCATTGGAAAGGACAAAGTGTCTTCATAGAGCTGGTGAGTGTAATATTGAGAGGGCAGACAGTGGATTTGTTAAAATAAATCTTATAACCTGAAAACTTGCCATACTGAGCAATTGTGTCTAAAATGAGAGGGAGGGATTTCTCAGGGTTGGATATGTAGAGCAAGACATCATCCGCGTAAAGCGAAATCTTGTGCTGCAGGCCACCTGCAGAAACACCCATAATACTTGGATTGCTCCTTATCAGCTCTGCCAGAGGCTCCGCCCCCAACAAGTAGAGCAGCGGGGACAGCGAGCACCCTTGTCTTGTGCCCCGTTCCAGAGGGAATCTGTCAGAGTTCAGTCCATTAGTAGTCACCATGGCATTTGGATGAGAGTATAGTGATTTGATCCATTTAATAAAATTTGGGCCCATATTGAACTTTTCTAAGACTGAAAACAGAAAGCTCCACTCCATCCTGTCAAACGCCTTCTCAGCATCCAGTGAAGCCAGCAGGACAGGGGTCTTTTGTGCGTTTACTTGATCAATAATATAAAAAAGACGGCGAATGTTATCAGAAGAGTATCTGTCTCTAATAAATCCAATTTGGTCCGCTTTTATTATTTTGGGAAGAAGAGTGTTTAGTCTTTTGGCGAGCAATTTGGTAATTATTTTATAGTCGAAATCCAACAAGCTTATGGGCCGGAAGGACGAGCAGGATAGGGGGTCCTTGTCCTTTTTTAGCAACACTGTAATGCGAGCTGTGTGCATTGAGTCTGGGAGAACTCCGTTTTTGCAAAAATCCTCCAGCATTGGCATGAAGATAGGGCTGAGCTGGGGCCAAAAAGCTTTGTAGAACTCTCTGGGGAATCCATCTGGGCCTGGGGACTTATTAGGTGGCATGGAGGTAATTGCCTCCAGGATCTCCTCAGGAGTGAAGGGGGAGTTGAGATCTTCCTGGTCGGTCTCTGATAGTTTAGGTAGCGAGATTCCCTCTAGGAAAGAGTGGAGTTCTGCCTCTGTGTGTTTTCTCTCAGAGGTATATAGTTTGCAGTAAAAATCATGAAAAGTTAAATTGATCTTTTTTGGGTCATATGTGACCTCGTCCTCTGCTGTTCGGATAGCCATGATTGAACGCTCTGACTGCTCCTTTTTTAATTGGTAAGCAAGCAATCTACTGGGCCTATTGCTATACTCATGGTATTTCTGTTTAGTAAAGAAAACTTTTTTTTTATCTCCCGAGTGTAGTCCAAATTCAGTTTGGTTTTGGCTGCTTTAAGATGACTCCAGGAGGTGCTGTCTAGGGATTGTTTATGTATTTTTTCACAGCATTCCAGCTCCCTCTCAAGATCTAGCCTGTGTGCTTCCATTGCTTTTTTCTTAGAGGAAGCATATGCAATTAGATGACCTCTTAGTGTGGCTTTAGCAGCGTCCCACATTGTGGCCGGAGAAACAGGAGAGTCTTTATTGTCTTGTGTGTAGTTGTCTATCCATGTAGTTACCAATGTATGGAACTCGTCATTTGATAGGATGGAGGTGTTGAATTTCCAGCTCTTTGACCTCGGGATGTTTTTGCAGAGGTCAAAGCAGAGGTGGACAAAGGCGTGATCTGAAAGTGCTATGGGTCCGATTGTACATGTGGCTGAATTTATGAAACTCTTTGGGATAAAAATGTAATCTATACGGGAGTAGGTGTTATGGACATTAGAGTAGTATGTATAGTCCATAGATGTCCATATTAGTAGTATGTATAGTCCATAGTAGTCCATATTATTCTCTCTCCAGATATCTATCAGTCCCATCTCTTTAGTAAGAGAGTTCAACATCTTTGCAGATCTAGGATTTGTGGTGGGGACTTGATTTGACTTGAGATGATTTGTCTAGGGTTGGGGGGGCGTATATGTTTAATATAGTAATTGGTTGACCATATAGTGACCCAGTTATCAAAATAAATCTCCCCTCCGGATCAGATATGTTTTTGTCAATTATGAATGGAACATTTTTATGGATAAGTATGGCTGTGCCTCTACTGTTTGATTTGAAAGATGAGAAATACACCTGTCCCACCCAAGCTCTGCGGAGTTTGGCATGTTCAGCATCACAGAGGTGTGTCTCTTGTAATAGCGCAATGTCTGCTTTTTCCTTTTTTAGAGCACATAGTATCTTTTTTCGTTTTATTGCATGCCCTAGACCATGGCAGTTCCATGTCAATAGATTTAAGGTACTAGTCATCGTCATCGAGCAGTAATCGAACTTTAGTGCAAGTCATCGCTGGGTAAAAGTGGATAGTAATTACAGCTGCGTCCACATAAAAGGAAAATAAATGGTGTACATAAAATAATAATCTCTGAACACCCCAGCCGAGTTCCCAAACAACTCGACACATCCCGTTGGATCTATTACCCCCCCGCTCAGTCTCAATTCTGTGTTCCGAATAAAACAAAAACCGGGAACAGTTAGCAACGCACAACGTCTCCTTCTCCCCACCAAAGAAATGCCTCATCCTCTCCACCCCGCATTGAGTAAATAACACAGTTGCCCTCGTCCAGACCCCAGTAAAAGAGGGGAGAAAAATAAAATCAATAGCCCAGCCTACATATGCCTCCCCCAAGGGACATAGGGAACCCCAGGTAATAATAGCAACAACAAAAAATCAGGGAAATAAAAGTAGGCTGAAACATTAGTAGGCCTAGGTTAGGCTATACAGCCCATCCCTCTCAGTTAAAGGACAATAAATATAAATTGGACGGCTATAATGACATTTAGGGGGTGGATCTCTGGATATCGGCTATATGTCGTCTTACCTCCTTTAGTAATGGCATTAATCGCATTTAGTCATTGGTCTGTTTCTCATTGGCCATTGTCTTTCAAAAAACTTTTGCCTCTTCGGGGGTTTTGAAGTGTCGCAAGGCTCCCTGGTGAAGAATCCTGAGCTCGTTTGGGTATTTGAATCCCCTGAAGATGCCTCGGTCAATGGAGTATTTCTTCACTTCGTCAAATTCTCGGCGCTTTCGGCGTATTCCAGCTGACAGGTCCTGGTGTAAAGCGAGTTTGGCGTTTCCCACTGTGATGGTGTTGTTTTTCGCCGCCTGTAGGACTCGTTCCTTGTCGGTGAATCTCAGGAAACGTATGGTGATTGGGCGCGCTGGTTGTCTGGCTGCTGGTGGGGGCCTCAGTGCTCGGTGAGCTCTCTCGAGTTCTATGGGCCTGTCGGTGGGCAGGTGGAGCCACTCGGGAAGTTTGTCTTGCAGGTAGCGGATCAGTGGCATGTTTCCCTCTTCTTTTTCGCCCAGATTGAATAGAACACAATTATTCCTCTGCCCCCTGTTTTCCAGGTCCTCTGTTTTCTCTTCCAGATGCTCGATTTTCTTTGTAGCATATGCGATTGTTTCCATGGCTTCTGTCAATAAGTTTTCCATGGATAGGATTCGCCCCTCTGCCTCGTCCAGGCGCCCCGCGTTTATGGTTATCTTGTTGTTGATGTCAGGCAAAGCGTTTTCCAGGATTGTCACCTTGCCCCCTATCGCACTGAGCTGAGAATTAATGGCATCTAATTTAGTGTTTAGTTCTGTACGTTGGGATCTCAACTCAGAAAGGATGTCTTCAACAGAGTGCGAGGTTGGCATTCGTTGTGCCTCATGGGGGAGCGGGTTCTCTTGCTCCTGGCTAATGGCGCTAGTTTTTTCTGAAGCTAGCTTCTTCTTGGAGGCTTTTTCCGTCGCTAATACTCGAGTCCGGGTAAAAATGTCACCCGTAGTGTCGCCTTTTGTAGCCGCCATGACTTTTTCTTGCTAAAGCTAAATGAGTGTGAACTTGGAGTGGAGGTAAGATTAGGAATTGGAAACTACTTGTGCGGAGCTCTTAGTTCATGCGGCCATCTCGTTCAAGGGTCACGTGATCCCTCCCTTTTATTTTTTTGAGCAGTGTATATTGCTTTAAGCCAATATGAGGCAACCATACGCTCATCTATAGAAAGATTTTGAGCAGGTTGGTAGTAAGTTCTTCATGCCTCCACCATGTCATGATAAAGGGGCTTGACTCTTGCAAGACGATCATACCCTGCAGTCCCCTTCTTCTGGTCATTCTCCTGATCAAACCAAGAATCGGTTTTCACTCATGATGGAGGTGGGAAACTGGAACCGATAGAGTGGGGATTTGCTCCAGTTGTCAACTAGTCTTGATAACTTTACCAGTCCCATGTAAATCACCAAGGAAATGAAGTTGAGCATGTCATCGATGGTGACAGGTGCCCAGGACATCGTCCTTCCACCCTGCTACTGCTTGTCCCAATACTTGTTGGTATTACTAATTAGTGTTTCCAGTACAGAGGTGGGAAAGTAGAGCTGCAACAGCTGTAAGGGGGTGTATGTTTCATCACTAACCAACTGTGGGCCTTAAGGTCGTTGGTGGGCCTTCAGGTCGTCAAGCTAAATTGTTCCGGCTCCTGATCTTCAAGGACTGTATGCCACCTGTCCTCAGTTTCATCTCCCTCTGTTGTGCTGCTTCCACTGCCCCTCTCCCTCTTCACTGTTGAGGCCTAGATCTCCTCCCTGCCCCTGCCCCTGCACCTCCAGATGAACTTGCAGAGAGGGGAGGGGTGCCAGGGCCTGCAGTGGGGGTGGTTGAAGAGGAGTGGGGTCTTTGTCGAGTGGTGGATGTAGAACCATCAGACGGGGTGATTGACATGGCAGTGGGGAGTGAAGACCTTGACCAGCGGGGGCGCTAGCTGGGGAGTGGTGGCTCCCAAACGTCATCATCCAAATCCTCTGCATCTTCCGCTCTGTGGTGAATAAAATAAAGGGATATATTGTTGTAAGACACATAATTACAGTTGACTAAATTTACAAAACGACATTACTGTAAAGTAAAAACACCAAGCCTAAACTTTCTGTACAATGACTCACACAATGCAACAGTAACACTTTGGAGACAAAGGCAGAGGTGAGAACCACAAATCATCAATGGCTATGAGAGTTTAGTGGCCTCTCCAAAGTTACAAGGATGAAACTTAGAACAGCAAACAATGAACCAATATGAAACATATACAATAACTACTTTGGAATTCTATAACATGAAATGACTTGTTACATAGGCTTATGTGAACTAAATCCAATGCACAAAAAGTTACTTAAAAAATAAATCAATACATATAGTACATTTGCTATATAAAGTCATGAAAATAATGTACTTATACAGATCTAAAAGTGGATCCAATCCTTCTAGAAAGAAATCTTTGTCAGCTGAGTCGAAATCCTCGTTGTCCAAATTGCTCCCCTGATCCGAGTCCGACTCTGGTATTTTATTCAAAACTTCTATGTCCATTTAGTTATTTATAGCTGCTGCTGCCTTTTTAGGTTCCTGTTCGATATTCTTAGTTTTTCCTGTATTTAAAAAAAATACAATTTAAGCCATCTTTTATGCTAAAGCAATGAAATGAAAGCGATGAAATCTGTTTACAATGTAATGTAGCATGCTCAGTGCGTCTCGTCTCTGAGGCAGGTAGCAATAGTTTGCATTATGCATAAAAGGTTCTAGGCCATGTTTTGTCCCACCCAGGGTCACCTGCATATCCTTGGAAAGCTTATCTCATTGGCTACAAGACTGTCCAGGTGCCATAGTAGCCAATCCCCTGAGTAATGGATGCCTACAGCGTATGCAGGCAACATCATATTTTTGATGCGCAAAGATGTACTCACTCGGTGGTGACTATGTATGGCTTAATGGCAACATAAAATGATAGAATCAGATAACATTGGCCATAAGCTAGATTTGATCCTACCAACCTAAGGATGTATTTGATACCCTCCATGTAGCTATAGGTTAAACACAGACAAATGGAAGCTTAGGAAACAACTATTCAGACTCCTTGACCTTTTCCACATTTTGTTACGTTACAGCCTTATTCAAAAATGTATTAAATTGTTGTTTTTCCTCATCAATAACCCGCAAGAACACGTTTTGGAATATTTTGCAGGTTTATTGAAAGTAAAAAACGTATCACATTTCCATAAGTATTCAGACCCTTCACTCAGTACTTGGTTGAAGCACCTTTTGGGAGAGATTACAGCCTTGAGTCTCCTTGGATATGACGCTACAAGATTGGCACACCTATATTTGGGGAGTTTCTCCCATTCTTCTCTGCATATCTCAAGATCTGTCAGGTTGAATGGGGAGCATTGCTGCATAGCTATTTTCAGTTCTCTCCAGAGATGTTCAAGTCCAGACTCTGGCTGGGCCACTCAAGAACATTCAGAGACTTGTCCCGAAGCCACTCGTGCATTGTCTTGGCTGTGTGCCTAAGGTCATTGTCCTCTTGGAAGGTGAACCTTAGCCCCAGTCTGAGGTCCTGA